>NC_134542.1:80288222-80902285 GCF_050624435.1 Tenrec ecaudatus
GATTACATGAAGTTCGAAAAGTTTAGTATTATCACAGCTGAAAAGTTAGCAGCAGTTTTGAGCCCTCCCAGAATTGCTACAGAAGACAGGTCTAGTGATCTGCTTATGAACGATTGCAGCCTTGAAAATCCATGGAGCATAGTTATATTCTGAAGCACATGGTTTAACCATGAGGTGGAATCTTACTGAAGACAACTAACAACAACAACAACTTATTAGCCACTTCTCGTTCCAATTCTGAATGATGTTTACATGGAATTAGTATCTGCTTTTTAAAAGATAGTAGAAAAACAATGCAAAAATTACAAATAGTGTTAGAGAGCCTCTTACTAAGAAAGATATTTTTAAAACATCTTTTGAGTTCTACATTCGCATTAAGACAAAATATAACAAGAACTGTAAATTTTAACATTATTTCCTCTTCATAGTCTAACTTTTTTCACCTATATCAGAGAGAGTCTGTAATGGACGTAGGATGCCGGCAAAGACCATGGCCTATAGATTCCGTTGTGACTTTAGTGCTTCCTGTTTTACTTCTTTCATTTGGTAATATTGAAGGGTTCTTTAACCAACAATCTGTCTGCGCTGGGTGCTTTTAATTTATGAATTTTCTTATTCCCATCTTTGCTGTTATTTTAATGTTTCCTGAAACATTTAAATTTTCTTCTTATTTTGATGAGAAGGTTCATTAATTTTCTTAAAGGGGTCGCCCTGTAATTTATAATCTTCTCAAGTTTAAAGCCATTCTATCTTGAAGTTTACTTCTTCTTTATTAACTCTTTTGCTTGCAGTTATTTACAAATCGACATTTCTCTTTCTTAGTTTTCAGTCTCAGAGGTTTATTTTTTTATACTTCTTTACTTGAACATTTCCTGGTGATGATGTTGTATGTCTTAATCTCTGATTATTGTCTGATATTTGTTACTTCTCTGTCGGAAGGGTAACTACCATTTCTTATAAGATTGGTCTTGTTTTTACAAATTGCCTTATTTTTTGTTTATTTAAGAATGTTCTGATTGCTTCAAATACCATTGTATTTAAAGGACAGCTTAGCTAGATAGGTAATTATTGGTTGACTATTTTTCTTTCAGTATTTTATATATGTCATTTCAGTTCCCTCTTTTCTACTTGGTTTCTGCTGAGAAATCAGAGCTTAGCCTTACTGGTTCTCCTTCATTCGGAACTGTTTTTGTTTTTCCTGAACGACTTTCAGGATTCTGTCTTTTTACCTCTATCAGATCAATATTAAGAACTTTATCTTCAGAATCATTAATTTGGTCTTCCATTGATTCCCCATGTCCTTCCAATGTGTTATTTATCACTGAAATTTCAGCATTTATCTTCTGTATTTCTATTTGTGTTATATGATTTCTAATTTCCATATATCAACATTTTAAAATTCTTCAGCATTTTATGTGTGTTATCCTTGATTTTTTTTTTTTTTGTCTGTGGTTTCCTGGACCTTTGTCTCAATTAATTGAAAGTACCTAAATAAAATTGTTTGAATTTCTCATCGAATAGTTCTCACAGTATTTCTTCTTCCAGAAGATTTTCTGGTCCTTTACTTTGTTTACTTGTTTGAACTCTCTTTTCTCACCCCACTCCACCCTTCCCATGTTATTTGAAGTTGTCTTGTCTCTGAGACATTATAATGCTGTTGTGTTAATTTGTTGATTATATGTTGGTTTTCTTCAACTATTTTTTGGTGGCGGTGGTTATATCCAGGCAACAACAAGGTTATGCTAATGACTAGTTTTGCAGCACTGGTGCAAAATCCACCTGTTCCAAGTAGATTTGGTAGCAGACAGGAGTGTGGGCATTATCTGTGCAGGCGGAGCAGGTGTTGGCAGCCATCTGTTATCAATCCAATGGTGCTGGGGTGGGTGGTGGCACACACCTGGAGGATGAGGGGACAGGTGTGGTGGGGTACGACTATGTAGGCCCATTGGCTCCCAAATGTGTAGATAAGATAAGCAGGGAAATGGGGAATGACAGATGAAAATAAAAAGACAGGTGGTTGTATAGAGGGTGACTTAAGAAGAAAGAGGAAAGTGGTAGAAAGTCAAAGAAGAGATTCATAACCAAGTATCTTCATCAGCCTATCTTTATTTTTGCTCATTAAAGCTTAAATCTAAAAAATGGTAAGTTTGATACTTTATACTCATTTTTTCTGTTGAAAATGTTTGCTTAGTTCCTTGTAGATGTCACTTTTCAGAGGTTTTTATTAATATTTTTGTTATCTAATTGTATATTGATAGCTTCTATTTGTTGCATTTAGTCATTCCTCAGATTTTCTGTTAATGAGACACCAAGGTTTAGTTTAGGTCATTTATTTATTTTATTTCAAAAATTAAACTTACATTTTAATGATGCATTTAAAATCTTAAGTATTTTTCTCAGCTTTTAAGCTCACTTAATGTCAGTATATTCTCAATCATTATAATAATTCATCTAATTTTGGTATTTTTTAGTTTACCTTGTACACTTTTTTCATATTAAACCACTGCTTCATACATACTATTTAAAATATAATTTAAAGTGGAGAGCAGATGCTTTGAAAATGATTAGGGCAAAGAATGTATGGATGTGCTTTATACAATTGATGTATGTATATGCATGGATTGTGATAAGAGTTGTATGAGCCCCTAATAAAATGTTTAAAAATATATATATAATTTAAGAATTCTTATGCCAGGGCTTAAGTGGAGAGCAAATGTTTTGAGAATGATGAAGGCAATGAATGTACAAATATGCTTTACACAATTGATGTATGTATGGATTGTGATAAGAGTTGTATGACCCCTAATCTCATACCACTATGAGTGTAAATAAACACTTGATTAAGCACATTTGAGTCAAGCTGTTGAATTGATTGTTGATACCTCAATTTTATATGTAATCAAAAGTCAAAATAAGCATTGATTTTTTTAAAACAATTTATTAGGTGCTCATACAACTCTTATCACAGTCCATTCTTAAGGTAGTGTACTCATGTTTTAAAAGAAGCGAGCTGAGTTTTTGAGAATCTGATGGAATGTAGGTAGCGCAGCCTTTCTGGTGACTTTATCACTTGCCCTCAAGACAGTGCCATTTGAGTAACTGTCTTTGCCCATGAGCAACAAACCAGGACTGGCCTTTCCCTGCATAGTGTCTGTAGGTCTTCCATGTACTGATCATTTGAAGATCCCTGTGAGATCAAGTGTTTGCTAAGTTGTTATGGGAGCAAGAAGAACTTTTTTACATTATAGGCTGATACAGGATATCCTTGATGCACTTTATTTAAATCATGCTTATTTAAAGATACTTAGATATTACCATTTTAATAATATAAGATGTTTCTAGAAAGAATATATGGTGTTTATATTCATCTCTATGGATGCACTCTGAATTTTTTAGGATCACCTCTTGGTTTTCTGGGAACAAAAGAGCAAAATTTGGTTTCATAGCAAACTGGGGGAAAAAACACCTGTTGTCATTGAAGTAATTCCAATTCCTAGTAACCCTCTAGGACAGAGTAGAACTACCAAATGGAGTTTCCAAGGCTATGAGTCAGAAATGACTCGATTGCAGTGAGCTTGGCTTTGGAATCGTTACAAAAGCAGACTGCCCTGAAATCACTGGAGGAGTCACACCGAACTCACTTAATAGTCAGTTGTTTAAACTACTGTATCTCCAGGCCTCATACTCACTGCTGTTGAGTTGATGCTGACTGACCCTTAGCAGCCCTACAGGGCAGGTTAGAACTTTGAGTTTCCGAAACTAGATTATGGGAGCAGAAAGCCTCCTCACCAGGACTACTTGTGTGATAATTGTGTTAACAACAACAAAAATGTGCTCATATTTAATGTGCACAATGCTTTTCATATACTTTTTAAGAGACTTATTGTATTCTCATGAGCTCTTGGCTAAGTAATTGTATTCTGACTAATAGACTGCTTCTGGAATGTGGGGTTTGATACTCTTTTTTATAGTTATCAAGACAAGGAATCTTAATTACTTCCTGAAAATAAAAGGGAGATTTACAAGTATTTTTAAAAGGCTTTTGGCCAAACCCCTAAAAAGTACGAAAAATAAGTTGCATTTTTCTTATTGTAGCACTCCACCTGGGCTGTCACACTTAAGCCTACGTTCTCTTTAGGGTAAAGTGGGGGTTGAAAAGGCACATTCAGTACAATTGGATATGATCTTATTGTAGTATTAAAAATGGTTTTACCTTGATAGTATTCCTATAACTACACTTAGAAATAGCTTTATTGTTAAATCTTTCCAGCCCTTTACATTGGTTTAGGAGTCACAAAATGTCACTTTATGACTGTAAAATCCATGATACCAAATCTGAGAACTCTTTGCACAAAGTGATAAGTTGAATAATGACTTGGTAAAGGATTTGGGACCTACTTTTCATTGGTTTTCACTCTGAATTAATAGGAATATTTTCTTTTCTATTCATAAAGATCTGGTACTGTATTAATTTATTTGGTATAAGCAGAAAATTGGCATCCCTTCTTCAAGTCAAACATTTGAATTAAAATCAAGCAAGTCCCAAATCTTAGTTCAATGTGAATATGGTTATACCATTCATTTAAATTAATAAATTTTAGAGTAATTTCATGTTTCCATAAACATGTTATTCTATAAGTTTTAAGGAACCGAAATGCAAGATTATGTAGAATAAAATTTGCTATATAAGAAATTATTATAAATTTTAAGTGCCTATGAACGCTGAAGTCAGATAAATATCACTTGTTTTTGTAGTACAATTTTAAGTGTGTTTTTCTCCCTCCCAGGACATTTATTCAGAGCAGCTGGGGATCAACCGTTTAACCCGTCCACAGTGTCGAGTGCCTTCCCAATGGTCAGCCACCCAGTCTTTGGTCTACATTCAGCCAGCTCAGGGCATTCAGAATTTGGTGGTTTGGGGACACTTGGTACACCCACAGCCTTAGCCGCACATCCCCAACTAGCATCTTTTCCAGGTAAACATCTGTTACAAACAGTGTTTAAAGGAAAGGAGGAAAGCGAAAATGCTCAAGCAGAATTTGTTTTTCAAATTGAAAAATTAGGATAATCTAATACCTGGTATATTAAAATATTTGTGCAAGAATTACCTCAGTTCTATTTACTGTATGCAAAGCAAAACAAACTAAGCACACTGCATGTGTTAAGTAGCAATGCTGTTCATCAGTTTCTCCGGTGCTGATGTAGAGAAATAAGTTTTTGCCACATAAGGGAATAACTGGAACAAGCTTTTCTCATGCTTTTTAAATAAAGTTAATATAAAAGCAGAAACATGTACATATTATATATGTGCAGCTAAATGAATCTGAGTATTTTTTCTGAAATTTTTAAGTATTTAATAATAGGAAATGTAGGTCTTCTAATGCGTGTTTTTACACTTTTACTTCAGGTCCTCATTTCTCGCCACGTCGTAGGAAAAAGGAACTTGCCTATGAATTTATATACTTTTCAAAAGTTTAAACAGTAGAACATAATTCTAGAGATAAATAGATCTGGGTTTAAATCTGGTTTTTCTTTGCTGCGTGGCTTTGAGCAAATTATGTAGCCTGTCAGCCTCAGTTTTCTCATCTGAAAAATGAGTATGATAACAATAATAGTACTTGTCTGGGTTCTTGTGTGAAGATGAAAGAACAAGTCAGTGACTGTCACATATAATTAGTCTATAGTTTATGACTGTCTTTTTTCCCACTCTCATTGTCTGAGAATTAATTGCTTCTTGAAAAGAAAATGATTATTTTGTTTAGCTATAGAAAGAACAGATGTTAAACATAGATTTTACATCTACAGTGTAGACTTAAGTACTATACTTGAGTCATTCATCAAAAAAAGAAAGAAAGAAAGAAAGAAATCTCACTGCTATCAAGTTGATTCCAATTCTTGGGGACCCTAATTAGGGTTTCTGAGGCTGTAAATATATTAGGGAGCAGATAGCCTCTTCTTTCTTCCTCAGAAGGGTTGGTGGGTTTAAACTGCCCCTCGTATTAGGCAGTCCAAAATGTACCTATCAGCACCACCAACGCCATCTGGAGTTAGGTTACTACTTTAATTCGGTTGTCTGGGAGAGAAGAGGCATTAGGAGTGACTGAATGGTAATAAATAGTTAAAATGAAGTTTCAAACTAAGATCTAACAGTTACTTTTAAAGTATTAATAAAAAATATGATAGTGGTTGATAAGGAAGATGCGTGGGTATTCAATAGGTACTTGTTGAAATATAGGATTACTGAATAAAAATAATAATGTATTATTCTAATGCTTCTGGTATCTAAGATATTTTTATTGTTTTATACTTATCATGGCTTTGTTTTTGAGCATTTCTAAATCACAATTTGGTTATATTGTATTATTGAAATCAAATACATCTATCTGTACTGTTAAATTGAGAAATCGCTTATCTGGACTTCACAAATGTTGCTGCTTCACTTTATGGGGAGAAAAAATTTAATAACTTCCCTAGCCTAAGTAAAATCTTTACTCTCTCACTTATTGTACAAGTTCTTTGAGTACCTACTATATCCTCTGCCCAAGACAAGGATCCGAGGGATACACCCGCAAAATAAATGCCCTTGTGCTGCCTGTAGTTCTCAGGAGACAGGAAGGAATTACAAGACAACAGGATCTGTAGGCATATCAGTATGCCAATAACAGTGACAGCATAGTCCTTTTGTGCCAAGTGGAGACTTTGTCTGTATTTCCAATACACATTTAATTAAAATGCAAAGTTGGGACAATAACTCTTAAATACTTGGCTTTATTCAGAATGCTAACCAAAATGCCAGGCAAATAAAGTCATCTGATAAATAACTAAGGACACAAAGAAGGCTTTACTAGAAATTTAAAATGAAGAGTAATTTATCTTAAACAATATTTCATGGTTACTTCTTTAAATTACTTACAGTTTCAGGTTATTTTGCTTTTATATTGTCTTAACATAATTTTTGTGAATTATCCGACACTTTAAAATATGAAAAAGTTAAATTTACTTCTGTATCTTCTAGATTCACTATAACCTTAATATTCTTAGAGTTTTTTGGTTGAATATGATAACATTGCTACTGTCTGTTATCACCCTTAAATACACTTAGAAATTAATCATGTATATGTCAATAAAACTACTATTTTTTAAAAGAAATTCATCATGTGTTGATTGATAAAATTTTTATTTCATACAACTTACTTTATCAATAAGCTAGCTTGTGAGTAACTACGTTTCATTTTTTTGTTTGCCTAAATTTCAAAGATAAATTAACTCATCACTCAAAAAATATATAATTTCCTCTGAAATCATATCAAATATTTGTAAAGTTTCTAATCAATAACCTTTATCATATTTATCTTTTTATTTTATTACTCTTGCTTACTTGTTTTCTATTTTTCTCTATGTTCAGAGCTAATTTATAACACATTTTCTCTAGTTTTTACCATGTGTTTATTTATTACTGACATTCTGAAATACATATTCATGTTTTTCTGGTTTTATTATGTCTAAAATATTTGAATTGCATTACACTTTGATTACCATACCAGTTTCTTGGTCAACATTTACTCAGTCTATAAATTTAATTGTACTGCTTTAATTGTAGACTCTGTGATAAATAATATACATGTCTTTGGGAATCCTCCTCCACTTGGTATCAGTTAAGTGGAGCCTCATTTCACCTGTGTTGAAACAAGCAACACACACCTTGTTTGCCCCTATTTAAATATACTTCTTCCTTCTAAGCCAGTGTTTCCTAATGCGGACGCTGCGTGAACTAGAAGGGGTTCCTTGGAGGGAACCTGGAATGATCCAGGGGGGCTGCAAAAGCAGGTGCTTGTACTCTAGCCTGGCTTATGGACTATAGTTCAGAAGTTTTCCATTGCCAGGGGCCGTTGATTCCCAGCCTCCCAGCTCCCACCCCCTGCCGACTATAATAGAGTGGTAGGCCAAATGCTTTGGAAGCTTTGCTCTTAGCAGTGAATGAAATGATTGGCGTTTCTGTAGTCTTGGGTCGCTTCTCATCATTCAGGCACTAGTGAATATGCATTAATGTCATTTAATGAGCAAAACCGGTCTGCAGTGGAGGAGAATATCATTTACAGGGTCCTGTTTATACTTTTTTTTAAAGAGACCTTTTAGAATGGCAGCTACCATGAATGTTATTTTAAAAATAGACTTTGCTATTAGATGAGGTGTATATCACTTTATAGGAAACCTTTTTATTTGTGAAAGATATTCCTAAAAACGTTCAAGCTAATATAATACAATATACTGACAGTCTTGAGTTTCTCTTGTATTATAGACCCCACCCCCCAATTTTCTTGTTAAAAATCAAAATACCTATATACTTGTCTATAAGCCGAGTTTTTCAGCACATTTTTTAATGCAGTTTTTGTGGTAAAGTTAGGTGCCTTGGCTGATATTCGGGTCGACTTATACTCAAGTAAATATGGTATGCCATACATTTCAGAAAGTTGGATTGAAAGAAAATAACTGACTTTGTAATCTATTGGCTTAGCCCACTAGATAAGCGTACTTTCACATTTTTATTTACATTGTTGTATTAGATGGGACACTACAAGACTCTCTTTTGGTTTATTTTCTGATCTCTTCCTAATCTCCACCCTTCATTTAAAATTATAAAAGAATAAGCCATGAAGTATTACTATTGTCCAGTTCATACATGCACTAGTTTATTCCAAAAGTTTAAGTGTGTCTGTGATCAATGAATGGCCGCAGACAGTTTTCTCGTTAATCTCGTGCATCTCATTGGAATACTTTAAAAATATCGATATATTTTGTGCCATCTAAAACAACAATTTTGAGATCAAGGCTGATATCAAATTTTAACAGAACTCAAGTGGCCATCTTCCCAAACCAGTGAAGCTCGGCCCACAGGAGACAACTGTTTGTAGGTGGGTCAAAGGGTTTAAGGGTGCTCAGAAAGTCTGCAAAGGTCAATTCAAGGCAGGAGACTTAGCACAGAAGGTTATGGCAACTGGCCTGCTTTGTTTTGTGTTTTTTTTGGTATGCGAAAGAGGTCATCCTGGTAGATTGTTCTTGAATTGCATGAGACAATCGTAGGGCTTGGAAAACTATTAAGGTAGAGGCCAGGAAAGTTGCAGGCAGAATTTTCTTTTCCATCACCACAATTACCCTGCTCATTCTCGAAAGGTAGCAAGGCCTGCCCTATGAAATGTCATTGGGAAACCTCATCTCATCCATCCTACAGGCCAGAGCTTGCCCCCTTTAGACTTCTTTGTATTCCTCGAACTCAAAGGACATTGAAAAGAAGCATGATGTCAGCCCCCTAAGATGCCAAAAAAGATCTCTGATGGTTGGGTTACACATTCCACGGCTTAACTGCAAGGTCAGCAGTTCGAAACCACCAGCCGCCTTGAAGGAGACAGATGAGGTTTTCTACTCCTGTAAAGCTTTACATTCTCAGAAACCCACAAGGACAGATTCATTCTACCCCATTGGGTCATTTTGAGTCAGACTCGATGGCAGTGAGTGGATACCAAAATTGATGTTTGGATGTGGTGTAAATTGAATAACACAGAATTCTTCAGAATAGAAGAATTGTATAGGCCCAGAGGGATCATATGTCATGAAACAATAGCTTCACAATTTGATAATTTTGTTTAATAAAAATTTCTATGATTTTGTAGCAGTACTTTTTTTACTTATTCTATTCTATAACATTTGACTTCTTTCCTTTTTCAATCATTTAAATAAGAGCTATTCTTTCAATACCCAAATTGCTTTTGATGATAGGCTACCATTTAGTCCTTTTACCTCAATAAAACAGTATTGCTTTCTGTAACTTGTAAGAGAAAATAAAAACAAAATTTAAACTATATTCATTAACTTAAATAGAATCTTGTTAAATCTTTTGTATTTTATAGTGGATTTGTGTTTTTTCACCCTTTGAGTATGTTTCACTTTTTATGCTGAAAAAAGACTTACTGGTTTTGCTATGTGTATATTTCTGATGACCTAGAGAATGCTCGCTGCTAGAAATGCCTTTGAATCAATATTCCGTGTGACAGTAGTCTTTGAACGCTTACGAGGACCTCTTGAATGACCGGAGCCAGGTCATATTGCATGTAGTTTGAGGAAACTTTCAACAGAAGTTATAGCTATAATCCTAAATTGTAAGGTTTTAAAAGTAGATTAGTAGAGTCTTAAGTATCTTGCTTCTTTACTAATTTGAGGGAAATGTGGAACACATTATAAGTCAGGAGCTTAGATTTAATTTCAAACCTTAAACTACTTTTGTTCTTTAGAAGCTTGAACTGTAGAAATCTGTGAAGTGAAGACCCTTGGGGTACTGTCATAATAAGAATGATAACTTTAAAAAAATGATAAGTGTATGAATTCTAATCAGCAGCTTTTATATAAGAATGATGATCAGAATTAAATATAATTCAGTGATCTTGTTTCAATATGAAACTCGAATATTCTTTTTTCAAGAATAAATCACAGAGAGCTATTATTATATTAACTAGACAGTCAGTGCAAGCATTTTTATTTGGTTTGCTTGTCTGACTTCGAGGTGCCGAATGGTGGCGAGCAGCAGATGGTCACACGCGTCCGGGAGCAGCCTTCTTCCCGCCGTTGCTGGGAATTCCACCGCTGTTTGCGCCTCCAGCCCAGAATCATGATCCTTCTTCATTCCATTCCAGGACATCAGGAAAAAGTAGTCGAAATGGTCCTGAAAAAGGTACCCCTGTGAGCATGAGTGCAGTGCTGTGGATTTCTCATCCATGCCAGTTTCGCATCTAGCGGCGTTCAGGCGCCATGTCATTCTTCTAGAGTGATGTCAGTTGTGAGGGTGGTACCGCGACAGCACCCAGGAGCAACACAGAATTTGCTGTACTCTTTGACGTGATCTTATAAATCCTCCGATAACTCTGTGCTTCACGGTGTGCATGCTCACGTTACAGCTGAAGTTACATCAGTTAATCAAGGGACCCTGGATGCACACGGGGTTTTGCCATTAAGACTTGAACACAAGCTTCTGACTCCCAAGTCCAGTGCTTTTCCTTCTGTGTCCCTTCCCTTCATATACACAGCCACATAACGGCGTGGTTTTGTTTGGCTTTTCAGCTCAGCACCAGTGTTGTTAACACTAATAGCCTCAAACTTTGTTTTTAGTGCTCTTTAGAACTTGGGGAGTGATACTGCTATTGGAATATCCTTTCCAAATTCTGTTTGCACTTTAGATGATTCATTAGTATCTTTACTTTCGCCTGATTTGTGTTTGGGAGAGATTCTTCTCAGAATATTTTCACTTAATGATCTTTTTATAAACATGTGTATCCTTGTTGTAGGTGTAAATGGGTCAATAAATGGAAACAGCACATCATCTGTATCTGGTATTAGCACGTCTGTACTGTCCACTACAGCTTCAAGTTCCACGGGCCAAACTAAAACTATAAGCTCAGGTGGAGGAAATCGAAAATGTAATCAGGAACAAATCAAAAACCAGCCTTCGGATGCTAGAGCTGACAAAATCAAAGATAAGGTAAGCTGTTCTTTTCTTACCTTGGATTTTGAAAAACAAGTGCTGAACAGACCTTGTGTATGTATTCAAACGACCAGAATTGATGATTAGTTTCTTATGAATGTGCAACATCTGGTTTCATACTTATATTTTGGTATTGTGCTAATGTTATATCCTTTCAGGAATTAAAACTGTGAGCAGCAGTACAAATAATAATAGGAGCTAAAATTTATTGAAAACGTACTCCCTCCCAGCTTTGCTCTAACTCCTTTGCATGTAATATCTACCTCAGTCCTCCTTATGTCCTTTATGAGACAGGTATTCTTATTATCAATTATGCTCAAGTGAATTGAAGGCCTTTGGATTTAAGGGGGGGAGGGAATCCTATAGGTTTCCACCCACTAATTTTCAGTTTTAATCTTTTTAGCAATTTCTTCAGCTGTTCTTTGTATATATTGTATGTATATAATATAGATTGTTTATATATATATACTTTGAAAAATGGTTCCTCGGCTAATTTTGATATCCCTCTTGGGGGAAAGTAGTGCATTCATTTCATATTTAACCAAAAAACTCACTGCCATCAAGTCGATGCCACCTCGTTTACTCACTTGCATCTTACTAATTAAATCCAATTCCCTCATGGAGTCTGCTTATGTGTGGAACAGATATACCCATTTAAAATCAAATAATGTGACAAAGTAAGTCTCGGGCATTCGGCATGTTTGGAAGGTTACATAGCTGGGAGAATCTAATCAATGTCACTGAATTGCCCATGTTGAAATTGTTGAATTATTGCATTTTGCTGTGTATATTTTCAACAATTGCAAAACTTAAATTATTGCTTCAAAAAGATAGGCCCTTGGCTCACTGTAAATTATGGTGTGCACACCTCCTACATCTCAATCACATAAAGTAGTTGTTAGTGTGAATTCTTGTGCTTCATTTGGAAGTAGGACTCAGGAAGAGGCTCGTCCCAGCAAGTTCTGCATGAATCGTATACACAGTAGCTTTCCAATCAGGCACCTCTAGGGCCATTCCTACAAATGGAGGCCCCTTTTCTCATGCCATCTTTAAATTAAAAATCTACACGCAGTTTACTTGATCATTGAAATTGTTCCCTTTTCTCTACTAAGTCATCCCTTTTCTTTCTTAACCCCTGCTACAACCAAAAGTTATAACTTCTGTTTAGAGTCCTTATGATTAAATAGTCTCCCTACAGAGAATTAGAAACCCGTGACACATTGTGGATGCAAAGAAGGAGGGCCTTAGTTCTTTGTCAAATGAAAGGTAGCCATCAATTAATATTACTGTTTCCCTTGCATCACTGCCTTCTGGTTATTTTTACCCTGTGGTCCTTATACTCCTCCAGCTCTGTCCCTCATCCCACCCTGTTTATCTTTGAGGGAAGGAAAAGCTCCAGGAATGATGGGAACTCTGAGTCTGCTGACTAAACTACAGAAGCTAAGTGTGGGAGCAGCTCACAGAGAGTTTTAACTACAAGCAGGGAAGATCACTTTTCTCACGCATGTGCATTTATTTTGACAAATAAAATTTCAGAAGATGTAAAGGAAGGAGTGCACGTTTGCAATCCTTTAAATATGACTTCCATTCAGTTACCTCTTGTAGAGATGTGTTTATTTTCTTTCATGTCTCAACCCCAGTAGTCATGAAGGCTGAATTTCTTTAAGGGCATAATGTAGAAATGACTTGTGTCTGCTTTTTCTATACCTTGTCTTTATTTCATCAATTGGCAATGTTATTGAAATGCTCCTAAGTAACTTTGGTTTATACTTCATCTTATTGTTCTATGATTTCTTTTTTTAATTTTATTTTAATAAATCATTTTATTGGGGTCTCACAGCTCTTATAACAATCCATATACCAATTGTATCAAGCTCATTTGTACATATGTTCCAATAATCATTTCCAAAGCCTTTTCTTTCTACTTGAGCTCTTAATATCAGCTCCTCCTTTTACCCCTCCCTCCCTTTTACCCTAATGAATCCTTGATAATTTATCAATTATTTTTATTTTCATATTTTATACCATCCATGGTCTCCCTTCACCTACATATCTGTTATTCGTCCATTGCTCTATGATTTCAACATTTCTCCCACTTACTGGCAGTTTTAACTTTTCCATTAGAAAAGGGGCTTCAAAATGTTTATGAAAAATTTAAAGTTTGTCTTGGGATTCTCTCCCCCCACCCTCCTTTAATGTAACCTAATCCTCCTGGTAGGGCAGTGGGTTGGCCATTGAGCTGCTAACTAAAAGGTCAGTGGTGTGAACCCATCAGCCTTTCTGTGGAGAAAAAGAGGAGGCAATCTGCTTCCATAAAGATTTATAGCTCCAGAACCCCTGAGGAGGAGTTCTAGCCTCCCCTTAGGGTCACTGTGATGCCATCACAATCAACTGGACAGCAGGGGGTAGCTAGGGAAGGTCTGCTAGCTAATACTACTAACCACAAGGGTGGCAGTTCAAACCCACCAGCTGCTGTGCTGGAGAAAGATGAGGCTCTCAGTTTCCACAAACATTTACAGTCTCTGAAACCCTGAAGAACAATTGACTTGATGGGTTAGTATAGGGTCTTTATAAGAGGAGGTTTCAAACCGTTCATGGAAAAAATCCCATTGTCTATCCATCCCTTATATGTTGTAAAAATTAAGCTTCCTCCGTTATCTTTTTCTATCATTTCTGATATGAAAAACCTAAACTTGAATTCCTCGATTTGAATTAAAGCCACATCTCCAAGTCGTACACTGCCAGTTTTAATTTCACTCTACTGCGCTGTGCCGTGTGGACTTGTTGTTGCATGCACTTACTCCCTGCCTCTGCCACACTGGTCTGTATGTTTCTGGAACATGAGGGCTCTCTCTTGGACACTGCTGTAGCCAATCATCTAGAATTGTAGTTGGTGTCTTACAGGGAGACATTTGGCTACTTACTCACCACCTGCACAAAGAAGGAAGGGTAAAGCTAAAGATGTAACACTGAAGTGATCATTTTGTAAATTGCTCTTTTAAGTATACCATGTTTTTGAAGCATAATGGTCATATAAGTTTACATATGTATGGAGAGGACTTTAAAATTTTGAATTCTATTGTTCAGTTCCATGTTTTTCACTTGTGAAGCCTCCTCATGTATATGGAATTATTAATACCTTCAGTATACTTAGTGAATTTGACAAGAACTTGCATTTTTAGTGACATGATTCCTGTCAGATAAAGTAAGCAGTTTGTTGAGTAGCCTTACAGCCATACAACAATGGCCTTTTTCTTATAGTTACAAATTGATATTTAAAATATTTCAAATTTAAAGTTCCTTTCCGAAACTTGAATTTTTTCTCAAAATAAAATCTGGGGGGGAAATCTTGTCTTTTTCCAGAAACCAAGGAAGAAAGCCGTGGAAAGTTGTAGTGACAGCGACAGTGACTCCGGCGCGTCGTCGGACACCTCCAGTGAAGGCGTCAGCAGCAGTGACTCCGACGACCTAGAAGAGGGAGAGGAGGAAGACCAGAGCATTGAAGAAAGTGAAGATGACTCTGATTCAGAGAGCGAAGCACAACATCAAACTAACAATCAGGTATAAAGAACACCATTGACTCTATGTATTCACAAAGCCAAATGCTTAAATTCTCGCTTTTGAAGAACCGATTGAAATTCATTAAGAACACTTTGTAAAGTGCCGTATCTACGCGAGGGTAAGCCGACCCGCGTGCCAGCCGAGGCACCTAATTGTACCACAAAAAACTGCATAAAAATGTGCTAGGAAACGCAGCTTCTACACGCCTATATACAGCACTTTCTTTCCTTCAAGCGTTTCTGCTTGGTATTCTTTGTTTTATGGACATTAAGAAGTTACGTCTCTCTCTCTTTTTAAAACACAGGTGCTATTACATGGTATTTCAGACCCAAAAGCAGATGGACAGAAAGCAACTGAAAAAGCCCAGGAAAAAAGAATACACCAGCCATCACCTCTCGTGTCCGAATCCCAGGCCCCCTCATCGTTCCAATCCCAGCAGAAGCAGCCTCAGGTTTTGTCGCAGCAGCTTCCATTTATTTTCCAAAGCTCTCAGGCCCAGGAGGAGTCTGTGAACAAACACACCAGTGTGATACAGTCTACGGGCCTGGTGTCCACTGCGAAACCTTTGTCTTTGGTAAACCAAGCCAAAAAGGACACTTGTGTGAAACTCATCGTTCCTTCTCCGGATGTACTTAAAGCAGGGAATAAATATACCTCTGAAGAATCTAGTCCTTTGACCAGTGAATTGCGGTCCAAACGGGTGAGTGAAATTTATCTGTAGGAGAAAGTTTACAATTAGGAAAAAGATAGCTCTTGTATTATTTTTATGCTGCACAAATTTAAGTTAACTTCTACCTAAAATTTATACTTTCTTGTTTTCAGGAATAGAATATGAGCATTAATCAACTAGATGTCTCTGATTTTATATTTACCTTCTCATCATTTTAATCTATTTTCTGACAACTTAATCATGACTTCTTTTTCAGCTCTAGTAATACATAGGTATGTATGTTGGGGTAATATATCGCTGAAGCATAGCAGATACTACTGGCATCGTCTAACTTGACTCTTCATAAGTAAAATAAGCAAATTAGAAATTATATTGTTTAGGTTATTTTAGTTTTTCATTAATATATATCTCATTTTTAAAAAGTGATATTACAGCACCAGATCAATTTAATTATATATAAATGGCCCTTTTTTGTAATAGCTGAGTCACATGTGTACATATAATTTTACTTAATCCTTGCCAAAACCTTGTGTGATGAAAGAGCTAAGGCTCAGAGAGGTTAAGTCATTAGCAACATCACTTAATAAACTAGAACAGAGGGATTTAAAACAAAGTCATTCCATGCCAGGATTAAGATGAGGGGGGGAAATTACCCTCCTATAAATTGGAGCTCATTCAGAAATTACCATATGAATTACCTGAAAAAAACTAATAAAAAAACCTAGTTAAAGGAAATACCTTATATGCACGGACATTCTCATTAGACTCAACTCTAAATGTCTGTTTAGACATTTAACTTAGACATTCAACTCAGTCCTGACAAGTATTAAACTGGGTCACCCCTGGGTGCTGCAAACAGTGGAGTGCTTGGCCAGCGGGAGCCCATCCAGCGGTGCAAGAAGACAGTGCAGGATTTGGTGCTGTCCGCCGTAACAACACATGTGGGAGCTGAGGGCAGGAGAGCATGGCATTAGAACGGTGTTTCAAGCCTCTGGTTTTCCCACACCCTTGTCCTCCAAACAGATATCTTAGTGTATCCAGACATTTGCTCCTATAAATCCAAACCAAAACCCACTTCCAAAGAGTCAATTCCAACTCACAGAGACCCTCTAGAGTGTCCCCAAGACTATAAATCTTTGCCGGAGCAAACAGCCTCACCGTGCCTCCTGGGGAGCAGCTGACGGGTTTGAACCACCAACTTTGAGGTTAACCATTACCCAATAGCTCCACTAAATAATCCATGTCTCAATTTTCTCCTCTCCCTCTTCTTATATGTTGTTATTGTTCATTACCAGTGAGTCATAACCCCCCAGTCCCAACTCACAGGGACCCAAGGCACAATGGCATGAAGCACTGCACCATTTCTATGATCAGTTATAGATGAGACTGTTGGGATTTTCATTGGCTGATTTTTGGCAGCAGATCTCTAGGACTGTCTTTTTAGTCTGTCTAAACTTGAAAACATTTCTGAAACTTGTTCAGCAGCCTTGCACCTGCAAGCCTCAGCTGATAGAGGGGTGGGGGCTGCATACAAGGTGCACTGACTGGAAATTGAGTTTGTGAGTTTGCATTCATGGTTGCCCCACATGGAAGGCAAGACTTGGACCACTGACTCACCAATGCCACCGTTCTTTTACGTCCTACCCTTCATGCCGTAAAGGAGACTGTGTGTGGTGTAAAATAGTAATGGGTACTTGCAAACAATGGAAGAATCATTGGTTCTTGAAACCTCTAGGGTTCAGTATAAGGAAGGAGATTATTAAGTATTGAATTTTAAGGGACACTTACAGAAAATTAAAATGTAAAACTAAAGAGAAGACTTTGATTTTCATGTCTCATTTGGTCCTGTGAGTAGAAGAAAATCTTACTACCTATAAAGAAAGAGATAAAATTGTTTTGTGACATTATTTTCCAAGAAAGCAAAATATACTGATTTCTTTAACTAAGAATTTAAGTTTTATGGGAAGATGTTTTACTTAGGCAATACTCATATTAGAAATACTCTTTTATAAAATAAATGCTAAGGTTTCTTATTGTAAAAAGTAAATAAATAATGTTATTTCCATAGTTTATTCCCAGAACAAACTCTAATTGGGCACTTACTCCTTGTGAGACATTGCCTTAGGTACAAATATATTCCTGTAATTGTTTACAAAGAATTATCTAGATAAATTAATTTTCTGAACTACGGTAGAAAAGAAGTTACATGTCAAAGGAATTGATATATTGCCTTTGTTTGCTATGTGTTAGGACTCCGGCTTTAAAATTGTTGCTAAGTAATTTTGCATGGCTTTACATCTTCATCTATCTTTGTGAAATCCCCCTCGCAAAGTTCTGCCGACTTGCGTGTTAGAAGGCTGAGCCTGATACTGGCAGCCACACCGATGCTCATTTTGAGCTAGTCATTGTCAGTGCACAATTTCAGCTCAGGAAATTAAACTCTTCCTCTATTAGCATAAAATACTTTAATAAATTTATTTTACTTTATTTTTTATTTTAGTTACACCAACTTAATGAAATTTATATACCTTTATTATTTTCAAAGGGATTCTAGTATTTTTTTTCTTATATACATCTGTAAATTTTATGGCTTAATGGAGCTTGCAGATGATTTTTCCCCAAGAAAATTGGTTTATTTTATTATATTCAATGTCAACATGTTAACATTGAAAACTGTGTAATAAATTAAAGTTTAAAAACCTTCTTTACATAAAATGTTTTCATCTTAAAATGGAAAGATGAAAATATTCCATTTAAAGAAAGTGACCAGAGCAAAATAGGGGGATAGTGAAAGTATAACCCACATACAAACTAAAAGCAGCAACAACCCACTGCCTTCCATCAAGTCCGTGCTGACTCACAGTAATCCTTACAGGACGGGAAGAGTGGCACTGCCCCGTGCAATGCCCAGACTGTAACTGTCTATGGGAGTAGAAAGCCCGGCTTTCTCCCCAGGAATGGCTGCTGGTTTCAAACTGCTGCCCTTGCGATTCATAGCTGAATGTGTAACCATATGCCACCTGGGCTCCTTTCATGACACGCATAAGGCCTGGCCAATTGTCTAGTATGGTTGGAAAGATCTATTACTGCTAAAATGTAAAGTAATTTAATTACCACAATAAAGTATTTAGACTTACCAAGTGGGAAAGGCACTAAAAGCTTTGAGCACAGAGCTAACATAATAGATTAAGGCAGGTAAACTAGCTTTGGTGTGTGGTGTGGAGTAGGAGTTTGGCGGTGAGGAAAGGTGCTAAGGTTTAATAGGAGCAATGCATACACACTTCACGCGCATGGTAGTGCATAGCTGACTTGAACAGGTGCAGAGAGCTGCCTTGTAGGGTCCCCGGGCCGGTTAATGGCAGGGTGAGGCCAAATCCACTGCGAGCGACCGAGTTGACTGGAGCTCACAGCGCCCACAAACAGGATCCTGGTTTTCTGCAGCTGTCCATCTACATGAGACAGCCAGCCTCCTCTTTCTCCACAGGAGGGGCTGGCAGGGTCAAACTGCTGACTTTGCTAAACCGAATTTTAAATATCTAAAGTAGAGCTTCCCCTCCCTTTTACTGCACTTGTATATTGTGATTTAAATTTGTATATAAGGAGCTGTTCTCAGACACTGAAAGATACATAATCCTGGTTGTTATTGTACTTTTTTTTCCCCTTTCAATTTCTGTTTTAACAGGAACAATACAAACAGACATTCCCAGCACAGTTAAAGAAACAGGAGTCATCCAAGAGCCTGAAGAAGGTTATTGCAGCTCTGTCCAATCCCAAAGCAGCCTCTTGTTCACCAGCACATCCAAAACAAACATTAGAAAATAACCACCCGAATCCATTTTTGACAAACGCACTTTTAGGTCATCATCAACCAAATGGAGTGATGCCGAGTGTCATTCAAGAAGCCCCTCTGGCACTGACGACCCAAACTAAAATACAGAGCCGGAGGAGTGAGACCCTTGCCGCTGCAGGTAGCACCTCCTTTCCCTCACCGGTCAACTTGAGTACGAGCGGGAGAAGAACCCCGAGCACGCAGGCACAGGCCATGCCCTCGACCTCGCCCCTGCTGCCTAGTCAGGGCCAGGAAAAAGCCGCCGCGGGCAGTGCCGCCGCCACCGCACCGACGCAGCATCACCCGCACCCTGCACACACCCTCGGGGAGCACTTTCGAGGACCCGATTCAGACATTCCGAGCAGCAAAGACTCCGATGATTCAAACGAGGACGAAGAGGACGAAGACGAGGAGGAAGATGAGGAGGATGACGAAGATGATGAATCTGATGACAGCCAATCAGGTTATTTCCTATTTTTAAAGTTAAATGAATTTTTCTTTACATGCTCTGTGAAGTAAATCGTTTTAAGGAGCCTCTTTAGGCTCAGATGCACGGCCCTGGCCATTCCCCTTGTTTCGCACAGCTGGGGTGCCGCCGGTCCCTCGTGGTTGCTTCAGTGGAGTGCAGGGATAATTGAATTGGAAATCCAAAGTTACCCAACTCGGCCGTTCATTTGACATTAAACGAGCAATATGCTTTAAGTGAATACAAATAATACATGCATGACATGATTTCATTTTTATTTCATTCAGGACCACTCGTGTGTGTGCGTGTGTATCATATATACTCATGTATAAGCCGAGTTTCCCAGCACATTTATAATGGTTTTTGTGGTAAAATAATGTGCCTTGGCCAATATTTGGTCGGCTTATACTCGAGTATACACGAGAATA
Source organism: Tenrec ecaudatus (assembly GCF_050624435.1). Taxonomy (NCBI): domain Eukaryota; kingdom Metazoa; phylum Chordata; class Mammalia; order Afrosoricida; family Tenrecidae; genus Tenrec; species Tenrec ecaudatus. The sequence continues at coordinate 80,308,707 of NC_134542.1, forward strand.
TGTTAGCATCAGTTACTTTTATGCTAAATTGTTAAAAGGCTAGTGCCGACATTTTTGACAGAGGTAAAATGTGTAGTCACAGTCAGTCATTCAGAAAGTACCTGCCCACACTCCTGTATGTTGATGGATGTCCACCCTCCAGAGACTTAGACGATGCGCCTTCATTTTATCTGCATTCGTTGTCTGCGTTACCCGGCCACCCCCGCTTTCTTATTTCTTTTCCTTTCCCTCTCTCTCTTGCCCCACAGAAAAGTTTTAAAGTTTTTGACTTTGTTACTGACCAGCCATAAACCACACTACATTTTCTAGCAGCCACTGGAATGAGTCAGTTCTGCAATCCAAAGGGTCTCGAAGGCAAACACTCAATACTCGGTTAAGGAAAGGACATCTTCCCCAGAGAAGACTTTTTCCCCTTAGGTTCCCAGAGTAGAACTTTTCGTGAAACATAATAGTATTAATATTCATAATGTTCCTAAACTGAAGTTGTGAATCCCGTGATAAGCAGATAGCATCGCACATCCTGTCACTCCATCAAAGCTGGGAACCACTAGGAAAGGAGCCCAAGCGTGAGCCCTGTGCTTATCTGCATTGCCCAGGATTAGATTGTACGTGCGGGGCCGGGCGGGGGTGGGGGGGAGAGGAAGGCCTTCCAAGGTGTCTCAGAGAGGTGGGATTAAGCGAATGGAAACTTGCCATGATTTGTTAAAGGCCCCTCCTATCTGGAGGCGTGAGTAGTCTGTACATTCTTTAGTTAACCTTCTTGAAATTTTGGATAGTGGTATGAGTCTTAACCCAGAAATTCCATTGTACAAGAAAAATTTTGTTTCTGTTCAATTCATTTTCATCTTAATATCTGCATCCCACCCTGATGTCAGAATATTTTGTCTTGGGTCTTCTCTCCCTGGGTCCCACTGAAATCTGGGACATTTATGGCATCAGGAAGAGAGACGAGGCCTGCCATGTCGAGTCTGTTACGGCAGTATCCAGCATCCTCTTTGGCCAACACGTTGGAAGTTGGGTAGCATCCCTGTTGTGTCGGTGGAGGCATGCTGTCGCTTCCCTCCCCTGTGGGACCCACGTGCGCACACTTCTTCAGTGTCCGCCTGCCCGCTGACCCTGACCCACCCCTTGCTCTTTCTCCCAGGGAACTCTGAAGCTTGCCTTGAAATTGCGGGAGGGCTAGGATGAGAGGACTACATATCTCATAAACAGAACAAGCTTAGACTAGTAAATCGCTACATTATCCTGCCACGACTGTTTCTATGAGCTTCCTCTTTTGTGAAGTCTGGGAAATTGATACAGTCTTGCACCTAAATTTTAAAAAGTACCTCCCACTCCCAAATGTTTAAAGCTATGATTCCCCCCGCCCCCCGAAAATCGTTTGCTCAGAAGAAAGGATAATGGTAGCCGGAGGCTCCTGGTCCTCCTCCTGGACTTCGTAGCCTTCTCCAGTGAGTGGGGCCCGTCCCTGTGAGGAATCCATTCGTTCTCACTGTACCTTAGTTTCTGCATTAAGTTAAAAGTGATTTTGAAGCCCATAAGCAGAACTCACCGTATGAATAATGAAAACTGTTACATGATTAAAGTTTGGAGTAAAATTGCTACTTTAAATGAGGAATTTTGAGAATGTACAGTTTAGATATGCTCAACTAACTTATAGTAACAGTTTTTACACTTATTCTTGGGGAAGTTGCTCATTTGAGTTCTCAGTTACAGTTGCTAGTGCCTGAACAATCCCATTTAGTTACAAATTACAAACCCGTGGTGATTATGTAGTTATAATATCCAATACTTCTTTTACTTCCCAGAATCAGATAGTAACTCAGAATCAGATACAGAAGGCTCAGAAGAAGAAGAGGATGAGGATGATAAAGACCAAGATGAATCAGATAGTGACACTGAAGGAGAGAAAACTTCCACGAACCTGAGTCAGACCGCGTCCTCTGTCAAAAGCCCTTCCATCAGTCTCTCAGCCCTCTCAGCGCCTCGTCCCGTCCACATAGCAAAAGCCCCAGGCTCTGCTCCTGCTGCCTTATGTTCTGAGCCCCAGTCACCTGCTTTTCTTGGCACACCTTCTTCCACACTTACTTCGAGCCCGCACTCTGGTACCTACCCTTTATTTTTATTATTGTAAAGTAATATTCAAAGTATAGCAAGAATTTCCATTTATACAGTGTTCTGGAGACGAGCTCATTGGGATCAAGTGCTATAGGTAGATGCTAGGCTGGCTAAGAAAGGTCAGCATTCACTCTTATTCTCGCTGCGCTCCCAAATTAAGAGTCTGATTGACGCCAGCTCCTAATTTTGTGTACTTCTCTGATTATCAGTTTGTGCTTCAAAAAATACAGAATTTTATTAATATTTTGACTTTCAGATAAAACATGCTGTATTTTTTTTCATAGGTGGCTTTTTATAAACTTCAAGAGTTTTATAAGCTTTGTTAAAAGTTTGTACATGCAATATTCCAGGGCTGCTCTCTATTCTCATGCAAGAGTGAAGGGAAAGATGTTTACAGTAAAATACCATGTTAACTAGTTCTTGCATTTCACGCTCTTCTTGGCAACTCTAATTGTGCTTTCATTTGCCATAAACTAGTATATCCTACTAATGGAAGATACACATGTTCGTATTTCCGAAACTTGTCCAGGAGAAATAAATATATAACCATCATACTACCATTTGTACTCTAGATTAAGTCAAACACCTTCTATTGTTATTGACTGTCGATATATCTGGACGTCTAGCAAGAAAGAGAAGCCTCCCATTTTCAAAGAACCAACTGTACGCAGACATACTAAACTATTATCTATTTGTCCTCCTACTTTTCTCGTCATTAATAACTATATTAAAGGGGAGAAAAATGTATGGTTTTACTTTGGATTGTTTTTCTTTAGAAAGAAAGGCTAGTTATTCTGCCATTCAGACAAAGTGAAAAAAGAAACACCTCTGTCTTATACATGTTCTGTTGAAAAACATCTAAAAATAATGTACGAGATAGAGAATGAGGCTGGATAATGCAAGGCACTAAAATATTATTCTTAAAGAGCACATGCTACATACAATTCAAAAAGTGATCATCTGTATTGACTGGCTGAATTTTCTCGAAGGCACATCCAAACGAAGAAGAGTCGCGGATGAGCGGGAGCTGCGTTTTCCTTTGGAATATGGGTACGCACGCGAAGGCTTCTCATTTGGCTTCCCCAGATGTGTATGAGTACCTGTGGTGGGAGCGGGGCGGGGTGCTGGTGCCTTATTCTCAACCACAGATACCAGAAGTGAATGTCCTGTGTCGTGATTAGCACTGAAGAGCCAAAGCAACGGTCTCACTAGTCTGTCACTAGATAGAGCAGCTGAAATCAAAGCTACCTGCGATGGGGTCACGCAGCCAGCCAAATGGCTTTCTCTGAAAACCCAAAAAGGTCCTTTGGCAAAGGTCAGGAAGGCAGTTAAGAATGCTAAAGGGTTTGTGTGAAGACAGAATTAAAGGGCAGTGAAAACTGTGGACAAAATGAAGAATTCCAGCCGAGTTCGGTTAAAATGGTTTAAATGGAACCGACAGGTTTAGGACGAGAGGTGCCTGAGCATCAAGGAACAGTGAGTCACTCTTCTCACAGGGCTTTTCAGATACAAACATTATTATATATAAACTATACTATACTGTGCTATACATTGACTCATGGTCCTGGATATTGCTGTGTGCCTCAAGTAATACCCGTTATGATTTTTTAGAATTGCGTTACTTAACTAAAAGTAAAAATAATTTTAGTAGTGCATATTTGTGGGTTGTACAATTAAGGGATTGTTTTTTTTATTTTCTGTGTGTCAGTCTGGTTTTCTAGGGAGCATATGTACACTTTATTGTTTTTCTAGTTTGTAAAAGCTTCGTTGCAGGTTAAATACATATGTCCTAACCCTCATTTCTACTGTGTGTAGCTGGCAAAGGGAGACAAGAATAAGAAACGTTGGAGGGCGCATTCAAGGAGAAGCAGCTTATTATACTCCATGTGGCAAGAAACTCAGACAGTACCCTGAAGTAATAAAGGTACATACTTTATACCAAGTAACGTGCGTTTGGTGCCCATCCAGGATGCTGGTGGAGAGAAACATGAGCATTCTTTCCTCAGATAAAGGCTTGTATGGGACTAATGTACTTACCCTAAATTGATCTCCTATAAATCTTTAGCCCTTTGATAGAATCTGCACAACATTAATGTCAAAGCTGGGTTGTAATTATTAAAACCTGAAGTGGAAAAATCTGTGATTTTTCAGTATCTCAGCAGAAATGGAGTAATGGATATCTCAGGGGCAATTTCAGCTTCAGTGCAAAGACCAGAGTGGGTGACTTCTATGAAGCCAGAGACGGACCACGGGTATCTGCTTTATAAAAGTACAGTCTTTAAACCAAGAAGTAGTACTTCAGTGAAGTAAATGTCAGTACACTCTGAAGTATTGCCTTTTGTTATTTATAAAGATATACATAAATTTATGGTAAACACTCACTAAGCCTTCAGTTTCCTCTGTTTCCAAAGCAAGGAACTTTCACATAATATATGCATTCTTTAAGTAAATCTTTTATTTCCTTCTACTTAATTCTATTAGTGATTTTTGTCATTTATGCAGGTATAAAACTAAATGATCATGTGACATATAGGAAAGCTACACTAGGGCAATATTATAAATCAGTTCAAAGATCAAAAACATGCAGTCATTTGGGGGGAAAGGATTTTGTCCATTTGATTATGCCATGCCATATGATTATTCACAAGTTTGGTGGTTTTGTTGTTTTTCTTCCATAAAATTAGAAAAATGAAATTTCTACCATGGGCAGAAATTGACTTTTTAAAATGCTGGTAAAATTTTGAACTTATTGTCCCCTCTGAGCTGGACGTGGTAGGTTGACACGACTTCACTAATCAGAGCAAAGAAGCTGCCACAGAGGACTCATTATCTGTGTTCCCTGATCTGTGTTCAGCTTGGCACTGTGGGCCATCAGGTTGACTCCAGTGCCTGCTACCAACGCTGTCAGGCAGGGCAGAGCTGTCCCACAGTCTCCAAGGCGCCTGTCTTCACAGAAGCGCATCACTGCGGCTTTCCTCCGGGAACGCTGGAGGGGTCTCACCGCCCACCTGTCAGTCAGTGGTCAGGAGCTTTCGTCCCTGCCATCAGGGTGCTTCCCGGTTCCTACTCCTATGTCTTCTAGTTTCATTTGCCTCTGCTAAAAGAAGGTCTAGCCGAGTCTACTTCTGACTTTGAACCACATAAAGATGTATTTTCACACAAGTCACTCAGATGCTGCATACAATTTTGCCAGCCAAAAATTAAACGTCTTGCCCTTATGAAAATACCTTGGGAAAGGATGCAGCTGGCAAAACCGTATTGCATGCTCGTTATTTGTGTGAAAATACAGTAAGACTCCCTATCCCCGCAATTCCTTTGTCGACCATATAAACACAACATACACTGCCAGTCTCATAGGACGGTGAGATCCCCACTGCCATGGAGCCATTTCAGAGGTCGCAGCCCTGGTGGACAGATTCGCCGGGCTTCCGAGGCTGTGAACCGCACAGAAGCAGACGGTCTTAACACTCTCCTGCCAGGTGACTCAGGCCTCGAGTCACGGAGCTTAAGGTTAGCAGGCCATTGCTTAATGCATCACACCACCAGTGCTCCTTCTGTTACAGTGGAAATGAGGTTGATGATGTACATAACACGCTCAACCATCTCAAGTGGACGTTTTATTTTTTGGCTTGCGCCACCTCTTTCCACCTCCATTTACTGCTCAAAAAGACATTTTCCTGACATTTGCCATTATGGAAAGGCCATCTGCAGTCTGTAGGAGATGGTTCTGGGGGCTCAGAAATTAAGGGAATTTCTCAAGGTCACACAGTGCCAATAAGGCAGAAGCATGACTGAGCCTGAGAGGTTTCTGGGTAAGAAAGAAAGTTTGGCATGTTTGTTTTGCATACATCGCGCGCACACACACACACACACACACGCACGCACACTTTGTTGCTATTGTTCATGTTTATAAGAAGCAAGTTGAGTCCAAATCCACCTGTTTTCACTGGTACTTCTAAAATACAGAAATGCATTTATCTGAGGTTTAGCCTTCTTCCAGAAATGTATTCTAGGATGTTTCTTTTATACATTAAAAACAAAATTTTTGGACTCAAAATAAAGCTGATATTAAATAGGTTCTCAGAATTTTAATGAGAAACTATAGTTCCTACATATTCTGTATTAACTCTAGTTCAAAATATAATCATTAAAAGATAATATATTCTATAAAAATTCTTCTCAGTTTTTAATTTGGGGGTTGTATTATTAAACCCTTACTTAAATATGCCAAAAATACCATTATTTTTGTAAGTTTAATAAACTTGTTCTGAAAGGAAAGCTAATTGCTCTTCAATACATAAAGGAACGTTGGCTTTTATCAGCGATAATTAGACTTAATCTATAAAGTCTCATTAGGCAAAGCAAAATATTCTTTGACATCCATTCACTTTCTATTAAACATAATCAGGGTTTTTTAAAATGCATATTATCTTGTTGGGAGGTCAAAACCAATCAAAGAAAATATGATAAAATACTAAATCTCGGCTACTTAAGCTCCCAATATAGAGCCTGCTGGCGAAAACATTAGCAGTTTTGAGAGCGCTGTTCTCATTGAAAATATTAGTGTGTTGGGTTCATTGCAGGATATTCTTAGGGGATGACAGGTAAAAGGTAAGTAATCTAAGAACGTGTTTTCGTCCATTAGAAATGCATATGAGTGCATAACCGTATTTGTGAAGCCATTTGTGCCCTCCCTCTGTGAGTAATGTAAGTAATGAATTAAAAATGTCTGTAGTTGTTTAGTAATTTCATTTCTAGGAAAATGAACATCAAGGTGGTGTACTTTTGTTTGTTAACAGTGATCTGTAGTTATCTGGTTGGCTTCCATTTTGAGGCCCTGCAAAATTGGGTTGGGAACAAAGCTAACATTCCCGTGAATGGTGCTTCTTATGTGTGTGCAGTATGCCTGCCTCTGTACAAGTTCTGTAAATGGCATGAGGGCTAATTTGTAAGTAAACAAAGCCATTTAAGCTTCCACATTAAAAGGCTGGAGGGAAATGTGTGAAAGTTTAATAATGCACGTAACGGTTTGGGTACAAAGGTGGTTTTCTTCCATTCTCTTGCTTTGTTCACATTTTCTGAAACTTGTTTGCTATACTACTGTAGCAAACAACCACTTCTATTTTAAAAATAAATAACTTCCACTTACTGCTACTGTTTCCCATGCTACATATATTTGCTTTTGGTGACTAAGAGCAAATGCATATTAGTATTCAAAATTACCCCCTAATAAAACATTCGGCTTGAACAGTATATTTTTTCTGTCAAACTTTTCTGTTTTTTCTTAAAGCTGAACAAAGACATGCCCAGTTGGTTCTGTGAGAGTTATTATAGTGAACACATTTTTAAATTACAGCAGGGTTATTTAAAAGCTGTACATTTTAAACACGAAACTTAGGAGATAATTTTGTCTTTGGTGGAGACACAGGCAGTGGAGTGCAAGAGCTATTATGTTGAACAGGGTAATGTTTTTGACTGTAGGTATTTCTGGCCTTGAGATGGTGATAATACATGGATTTATTAATAACAAATCCTTGTTGAAAACATTGAATAAATTTGTATAACACAATCAGATGGTAGGTATGAGAGTTCACATTTATTGAAACTTAAGTAGCTGTATTGTTAATGGAAAGAAAGACAATAACCTAATTATTATCTGTAAAACAAGAAATAAAAAAAGCCCTTAATTCAAGTAAATAGCTAGGGTTGACAAAAGAAATGGGGGGAAAAAACCAATATAGTTATCTTCTCACTTTGGTCTTCAAGTGGCAAAAGACCATTTGTCACATTAGCTACCTGTCAGCCTCTATCTGTTGTTAAATATCTAGCACTTCCCACTTGCTGCTTCTATGAGATCCAGGATTAAGAGGTGCTAAGCTGCATAGAATGAAACAGACCGTAATGCTCTTTATAGGCTCTGGCTACTTTTGATTAACTGCCTAAACTTTTTTGAAGAGGGTATAAAAGAGATTTCTTATAAATTCTGCTACATTGAGTTTTACAGAACTGTTGAGCTTACTGTTTGTCATTATTTTCATGTTGTTTTGTTTTTGTTTGCCAGAATAGTAGAAATTAATGCTTGACTGGAAGCATTTTGCTATATGTTGTTGCTAGGTGCTACTGATTTCCAGCGCCTCACAACCCCATGCAACGGAGTAGATCTGATTGCCCGTGGGGTTTTCTTGGACGTGATGTTTATGGAAGGCCCACCACCAGGTCTTCCTTCCACAGGGCTCCTAGGTACCATCAGCCTTTCAGATAGCACCCAAATGCTTAACCTTTGATGAATATTAAATAGAGTTCACTTTATTGACTCAAATGTGATATTTAGATCAAAAGAATTCACATTTCTCTTTAAAAAAAGAGATCAAATATATGACCTACTTTGAAAGTGATTTTTTTTGTTTCATTTTGTTTTATGTGAGCTATAGAAACAAGACACTTAAAAAGTAATATTACAATAAAGTTTCTCGGTTGTTTGGATGTTGTTTTGTTCTGTCTTTTTCCCAGGAAACCCCCAAGTCTGCCTTGAGAGTATTTAATGGCTATGATATTTGGTGTGGGTGCGGAGAGTCTTGGGAAAGGTTAAAAGTGATTCTGAAAATACAGCTTTTCTCTGAGATTTCTACTCATCATTTAAAAAAGATATTTCTACTTATAATGGCACAAAGTCATGAGAAAAGTAAAATATTTACCATTGTTATCGAGAAGCCCTTTTCAGGAAATATTTCTGACAAATATTTAATATGCCAGGCATTCTTTTTCCAAATAAATTTTCTGTAAAAGCATTTTCTAAGGAAGTGAAAATGAAAGCCTGCCTCTGAGCGAAACCTCTTCTTACTAGGGACACTGGAGAGGAGGGCAGGAGGACTGGAAACCACCACTGGCTTAGAAAAAACTTATTTTCTGGACACAAGGCACAATGCTACCCCACTAAAAACAGGGTTTTGTTAATAAAGCATAATGGGGGTGGGTATTTGATGATAGGCAGGCAACCAGCAGTCTCTGGCACAATTGAAATGCTGGTAATTATTTCAAATATGTGAAGAACAAAAGATTGAGCGTCAGCAACCAAAGTTCTAAGTCAGCTCTGCTGTTAACTGCCACACCTAATGCAAAGTAGCTGTCCACACATATGGACACAGAGAACAGGAGTGACCAGTACTAGAAACGGCTAAATCTGGAAATTTATGTCACTAATCTACCAGGTAGGACTTTTGATGGCTAGGCAAGGCCTATACTAAGAGGTCAGCTCTATGAATTAAGGTGTAGTCCTCAGGAGGTATCAAAAACTGTCATTCTTAGCGGGTAGCCTGATGAGATTAGCTACAAAGTCAGTATGTACCATACCTAATTTTCTCAACTGCCTCTAATAGATGCCTATCCCTACACCTACCCAACCCCCAGGATAACTCTTCTTCCTCTTTCTTATTTTAAAATACTAATATGGTAGCAAAAACTTAATTGACTAGAGTAGTTTAAGAATCCCTGATGCTCAAAAACGTGTATCTTTCATGACCTACTTCTGGTCAATTAAAATAGACTTAATACTAAACTGTAAAATAGGTATAAGAAAGTTCATCAAAATTCTGATTTTTTTCATAATATTGACTTTAATGTTTTCCTTAATATATGAAATAGCAAATTCCATGTAAAATATTTGATTCCTTAAGTATATTACTTTGAAAACCTGAGGTCTACTTATCTAGGCCTTAATTCCCTCATCTGCATTATGAACTATGTACATTTGGAGGTCTTTATGATTGTCTTCCTTTTATATTAAAGTTTTAACATGAGTGAAGGATTGTGAAAGCACCATTTCAAGGGGAAAGATTGTAAAACATCAACTTTATTTCTAAAGTTATGCTACAGTTAAAACTTACTGAAAATCATTTAACCAACTTTGCAAATGATCGATTCATTGAATGACTAACAGGCCTAAAATTGTCAGAAAAAATATCTTAATCCAGATTGAAATCACTCACTGCAACTATTTCCAAAGGTAAGGACTGGGGTCGATGAAATCTTAATCCAGAAAAATATGAATAAGAAAGTTCATTCATTCACAGATTTAACATTGACACTGGGCATCTCAAATGATAACATAGGAAATGATTTTAAAGGCCATCGTCAAAAAGCGAACATTGCTTACTCATCAACTTTGACTCATAGGGACTTTATAGGACAGAGTGAAACTGCCCCGTGGGCTTTCCAAGGTCGTAACCTTGACCAGAAGGCAGCTGTCACCTCTTGTGCAGAATGGCTGGGCTTAAATCATCCACCTTTCCCTTGGTAGCCACCACTAGGGCACCTCCATTTGATGGCACGTGACTGCAAATCCATAGTAAAAGTGTTGCAGTAAGTCTTGGAGATCCGAAAGCTTAAGCATAAAAACATAAATGTCTCCTCGGGAACTTGGCAAGTACATCATTTAGTGACTTAGTTGGCAGTTGGTGGACTGGTAGCAGTTGACTTCATTTACTCATATACTGCTTTACCTTAAAAAAAAATCCATTCTCTTCTCTGCTGTCCCTCTCCCAGGGAAGAGGTCACGGGAAGGGAAACTCCGGATAGGGCAAGATATGACAAAACAACGATGTATAAATTACCAAGGGCATATGAGGGAGGGGGGAATGGGGAGGGAGGGGGGGGGGAAGAGGACCTGATGCAAGGGGCTTAAGTAGAGAGCAAATGCCTTGAGAATGATTGGGGCAGGGAATGTATGGATGTGCTTTATACAATTGGTGTATGTATATGTATGGATTGTGGTAAGAGTTGTATGAGTCCCTAATAAAATGTAAAAGAAGAAAAGAGAAAAAAATGATTAGGGCAAAGACTGTACAGATGTGCTTTATACAATTGATGTATGTATATGCATGAACTGTGAAAAGAATTGTATGAGCCCCAATAAATTGTTAAAATTAAAAAAAAAAGTCCATTTACAGATTAAAAACAAAAACATTCCAAGACATAAGAGTGAAGCAAGACTGAGACTTGACAGCCTATTATTAAGACCAAACCATGTGACCAAGTAAACCACAAATAGACTCTAGATTTATAGTGAAATTTGGGAAACCCAGTTACTTAGACAATTCACTTGCTTATAAGATAATCCTCCACCTTTCTGTTTTCACTGAGATCTCCTTCCCTCACGCCACGCCGTCTCCAATCCCAGTCGCTTGGTCTCTAGAAATCCCTTCCTTGTCCTGCACGCACTCCTCCCAGGTTTTCATCAACACTCTTGGCTTATGTGGGGAGCCTAGTGCATCCTATTCACTTTCATTGCCTCTTCACATCCATCCCTACTCTCAGGAGAGTCCTTTGATCACCTACATTAAGAGAGTTTGACTGCAAGTTTTTGTGAAGAACTGTTGGTTCTTTCCCTGTTACTCACCTGTAGATAATGTTACGCAAAGTGTCGCAACCAATATTTCTGTAATAGAAGCTCCTGTTAATAAGGCACACAGCCTTTCAGAATACTTTCAATTATGTCATTCATTTACCTTATTTGGTTCAGTCTTCTGAAATAAAACATGAATTCTTTTATTCTCTCAAGTGAATATATTGTTGGCCAAGGAATAAATTAGAAACTCTTGGAAGCAGAAACTATATAGATAGAACAGACTTAGTAGAGAGCATCTATTATATTTTTATCCACATTTAAAATTCTTTTCTTAGTCACAAGATTATTTTTTAGGGCCTATTTACTATGTCTTCAAAATAGGGTTGCTATTTGTTAGACTTGACTTGATGGCAGCAAGGATTTTTTTGTTAGTAGAAATTGAGGGGGAAAATTAATAAATTAACTCTGATATTTATTTCATCGATAACAGCAAATATTGTGTGAATCAGTTATATAAATTGTATTGCTTTCTTGATGAAGAGTTTATTAAATAATAACTACTTTATTTTCCATAATCCTTTTAAAGCCACAATTCTTTTGGCTGTTCGGTGAATTAAAGCTGTAATAAAAGCTTCAACTTTCCCCAACCATCCTTTTCTAATTTTCAATACCCTACGACTCAGAAAACATTACATCTAACTCAATATATGCAATTCCCTTTGATGGTATTTTCCAAATGCCCAGGGCAAAAAACTGTAAATGATAATGTCACCGTTTGTGTGGTAAGTTTAGGGGCATTGAAATGGTCGTCTACTCCCTTTCTGACACAGGTATGTTTTCCTAGCATGATAAGACACAAATACATAAAATTATATCTGGATAAAAGAAGTTGATAGAGCCCTTTAAATCTTTTCCAAAAATTGATTTTTGTATTAATAAGATACTTTGAAACCCGAATGCAGATTCAGTTACAGACTCTTTTATGAGTCTCTCTGCTGCTCCAAGTGTCACAAATGTGACTTTTTTATTTTCCAATTTATGTGATGCATGTTGCCTTTCTGCCTGTGAGTATAATAGAAAAATGAAAACTGAAAGTCTTCAAAAGCTTCCCATGCTGGTGAACATAAAAATGTATTGATGGCTTCTTTCTTAGTGGTTTATAGCCTAAACATGCAGGTGCTATAACTATTGCTCCTCTTGACATAATTTTGAAATCTCATTTCAAAATTCTCATTTTTCTTAGAATTTTAAAATTATTTTAGTTTGAGAATTACTGAAAGGGCTTGATAAAGTATTTTTAACATACAGAAATGTAACTGTGTGTACTCGTTTTTCATCTATTTATTTTTACGGACAATTCTTCCTTGTCATAACCTTGGCTGTGCTTTTATGACTGAATATTTTCATCAGTCACTTTTCAAGTCTAAGAACAACTTTATAACACCAATTAGGTCTGTATAGTGGTTGAAGCCTCGGTTTTAAGATGAGACAGTCCGGAGTCTGAATGACAGCTCTATACCATTGCTAGTGCTATACCTGAGACAAATCGTTTCCCTTCACTGTGTGTGGATTTCCTCGATGGCAATGTCAGGACAATAAAAGCTACCTTATGAAGTGGAGTACTTGTGAAGATCACGGTATATCATTTATCCAAAGTGCGTGGAACATACTGAGATTACCTTTATCCATTTTAGTAGCATGAACAGTATTTGTATTTTTGTCCCTTTTTCATGGAAATAGTCATAGACGCATAGTGATTAGAAAAGACAGCATGAAATACGGCTCAAGAAATCTGTACTGCTTTGGTTGTCTCTGCTGGTCCAAAGGAAATTCCTAGTTCAATGTTCTTTTTAGAGAAAAGCATATTTAACAGATTTTTATACCTACCCTTTACATCAAAGGACTTAACTGTATAAACATATATATGACTATAATTAAAAATTATTTTAAAGGAACACCTCTACTATATGTGAACTTATTATTTTGGATGGTAAATCATGGACTATAACATGTATTTATATTGATTGATATATGCAATAGATAATAATTAGATGATGTCTACATACAGAACAGTTCATTTACTGTATAAAACATGAGTATTATGTTTGTGGGTATGGTAATAATTTTTTTTTTTGGTAAGCATTAATACTAAACTAGTTCCAAGGAACTAGTTTGAAGATTGAAGAAAATCCCCAAAGTCCAGCTCTTCCCACATGTTAAGTCTGTTTCATTCCCCACCTCCCTGGAGGATATTCCCTCACGTGGTTTCTGTGAAATCACTACAGGGTCCCACGGAAATTCCTGGAAGTTGGAGGCAATGTCTCAGGTGCTGGTGGATGCTGCTCAGTCCAAACTCCAAAGGTCAGGCAGGGCTATGCTAGATGCTAGGTCCAGAAGACCATGCTAGTGATGAGATTACACCCCCTGCTGCTTGGTGGGCTCGTTTTATACGCAGCAAGGTGACATTACAGGGAAGCCTGTTCACAACACTTAGCGGTGAATCCTATCAGTATCTTCCCCCACCTTCTTAGCAGACCCATGCAGGGAAGGTCCTTGAGTTAGAATTATGTGGTGCAATCAAACTAACATGTAACCCCCTCACCCAAATCATAGTAGTCTTTTCCACCCCTGGACTGTATCATATTTATGCACATATGACTTGGAGGCTCTAGCAGGATGTCTCCAGTTGGCATTGGCTTCCTCCTAAATCTTAATCAACCAGACTTTTTTTTCCAGGCCACTGTCCTCTCAGCTGTAGCACATCATTCCATGCAAACACTACAAGTAACGGTAACCAAGGTAACCGTTAAACAAAGAGTGTGGTACCATTCACACCCTCTCCTAAGCTCAGATCTTAATCTTTCTCTTATTGTTCCTTAGCAGATAATGCCTCACAAAATGGGACAGCCATTTGGGATCCAGAATTAAATCACATAAGGGATTGTGGTTCTAAGGACGATATTAATTAAGTATAACTTCATGTGTGCCTCATTCAGGAAACTAATGGAAATGTTAAGTATATATGCAGGTAGACAAGGTAATAGAATACACCTAGTGGTGCTTCTGTGGTAGATTCTTACCTACCATGAAGGAGACCGCGTTTGATTCCCATCCAGCCCACATGTAGTGACCACTCATCCATCCATGGAGGCCTATGTGTTGACGTGATGCTAAACAGATTTCAGCGTAGTTTTTGTTGTAATTATGGAGACGGACTGAAAATCAGCTCATATAACGTTCACGGCTTGCAGAGGTCTTCCCATCTTGCATAGGGAATCAGAACCCAACAAAGACACCTTGTAGGGAATCAGAAGTCAACACCAGCTCAACAAGAACAGAACCCAACAAAGACACCTTCCTCAGAAGGTTAGGAAGGTTACAGTGACTCTGTGTGGGCGGTTCCTGTGATTTCTCTAAAGCCTATTATGTGATCATTCTCGCAGAATGATCACGGGGCCTTAATAGGAAGAGATTTTAGGAAAATTGGTGAGAGAAAAAAAAGGCCAGAATAGTTGTACCAAGGAATTTTTCCCCCTCGATCTGAACAATCAGCATATTCATTCTTGAACAGTAGTCTGTCTTAGGAGAATTTCCTTGTGAAATCTTACCCTATTCACCCTACAGCTAATCTTGCCCCTTCAGACTTTTTTACCCCCAAAATTCAAAGAGCAGTTGAGAAGGAGCACAACTAGAGTCCCTAGAGGATGCCAAAAGTGCTACTTTGATGTGTAAATAGAAAGAGTGTAGAATTCTCCTATGTTGGAGAAACACAGGCATTGTCTTCAGAAGTGGGTAGACCTTGATGGAGGATATATCAATAGACAACAACTTGACATTTGCATAGTTTTCTTTAGTAAAAATTTCTGTGATTTTGTAGCAGTGCTTTTTGACTCACCCTTATGAGATCTCAACATTGGGATTGTTTGCTCTTTTTTTTTAATCCTTTTATTAGGGGCTCATACAACTCTTATCACAATCCATACATACATCAATTGTATAATGCACACTTGTACATTCATTGCCCTCATCATTCTCAAAACATTTGCTCTCCACCTAAGGCCCTGGTATCAGCTCCTCATTTTTCCCCTCCCTCCCCGCTCCCCTGCTCTATCTCTTAAGACTTCTTTAATTGCTCCCATTATTTTTTACTTAAAATATATTTGGTGAAGAACCAAGACCATTCATAGAATTTTCCACTGACTGGATTTTGCTACATGCTTTATTTAACCTACTCTACTCACTCTTTTTCCTGTGAAGTATATATATTATGATAGTTGAGCCTAAAGGCTTGATAAAATTCAGGTTTCGTTGTTTGGGAAGCAGCACTGCTTTATAAATGATGGGATGTGCCTCAAGGAAGCTGTCCAATTTCTTCCTTTTGGCTGATGTAGTCGGTCAGTCAAACTTGGTGCTTCAATCCATTCATTCATTGAGTATTGCAAAATTCAGATAGTCTTTTTTTTTTCATTTATTAGCAGTGGTACATATATAAAGAGAAACTTCTGCTCATCTGTAATTTGGATAGCCTACCTATTGCAGGTGATCATAAGAATTGTCCATACAGGTATATGTATTGAGGTATATGAAGGGGCTTCAGAAGTTTTGTGGAAAAATTCCATTTTGTCATGAAGCTTTTGAATCTGTCATACATGTAGGCATTCACACCAAGAATATGAGCAATTCTGAATCGATATTTATTAACTTCCTGAGGTTTGTGCCATTCTTTAAAATATGTGCCGTTTTTGCATACTCTCAAGTTTATTTGTTCATGTTTTGATCAAATATTAATTCAAGGGAATGCAGTGGTGTCTTTTGAAAGAAGAGGATGTCATTCCTCGCATCAGGGCCATGGACGGCCGTAGAGGAAGACCCCCAAATCCAGACAGGCAGCGAGCAAGAGAGGAAGCAAGACTGCGTCGTCGGAAGGGTCGGCCCCCGAATGTGGGAAATGCCGAATTCCTGGACAACACGGATGCCAAACTGCTCAGAAAACTGCAAGCTCAAGGTTAGAACATATATAATAGTCACTGATTTTAGAAAAAAGGACTACCATATGTGCTCATGTATAGGCCGACTTTTTCAGCACATTTTTAATGCTTTTTTTGTGGAAAAATTTGGTGCCTCGGCTGATACTAGGGTTGGTTTGTACTCAAGTATGTACAGTATGTGTTTTACTTAAGACTGCTTGCCGTTGTTTTTGATTTCTGAAAAGTGGACATTGGGGTTAAAATACAAAGAAATTAGGGTTTCCCACTGGTAACTGGCGTTCTTTGGTTATATATTCTCCTTTCAAGAACCATGATCATAAACACACCCTGTCCTGTTTAGCTAGAAGTATAAAACTGGTGTTACAGATTAAATTATGTCCTCCCCCAAATATGTGTTCTAAGTCCTAACCTCTGTGCCTGTGGTTATTACCCTGTTTGGGCACGGCGATTATAATCCTGTTTGCTGATTGTGTTTGTTATGTTTATCGGGCAGTGTAGTGTATATTCGAGTCTATTTTTTTTGAGATATTAAATTCAGATACAAAATAGCAAGGGAGCCTTGGTGGTGATGTGGTTATGTGTTGGGCTGCTAACCGCAAGGTCAGCAGTACAAAACCACCAGCCACTGAGGGAGAAAGACAGCACCGCACTTTCTACTCCTATAAAGAGGTGAAGTCTCAGAAACACTCGGGGGGGTGGGGCAATTCTACCCTGCCCTATACGGTCTCTATACGAGTCAGAATCGACTCGATGACAGTGCGTTTGGGTTTAGCAAGGAGAACGGTGGCAAAGAAAGATGGCAGCCTCATGAAGGATGTCCCAGAGCAGAGTCTCAAAACAGACGAGCAACCTCGTCTAGGGCTAACGGAGAAAGCTTGTTGGTGGCCAGGCGTCAAACTGTAGGTTACTAAACCATGAGAAAATACATTTCTGTTTGCTACAGCCATCCATTTAGGATATTTCTGTCATACCCGCACTAGATAACTAAGACAGAATTTGGTTCCAGAAGAGTGATGCATTACACAAAGAGATAGCTAAAATGGAGAAGTGGTTTTAGAGCCAAGTCACAGATAGACACTGGGAAGTTTTAAGATGCCTTAGAATAGGAGCTTTGGTGGTACCGTGGGTTAAAGATAAGACTTCTAGCCTGAAGTTTAAATCCACCAGCCACTCCACAGAAGAAAGATGGAGTACTGTGCTACTGTAAAGATTTATAGCCATGGAAACCTCAGGGAGCAATTCGGCTTTGACACACAACTCTAGGGTCATCATTGTGTTGTCTTAGTTAACGCCATTTTACTTCTACAGAGAACACACAGACAAAGCTCATGCCTAAAGGGTTGGTTAAGGAAGGCAACAAGTTGAAATGCTAGTGAGAAATGCCCAGGAAAATTGTTTATCGGGACACGTTACAAAATTCGTTCAGATCTGCTAATAAATGCCCAAAGGGACATCCCGCTCCACTATAAACCTTAACCCCAAAGTATTCAGCTCAAGCCCCTTGGGTCGGCAAGCCAAACTCCCTCAATTAAGTGTCCAGAGACACCCCACACCCGTAAGCCTCAGTCTGAAGGCACTCTGCTCTACTACCATGTGCCAGCTTCCCCAATTGAGGGCCCAGAGGCACACCACTTCCCAAGCCAGTTTCTGGCACAAAAGCACTCAACTTGCTCTAAAGGCTGGGAAGTCTGCCCACTCTATCCCGTGCTCTGGTTCCTCTCACGTTGTACCTGCCACCTGAATCCAGGAGGTGCACTATGCAGACATCTCGGGTCCAGAGGAACCCGGCATTCCTGGGTCTTGCTGATAATGAGATCGCTCCTCCTGCTTCTCAGGGGCTCATTTTACACACAGCAGGATTGCACACCAGGAAATCGTGTTCACAGTAGCTCCCAGGTGAGTCCTATCAGTGTCTTTCCCCACCTTCCTACCCAGACCCGTGCAGGCGGAGGTCATTTGGTGGGAGTTAGAGACTGGGGAGAAGAACCACATTAAATAATTTGCTTCCCCTGCCAATTAGGAATCAGAATCAAGTTGCACCTAGCAATGGGTTTACATGATGTTACCGTGGGTCAGAACCAACTTTATAGCAATTGGTAATTGGTATAGCCTTCTAATATTGAAATTATCAGAAGATTAGAAATGTACTTTAATCGCCGGTCCTATTTTATCATTCATCAGTGCTGCCAGTTTACTGGACAAAATTTGACCCTTTAACATCATACACACCCCTGTTTTTTGTTGTTGTGTTTAAATAAATCATTTTATTGGGGCTCATACAACTCTTTTTTTTAAAACACTTTATTAGGGGCTCATACAACTCTTATCACAATCCATACATATACATACATCAATTATCATACAACTCTTACCACAATCCATACATACATCAATTGAGTAAAGCACCCTTATACATTCGTTGCCCTCATCATTCTCAAAATTCGTCTTCCACTTGGGTTCCATGGAATCAGCTCGTTTTCCTTTTTTCCCTCCCCCTCCAGTCCTGCTCCCCCTTCCCTCATGAACTCTTAATAATTTATAAATTATTATTTTATCTTCTGCCCGGCGTCTCCCCTCACCCACTTTCCCACTGCCCATCCCCCAGAGAGGAGGTTACATGTAGATCTCCAAAATCAGTTCCCCCTTTCTACACCCCCTTCCCTCCCAGTGTCGCCACTCTCACCGCTGGTCCTGACACACCCCTGTTTTAAAGCCTTTAAAGAACTCTGTAAGGAGCTTTGCTTCAGCTGTCCTTGGACAAAGTATTAAGTTCTCAGCTGAAAATCCTCTCACGGCATGCAGAGACAGTTAGTTTATCAACTGTGGAGTTCAGAAAGATGGAGTCCGTCCTGGCTCTCCTACTTAATCTCTCTGGTCATGAGTTAGTTTACTTCTAAGCTGAGCACACGATTACCTCTTTCATGAGGCTGTTGTGGAAATTAAACAAGGTCATGTAAATTTAACCCAACAGTACCTGGATTCAATAAATTGTAAAAAATTGTTAATAAAGATCGGGTTTCTAAGGTCCTTATTGATTAGTCTGTTGGGTTCCTTAAAACTCTGTTATTGCTGAAAAGTGGGCTTTTTAAAAATGAGTGTCAGTGACCTTAGGGCAGACACTTTCAGAGGTCGGAGCACTCTGTCCAAATTTGCCAGCAGGAGAAAACAATGACGTTGCACGACTTTCGTATCTGGTACCTGCTAGGACAGTAATGCAGGGGTGAAAAGGAAGACAGACACAACACCTTAGTGGCACACAGCATTAAGCATTAATTGCATCTGCAGAGGAATCAATTGACGATGGTTCGACAACCTTGCTCATACTGGCTGCATTTCTTTACCTGTGTGAGCTCAGCTAGTTGAGGAGTCTCAAGCGTGTCCGCATAGTACAGGCAAGACAAGAGCACCAGTGTGTTTTCAAACCTCTAGTGGTGTCACAAGGAGTCCTGGAGGCCTAACAGTTAAGAGCTCCACTGCTAACTGAAAGGCCAGCTGTTTGAACCCACCA
Organism: Tenrec ecaudatus; assembly: GCF_050624435.1. NCBI lineage: Eukaryota > Metazoa > Chordata > Mammalia > Afrosoricida > Tenrecidae > Tenrec > Tenrec ecaudatus. The sequence goes on from NC_134542.1 coordinate 80,328,664, forward strand.
GCAGCTGCACAGAAGGTGAGATGTGCTTCCATAAAGATTACCGCCCAGCAATTCCAGGGGCAGTCCTGCTGTCGGGTGGGGTTGCTGTGAGCCGGTGTTGACTGTGGCACACACACTTACATCACGTCTTCCTGGCCAGAGGACATCAAGTGGCAGAATTAAGAATCAAAACCCAAAACCAACCTCACTGCCATTGAGTCAGTTCCAACTCATAGCAATCCTATAGGACAGGGCAGTCCTGCCCTTATGGGTTACCAAGACGATAACTCTATTCAGGAGTGGAAAGCCTCCACTTTCTCACAAAGACCAGCTGGTGGTTTCAAACTTCTGACCTTGTACTTAGCAGCCCAATGCCTAACCACTATGCCACCAGGGCTCCTCAAATTCAGAATTAAGGAAGGGAGGTGTATTACACCTTGAAGAGGAGGGAGCTACAAAGTTGCCTAACAAATGGCCAAGATACAGAGAGGAATGAGGAATTTGGCTGGTAATTATGTTGTCTGCTCCAGTTTCTTAGGTTAATCTTTGAAAATTATGAGAGCCAGGTTATCCTGAAATCTCATTTGACGCTTCTTCTGCATCCTTTATATGTAGAGGGTTTAGTCTCTTTTCTTCCAAACTGAAGCTGTTAGATGTAGGACCACTGTCATGGGTCTAAAAACAAAACAAACCTCACTGCTCTCGTTTCCAACTGCTAGTGACCCTGCCCGTTAGCAGCTCATTGCCATTGCCGTTGGTCCAGCTGGCTTACATATTAAATTTGGGAGGATTTGTCTTTGTTTCATTGGAGGGAGGGGTGCTTTCTCTTTTTTATATATTATGTAATTCTTAGAATTAGCAGCTGCTTTCCATCCTTACCAAGGATTATACAAACTGTGAAAAGAGTCATTTTACTGTCGCGTGCCCATGCACGCAGGTTGAAGAGAGCATCGTGTGTGTGTGTGTATGTGTGTGTGTGTGTTCGTGTGTGTGTGTGTGTGTGTGTGTGTGTGTGCACAGCAGCATACTTGATGAGCTGCTGGTTTGGGAATTTCTAAGAGAAATGAACGTGGCATTTTCTGCCACACCGCTCTCTGCTTGTCTAAGATTCGGCGAATTTCTTCTCTGTCTTCTTCTTCACGATGGAACTTACGCCACACATCAGTTGCTTTTAAGTCAGTGGCTGTAGAGACTGGTTCATAATGCTTTGTGAAATGTTGTGTTTTTCAGAAATAGCTAGGCAAGCAGCACAAATAAAACTTTTGCGAAAACTTCAAAAACAGGAACAGGCTCGGGTTGCCAAAGAAGCAAAAAAGCAGCAAGGTAGGCAAACTTAAAAGACTACAGAAATGTGAACAGTGAATTTGGAAAATTTACGAGAAATTTCTTCTCATATCTGTGCTGTTTTTTTCTCCTCACAGCAATAATGGCTGCTGAGGAGAAGCGAAAACAAAAAGAACAGATAAAGATTATGAAACAGCAGGTAGGTTTCTGCATTAGAACTGACTTCCAAGGCACCAACCTTATTGGAGGGACCTATTTGTATTGGTATATTTTGACATTATTTTTTATTTTCATGTCTTAAATAACTGTATTTCACATTGAGGTATCTCTTTATAGAAAGCTGCTATCTTCCATTAGTTAAAAATTTGCCTCATGCTTTAAAGTGTTTTGCTACCATGTTTTAAAAAAAAGATTAGTAAATGGTTAATTTAAATCTTTTTAATATCCCAGTAGATTTTTATTTCAACGGTTTTATTGGCCTATAATTCAGGCCAGTTTGACTAGGGAAACAAATCCAGTGACACTCATATGTGTAAGATAGAGTTTTATATTGAGAAGTAATTATCCATCACGAAAGCATCCCAGCCCAGTCTAAGTGTTGCCACGTGCCATGACCCAGACTGCGGGAAGATCACTGGCCTGTGGGGTAGTCACGTGGACCCAAGGTTAGTGGAAACTTGGCAGGGCTCCAACAGCTCCAGGGTCAGTGGCAGAGAGAGGGGTGTGGTTCCTTATGAGAAGGCCACACCCCCAAGGATGCTCCATCAGGCTGTGACCTGAAAGACAGGCTGGATATCACTTGTATACATCTTGAAGTTGACATGAAATTATCTACCTACCACAATCCAAATACCATACAGTTTATTGGTATAGATACATTAACAAGGGTTGTGTAGTCATCACCACAGTCAATTTTAGAACAGGCTCTTCATTCTTGTACCCAGCTTCCCACTCTCCCCCAGCCTCCTCTGCCATAACCTAAGGAACTTTTAATCCAGTTACTATCGCTATAGATTTACCTCCCAGCAGACTTTAAATATTAGTTTATATCTTGAACAGCTTTGAAGTTTTATACATCAACATATCAATAAATGAAGGATATTACTTACATGTTCATGTTCATATTTTAGTAACAAAATGTCCACTGTAAGGTATATAAAACATTTTAAATTAAAAACAAAACTCAATGCCATAGAGCCAATTTTTACTCTTCGATACCTGCTGGGCAGAGTCAGACTGCTCCCATGAGTCCCTCAGACTGCACGTCTCGAGAGGAGCTGGCAGCTGCGTTTCCCTCCTATTGAGTGCCTGCTGGGCGAGAACCACCGTCCAGTGCATGAACCACTGTGTCACTAGTTAGTAAAAAAAAAAAAAGTGCTCACTGATTCTGAATGCTTTGGGAGTCATTTAAAAATTACTGTGAAAAAATAAAGAAGCAAATATTATTTTAGCCAACCCAGGGTTTTATGTTTTATAACTCTTATCTATAATCTTTCTCTCCTATGTAGTTTCAAAATTAAATTTAGATAAAGTGAGTAATTTTAAGCTATTATAGGTAAAATATTAAGAAAGAAGGTATTAAACCTCACTCAAGAAGGGAACATGTGAACCCATGTCTGTATACTTAGGTATACAGACGTTTTCATCTTCCATTAGTTAAAATTTTACCTTATTAGCCTTTTAAAAAATTACCATCCTTAAAACACACACACACACACACACCCCACACACACCCCCTCTACCTTTAAACAACAAACCATTGTTCCTGGGCATGAAATAAAATCAGTGTGTTCTATATCGATAGCTGCTAAATAAGTTGATTGGGTTGGATGTGCTGTGATTACCCCAGGTTCCGCCTGATTTGGGCTGATGTTAGTGCCATCAAGGAGTTTCTGACCCATAGCGACTTGATGTACAACGGAACGACACACTGCCCAGTCTTCCACCAGCTCACAGCTGGTCCTATGCCTGAGCCCATTGTTATAGCCACTGTGTCAGTCCATCTTGTCAAAGGCTTTCCTCTTTTTAGCTGCCCTATATTTTGTCAAATAGTATGTCCTTCTCTAGGGACTGGCCCCTCCTGACAATAAGCCCAAGTATGTAAAACAGCATCTCGCCATTGTTGCCTGGAAGGAGCACTCTGGCAGTACTTCTTCCAAGACAGATCAGTTTGGCCTTTTAGCAGTTCATGATATTTTTACTATTCTTGCCAGCACCCAATTCACATGCATTGATTTTTCTTCCGTCTTCTTTATTTAGTGTCCAGCTTCCCACATGCATATGATGCAAGGGAGACTACCAGGGCTTGGGTCAGGCTCACCTTAGTCCTCAAAGTAATGTTCAGTATGCTGAAGTGGTCTGTACAGCAGATTTACCTAATGTCTGGAGAGTCAGCAGAACCCATCAGTGCCTTACATTTCATTTTGAGACCTAAAACATAGAAGTGGCCATATCCTAAATCCACATAGTCCTTGCTGCTCCTTGAAAAAGTACAGCAATCTCAAGGCCCTAAAAGGCTGGTGCAAATGAGCTGCTTTTAGAGATTTATCAAGATACTTATTTTAAAGCTGGCCTTGGAAAACCATCTGATTCATCCCTTCTGGCCAACAAAGTACAGGAAAATCACAGTGCAGACTAAATATACTCACACAGTCCTTTGCTGATGCCATTTTAGCCTCGGCACTGGACCAGAAATACCACCTGATAGCACATTATAGTTTCAAAAGGCACAACTCACACCTGGAAATTGTAGCAGGTATTTTTATATACAACAATATAAAATATGTTGCCTCTGGAAGTTGTTTGAGAAGTCAGTGCGATTTGGACGTAGGGGCATGAGGGTGAGGGGATCATTGGGGTATTTTTGTCACACTGTGCTGGCATCCTCCTCCTCTCAGTGTCGCCTCAGGCCTTTTAGAGGGGTTTGTGAATGTGGGGGTACTAACCGTGTGCTTCATAGCCTAGGAGATAATATTCTTAAGTCAATAGGTAAGGGTTTTTATCAAAATTTGGGTAATCACAAAATTCTAAAACCCAGCCAATAGTCAGGACATGAAGTGGCGCCCTGTGACTAACCCTCGTCAAGGCTGAATTGAAATAAATTCCTGTCTCAGTATTCTTACAGATTGTTCTGAAGTTGGCTTACTCATTTTGAAAAGAGATGTCATAATCTGTTACTCAGCATGTAAAATAAGAAATTATAGTCTAGAAATTTTTGTTAATAATCTATTGCACTTATGTGGTGTTTTTTCCTTTAAAAAGTTTTCAAATGTAATCTCAATGAAAATAAGAGAGGGTAGGGTTAGGGTTAGGAGAAAAAGAAAATAGCGAGGTCAACCATCTCTCCCCAATTTATAGATGAGTAATTACTGTTTGGTGAACGTCATCCAATGACTGTAGCTAACCCAGTGTCAGACATGGGTTTTCTGAATCCTCGTTACGCTGCCCTATATTCCGTTCAAATTGTGGTGATTTTCAGTTTGTTTGTTTTGTAATGTGAGAGATTTATAAAGATTTCCAGCTTATATAAGTTACATCAGCTTGGTTTACCCAGTTTTATATGTTTATTTAGCATGTACTTTACAAATAATGTTGAGAAATTTTATAAACCCATTTATTTGGCATGAAAATATATATATTGTTAAGCTAAATTATTAGACTTGGGAAGCCCTTGGTAGTTCTGTAATTACATTTTTAAATGATTTTATCCCATTTAACATTTTTACCTAGATACTTATTTTATTTCATCTTAAATCATAATTTTTCCTGCAGGAAAAAATTAAGAGAATACAGCAAATCAGAATGGAAAAAGAACTTCGAGCTCAACAAATCCTAGAGGTAGAACTCTTGAACTTAAGATAATAAAAGTAGTAGAGTCATATTTTTTAAGTCCGCCAAATGAAAATTTTGCCTACATATTCTCTCAGTCATCAAAAATAACTTGTAAGAAATTTTCTTTAAATATAATGTATCATGCCCAGTGAGACCTTACCTGGGTCACCCTCATTTAGCAAGCCTATCTAACCCTAGCAATAAAAACCCAGAAAATAAGACAAAGGGAAAGGGAAATTTCTAAGCAACTAATATGGTTGACATACAGTTCATGCAGTTAAACTAACTTACTTTTAGAAAGACGACTAAGGTTTCTAACAAATAATGACTGTCAGGTAGAAATAAAGGTGTACAAAAATAAGCAATAGAAACATGAAAGTAAAATACTAATTTTAGAAAAACAGCTTAACCAGCTTGGAGACCTGGTTTCTAATGCAGCTCTCAGCCCACAGCCGACTAGAACTGAGCTAACAGCAGCAACCAAAAATAACAGCCCAAATTGAACCAGTCAAGGAAAAACTGTAACCAGCATATCTGGGAACTCAAAAGCCTAGCAACCGTCTGCAATCTTTTCGTAGAAAAGCAAGCAATGCCCACATCATAAGAGCCCAAAGGCCTCCATCAATGCAGCTGTGCTGTGTGACTGACGATCAAAACAGCTGCCCGAATCATCGAGAGAAAAGCAAATCATGCTCAGTGCAGTGTATCTATGCAGACATGTCTCCATTTTTTTATCCACGATTGTGAAAATAAACTTTAAAAAAATGAACTTTTAATGTTTAAATTGAGTTTAATGGCTTAGATACTCAGGAGACTTCATCTACTTTCAAAAACACTTCACTCCCCAGGGCCATGGATACTTTTTCCTTTTGGAAATATATGTGTCCTTTTTAAAAAATGATTTCAAATTAGTTTTTGAAAACCCCAAATTGAAAATATTTTCATCCTAAAGTAAATTGGCAATAACCATATGAAACTATTAGATACTTAATGGACTTAAGATGATGAGACTCAAATTTGATATAATGATCTTGATAGTCAAAATGCTTCATGAAAGATTACAGGTTTCCATTCCACGAAAACAAAGCAACAACACCTTTAATAAACTGCAATTTACAGAAATAGGAAAATTCAGATACTGTATCTTGTTTAAATCATTTGGGTAACGGATTTCTTTGCCCTAAATTTTAAGTATTACAAGAGAAATTTCGAGTAAGGTACATTTTTTAGTGTCCTGATAATTCATTTGTGAATTAATTTTTATTTTTATCAGCTAAAATCTACCTAAGCTGCTACATTTTTATTGCAGTCTTGTTTTACTTTCAAAGATAAAAATAAATAACTAAATTACTTTTCTGTGATTGAACTATTTCAGAATTTTAAAAGAATTTGAAGAAGGTAAACAGAATTGTCATGTAGCCTTATGCATTTAAGACTTTTTAGTATGCTCATACTGGTCTAAAATTAAAATGAAATTAGGATGTTAAATAAGACACTCACTGGGGGGAACTATGTGATTGTGGTTGTCTCCGTATATATGTTATGTTACATATTGTTTTGTGCTGTGTGAGGCATGTAGCTCCGTGTCAAGTCTGGGATACTCTGGGTTGTGGTGGTGCTGTCGCATGACCCTGAGACCTGTTTTGCATGCACAGGCTAAAAAGAAAAAGAAGGAAGAAGCGGCAAATGCCAAATTATTGGAGGCCGAGAAACGAATAAAGGTTAGTTTAGATGAGAATCCAGAGTTTTAATTTCCTAAAATAAAAACGATATGATTGCTATACCAGTATGGATTATATGAAAGAAATGGCTTTCTTCAAATGAATCTCTAAAAATATGTTTAGTCTAGAGACAATGTGTGTAGGCTTTTATTTGTATACATGTATTGTTGGATTTTTTTTGTTTTTTTAATTTTGTGATACAGGTTTTATGTGATGCTTTCTTAAATAAGAAACGCTTAATCAGAAGCACAAACTATTACATAATACCTGTAAACCATGTCACTTGATATAAACGGTCGCTCCCAAACGACCCGTGTCTTACTTATGTTTCTGTTTTAGACTGTGTCCCAAATCTGAGTCTCCCCTTAGATGATAACTTCCTCATGAAATATCTACAGAAACAAGAACCTAACTTTTATCAACTGTTATTTCCCAATAATAAAATTAGCCATGGTTAGTTGTTCGAGCTGAAAGGGTTTTGTTGTTGTGTTTTTGGCGGGGGGGGGGGGGGGTGTGGTTTCAGTTTTCTGGCATGAAGACAAGAGAGATGTCCCTTCTATCGCATCACATCTTACTTCCCCTTTTGTTCATGACCTACTGATACCTGAGCTATCTTACCGGTCTTGGAAGCAGCCACCACCCTGACATCTGACAAACCTGGGAAACGGTTTATTACCTTTTCTACACATATTCTCTCTCTTGTTTTCAGATTTCTACTCCCATTCATGGCTTTTCTTAATATGTAATCCAGATTTTGTCTTTATAAATGTTTGGAAATGGGTGACATGCATTAAGCCTCAATATTATGGGAGTGAATCAGCATAATTTCACCACCACTGACACTGAACTGATTTGGACTCATATCGACACCACAGTACAGGGCAGAGCTGCCCTTGTGGGTAAATTTTTAGGGGAGCAGAAAGCTTGATCTTTATCCTGCAGAGTGGCTGATGGGATCAAACTCTTGACCTTCAAGTTAGCAACCCAACACATAACCCACTATGCCACCAGAGCTTAGAGCAAGATCTCAGAGACGCTGGTTACTCTGATTCATCCACAATGTTCAGAAATGAAACCGCTGCTGTTAATTACAGAGAATACTTCTGAGTAGATCTTTAGAACGCAGAAAGTTCTGATCACTTAAATTTAAGACTTGGGCCACTATGTATCCAAATTAAAAGGTAAAAGAAACACATGTGCCTGCCATGGCTGATGTGCTCTGACCACCTAGCCAGTCACCTCAGTGAATGTGCCGCTGGAATGTTACCAGGCGACAGAACATCATAATCTTATGATTATATATTTTAATTTTACCTCATGAAAGTGTCATTGTATAAGTAAAACAAAGGACCCAATATTGGCAATTTTGTATGATGGACCCTAATAGAAGTCTATTACATCTCAGAAAAGGGACTTTTAGTAGAAGACTAAACAGATTCAAAACAGGAATTTTTAGTAGTTTGAGCATGTTTGAAATCTTCTCCTGAAATTACAGATGAAAATTTTCTTATTTTCAAGGAAAAAGAGATGAGGCGACAACAAGCGGTCCTCCTGAAGCACCAGGTCTGTAGGCACACAGGTTTACAATGTTGGACTGTATTTCACAATTTTGCTTAGAGCTTTCTGGGGGAAAGTAAACACCTTCAAAATAGTTTCTGGGAATTTTTCTGGTATAATTTCTGCTTAAGTTTTTCCCTTCATCTTACGGTTGATTGCCTTGCTTTGGTATTGGTGTCTTTTGGGGGGTTATAAGTGGGTTTGATGACTCTGTGATTTCTGTTTCATAATGTTGTGCCAACTCTTTCTACCAGGAGTTGGAGAGGCATAGACTAGATATGGTATGGGTATGTTTATTTTCGTACATCTAACACCGCATTGTGATTTGGTTGTGATATGGTTGTCATAGCAATGCATAAAGCGTAGCACTGGCTGCTGTCCTGTTCCATACTGCTGCATGGCTTTACAGCACAGTGCATTGCATACATCTGCTTGTCTGTCCATAAAGAAAGCCTGGTGCACAGCTAAGATTGTGAACGGAATCATCTAAGCCTTCTGTAAGGCCACTCTCTAAATGTTTGCATTACTGATGTCACATTGAAAGTTGGATCAGTATCAAAACCGGTGCAATATGACCCACATTCTCCCATCATTCTAGGTGCAAAACTGCCATTGACCACAATGGGAATTTTGAGTTAGGCTGATGAGAGAATATCATAGACAAATTTAAAAAAAACAACAACAAAAACTAGAAACATCCCTTTGGGGGACCAAATATATCTAAAAAATCAATTGTATTTTTTAAGTACATCATCTTTTACTTGAAAACAAAATGAGACGTTGAAATTAAGCGAGTCCTTTCCTGACCCCCATACTGTCTGTATGCCTTCCAGGTTCCACTGAACAATTAGCCCACGGTGCAGCTTTTGTGGCTTCAAATAGCGCATCAAGTGGCAGACATCAGTAAACAGGAAAAGCCTCACTTCATTGATGTTTATGTGTGAACCAAGATTCGTTTAATTAAATTGGTATCCAAACTTAAAAAACAAATCAAAATAAGTTCTAATTTTTTGGTGGCTTATTTGGTTTGCCAAAATTATTTTGGTACTTGGAATAAAATTAACCACCTCTAAAGCCATCACTTGAAAGTTATTCTAAATCCATTTTTGTCTGATCTGAAAATTTAGGAATAGCACAACCCCTCGCTTAATTGGCTCTAGTGAGTATTTGTGGTTTTCTAATGGCAGATGTAAGGTAACTGACCTGTTCCAGCCAGCCATTTTGCTCTTTGTTCTGCCAGCTTTTGAAGGAGCATCACAGCTGACCATAGTGAACCTTGTATGCTTCTGTTTACACTGTCTCCATGTTCATTGCTTTACCTTTTTGCTTTTGATTGTTCTTGTATTTGCTTTCTAAACCTGAACTAAAACATGCACAGACTGGCCATTCTTGTCTTATATTTAGTATTTACTGTGACTTGTCTATAAATGCTAAACATGCTTTATACCGAGAGTTTCGTTTCGTTTTGTTTTGTTTTCCATTTAAAAATCAAACTGTTAGCCGTTGAGTTACTTTCCTGATTTTATCTGACCTAATAGGAACGAGAGAGGAGGCGCCAACATATGATGCTTATGAAAGCTATGGAAGCGCGTAAAAAAGCAGAAGTAAGTGTATGCTTCGAGGGGGGAAAGATTACTGTGTCACATGCTCCCCCCCACCCCAAATTCATTGGCTCCTCTGAATAGGAATTGCTCAGGGCATGGGTTTGTCACGATGTACTGGCTTTCTCAAGCAGTCCCAAAGTTAGTGATAGTGGCTGAGTACTGAAATTGAAACATAAAAAATGGGGTTGGGGGAGAGTGTTTCCAATGTATGTTTCAGCTTTCCTGGCAGAGGTTTTAATGATCTTCCTTTCTTTTTTAGTTTAGTGAATGGCATGGTTTAGATAAAAGTAGCTATTTGCTAATAATCTTAACATGTCTAAGTAAGTCCTGTGTGTCCTGATTCAAACACTAATTATTTCAACCATTTGAATTTAGGATTTGCGGCCTTCAAAATTATCCCCTAGCATTCTAATTGTAAAATTAAACCTAGGTACTTGGTTGAAAATGACCGTTCAACAGAGAAGTCAGAACAGGTCAATCAATATGCCAGATGACCTTGTTCGTAACAGAGTAGGAATAATTTAAAGATGCAAACACTTGTACTACAGAAGGATGTGTTCTGCATTCAAACAGTTGAACAGAGTTGTTGCCAGTTTCAGCTGGACTCTGGAGGTCAGATTCCCTCGCTGGCTTTGCTACTAACTCCCTTTGCCTTTCAGGCCACTTCTCCTCTGATGCCTGAGATTATGGTGCCTCCCTCCTGAGGCTGCATGATTGTCAAGTGAGATAAATGTTGAATGAATGTGAATGAAAATGACTTGAGTCCACAGCAGGGCTTCTCAACCTGCCTAATGCCGTGACCCTTTCCTACAGTCCCTCATGTGGTGGTGACCCCTAATCATTGAATTATTTTCATTGCTACTTCCTAACTGTAAGTTTACTACTGTTATAAATCGGGCGACCCTGTAAAAGGATCGTTCCATCCCCAGGTTGAGAAACGCTTGTCTAGAAATTGAGAGGACTTATATTTCGGTATTATGGTCTCGGTATGTTTAGGCTCAGGAGCCCTGGTGGCGTAAGAGGTTACGTTTGGACTGCTAACCATAAGGTCAGCAGTTCAAATGCACCAGCTGCTCTATGGGAGAGCGATGAGGCTTTCTACCCTCACAGTTACAGTCTCCGAAACCCGAGGGGCGGGCTGCTCTGCCCTACAGGCTTGCTGTGCATCAGAACTGACTCGAAGCAGTGAGTGACATTTAGGCTCTGGCTTCAACTATCAGTACAGATTGTTATGTATGTCCTTCAGGAACACAGGTTAACTAGGTTTAAATCTAGTTCTTTTGGGGGAAAAATCTAGTTTTTTGTCTCCCCACCCTAGCCTTCATAGCCTTGAACAAATAATTTAATCTCTCTGTGACTCACGTTTTTCATCTGTAAAATAAGGGATAACATTAGTTTCCTCATTTATAGGAGAGGTGTGTGTGTGTGTACGAGAGAGAGAGAGAGAGAGAGAGAGAGAGAGAGAGAGAGAGAGACTCTGACCGACCATGTGCATACACAAAAGGCACTTGTGCAGAGCCTGGCCATGTAGCTGGTCTGATGCACTTACTGCATACTTGTTTGTTATGTAGCAAGATTCAGAGCCACGGCTGGTAACCTAAATTACCTCTTCGATCTCTTCTAGCAAACACATTGTTCCTGCTATCTTTTTGTGCCTAACCTATTGATTGTCCAGGCCTGTTGTCACTCTATAATTCATGCACGAGGTTGTAATCATGCTTTTGAAAACATGACAACCAGGAAAAGAGAGAAAAATAGCAAATGCCATGACTTGACTTGGCTGCTATCTCCCTTCCTTCTGGAATCAATGTGGTGGTGGGAAAAGGAGGGGAAGAGATTAATGGAAAGTCTGAAAACTCACCCTAATATCATGCAATCTGAGAGACAGAAGTTAAGAGAGCAATTAGTGGTTCAAATGAAGACGGAGAGCCCCTCCGAGGACAAGCCCTTCCTTGTCAGGTATGCTTCTTACTAGAAGCAGTCAGACACCCAAGACTTGCCACTCTGGCTGTTTCCTAGCTAGCAAGAAAGCTGAAGACGAATCGCAAAATAGTTAAACCCCAGGCAGTATCCCCAGCGGTACTTGGATGTGGTAGAAGGGAACGCAAGGCTGTCCTAGGAACAGATGATCTGAGGGAGGGAACGTCCAGGGAGAAAGGGTGCTCAGAGGCTCCGAAGACATCATCCCTCTCGGTTTTTCCCACTTTGCTCCGTGGGAGGGAAGTGAGCACAGCTGCAGGAAGGGAGGTGGGTGCGATCTGGTTTGACGGGGAGGTAGCAGCTCCAAGATAAATGGGACTAATTCAAACTAGATCTTTCAGCAATCTCAAAGCCAGTGTCCCTCAATCAGGGGCGACTTTGCCCCCCTCGGTATATTTGGCAATGTCTGCAGATACATGTCGCTACAACCAAGAGAGTGAAGCCGTCATCTAGTAGGTAGAGGCTAGAAAGCTGTTAATGATCCTAAAATTCACAGGTGAGCCCCACAACAAAGAATTACCTGGCCCAAAAGATCAATATTGCTAAGGTAGAAAAACCTTCTTCACCTTGCAAAACATCCCAGACACACACCAGGAGAATGTTTGAATGTGCTCGCGGCAGCTTATTCATAGTCGCCTAAAGCAGTAGCGACTCAGATACCCATCCACCGTAGAATGAATAGATTGTGGACAGCCATTCGTAGAATAGCATGCATTATAAAATGGAAAATACTCACCTACAGCATGGAATAGCATGCATAAATCATATACCCAAATGTTTTACTTCACACACAAAGAAATACAGTGGGTCTCCACTTTTATAAATATCAAAAACAAGCGAATTACATTTTAAAAGATATGTATGCAGATCATGCAATTATAAAAATAATCATTTTCCTGAAAGGAAGCAGCAGCTCTGCACACAAAGCAGGTAATTTTAAGCTACATCCTGATTTCAAATACGTTCCTCGACAGAAGGATATGCACAGATTTGTGACCAACAGAATACGTTTAAATTTTCTTCACGGTATTACCACTGTGCCCATCACGATATTAGATACTGTGAAGAAGACAAAGGGGATATTCCGGATGACATAATCATCTAAAAAGGAGAGAGAGAGGGAAACTTTGTGGAGCGAACAGTTAAGCAACAAGTAGGCCCTACACGGAAGCTTCACACTTCAACTCAGTCTGTTATGTAAACTTGAACCTCCAGTTTTAACGAACTACTCCTGTTGGTGTTTGCCTGTTTCCTCATGATGCGCTAATTATCACCAGGGCAGTGTCATTCATGGATATTTCTTGGCTTCTTGGTCTGTAAAGACTTACTTTCGATAACTAAACTTAAATACCTTTAGACTTTTACTTATTAGATTGAGCAAAAAGGAAACTGGAGAAGATATAGATGATGCACACTTTGTGAGTGTGTTTGAAGAACAGTGTTTTAGAAAGCGTGGCTTTCACTTTTCTCGTTAGCAGTCTCAGATGACAGTGTTCACAGCAGCGTCCCACATTCGTCAAGTAAAGAGGGAAACCCAGCTCCTTTGTGCACTGTGTTGTTGATCAGACTGTTTTAGTTAATAGTAAGTCTAATTTTTTTCCATTAAGAAAGATAGCAAATGTCTGTTGGTTCTGTAATTTAAAATCTAATTTCTGTCATATTTTCCCTTTATGTAGATCTGTATTTAATAAGAAATTTCAGACTTAAGCATATACCTCAATTGTCATACTAATTTTAAAGAGACTTAGTATATCATGATAGCTCAGAATATGTTTATAAGATTCTGTAAGAAAAATACCGTTAACCTCATAAATAAAAATTTAACAAGATTTATTATTTGCTAGTATAATTCAAGCAATATGAAGTATTTTGTTTTTATTATGAATGACCACTGGAATCTTAAGCCAGTTTGAGGAACATGAGGAAGTAACATTTAACCTGAAATCTGCTTCTTGAACTATAAAAGCTTCAAACTCTGCCTGTCACAAGTTTATAATCACCTTCCTCATATTAACTGAATAATAACCATCGTAAGGGTAGCAGAGACTCTTCTGTGTCTCCCCGAGGATCAGTAAACTACGAAGCGCTGTCAAACAGGCATCCATCAGAGAATGCCTGCATCAGCACTTCAGGGAGACAGACATAGAGTGGAAGACGGCTGCTCAGGTTTCAGAAGCTATCTAATAAGCAAAGTGAAAGTCTTAAAAGTCATTAGCCCCCAGTGATTTCAGTGATGAGAACATTTCATAATTCTGTATTTATACCAGTCATTATTGAGTGAGAAATACAGAGTGGAATTATACTTCTGCAGCATTGATGCTTTTATTTATTTAGTCTGTTATGTAAACTTGAACCTCAAGTTTTAATGAAATACCCCTATTGGTGTTTGCCCATTTCCTCATGATGCACAAGTTATCACCAGGGCAATGTCAATATTGGATCTTTATTGGCTTCTTGGTCTATCTCACGTTTTTATTTGTTTAGTCTGTCCTTTTATTTAGAAGTGCAATATACAAATATGTTCCATTGAAATTAAAAATTAAATCATCTCTAAAAAGCAATGTGAAATGATTTCATATTAACTACTCAATGAAATGTTTAAGTGCTATATCATAATAGATTTGAGGAAAAATTATCAATTCAATGTGGGGATACTGAATCTGAGTTAACTGGCTCAAGAAGTGACATTTTGATTTGAATTTGGAAGACATTTCTATACCTCTAGATAATCTGCATAATACTTAAAGATACTTCATCTAAAGGAACCATAGAATTTTTCATATTCATAGAAATTGTGATAACTGTAAAATTGTATTCTTTGAAAATATAATTACTAAATTTATACCTATAAAGTATAAGAAGTCCTTTTAGGATTTCTGCAGTCATGTGACATAATTGTTTTCATCTGTTTACCTTCAATTTTCATATTTTAAACATAAAATTAAAATATAAGAAAGATAGTTTCTTTAAAAAATTATTGATCATTGCACTTGACTCAATGTGTGATCATAAAATAGTATTCTTTTTCTTCTTTATATTTTATCTTCTATATAAATAGCTTGCATTATTAATCTTATACTTCTATTCTTCTTGCACCCTGAGGTAAAGCAATGCCTCTTAAATTATATTTATGTCTTTTAAATTTGAGTACAAGTTGCTGCCAAAAGAAATATATTCTTCTAATTATACCCAGAACAAACACCTAAGGGACCCAGAAGAATCATAAAATGCAAAAACATAGATGTTCTTGCAGTACAGTCTTTTAGAAATAGTCAGTTTTGCAGTCCTATAAATTATAAACTTTACAATAATAGGCCAAAGCCATCTGATCAGCCACATGCCAGGTAGGTAGGTATGTTTAAACTATATAATTCTCAAATAGAAAAACCTTGTTAGATACATTTACCATTGTATTGTATTATTGTATTTCTGGAAGTACTCTTATTAGTGCACCTGTAGTGTCCCACATAATCTGCTCATGTTAGTTTATTTTTCGCCCCATATATCTTATTCTGTTAGGGTAATTTAAATTTAATATGTTTGCCTTAAAAGGTGTTTTAACTTTAAATTTTTAATTGACTTTAAAAAATCATTTTATTGGGTGCTTGTAGAACTCTTACTACAATCCATACATCCATCCATTGTGTCAAGCACATTTGTACATTTGTTGCCATCATCATTCTCAAAGCATTTTCTTTCTACTTGAGCCCTTGGTATCAGCCCCTCACTTTTTTCCCTTCCCTCCCCCATGAAATCTTGACAATTTATAAATTATTATTATTTTGTCATGTCTTACACTGTCTGATGTCTCCCTTTACCCATTTTTCTGTTGTCTGTCCCCTAGGGAGAGGATTATATGTAGATCATTGTGATTGGTTCTCCCTTTATACACCCCCCCCCCCACTTTTCTCTTACTCTCCTGGTATTGCTACTGTCATTGTCAGTCCTGAGTGGTTTATCTGTCCTGGATTCCTTGTGTTTCCAGCTCTTATCCGTACCAGTGTACTTCCTCTGGTCTAGCAGGATTTATAAGGTAGAATTGGGATCACGAGAGTGGGATTGGGGGGACGAAGCATTTAATTGACTTTTTAAGCAATAAATTAGTAAAATTTGTATACAGAAAGTCCCATTACTATAATTAGAATGATATAAGATATTTTATTATCCATGACTTACATCCTAGTGATACACATTGATTTTAAGAATGTCTGCATCTGGCAAACTATGTTGGAAAGAACAGGTAATATGGGAAATAAAACAAGAGTGAGAGAGAAGATTAAAAATAACCCCAAACTCCTAGGCATCGAGTCAATTCCAACTCATAGCGTCCCGTAGGGCCGGGCAGCCCTGGCCGATGGATTTCAGAGACTGAACTTTTTGTGGGGGTCAAAGCCTCATCTTTATCTAAGTTGCTTGTAGTGATTATAGTCCACCTAAAAATAAAGTCTGAAGCTGTATTCTGTAATCATTTGTTGGTAACCTAAAGTATTACTCTAGAAGTTAAACCAATATTAGCAGAAAATATGATTTAATACTTCTTTCAAAAACATTTTCTGCTTGAGCCTTTGGTATCAACTCCTCTTTTTTCCTCTCCCTCCTCAACCCTCCCCGCCTTGTGAATCCTTGATCAATTATATATTGTTATTATTTTGTATCTTACACTGTCCATTGTCTCCCTTCACCCACATTTCTGTTATTTGCCCCCTTTGGGAAGAATCTTTAAGCTAATAGTCAAGCACAAACCATTTGTGTGACCCGTAATACAGCAATACTTTTTAAATTATAAGGACAACCCTGTGTTGGTCTGGGTATTGTAGAGAAACAAATCCATGTATAAGAGAGAGTTTTATATAAAGGTTAAATGCACATCAAGAAAACATCCCAACCCAGTGCGACCCAAGCCCACAAGTCCAACATTAGCCCATATGTCTGACACCAATCCACAAAGACCTCCTCAGTCTCACAAAACACACGCAATGATGCCAACTGCAGGAGGAAAGCCGAATCAGTGAACATGTAAGCATCTCAGCACTGGCAGGGGTCTCCACACGGCTGCTCCAGAACTCAGGGCTGCATCAGGGTAGGTCCATGGCTTCTCTTCGGGGATGTCTTGCAGGAAGTCAGCCTTGCCAGCTGAAGCAGGGAACTGGCTAAGGCAGCTGCAGCCTGGTCTGACCATCATAGAGCAAGAGACCCGAGAACTAGAAAGGCGAGGCTCACGGAGCCATTTATCTCTCCGCCCTTCAATTACCCCACCTGTGTTTCTCGGCCAGGTTGGCACAGTAAACTTTAACTGTCTCAGGCCCCTAATGGTGCTGATAGATTAAGTGTTAGCCTATACAAGGTGGGTGGTGAAGAACACCAGCCGGCCGTTCCACGGGATAGTGGTGAGGCTGTCTGCTCCTGTAAGAGTTACGGCCTCAGAAACCCTTTATAGAGAGTCACTGAGCCAGAATTGACTTCAGGGCAATTCATATTGGTTTGGGTTTTTAATGAAATATTTGCATATCATGAGGTAAAAATGATTCTTCAAGATATGAGCTATGTTTATCTCATGACATTAGATACACCCTACCTCAATTATCCATGCATCTGCCAAGGGTATATATGTACCTTTAGACTTGCCACAGGTGAGAAATTGGTGCAATTAAAATCGCCCTTTCTCTCTTTCGAAAAGAAGTGGTAATTAAAACAGTTTTTAGTGAATAATAAAATAGTCTCAGTTATTTAAAATGGCTCTTGTGAACATCATTTAAAAATTCTGGGTGAGTAGAAAATTTTAGAGCAACTACTTTGGAATCGGTAACAAACAAGTAATATATTAATTTTCTATTGTTTTCCCTAATTAGTCATCCTGGTGAGGAGCCAATACGTTAAATCTTCCCTTATTTGGAAAAGATTTTAGCGCAGCATGCAATTCTGAGAAAGCAGTTGTTTCCTCTAGTGATGTGCTGCTTTTGTTTGCTTGCTGGAAGACATATTAGTACTACCACCTCCGGCTTCCCCTGGCCGTCTGCAAGTCTGCACTGGATCACGGGACGTTGCTTGTGCAGTGCGCGTGTTTCACATCAGCGAGACCATCGCCATCCGTCACTTCCAGCTTGCAGTGACCCTGGGTCATTGTCACTTAGATGCACAAACTGCTCTTTGTTTATCACTGATGAAGGGAACAGGACCTTTTTCTGATGTTCAGTAATCTCATAGTATAACTTCCTTATCGTTCGCCCTCCCCGAATATCTGAATGAATAAGCAACCCAGAGATTCAGGGGCAATATAAAAACCAATAATAATTTGAGCTTATAAAAAGGCTTGTGACCTGACCCCTGGATCTCATATTGGAATGGCCAACCTGCAGCTTACATTTGTTGCTTGAAATTACTAGCAGTTTTTCAATTAATGCCTAGAAAGTTCCCTACTCTTCTCTATCTCCTCTCTGCCGCCATTTCCTCCTGTAGCTGTCAGGCTGCTGATGTACTAGGGTAATTGAAATGAAGACTGATCAGTAAAGAAAGGCCCAAAGGGCTTGAGGAGCGTTTCTTTTTATTCAAAATCCAGGCTACTTCACCTCTACAAGACAGCTGTGCTGCCCCCCTCCCCCCAGTTGGTGTCCATCATGTTTTATGACTACAGCAGTCATGGCTGATTTGCATTGTCATCACCTGCGTTCAGTAAGCTCCTTGAAGTTGGTTTCCAATGATAGTTCAAAAGGATGCATCCTGCTGTACAGTAAAGCCAGTGACTTGATTCCCACCCAATACCATGCTTCCAAAGCGATCAGACTTTTTTATTCCACTAAATGGGGGTTTGAACCACCAACCTTGCGGTCAGTGTAAACGTCCAACATTTACCCCCACAGTGCCATCAGGATTCCTCCGGCATGTAGTGGGCTCTCAGTAAATGTTTGCTGAATGCGTGCATAACCTTAGCTAAGAATTAGTAACTCTTAGTGAAGCACACTTGATTGTACATCAGACATCTTCCTATTTGAGAGAATTACGTTCCAATCTGTGGAGAAATGTGTTGATATAAAATTTGTCAGCCCATTTCTTTACATCTAAAATAAATTTCTTTTTAAGAACAATGTTAGCATAGTCATCCGGTAACCCCACCCGCCGCCCCCTCCCCATGTGCTAGGGTAAGGAAAGTATGAAAGGCAGAGGTGAGGACATGAGGAATTCTAAATGAGAAAAGCAACAATAAATATTGAGAAAATGAAAGACTGAGCGTTGATTGAGAATTCAGAGAGAGTTGGTGTGTACTTGGCCACTACATGCAGTTTCCCCAAGATTGTTTCCCCATGCCCTTGTCATCCCCCTGGAGAGTAGGTCCAAGAGAAAGATGGGTGGACTGGGGAGAAAAAAATTAAGGTAAGATTTTCTGCCTTTTCTCTTTTCCTTCACATGTTCTTCGCTTGCCCACTGCAGTCGAACTTTTTAACAGAAAAAAGGGAAGAAATTGAAGACAATTTCAAGAGATTAGACTTTTATCACCTCCTAATTCTTTATGTTTAAATATCTCAAATCTTACAAGGAGCATGCATGGTGTTGTGAATTATACATTGGGCACTGCTTCAAGGTTGGCAGTTTAAACCCACCACCTGCCTTGTGGGAGAAAGGCAGCTTTCTACTCCCATAAAAAATTACAGTCTCGGACACTCACAGGCAGTTTCTGCTCTGTCCTCCCAGCTATCCAGTCACTGCCAACTCAGAGTGACCCCATAGGACAGGGTAGAACTTCCCCTGTGGGGTTCTGAGACTGTACTGGAGTAGAAAGCCCGATCTTTCTGCGCCCACCCTTGCAGATCCCAGCACGATGTGTAACCTATGTCACCAGGGCTCCTATGTCACTGGGCGCTGAAATCAACTTGATGAGAGTGAGTCTTGTCAGTGGAATGGAGATGCAAATCGGAGTGGGAGTGTTTCTAGAGGCACTCTTAGCCTTTCCATGTTTCTTCTCTTCTGGCTAACTTTCTTTTACTTCTTAAACTTCCTATCAGGTGAGACAGTTTACATTTCAGATAATTAGCCCTGCAGTCCAGTCTAGACAGCAGCCCTTCCCTGCTCACGAACTTTCTAGCCCAGCCTCCGACCAGCAAAGGAAGTCAGGAGTTCTTTCCTTCCCTGTGGCTACTAACTAAGGGGACCAGATGTCGACAGGTCCGATTTCTAACCATTTTTCCTGCGTCCCACAGTGTTTTAGAAAGTCCCGATTTTTGGAAGGAATGCACGACAAGCTAGGGTGTACGGTTTCCAGATGCCATGTGGCTACTTCGCCACGATATGAGTTCTATCGATGGGTTTACCAATGTGAAAAGCTCTTCCTCCAATGCCTGCCCCAGATGGGAATTAAAACAAGGAATGCTGACTTCCACAGCTGCAACTACAGAAAGAAAGAAGTGTTCTTGGTGTCCAGGTGTTTTGTTTGTTTTCCTCCCAGCCTCCGCCGTCAAGTGTGGAGTGTAACAGTAAAACAGCGCTACTCCACTTGTTGAACTTTCCGCACCAGGCTAGCTAATGTAATACCGCTGTAAAAATAGAATGATGTCATAATTCCTGTCGTGAGCAGTTGACAGTGTTATTAGGGTGGGATATGAGTGGATGTTGGAAAATTATGAAAACGATGATTTGGTAAGAATGAGGAGGTGGTAGTGCTTAATTAAGATTGAAATGACCTCCAATATCAGGAAGTCAAAGGATGAGAGATAGTGCATTAGGAATAGCAATTAATTGGCTGAGCCAGGTGTGGGCAACAAAGTATGAAAATTTAAAAATCCAAATTAAAAAGTAAGGAATTTGACTTATTCTGATAGGAAATTGAAAGATTTTTAATTACGCCAAGACCCTGACCAAAGGTAGGCCTTAAAAAATAAACCCATCAGTAATGTCTAGGGTGTGTGGGGATTATGGGTAAGAATTGCCTGATTCTGTTGCTATTTTTGTGTGAGGTATGATAAGGCAGTAAAAGGTATTGGTTTTCAAACAGAAAGTCCCTGCTGTCCTGAGTGTATAGAATGCCGTCCCTTGCAGCGGGGAGAGAACGAAGTTACTTTCATATTGTTGCCATTACCCTAAATATTTTCTTTAATGTCTTGGAATTGCCTTCAGAACTGTTATTTATGGTGGTAAATAATAAATATTTTGAATTCATCACAGCTGCTGATTTAAGACTGGCTAATGCACTTTGAAAGAACTGCTTTTGCAAATCCAAATGTGTTGCTTCTGCTTCCTACTGTGAATTCCGCTTTGCCTCCTGCAGCTACACAAAATTTTATGTTCATACCAGTTAGCTTCCTTTTTTACATATGAACTTGCCCGTCCGTGTGTGTGCATTTTTATCGCGTACAAGCAGTCCCCAGGTTGTGAGCTAGCGAGCGTCCAGTTGCAGGCCTTAGAGACCACGCCTACCTGTCCGTGAATGCCATGTTAACCGCAGGAGGAGCTGTTAAATTGGCGCACAGGCTTGAAGCCTTTCCTTGCAATCCAGTGAACCAGATGTCTCTATTCTGACTTACCTACAAATCTAGCCTTAAAAATACATTTAGGAACAGATATTATTGGTAAGCTGGGGACTGCTTGTACCTATTTTTATTAAAATTGTATTTTTTTCCCACATTACAAATATGCAAATGGTATGGATACATTTTAAAATAACAAAGTGATCTGCATTGAGCCTAGTATTGCAATTAAACATACATATATGTATAGTCATAGATGAGTTTGACATTCAGGGAGTGAAAATAGTGTAAAGCAAAATAAATAGTTGTTTCTACATAATTCCAGATTTCTTCCTAAACCTGCTGTGTACACTCTGTTCACAGAAGGAGTGGCACTTTGATCACTTTTTACGTTTTAGCTGGAGTGTCCTTCAAGTGTATACAATGATAAAGGAGAATCTGTGGCTATAATTTTCTTTTTAAGGAAAAAGAACGATTGAAGCAAGAAAAGCGTGATGAGAAGAGATTAAATAAGGAACGGAAACTAGAGCAAAGAAGATTAGAACTAGAAATGGCGAAAGAACTCAAGAAGCCTACTGAAGACATGTGCTTAGCAGACCAAAAGGTAACCCATATCGCACGCCGCCCACATCCCTGCTCTTTCCTAATGCTCCTGTGTTTGCCCGCTTCTTTTGCCAGGAGTGCCAGTATGAACGCTTCCTGTCTTTAACCAGAGCCGTGGGCTTCCAAGTCTGGGTCGATACGCCTTCCCTACATGGTCACCAGGAAAC
The DNA here is from genome assembly GCF_050624435.1 of Tenrec ecaudatus. Lineage (NCBI taxonomy): Eukaryota > Metazoa > Chordata > Mammalia > Afrosoricida > Tenrecidae > Tenrec > Tenrec ecaudatus. The sequence goes on from NC_134542.1 coordinate 80,350,845, forward strand.
CTGTCTGGAAGTCCTGTTTTGTGTTGTGGCGATTCTGAATATAAAAGTGGAACACTAACAAGCCTTTCTGATTTAGTTAAACACCCTCCTAAACGTGCAGAGAAGTGGCGCGGTAGATGGCCTGCCCGTGTTTCATTTGGTTCATCCCAGGCCTCCAGGCGCGTCTTCCTCGCCCTCCCTCACCCCACACATGTTTGAAGATCTCGGGAAATCGGGAATCTGTAGCCTCGGTCAGCACTCTACCAATAGGAGCTGACCTTTTTCTGAGCATGTTGACCACCTGTCAAATACGAGGCAGTGTTTCACATGGATTCGCTCATCTGCTGCTTACCACACTCCGGAAGAGACAGTGAAAAACAGAGTTTAAGGAACTTGCCCCAAATTACATACCTCATAATCGGCCATTTAGATCCAGTTTGTTAAACTCAAAGACTCCTTCGGTTTACCAATTCTGAGAACCAAGAAGTCATGTACAATTAAAGTACCACTTGTGTACTTTCTCCTCCAGAGCACTTCACTACATGGAAGATTACTAAAATACCGAAAAGTCGAAATTTAGAAAGATCAAACTGAACGTGGCAACTAGCGTGATTTCACATTCTTTGAGTAAAAATTTACTATTTTGAGAAGATGGGGTTTTGAGAAAATTATTTCAATAATTTAATATTCCTGATTACTCATATCCATATTCACTTATATACCATATTCATCTCATTAACATGAAAGAAGGATTGCCCTTGATTTTAATAAGCTCTTTTCTAAGGTGCTTAGAACAAAATTAATATCCTAGTAGGAATTGAATTATATTAATATTCTATTTAGTTACACAACATAAATGCTTTTAATTAAAACTACCTTATATACTCGAGTATAATCCGACCCAAATATCAGCTGAGGTACCTAATTTAACCACAAAAACTGCATTAAAATGTGCTGAAAAACTCAGCTTATACTCGAGTATATAGGTAAATATGACTTTAAGTTGAATGTATATATACACCAGAGCAATTTGGTACAGTTTATACATAACATCAGTTAAATATTTGTCTGAATATGAATACCTTTCTATTCATTAAAAAAAACTGCTAGATACACTAAAATATGTTTACAGTAATTATAATACTAATTTTAATGCCTGTCAGAAAGTAGCATCTATTGTTATTACATACCTCAAATTTTTAATGCAGTAGGTTTTACAAGGGCTAGTTTGTAACTATGGCTTGTATGTAAACTGGATGACTATACCCAGAGATCGTCTATTTATATATAAACACACTTAATAACGTCATTAAAAAAAAACCTATATGGGTTGTTATAAGGGCTGTAAGAGCCCCCAATAAAATGCTTGATATAAAAAAAGAAAAAACAAACTCAACTTCCATGGAGTGAATTCTGAGTTTATTGTAGTCTATGAGTCAACGGTGCCGTCTTTACAGGAGCAGGCAACGTCTCCTTTGTCCGTGGCCTGTGGTTGGCATTCAGGGCTTATCCCAAGTGCCACGCCAAGGGAGCAAACACCGGCCGTGCCAAGGGGGAAAGAGAGGAGCTCTGCTTCCATGAGAAGCCCGTCTCGGAGCCCCAGGGGCAGCTGGTCTGTCCTACATGGTTGCTGTGCATGAGAATTGACTCGGTGGCCGTGGGTTTGGTTATATTTTTAAGAAAGCTTGATTTTCTTGCATCTTTTTAAAAATTGATTTAAATCACACACTGTAAATATATAAATAACAAGGATTTAACTCTAAAAACATACTTTTCTTAGTGTTAGAATGACATGGAAATTTTTATGGCTGATATTTCAGAAAGAAAAATATCTAAATTTTCAAATGAAACATTTGTATACTGTCAGCTGTTATATATAGTTCTGTGGTCTATATAATGTTATTAGGGAGGAAAAAGGTTTTAGATCATTATTTCAGTAGTTGGAAGGCTATAGAATATATTTGAGCAACCACTAATTCAGGCAAATAGAAATATTCACACGTCACATTTTTTTCAGTCAGAATTTAAAGTACTTGTATTGAGTCCTATGCATAGGCAAAAATGTTTTAAATTTAGATGACCCAGTCACTGTGTTTTAAAACTATCTGTGGCAAACTGCACTGCAGTTTAGTGAACATACTCGAGAGGTGAACATACTTAAGGTCATATGGAAACTCATTATAAGTGTTACCCTAAATGCAGAGACCCCTGAGGCGATGGACTGCTTTATGACCAATTCATGTGCAGGACCGCGGGTTCTGAGTGGGCTGGCACAGTCACTTACGTGCATCACTCTCTCCGATGCCACAGTTCACAGATGCACAGTGTTCGTTTCTGAGCGACAAGAAAGGTGTGAACTACAAACCAATCTCAGTAGAAGAAAGCTGGGCACAATTTGCAGGTTCATGGTAAAGTAGTGTTGAACTGGTTATTTCTTTTATGTGACTTAATTTTTGCTTCAATTATGTGATATGTTTTAGCAATATGTGAGCAAATTAAAATGAGTGCCCTTTTCTATTGGTTTCCTTCGGCATTTATGGAATGGTTGCTTGTGTTCAGCACTGTGGGGGTAGCAGAAATTCCTCCGGGGAGTTTGCCACCCAGAGAGAAAGCCACTGGTAAAAGAGAAAGGAGGAGGTCAGCTTGTTGTAATTTAGGAAAGGGTGCTTCTGTGAAGTTCTCCATTTTTAATGATTTTTATGTATCTGTGCATTTATTTCATTCGCAGCCTTTGCCAGAGCTGCCCCGTATTCCAGGACTTGTTCTCTCGGGAAGTACATTTTCAGACTGTCTCATGGTGGTGCAGTTCTTACGAAACTTTGGTAAAGTTTTGGGCTTTGATGTGCACATTGATGTTCCAAGCCTGACTGTTCTTCAAGAGGGATTGCTAAATATGGGGGACAGCATGGGCGAAGTACAAGACTTGCTTGTAAGGCTCCTCTCAGCTGCCGTATGTGATCCAGGTCTAATGACAGGATACAAGGTAAAAAAAAAATTTTTTTTTAATGAATCTTAACCACTCTTCCTATCAGTGCATTGATACCTAGCTGTAGCGTATTAGCGAAAGATTGTGTAGATGGCGCCAGTTTTTTCCACTTAATGTTTCACAAAGTTAAATGTATATTTGCTTCTGGTTACATTTGCTACAAACTTAGGGAAAACCTGATTCAGGGCCTGAGGAACCTGCTTCTCTCCCTTTACACACAGGACCTATGCGATGGGCAGGTAACAAACCCAGAGGATTCTTAATCCATAAGCCCGTTAAAACTGGTGTGCGCCTTCTGAGATCATGCGTCGTTCTTTCAGGGTTACTGAAGCCAGTCGCAGCACCTACAGACTCGGCTCATTAGATTCTTGGCATATTCTAATTCATCTTCCTTCCAGTTAACAGACCATGCCAGTCAGCTTTGCTATAGATCATATTGTAGAGGAAAGGGCATCGGACTCGCTTAGGGTTGCTTTGGTTTGGTTTGGTTTTCTATTTCCCCATCCATTCAGTGGACCAGGCAACCAAAGATACGGTACCGTCAAGGCAGAAAACACCGCTTTAGGGTAGTGCTTTTGAACCTCCCCATCCTGGGCAAAGCTTGGGGATAGAGTCTCTTGCCAGAGAGGGTCTGAGAAATGATTCATAACTTCTGCCGCACATGGGTATACGCCCTTTTCTCTCTACCTGAGTTTTTACCCAGGCTTCAAAGAAAGAACCCCACATAGAAGGATCGGAGTGCCACCTGTTGCCTGTTTTAATCTTCACTTCATCAAAAATGTGACTAGAGTCCTTGTCAGTAATACATATTCCATGGTACCACTGTTTGTAGGTCTCACTGTTTTATGTTACAATTGAAGGGTTATGATCAACGTTGATTAAAGCCATCACATTTTTTATAGGCCAAAACAGCTCTTGGAGAGCATTTGCTGAATGTCGGTGTGAATCGAGACAATGTTTCTGAGATTTTGCAGATTTTTATGGAAGCCCACTGTGGGCAAACTGAGCTTACCGAAAGCCTGAAGACGAAAGCTTTTCAGGCTCACACTCCAGCACAGAAAGCCTCTGTCCTGGCTTTCCTGATCAATGAGCTCGCATGCAGCAAGAGTGTGGTGAGGTGAGCGGAGATCCTTTCTCATTTCAATTGTTCCAGTCACAGAGTTAAACAAATCACTTATAGAAAATATACAAGTTACAGAATAGCACACAGAAAAAACATTAGAATCACACTTAATTTCAGTACCCAGAAATATCCGTGTGTATTCCTTTGCAGTCTTTTGAAAAGAAAAATGGGATCATTCTGTAGTCTTGGTGTAATCTGTCTTGTTTCTTTAATGATTTTATTCTCTGTATACTGAAAGTTTGTGTTTTTTCCCTTCGTGGTGCTAGAATTAACCATTACGGAATCCAGAATTTTACTTCTCTTGAAATCTTTTGAGGACAGATAGATAGATCTGATTTTCCCTCGTAGTTCTCCATCGACCCAGCTAGCCACCTTCAGCTTTATTATATGCTAATACAGGTTTAGGTTATTAGTGGATCAATGTGTTAATTGGCACTTTTTAAAAAAATGCTTATTTAGGACTCTAAGTCCTATATTCTCAAATTTTAAGATTTGATGAGCTAATCCGTGTTCACATTCCTCTTGCTTTCTTTGTCTTTCAGTTAATTATGTCTTTCAAGGACAAAGGTTAATTAAAATGTAGAGGCAGGGATTGTTAGCCTTACTGAGCAGTATACTTTTTCTTTTTTTGTATCTTAGCTATGATATTGTATTAATAAGACTTTTCATTTGTTTTGCTATTTATTGGGAATCACTCCACAGAGTGTGCTAGTATTTACATTTTATAATTTCTTGAACATAGAAGTGTATTAAACATGAGCTTGACCATGAAGGGTAGTGATGAGTTGCAAGTGTTTAAATAAAGCCACACGTACACTTTCAAAGTAAAACGCTCGTGTAGGTCCTTCCTTATAAGGAAGATGTCCCTCTATTTGACTAGCACCATCTCCATGGGTCACACTATTTGAAGTTCTCGTTTGGCAATTTATGTGCATTTATGTAACTGTCTCCTGTATGTTCTGCTTTACTGCTATGGTTTTGGAAGTTCTCAGCTCGTAGGTATGTGGAAACCAAAACTGAGAATGCTGTAAGGCTGGTGAGTGATTCCTTTGTTGCTCTAAGTTAGAGAATGACAGTGGATGTGTTCATACTACCGATGTCACACAGACTGAAGAAGTATAACGTTGACTATATGGGTACACATATGTACATGCATACATATATGCATGTGTGTATATATGTGCATACATATATGTACGTGCGTAACATACACACAAGATTAATTGAACCATTTAAATTGCAAAGCTGTATTGGCTTAATTTGTGATTAATCTGTCTTTTAATAAATTTGTGCATTGGCAGTGAAATCGACAAGAACATTGACTATATGTCAAACTTGAGGAGAGATAAGTGGATGGTAGAAGGTAAACTTCGCAAGTAAGTTGGTGTTTTTTAATTATCCATACTTGTTCTTCTTTGGTCAAGTAAAACCTTCAAATCATAAAACCAGAAATTCAACTTTATTTTATGTAAAAATTAGAAAAGGTAATTAGAATATGAGGTGAATAAAGATCATGACCAGACTTTACAGTGGGCAGAGGTTTCATGAGGCTCATTGAGTGTATGTACTTCAACTTTGGTTGCAAGGAAGTCAGTTTATCTTCTTTCAAAGAAGTCAAGCCGTCACATTTTTAAAGACTTTTGTTGCTATTGTATTGTTTTTTGTCATGAATAAGATCTGCTTGAAATCACCATTTTTTTCGTAATTGCTTTCTAATTAAAGTTTGCTTCTGAAGAGAGTGTAATATAGCCAAACTTATTCAACATTAAAACTTAATTAGCTTCCTGCCAGGAAATATAATGCTGAAATTACTCGACCTCTATGCTAAGAGGATAGTTTTTTTAACAATAATCTGAATTGAAATACATTAAATCTGATAGTATGGGATTAGAAATTATCACATAGCCATTTTTAGAGATAATCTTTTCAGCTTTCTAAGTTGTATTTTTTAGATGTGGATTGATTCCAAAGAGATACATAGCATACTTTTGAAAGTTCTTAGGTTCTATACTTTGTAGAAGCATTTCTCAGATTTTCTTAACTCTAATTTGTTTTGTAATAAGTTAGTTAACTTATTACTTAATGTGAAAAAAATCACAGGTATTTTTGCTTAAACTTCATGTTCTACCCATGAAGAAGAGTATAGAGAAGGCCCCACCCCCACCCCCCACCCCACCAATCGTGTGTTTTGTCATCTGTATAGGCTCAGAATCATTCATGCTAAGAAAACAGGTAAAAGAGATGCTTCGGGTGGCATTGATCTTGGAGAAGATCACCATCCCTTGGGCACGCCCACGCCGGGGCGCAAGCGAAGAAGGAAGGGAGGAGACAGTGATTACGATGATGACGACGACGATGACAGTGATGACCAAGCTGATGAAGATGATGAGGATGAGGACGACAAAGAGGACAAAAAAGGAAAGAAGGCAGATGCCTGTGAAGATGAGGTAACGAAATGATAGCTTGAGTTTTATCAGTTGGCCAAAAGATTGCGCAGTACGTTGAAAACAACAAGGAATTTGAAGTCACACTTTGATTTTGATTTTAAATGTCAGCCTTGACACTGGCTTTAATATCTTTATTTGAAACTGACCTATGTGATGTCTATCTCATGTTTTTATAAATTAATAGCGCATATCATACAGATTTTCCCTCTGAAAGTTCTGTGTATTCAAAGTATAAATCTTCTGCATTCTGAAACGACTCCTTCACTTAATGGCACCAGTATTTTTCCAGTCTCTCCTGGGTTTAAAATCTTAAATCATCCGTCCATCCATCCATCCATCCATCCATCCATCCATCCATCCATCCATCTCCTTGTCGCTTTCCATGATTTCCCAGAATGGTCACTTGTAATCACCATATGTAATACTGTATGGAATCTGTATTTAATGGTCCCTTCCGATTCTGGAATGTAATGACTGTATGTGATCTCTCATGCCCACTTGCCCTTTTCTGCTTCCCCTTCTCTGAAGTCCATAGTCCCTCCGTCTGGAATCATTGCACAGGCCAGTAGCTAGCCTTGCCATTTTACTCCTTTCCCCGTGCCAGGCCATTGTGTAACATTGGCAGATTAACGAACCATGGTTTTGATATTTCACTCCCCTTAGAGGTTCATACTGTCTATTGCCAAGTATTCACCATCTAGTATGAAATTCATTTTTGCCTCATCTCCCACCTTATCATGTATTTTTCATGTCACGGGATAGTAAACTTTCTCTGCAATGCCCTGCTCTCTTTTCTGAAAATCCTAACCAGTCTTGAGCACCTCACTTGTGAGGCGAGAAATCAGCTCTCTCACAAATTGAACCCGGGTCCAGAGGGGCATGGTCGCAATTGAGAAAGATAGATAAAAGATGAAAAAATAAGACAAAATTGGGGCGTAGGGGGCTGCTGGAGTCCAGGGATTCCAGGGCCCGGAACTTTAGTCAAGGCAGGTTAATATACAGTGCTTGTCATGTATCCTCTCTTCCACAAGTTCTCTCACAAAGGACTTGCTGACAATTTCTTTGAAGGCAAACAAAGCAGCAGTAGTACTCTAACTAACTTGTCTGTAGTCTGGAGGAGAAGACAAAGCCCAAACTAGGGAGTACTGCCGAACACCTGCGACATGCTGCCTTTCAGCATTTCCTGGGGAGACAGGAGACAAAATGTTAACTTTATCTTAGTTGGCAGACCTTTAGCATCTCCGATTCCTGGGACTGAGCTGTCAGTTCTTTCCTCGACTGGGATATGTTGATGGTCTTGTCTTACTTGGAGAAGGAAATGAGCTTCGACTCCCTGCCCCGTCAATGCACTCTGTTACTCAGAAGCTCCCTGCGTTCAGAGAATTCAGCACCCACGTGTCCGCATTCAGAGACCTTGACATGTATTCCTTTCTCAGAGTTCATTTTAAGTCTGCTCCTACACTAACCGAAACATGACCTCTTCCATACAGACACTCTTGGTGTAGATTCCAATGAGAAAGAATCTCAACTTTCCTAGAACTTCATAACCCTTCATTTCCACTCTTCTGGCGGTTCTTCCACCTTCCAGCTGTTTGCATTTGTGTTGTGTAATGTTTTTTTTGGCTCTCCTTACTAGATTATTAAACTTATTTTTCACAAGAGGCTTTTATTAAGTATTTGCTGATTGACTAAAATGTTTAAAAAAATGTATATGATGTTGTACTGTGTTATGCATAGGATGAAGGTGATCAAGCAGCAAGTGTTGAAGAACTAGAAAAACAGATTGAAAAACTGAGTAAAGTAAGCATCTTGGGGGGTTAGATTTTACTTTTTTTGTGGTTTGTTTGTTTTTTGCATTGTTTAAAAAGAATTCTCCTTGGACGAGATTAATTTTCTGGTTACCAAGTGAAAACAAACTTTTTGTGGGCAATTAAAAATGAGGAGCTGCAGAAACATTCTCACAATAAGCCACAATACGTTTATTACCTAAATAAAAAAGTTTACTTCTTAAAACATGATCCCGAACTCAGAGCCTATAAGAAAAAGGCCTTTATTCTTCAACTATATAAAAATTAAAAGTATTATTGAAAAGACAGTTTTATTTCTTGGAATGAATAACTTGCTTAGAAAATTCAAGGACAACTTCATGGTAATAGTTTGAGCATCTTAAGTTTTACTCTACATTTGGATCTTTATTAATATTCTTTGTATTGGACTTATTAACTATTAATATTTCCTTCTCATTAACATTGAAACATCAGTAGAATTAGTGAAACTTCAGGTGAACTTTTTATAAAACAAAAATTTGCTTTAAAAATATTCGGAAGGTAATATTATGATGTCTCTATAGATCAGTGTTAGGTTCCTCATGGAACTAGCCCAGAGTTTGGTCACATGTCAACTAGGTTTATAGCCTGAGTACAAAAATAGGCTGAGATAGGTACAATCAATTACATATGCAAAGAATATTTGCTGTAATCAGGAGAATTGAACCAGTTTCCTCTGGCTGAATAGAATCTTTGATTGTGTTTTACATGATAAGCTTTAGAATAAGAAACCAGTAAAATAGAATTTATCCTTCCAGTACATGACAACAAAAATATTCCAACGACCCTAAAGATATTCTCTATCGTTGTTACTGAAACTGAAGTTGGCCGTGTGATATGCAGCCTTTTTGCTCTTTGCCTTGTACTGAAATGTGTCTGCTCGAAAGACAGAGCAAGTGTTTAATATTTGGATACTAAACACATCACTTCTCTCACTTTCAACAGCAACAGAGTCAGTACAGGCGGAAGCTCCTTGATGCCTCTCACTCTTTGCGTGCGATGATGTGCGGTCAGGATCGCTACAGACGTCGGTACTGGATTCTTCCGCAGTGTGGGGGGGTCTTTGTAGAAGGCCTGGAGAGTGGTGAAGGTAGGAGCTATCTTAGCGCGTAAAATAAGAAACTTCTAGTTTCAAAAATCTTTTTCCTTTTTAATATGTGTTGTGCTTCCAGGATCCAACCTGCTTTATGGATAATGTAAAGCCTAGATTATGGTCTTGGTTTTGTCTTACATAGCAGGGGGGAAAGCAACAACACACACACACACACACACACACACACACGGTGAATTTAAGGCAGAGACATATAGATCTCAGTGGTGGAGGCTGTTGTTAGGTGCCACCGAAACAGCCATGACCCACTGCGATCCTATGTACAACAGACCAAAACACTGCATGGTCCTGCGCCATCCTTAAAATTATTCCTATGCCTGAGCGCATCGATCCAAGTGAGACAAAATCCTTGACAGCGTCAATCTTTTCTCCATTTTTCATGGTCCAGTTGTGAGGATTTTGGTCATCTTTCCATTGAGTCATAATCCATAGCGAAGGCTACAATCCTTGCTCTTCATCAGCGAGTGCTTCCGTCCCTCCTCCCTTTGAGCAAGCAAGCTTGTGCCATCTGCACATCGCTGTGTGGTGAGAAGGCCTCCTCCCCTGCCGGCGCCACACTCTTCTTCTTCTTCATAGAGACCAGCTTCTCTGTTGACTGACTCGGTGTGCACATGGAGCAAGTCTGGTGAGAGCAGACAACCCTGACGCCCCTTTGCGAATTTTACATCAGGTTTTGTCCCTTGTTCTCTTTGTACAACTGCTGCTTGATCCGTGATAAGTTCCTCATGAGCAGCATGAAGTGTTGGGGAATTCTCATTTGTCTCAAGGTCATCCATAGTTTATTATGATCCACACCGTCGAATGCCTTTGCATAGGCAGGAAAACACAAGTAAACATCTTTGGAGACTGGAAGGTCTGTGTTCAGTCATAGGCTCTCTGGGAGAGTCATACCTTGATGGTAGCTCCAGGCTACTTGACGTCTATTGGTTTATAGGTGGTTCCTCAGTATGGTCTCTTCCCAACATCCATTCTGCTTTTATAATAAAACACTACACAGAAGGGATAAGGTTTAGATCCATTATGGTCTCGTTAACATAACAAAAGAAAGCTGCCTTTTTTAGAGGACCTTGGTGGTTCCTCAGTGGGCAGCAGGTGGAAAGCACCAGCCTCTCCACTAGACAAAGAAACCCACGGGCAGTTCCCCCTGTCCTGGATCATCGCTGAGTCAGTATGGACTAGATGACAGAGTGAGTGCTTGCCAGACTTTCCCACATGTGCCTTATCCTTCAGTCTTTGCAAGAAACATGCATCCTGACACTGTCCCTGGCTGGTGAGACAGGAGTCAAAGATGCTTATCATAATCCTTATTCACTTCAAAATCTGGGATAAGTTTCAGCTTTGTGGTCACTTCCTTTTCCTTTAAACTGCTTTTCTTGTGTTTCTGTTACCCTACAATCCTTGGTATTCTGCGCCACACACTTATTTAAAGCACACAGTGTCCTTTTCCCTGAAAAGTGACGACATCCTTGGCAAAGCAGAAGGTCAGGAAAACAGAGGAGGATCCTTCGCCAGAAGAACTGACCCAGTGGCTCCCGCATTGTGAGGACGGCACAGTCCGTGAGGGTTCTGTGCGACAGGGTGCTGTGCATTGGAACTGCCTCAGCAGACAGCACCGAGCAACATCAACAAAACAGCACATCCCAGGCATTGACAGGGTGTTGGGAGATAGTGAAAATATAATCTGGGCCATGAATATGTTTATAGTCAAATGGGCAAGGGAATTTGTTGATCATATTGTGTGTGGATTCTAGTAGAGAATTATATAAAGTAGCTAATTTAAAATATTTGTGTTTTTAGCAGTGTAATCATTTTTTTAAGTGAAAATCTATTCAGAAGCCAAATATCTAACAAAACAAGAACTTGTTCTGATTGACTTGTTTGGGGAACTCTTAGCTTTTAGTTTCCAAAGAGACTCTGTCTTGTACACTTGCTGCCCAATCACGTGAAGAACTTTAGAATTCAAACAGTGTCAGCATCACCAAAGATCGAAAGCAGAGTGCCTGCAGGCCTCAAAGCAGGGAACGATGGTGGACCTTAACTAAAATCATTTGTTCTGGAACGCTTGGCCATCTCTACCACTCGATTGGGGCCTTTTTGTAGGTCGATACTATTTGATGCAGCGGAGCTATCCTAAAATAAATCACCTGGGAGCAAAGTATAATGGGATTGGAATAAGAAAAGTTGGAGAAGCCCAGGATGACACCATTCCAATAGCCCAGATGGTAATGAAACTCATGACCATGGAGTCAATTCTGACTCATAGGGATCCTACAGGGCAGTGGTTCTCAACCTTCCTCTTGCCGCAACTCTTTCATACAGTTCTTATGTGGTGGTGGACCCCCAACACTAAAATTATTTTCCTTGCTACTTCATCACTGTAACTTTGCTACTGTTAAGAATCAGGTGACCTCTGTGGAAGGGTCATTCAACCCCCCAAAGGGGTCGCCACTGCAGGCTGAGAGGCGCTGCTCTAGGGCCAAGTAGAGCTGTGAGTTTCCGAGACTGCGACTTTTGTGGGAGTAGAAAGGAGCAGCTGGTGGTTTGACCCACTGACCTGAAGGTTAGCAGCCCGACGCAGAGCAGGCCGAGGGCATGGGAAGACAGAGCTGTCTTATAACTAGAGTTGATACAAGGTAGGGAAAAGTGGAATCAGAAAGAAATGTAATGAGTTAGTGGTGAGTAGAAAATACATGATGCTTTAAACCAAGCCAGAGAATTCCAGAGAAAAAGCTTGTTTGGAATAAAATGAAATGAAAAACTTGTATTAAAAAATAGTAAAGATGACCATTAAAATGATTAGTTAGTTGGGAGGATGGCGCCGTGGCAAAGGGCAAGCACAAGGAAGGACTATGAGGGCTGCTCGTAATTATCATGGCTGTTCACAAGCACAAACCTGCGCCTACCCCAGACTAATTACACACCTGCACTTGGACGATCCTCTGTCACCTGGACACATAGTCTTAAATTATCCAGGGTTTCGCCTTTTCCTTCAACATGTCTAAAATCCATCCGTTTGCATCACTACTGAAATATACTCTTTATCAGAATGTAAATGGATAATTCCCATTGCCCTTGACTTCTTTGTACACAATCACGTCCTTCCTTCCTTTCCATGCTGGCACTCTGTCCCGGCCCGACTCCAGAATCTCGAAGCACTCTCTTATTCGCCGATTAGATTTTGTAAGTTTGTCTTGTGACTTGGCCCTGCAGGCCCTGTCCTCCCACTATCTTTCAGCTGCTCTCCTACATGCCTTAGCCAGCTCTGCCAGCCCGGCTCGCTGCTGCTAAGCACATCTGCATTCCTCCCCAGGCCTTGGCATCCTCTGCTTTGCCAAGCCCTGTCCATTAGAACAGCAAGCTGCCTGTTCTGTAGCCACCTGAACTGCCCCCTCTTCCTGGATCCAGGGCAAACCCTCGCTCTTTCATGAAAACCTCCTCCTGCTCATTTAATTTGAACAAATTGTTACTGTCTGCAGTCACCTACAAAGCCACACAAGTTTGCCTTTATTTTGGCCCACAGATATTATACACTAGCTCCTCATATTATCAAAATCACTTGTATAGTGATTTTATAATCACTGTAATCCGCCTTTTTACCTTAATTTTTATATTTTATAATAGATTTTATTATATTCTATAATCCTCCTTTGTACTCCACACACCACAGGCACATGAAATAATCGCTGAATTAATTGTCTTTATAAGGCTTGTAAGTATAGCCTACAGGAAATACATTTATTTATTTATTTAATTTTAATCCTCTCAGATTCAGTGACATTGATTGAATTTGGAGTTAATAGTCCCCAGTTTCCATTCTGGTCATCCATTTAACCTCTCAGGATCCTAGTTTCCCTCTCTACAAAAGCATTTTAATTAGCTCTTATAGATTCTGTGGTTGCTGGAAGGGGTCATCTTAAATATCAAGAGGAGCTTATAAAGTGCTATATAAATATTAATTGCTCCTTATCCTATTTTTGTGGTCCCTGAACAATAAAGAAGGTGAATGGAAGTAACATTTTCTTAAAAGTTATTTTATCCTAAGTGTTTAATTACTCACACTTAATTACTCTTAGTGCTTTGAGAGTTACAAAATCACAGATATAGATTTCAAAAAGATCTATTCCTGATTCAGCCATCATGTGTTTAAAATGAACCTTTATTTTATACCTCATGTAGGCGCTATGGAAAATATTTATTATAAATCAATCAGCCTCCCAGTTTCCACAAAGAGCTTACAGTTGACCTGAAGTGATCCATGTGAGAGGGCTTCAAAATGTTCATGGGAATCTCCCCTGGCTATTCATTGTTCCTTGAGCCTTTTGAAGTTCCCTTGCATGAGGACAGAGGAAGTGTGTACAACCGTGACTGTGTAATAGAAGCGAATGCTGTATCTGAGAGTCAAGACTAATAAGGATAAATACCTGCTAACTGGCAGGAATGACTGCTCAACAAATGGATAAGGAATAAACACAGTGTTAGCTCTATGCTTTATCTCTTCTTACCAGTTTTTGAAAAATTCTCCAAGAGAAAGATTTGAGCCTAAGGTTAGATTTAATATTTGTGGTAGGCCAGGTAGACTAGAGAAACAAATCCGGTGACACTTCTTTATGCGCAAGAAGGAACTTTATATCAAGAAAGAATTATATTTTGAGAAAAACATCCCAGCCCAGTCCAACTCAAGTCTATAAATCCAATATGTGTCCATAAGCCCTTCCTCAGACTCATGCAGTCACATGCAATGATGCAGGATGCAGGACAATCACAGGCCAGTGGTGCAAAGTGAGGCAGATCAATGGTGATGGTTGTGACAGCTCTCTGAGTGACTCACCAGCCGGAAGGTGAATGCAGAGAGGGGATGTGGAAGATCCCCAGGGCCCTCCTTATGAGAGGGCCACGCCCACAAGGGGGTCACCTTCAGGCTTTCACTTGACTGACAGACCAGACTCCACCACCACACTTTTATAAAGCTTCAGATTGACATGAAAGGACGTAACTGCCACAAGGTTCGCCCGTTTACATGTACACGTTGAAAGATGTCCCTATAAAATCATTACCATCATCTAGGCAATTTAGAAAACAAACCTGTCACCGTCCACACTGCTTGTTCGTCGACAAGGACCGCCCGCCAGACTGAAGGGCTGCGCATCTTTCTAAAGGACTTACCTGGATGGCAACAGGCTTGCTTTTGGTTTTTGTCATTAATCTCTGCTATATAATAATAATTGGTGATAATGTTACTAAAGTCCTATTTTCACCATGCATTTAAACTTTTAAATAGATGAATGCTAATCTAACCTTATTTTATTTTTACAAATCATTTTATTGGGGGCTCTTATAGCTCTTATAACAATAACCTTATTTTGTTAACATCAAATTGTGCTTTTGGGGAATTTTTCAAAAACTGATGAGGAAGAGTCTTCGATATGAATTACAACTTATTAGAAGGAAAACCAAAATCTTCACAACTGTCCTGAGACAAAACAGGATAAAAGAAGAAAAGACTGAAGTTGTCAACAATTTCATTTTTAATATGTTTAAACCATTGAATTGTATGATACATGAATTATACATCAATAACACTGTAAATTATTTTAATTTATATTATTTCCTCCTAAATATTTGTAACAGAAAAATATTAATAGTATTCATTTTGTTTAGGGTATAAGTTAGCAGGTACTCTAATACACGTCTGGTGTGAGCGTATAAATAAATTAAGACTTTCTAGAGGGCAGTGTGACAGTGTATTACTTTGACAGTATACTTCCAAAATTCTGAGATATGAAAACATATCTTAGGAACCCATAAGTTTGTGTGTAGAAGTTTATCCTGAAGCTGTAATTCGGAAAAAACTAAACAAAAATGTAAATGCAAGGAAATGTATAGTTTATAACATTGATTATAATAGTGTATAACTGGGCTCTTCTAATATCTATCAACAGAAGTTTGCTTATCTAAATTATATTAGGTACTTTCAATCAAATACTTTGTAACCCTTATAGTGGATTTGAGCAAAATATGGTGATTTTGCTGAATAGTATGGATTTAGATACTTATTATATCAAAAATGTTTACAATGAGTGTACATTAATTTTCCCAAGATATAAATTATAATGTATTTTAGAAAAGGGAGAGTAGTTGGTAATCTAGGAAAGTTCTTTAAAATATATATGTCTGTAATCTGATAGTAATAAAATATAGTGATTGTTTGTTTGTTTGTTTTAGAGTAGTAATGCATTGTACTTTTCGATGTTTATAGGACTAGAAGAAATTGCAAAAGAAAGAGAAAAACTAAAAAAGGCTGAAAGTATCCAGGTAAAAGAAGAAGTGTTTGAGACTCCTGGGGACACTTTACATTGTTTAAATGCAGGTCACAGTGAACTTAAAGAAAAGGAAGATGTTAAAGAAAAAGATAACACAAATCTGTTTCTTCAAAAACCTGGCTCTTTTTCCAAATTAAGCAAACTCTTAGAAGTAGCTAAGATGCCGCCTGAGTCAGATTCTATGACCCCCAAGCCAAATGGTAATGCTAATGGGTGTACACTGTCTTATCAAAGTAGTGGAAACCATTCACTGGGCAGCCTTCAACCAACACCAACCCAAAGCAACGTGGAAAAGACAGACTCTAACAATCTGTTTAATGCTGGTTCAAGTGGGCCAGGGAAGTTCTATAGTCCTGTCCCCAGTGACCAGTTGTTGAAAACACTGACGGAAAAGAGCAGACAGTGGTTTAGCCTCTTGCCAAGAACGCCTTGTGATGACACTTCACTTATCCACGCTGAGACGTCGACAGCGTCTTTAGTGGCTCCTCAGTCGCAGCCACCGCCTAAGTCACCATCGCCCACTCCAGCTCCTCTTCTGGGGTCACCTGCCTCTCAGAGTCCTAGCGGCCTAAATCCATTTGCTTTATCACCTCTTCAGGTTTGTATTACTAACTAATTCATTTTTATATTGCTTTACTTAATATTTGACCCCACAAAGACTTCATTCAAGGAGAAATCAGTAGAATAATTAAAGTATCAACCTTGTCACAGTTCGAAAACTAAAGAGAGTCCCAGTTTGAAAACTACAGTTGCCAAACTTTATCAGAGTTACAGATTTCTAATGTAGGTCTGAGCCAAATCATTTGCTTCTTTAATTATTGTAACTTGTTACTGTGATAATAGAACATTTGGAAGGGAAATTATTTTGATAGGGGAGCAAATGGAAACGTAAAGTTGTTTGGGGTTTTTTTTACTCGTTTTATTGGGGGCTTGTACACTCTTGTCACAATCCATACATCCATCCATTGTGTCAAGCACATTTGTACATATGTTTCCCTCATCATTCTCAAAACATTTGCTTTCTACATGAGCCCTTGGTATCAGCTCCTCATTTTTCCCCTCTCTGATCCCTCCTCTCCTTCCCCCTCCCCCATGAACCCTTGATAATTTGTAAATTATTATTATTTTGTCATATCTTATACCATCCGACGTCTCCCTTCACCCACTTCTCTGGTGTCCGTCCCCCAGCGAGGAGGTTATATATAGATCCTTGAAATCTCTTCCCCCTTTCTCCCTCACCTTCCCTCCACCCTCCTGGAAAACGTTAAGTTTAATGTTTTTATTGTAACTAGTTTTCCTCTAACTGTGATATAAATGAATTTTTGTTCAAAAACTTAAAAAAAATAATTCCAGGTTCTAACTATTTTTTTCCCAAACCTTTTACATTGTTCTACTTTTCTCCTGTTTTGTTTCTTGCAGATGAAAAGCGGCGTCTCTATGATGGGACTTCAGTTTTGTGGGTGGCCTCCTGGTGTCCTTACTCCTAATGTTCCATTTACATCATCACCTTTATCTAGTCTAGGATCAGGGTTGGGATTATCAGAAGCAAATGGTACTTCATTCTTGACTCCCAATGCTACTTCAAGTAAAAGTGAATCTCCAGTGCCACAGAATGAGAAAGTGACTTCAACTCAGCCTGCAGCTGTTGAAGTAGCAAGACCAGTTGATTTTCTTAGTCCAAAACCTATTCCAGAAGGTAGGTGCATGCGATGGATTGTAGTCACTTATTTTTATTATTGTGGATTAATATAACTGAGTCTTTAATGACTTATATGTTGGAAGTAAGTCGTGATATGCACTGCGTCATCTTTTCATATTAAGAATGTTTGTGAAACCTGGCTGCCTTGATCAACTGCTCTGGCAGGGGTAGCAGAGAGAGTGAGAAGTAAAGGTGGAACAAAGTCAGCATCATCAAGGAGACCAGCTCACTGCTCAGCTTGCAGCTGGTGGAACTCCCAAGACTGTGGCTTTTACTCAACCTTTCGGTTGGGTTCTGCACTCTCCCCGAGGGCTCACTTTTTAGCCAAACAATAGACGGGTCCTGAGCCACGCCTGCACCACCCCCCCCCCCCACAGTAATCAAGCACACAAGACCCGTAGGGCAGCGTTTTCCCAAGGACAATGTTCCGAAGGGCTAGTGAACTAGGAAGACTGCAGGCAGGCAGTCTAGAGAAGGACGGGTGAGATGCGTGAGGGTGCACTGAGGGGATGCAATAAACGAGAAGCAGCAAAACGTGCATGAATGACCAAATGTACAACTGATGGTCTGCCCTGGAACTTTCACCCAATTCACGACAAGAAGGTGTTGTTGTTTTGAATGCTTGTGAAAGAGCTCCATATTTCTTTTCACTTAGAAATGCAGTTTGGTTGGTGGAGAATTATTGACCCAGAGGACTTAAAAGCTCTACTCAAAGGGCTTCATCTCAGAGGAATAAGAGAAAAGGCATTGCAAAAGCAAATTCAGAAGCACCTGGATTACATCACTCAAGCTTGCCTCAAGAATAAGGATGGTATGTACCTGAAATAAGCTTCCGCTCCCTTGCGTGGTTGCAATCCCTGCCTTCAGCCTAGAGGATGTTTTTATGTATCTTAATCTTTTAATTTGTTACTGATAGGCATTTTTCTTAAATTGCCTTACAAACGGTAACTATTTATAGTCCTTAAATTGATAATGCTTTTTTTATAGTGTTTTAATGCCCCCAAACATAAGGCTTTTCATTTCTTTAAAAAAGAAAAAAAATCCTACTTTCAACCGTGGGCTTGTCTACATTACACAAATGCATCTGTGTGTGTTGAGTCACCCTTGGGATTGTATTTGCATTCTGGAAGAAGTCTCTGAGGGGAAAAACCCTCACAAAGTGAATTTTTCAAATGGATTTCTTTCCAAACATAGTTGCTATTATTGAATTAAATGAGAACGAAGAAAGCCAGGCCACCCGAGACATTGTGGAGAACTGGTCAGTGGAAGAACAAGCGATGGAAACGGACTTGAGTCTCCTTCAGCAGGTGGAAGATCTAGAAAGGAGAGTCGCAGCAGCAAGCTTGCAAGTGAAGGTAAAAGAGTTGGCTTGACTTACAGTCGAATGTTGCATAAGAGAAGGCAACTAATCTCTCTCTCATGCTTACTATTTCCCAGGGACTGTGCTAAATGCTGGCAAATATTAATTAATTCTCAGAGCGATCTTGGGTTGAGTTTACAGGAAAAGGGCTAAGCTCAGAGTAAGTAGTCTGCCCATAGGCATCCAGTAAATGTGGGTTCAAACCAAGTGTGTCTGGCTCCGGACTCCCATGTTGTTTTAATAAAACTTGCCACCTCACTGGTATTTGGAAATACTGTCTGTGCTGGGCGTTTTTACTACGAGCAGCACTGGACAGTTTTCCCGTGTTAAATGTAATGCTTCATTATCGGTCCCATCAAACTCCTGCTACCGTGCTTCACATAGGACTAGGACTCAAGACTTTTACTCTCTAAAATTAACTGTGGAGGACAGCATAGATCTACCCAAATGTACCTATCAAAGACTCTGTGTTTGGTAACGGAGAGGGTCAGGGCCCAGAGGCCATGGATGAGACACCGTGGCAGCAGCGTTGGGCTCGAACACAATACCTGAGAATGGCACAGGGCTGTCTTCTCTCGGGCACAGGGTCACTGTGAGTTAGGAGCACCTCAATGGGGACACACTCAGATTGTGGTGGCTGATCTTACCACATCCCTGGCTCCTTACACAGAGATGTGCTTGGTTGTGTTCTCAGTAGCTAATAAAGTAAACGAATTGATTTTTCCTAAAAATCATGCTCTTCATAAGTCATTACTAAATTAGTCTAAGAATTAAGTTTTGCTCATGTGGGTCTTGAAGAAGAGTCCAAAGTCCCAAATGGTCAAAATGATTCACAAAACATTCATTTGAACCAAATGAGCCCTGTGACACCGTGTTGAGTAGCCAGTTTCTGACAGAAAGGTCTCCAGTGTGAAGCTACAAACAGCCCACGGGAGCAGATAGGGTACTTTGCTTCTGCAGCAATTCCTGCCTGCAGACCCTGGGGGTTGTTCCACTCCGTCCTGTGGTGTCGCTGTGTCCTAATTGACTGGACAGGAATGGGTAGGGAAAATTCAATGATTTCCCGCCTCCCCTCCCCCTGGAAAAGGAATCCTACTTTCCTAAAAAGAAAAATTACAGAGAGTAGATTTAGCCTGATGTACCAGCCATCGTGGAGGCACGTTAAGTGCATTTCTTTTTAAAATGACTAAGAATCCAAAAGTTCTTTTCATATTATAAGAAAAGCTGAGCCCCTGGTCCTAGTGCTGGTTTTGAGGGCTGTCTGTAGTTGGTAGGTGCTGTTGAGTTGGCTCCAGCTCGTAGAAAACTTAATGAAACTCTGCCAGATTGATGTAGGTCATCTTCACAATTGCTGTTATATCAGCCACCATGTCAGCCCATCTTATTAAGCATCTTCCTCTTTTTCACTGATTTTCTACTTTCCCAAGCATGATAGCTTCTTTCAGAGATTGTTATGAGTCAGAATTGATTCAAATTCAATGACAATTGGTTTTGTTTTTGTTTTGTGGCTTTCTCCTGATAATGTGTCAAATGTACATGAGATTAAATTTCGTTATCCATCCTCACTTCTAAGGACCCTTCTGGCTATACCTCCTCCAAGACAGATTTGTATGTTCTTCTAGGGGGCCACAGTTTTTTCAGTATTTTTTGCCAGCATCAGTTCTTCTTTATTCTTGCTTATTCATGGACTGGTTTCATAAGCATATGAGAATATGCTACCTTAGGTCAGTCAGACCTTATTCCTCAAAGTGATAGCTCCACTCTAAAGACTTCTTGTGTAATAGTACGTTGGTTTCTTGGCTGCTGCTTCCATGTTTGTTGGTTGTGGGTCCTAGCAAATGGATCCTTGATGACTTCAATCTTTGCTCAGTTTATCGTGATGTTGTCCGTGGGTCCAGTTGTAAGGGTTTTGGTTTGTAGTCCGTATAGAAAGCATCATGTTTGATGTCTATCCTATGTGCTTCAAGTCCTCTTGACTTTCAGCAGTTTAAGGTCATGTCATCTGCATATCACAGGGTGTTAATGGGTCCTTCCTCCGAATTCTGATGCTGCCTTCTTCTCCATGTCGTCAGCATCTTGGATTATTAACTCAGTATGCAGATGGTAAAGGACACAGACCGGATGCCCACCTGCTTGGATCATGTGGTGTACCCCTGTTCTGTACAAGTGTTGTCAGGACAATTAAGTGTGCTGAAGAAGTTGGTAGACTTCTTCAGTTTCTTCATCCCTGGCTTTAGTGATTGGTCCATCCATCTAAGTAATGGTTACATTAACGGATGTTCTTGGTCGGGATATAAATATTATCCCATCAGAGACAACAAGCTAGATCTTGAAATGTCCTTTTTGATGACGAATGGGGCACTGTTCCTCTTGAATTTGCCTGGTCCAGCAGCACACCCCGTGATGGTCTGATTCACAATGACAGGCGGCAGTCCTTTTCAGCTCGCAATTTCCTGGGATACCGGTCTGTATGCACTCCATTTGTGATGACGCTCTGCTTCCTTACATTCATACTTTGTACGTTCCATATCTTGATTATTACTGGATGTTTGCAGCTAGTTCCTTTCATATGGAGTCCTGCCCCATCGGCAGTTGAAAGCCCTGGAAACGTGACTCTATCCACATGCTTCAGGTCGGGTCTCCTCTGAGAGGCTCACCGCCCGCTGCCTTGCTTGGAGAGCCTTCAACCTGGGTGCTCGTCTCCGGCGCTCTCTCCGACCGTGTCCACGGCTGTACCGACGGTTTTCGGTGACTGCCTCCACAGAAAGAGATAGCCTATTTCTCCTTCCCGCTCTGTGCTTAGTCTGGAAGTTTTGTTGAAACCTGTTCCCCGTGGGTGAAATACCAGTGGCATAACAAAGCCATTTTTGTGGTTTTCAGAGTTCAAAAGTTTAAGCACCCTTCCAGATCTTCTAAAGCCTGCTCTGGTTGCTCTTTTTCAACTTTCCATTTGCCGAATTTCATCTCAAGGTGCAAGTTCTGTTCCCTGCCATTCTTTGGACATGCAACCAGAGTTTTCTAAGGTGGTCCTCATTTTGGGGGGGCCTATGTTCTGTTCTGTTTTGCTTAGACATCACGATGTACTATGTTCACGGAGCTCCCTCGGTTTATCATTTAGTGTCCCTTTCAAACTATCAGAATGCGGTTCACTTGACATGACTTGTGCCTAATGCATTATGCTTACTACTCCTAGTTCCAGCTCCTCCTTTCCCAAAATAAGGGTTCTGATAAGTTCAAGTTGAAGAACTGACCCTAATATGTAAGCCACATACAACAATGATCTCTACAGGAATTCAGTGTAAAGGATAACACTCATGTTGATCCCCCGAGGAGGTGGCTTTTAATGTCAACGCTGCAAGGTGAGGGGCGTTAACTAGATAGAAAGGAGCCTGGACAAGCTGTAAGGCAGCGTGCCCGCTGTGCCAGGCCCCCGTGCTTAGAGGAAGGTGGTGAGTAAAGAACCTGTGCAATGGGGAAGAGGAGCGTGCCTCCCATGCTGCTGAGAGAGAACCGGTTCATCGGTCCCGTGACCCTGCGAAGCATCCCGGTGGGAAATCCTTTAGAATACCGTGTTGATTTTTATTAAACGTCTCCTAATGCCAAAAGCTGTTGGGATTTCCTCTTCTAGCTTTTCTTACAACTGTTTTAAATGTCTTTTTCTTGTTTCTGTCTTTTAGTAAAGACCCTTGAGGTCTGATGGTGTGTGGTGCTGTGTGTTAAGTAAAGGTAATTCACCCGCCGGCCCTTTGCGGGGCCCAGTAATAACACTGCTCTCTTGATACATAGGGTTGGATGTGTCCAGAGGCTGCGTCAGAAAGGGAGGACTTGGTTTATTTTGAACATAAGTCATTTACTAAGTTGTGCAAGGAGCACGGTGGAGAGTTTACAGGAGAAGAAGCGAGCAGTGCACACGCACTGGAGCGGAAGAGTGACAACCCCCTAGATATAGCTGTAACCAGGCTGGCTGATTTGGAGCGGAACATTGAAAGAAGGTATCTGAAGAGCCCCTTAAGTACCACCATTCAGATCAAACTGGATAATGTGGGCACAGTTACTGTCCCTGCTCCTGCACCATCCATTAGTGGTGATGGTGACGGGTAGGTTATTGAGATTAACTTGAAAAATTATTGTGCTTCTTTGCTAATTGGAGCCTATTTTCTATTGCCTGTTATCTATGTATCTTCTTGTATGTCTGTGATCCACACGGATCATGCTATTTGCATGATGCTTTGTAAAATCTTTTTTTCTTTTTTATTTCCTTTGTGTTATGTGCGTTGATAATCCTTGCAAAGCGACCGTACATTTACCTGGTTGTGACTAAGCTTGGAGGCACGTAGCCACAGTCTGTGCACTACATCAAATTTAGTTGCTTCAACCTTACACTTACTGGCTGTTACATGTTTTTGTCATTGCTTGGCTTTTGGTGTGATGATTGTTTCACAGTCGGGAACCATAAATGTAGACGTGACCTACTTAATCTCTCTGTATTTCATGCAGACCTGAAGAGGAGATTGCTCCAGGGCTCAGGGTCTGGAGAAGGGCATTGTCAGAAGCTCGCAGTGCTGCACAGGTAGCTCTGTGCATTCAGCAGTTACAGAAATCAATAGCATGGGAAAAATCAATTATGAAAGTTGTAAGTGTTTTCATTTAAGAAATACTATAACTAATTTACTTTGTCCTCCTCCCTCCCCCCCAACCTCTGGATCTTTCTTAATCATATATTATTTATGATCAAAATAATGCATATTGTATTTGAGCATATTTCCTCCTCAGAGTGAGCTTTTTGAGATGCCAACAATGTTACCTTTTTTTTTTTTTTTTTAAGATCTGGTTTTCGCCTCTTTCAAACACTGCTTACAGCTCTTTCAGCAATTGTTCTTTACGTTCTGCTTCAGCTGATGGGTTTTTTTTCACCCTGTGACAGTCCAGTGGATACTATTTTCTAGTATCCTCACTCCATCCCTAAAATGTCTTATATTTCAATCAGTTTTCATCTGTAATGTAGCGCCAAGAAGTAGCTATAAAAGTAATCACAAAGTACACCAGGACTCTCTGTGTGTGCATCAGATGTGGGAGACAAGAAAACTGGAACTTAAAAAACACCAACAGCTAGAACTTTACTCTCTCCTCGACAATTAAACCTGTTTTTCACCTTCTTTTAAAAGGCCAGTGTTCTTACTCTCTATTGTAAGCCTCTGTTTCGTACCAGCTACCTAAATGCTGTATACTGAAGAAAGCCATAGCTCATATATTTTCCAGAGAAGTATTTATTTTAAATCATCTATCAGTTACATATTTCATCATATACTTTATAGATTATATAATAAGTTGTGTTACATAATTATATGTAGATGTGTATGATGTACCTTAACATTCCCTTCAGACTAGCTTTTTTTTAATTAGTTGAGTTTTAATACATATTACATTACATATTTCAATCACATCAAGTAGAATTGTACGATTGCTATCACAATCAGTTTCCACATAATCTTTTTCTACATGGACTCCTTGACATTGTCTCCCTTTTACACCCCCACCCAATGGAACCCCGCCCCCCACCTCCAATTCCCTAGTCTAATTTGCTGCCCCTATAGGTTCATCAATGCTGGTTTCAGTTCAAGCATTTGAAATTTATTTTCAAGAATGGGTTGGGGTTAAATTCTCCTACTTATAATAGCTATCTGAAGAAAAGAAACGATCCCTAAATAACAGCATTTTCCCCTTCATTTCTACCTCTGTGCTTTTTTACTACTTATGGCCTGGTTCATTCTGAACAAATAAATGTGTTTTTTTTTTCTGGTGGGTTCTGTCACTTCTCCCTGAAATAGTCACAGAATAATGAATTTGTAGTTTTTACCATATGCTCAAATTTAGTGTTCTCCAAATGCAGATTCTAATTTACCAGAAGTTTTAAGCTATTTTGGGTTCGTCTAGTAGCAATTTTACTACCTAAGATGCTTACAATTTGCCCAGTTTAGAAATCATAATGAAAATTTGTTTTAAAATTATCTTGGACGATATATTTTGTGAAATATAGGGCACAAACAGCCAAAACAAGATTGAGTTCTTACATTAAAATGAAATTTCTACAGTTATATTCTCATCTTTATCAAAACAACCATAGTATGGTCAATTTTTGTTATAAACCTATAGACGGAAACAGAAACCTTGTACCCAAATCTGTATTTATATTAGTACACTTACTAATACACTAATACGCTTATTAGTACACTGTCAGCAATCTAAATATTTTTCCGCTCTTGCAAATTTATTATTTTTTTCCATATTATATTACATATCCCACAATATTTTTCAGTTTAATAAGAAATTATTTGCTGTGAAATGACCCTAAAAAGAAATATTTTCATTCAAGATTAATGTACATTTTATAATGTTTAATTTGTGCCTACATAATAATTTTCATCATGTCCTAAACAAAATGCTCACATTCACAATACCTTCCCAGACAGCCCCTTGGTCAGAGACCAGGCTGACCAGGAAAGAGGACGCTATCACACTCTGCCTCCAGATCTTTCTTTGTCCAGAACATGCTTTGTAGTATCATTAATGTTAAATCCTACTTAACATCCACTCTTTTTTAAGTGTACTAGCAAAGGACTCAGCGCCAAATGTGAATGGATTTGCTTTAACATGCTGTGAGCTACCAGTGTGATTTTTCACGAGCTATGAATTTGATGCTTGTAATTATTTCTTAATAACAGAAAGTAATTACACTTTTTAGTCATAAGCAGGAAAGTTGAGATATTTCTAGTCTGTTAGTTATTACTGCGGAAAATATAAGCATGAACTGGTTTATATCACAGATCTCGCTTTAAATATTTATTGTATAATTACTGTTTGGGAGCCTTCAGTATACCCTTCCAAATGTTCTTCCTCAGTGAGTAACTTTACACTGAAAATTCTAAAGTTACGAATCAATTGTAGAGATGTGAGTTAACAGCACATCAGAGAATTCCGTTCTGTGGTAATAGGTAAGGCAAGACCAGAGGATCAAGGCTTATTTTTTGGAATATGGGACTCATGCCGCTCTTAGTCTTAGTACCCATGCCAATTTCAATATTGCTTATGTATTTAATAAGTGATTGTGAATTGGAATAATGTGTATTTGCCATTTGATAAGATTCTAAAAGGTGTCACTAGCACACCTGGTACTAAAAATCCACTGCCTTGCAGACTCTCTGGGGCAGTTCCACCCTGCACACTGTGGTCTGCCTGGGTTGGAACCACCTGGACTCATTTTGAGCCAGGTAAGACTTTATTAGACTTTCCCAGATTAAGATTGCATGTCATATTAAAAAGCAGAGAAATTGAGTGTAAGTGCTCTAGCTAGCTTGTTAATAAGATTACAGACTTACATGCATTTAATATAAGTGATTTCTCATTTAAAGGTTTTCGTTGCTTTAAATACTGACTTATAGGACATGCTTAATTGTGACTGGGAATAGGAACTACCTGTTAAAAAGAGAATGTTAGTTCTTACCCCTTTTAACACATCTTAAAGTTTGTTCTTGTCTCTTTCAATTTTCTTCTTTGTCTTTGTTCAATTTTTGTCTAAAGAATATATGTATGAAAAAAATCTTTGTAGATGGATGGAATTGAGTCAGAATTGACTCGATGGCCATGGGTTGTTTTCTTATTCTCCAGCTTAATGGTACTAAATTTATGTTACTTGAGAGGAAATCATCATTTTTACCTCTAGAAACTAAATCAAAACCTTGTAAACTATTTGATTTAACTTGTTGTCGCTCTCTCTCTTTTTATCCTTCAAAATGATTCTGTAGTGAAGCATTTTACTTACTTGTAAATATTTGATTTGGGTTTATTTGATTTTCAAAGTTTCCTGATTTTGAATACTTTCAAATCACTTTTATAACAAAACCAAAAGTGGAATAATTTATTTCGAATTATTCTATAGTCTTAATCTAATTGCAAGTTTCTTCATTTTTATCTTTAATAATAACCCCAACTTTTATTCCTTTCTCAGGCTATCATAGGATACTAGAATAATCAAAAGAAAAAATGTATTTTTTAAAGCTACCACATAGTAAAGCTGCCCATGCTTTATGTGCTGCAATGTCATGTTAATTACCTCACATGTTAATGTGCACTTGCTTCTGAAGTGTGTGCGGGCATTCAGCCTCGAGCTTTGTTCCTTGCGGTGTCCCTGAAATGTGCATTGACACCCCCCCCCCCCAGAACTGCTCGCCCCGCCATGTGGTCCATATCTGTAATGAGAGATACATAGATGTGTATGGCTACTGTCTATTTGTTAGCAAGCGGAATGCTCATTACTAATACAAAGTAGAAGTGCTGGTGTGTTTAACATCCCAGTGACAGTGCACTCAACGCAGAGGACTTCCTTTAATGGGTCTTCATGTACCGTAGTATTGCCAGATCTGCCGGAAGGGCGACAACGAAGACCTGCTGCTCCTCTGTGATGGCTGTGACAAAGGCTGTCACACCTACTGCCACAGACCCAAGATTACTACTATACCAGACGGGGACTGGTTCTGTCCGGCTTGCATCGCTAAGGTAAGAGCAATCTACAGCTAAGCTGTTTTCCGTGCCAAATCAAAATGCAGATCTTTGATGGGGTGATTGTTATTGAAGCATGTAACTCACATATCCCAAAATTCACCTAAACGCGGTGGTTTTTTCAGATAGTCACAGAGTTGTGTAACCATCACCATTGCCTAACTCCAGAACATTGAGCCCAAACAGTAATGAGTAAGAAGTATTAAAGGATCCGCAGGTATTGAAGACCAGACTTTTCATTAGATGGTTGCTACCTCAGTCACTCTCTCCCATGTGTCTGTCTTCTCGTGGCCTCATCCTTACCAGTAACTCCAGTCTTTCCATGAACTAGCTCGTTCTCTCCAGCTCCCTCACTACAGAACTCAATCTCCAAGAACTTCCCCAGGACCTTCAACTTACTGAAGACCTGGTCACCTTTCTCTCTCTATGTGTCTTCTTTTTCCACCTGACCTTGCTTCTAACATGTCAGTATCACATCATCATAATCATTGTGTCGTCTGCCTTTAGTGCCTTTACCTTTTTCCTATGTAGTCGGAGCAGGATTTTGGTTAATCTGCTTCACTGTCTTCTTCATACCCACACCTGTGTTTCTTAGCCTCTCTGCAGAAAACGTCCAACCGGACTGAGTGGGGCCATCCAAAGTCACTATCCGCTAGCTCAGTGGGGCTAGTATGCTTATCATCCCTCCTGCTCTCCTCAGACCTCTGGCGCAGCCTCCCCTCCCCTCCCCTCCCCTCCCCCTCATTCTCAGTTGATGGTCCCACTCCCATCTCACTGAGAAAATGATAGCCACCAGCAGAAGGTGATGGCAAGTGCACACCACTGTATCCTCCCTCTTTCCTGCATGTGGCTGGATGTGCTCTGCCTTCTCTTCTGTTGCCCAGAACCGGCTTGTGCTTTTAAGTAAGCCAATTCCTCCATGTGCACCTCAGGTCCTGTCCCCGCTCTCCTTCCTAAGACACATTGCTCCGCTCATTCTCCCTTCACCTCAGTTTCTCCTCCTCCAAATCAGAAATGCTGGCAGCAGGGTCAGAAAGAACAGAATGTGCTGTTCCACACCAGTTACAACCTCTGATACACAAATAAGCAAACATAACAGCAATGTGCCCTGGACTGTAACTTGATAGGCTCGGCTTAAGAGCCACTAAAGTTCTTTGAACTTGAGTTCTAGCAAGCTGGAGAGAAAAGGGCAAGGGAGTCCTGCCGAAACAAAGCAGTGGCCCTTAGTACACGCCGCGACCCTTCGTACAGTCCCTCATGTTGCGGTGACCCCAACCATGAAATTATTTTCATTGCTACTTCATAACTAATTTTGCTACTGTTATGAAGCGTCCTGTACATATATGATTGGCAGGATGTATTTTCATTGTTACCTATTGGACATCATTAAAGCATAGTGATGAATCACAAAAACACTATGTAATTATATATTGTGACATTTATTTCTTATGACAAGTAAATGAAATTTTGTCTTGAAGCATGGTGTAGCATGGGTAAGTCTTCACGCCAGGTACTCGTCTGTGGGCGTATCTGCATGTGGGTGGACCCGCCTGGAGATGGATAGAGGAGCAGTGTCTCAGTTCCTAAAACCATCGGAAATATGTGTTTTCTGATGGTCTTAGAGGACCCCTATAAAAGGGTCATTTGACACCCCCCAAAGGGGTCACGACCCACAGGTTGAGAATGGTTTCAAGTGTGTGTACCTATATTTAAATTACTTACCTGAGGTATGCTGATAAGCATCATTTACTAAAGAAATGTACATTAAGATGCCATTGTCTAAACATTAATATTTGTTTCCTGCTTTCTTACTATATTAATGTACTAGGAAATGATACTAAATTATAATACATTCAAATGATTACTTTTGACTCATTGTTTATCGAACTTATTCTTTTAACTAACATAATTGTTCAATCTAATATCTTCATTAAATAGAATATTCTCTCATTATACTTATGAAGTATTGTCTTTATCTTTTTTGATAATTTGAGAGTGATAAGAGCTGAGTGTTATGTGAAAGCCAAATGTCCAATTTTAGTAAATAGTAAAACTTTTCATTATTTCAGTTAGTGACAAGGCACAGTGATTCTTTGGTATGGTGTAAGTGTTCGGTTTATGGTTTGCTTTATGATTTTAGTCCATTGAAATGTCTCCTTAATTATGCTTTTAACCTGCCAGTAGAGAATCAAATGAATCTAATTGCTTGGGTAAAACGTGCAGTTTTTAGAAATATTGCTAGAATGGGTCATGAAGTACTAAATGAAATTGATCTGAAAATAATCAAAGAGATAATAGCCAAATTAATTTCAAGCATCTACTCCCTTTTAAACTATTGCTGGACTGAATATAGGTCTACACAGCCTGGTATTAGTTCTGGTTAAGGGGGAGAAAGGATTTCCAAAGAAGGGTAAGGTCTACTGTCTCGGGCAATCAAGGCAAACCTTGTGATAGCCAGTGTCTAGTCAATTCAGCTTTGCTTTTTTAAGATTGGGGGGGCAGTCAGAGAAGGAGTGCTTTACAATTGCATCGGCATGCCTCCTGCAACGGTGTGATTTTGTCCATGTAACTTTAGAACTAGATGCTCTTAGCAATTGGGCAGCTGATCTCCATGTCACCAATGAGGAAGCATGGCCCCAAAGATAGTTTGCTCCCAAGTTCTATGACTAGTTTGGGCCAGAACCGCAGCTGGATGATGTGGCCCTGTGGTTACGTATAAAATCCTCTCTATCTTAATATCACATCTTTCTATACGGTTGTCCTTACGTCAAACCACACCCCTGCCACACCCCACTCCTTCACTAGTGCTTGAGACAGTCTTTTAGCAAAAAAAAAAAAAAAACAAAGGAAATCTAGTAAATATGGTCACTTAATAAGAACAACTCTGTATTCATGCTTGATGAGCTCAATTTCATCCTTTGGCCTCATTTATGATTATACCTCTTCAACATTCTTGCTCTTAAGCTGTTGATTTGTGTTTGTATTCACCTTTTATGCTATATTTTATTATCAAAGAGAACCCCTTTTTAATCTTTAAATCTGTCCCATGTGTGGCCTGCACTGGAGGAATGCTAGCAGGTCAAGGTCTACAGCAGGACAGCGATCACCCTGCGATCGGCATCTTTAGCCTGAAGAATTCCTAAGATGAATAGATTTTTCTCTCTACCTTGCTTTATTTAATTTTAGCCTTAGGAAAGAATTTTAGAAAATAATAGAATTATCACCTTTCTAGAGCAGAGGTAATATTCTTTGTATTTGTCCTGTTAAACTCTTATCATTTAAAAACACACAAATTCTGGAAACAACGGTCATTTATTTATAACTCTCTCACCCCACCCCCATTTTTTTTTTAATTAAAGGCAAGCGGTCAAACTCTGAAAATCAAAAAACTTCATGTCAAGGGGAAAAAGACGAATGAGTCCAAAAAAGGCAAGAAAATACCTTTCGCAGGGGATACTGAAGATGAAGATTCTGCATCTACCAGTAGTTCACTCAAAAGAGGAAACAAAGACCTCAAGAAAAGAAAAATGGAGGAAAACACCTCCATTAACCTGTCAAAACCAGAGAGTTTCGCTTCTGTCAAAAAGCCTAAACGAGATGACTCCAAGGACCTGGCCCTTTGCAGGTGCGTGAGCGTTAGAGCGCCCTGTGCCCGTGGTAAGACTCCCTGTCTCCCACCTGAGCGGTTACGTCCGGGCCGTTAGTAAGCAAATGTATGCTTGTCTCCTAAAAAATAATGGAAATAGCCGAATTTTCCATAAAATTAGACACACACACACACCCCTGTGATAAAAACAGATCTTTCTAGAGCTCAGATAATTGATAACAAACCCTATTTTCTTTAGTACGATCCTGACTGAAATGGAAACTCATGAGGATTCATGGCCTTTTCTACTTCCTGTAAACTTGAAACTTGTTCCTGGTTATAAGAAAGTTATTAAGAAGCCTATGGATTTTTCCACTATTAGAGAGAAACTAAGCAGTGGACAGTAAGTAAATCATTCCCATTCCGTAATTACTTATCAGATGGCTGACATGGACTGGGCACTTTGCTGGTTGCCAGGGATACATTAATTAACAGCAAAGTCGGCCCTGACTTAGGAGAGCCGTGTTGGGTGTATTTGGCTGGAGTAGAACCATACGGGCGGCAAATCAATTCAAATTATGGAAGCATTTGAAAGGCAGTGCGATCAACCATCTTTTGACCACAGAGGCGGGATACCAAAGTTTCCCAACGAAAGTAGCATGGTCTGGAGGTTAAAAAAAAAGATGAACAACTTGCAATGTGAATCCATGGCATATCGACACCACCCCATGTGGATTTATTAAGAACCAACTTTAGAATGCTTTCAAATGATCACGATTCAAGAGTAGAAGATCATTAGAAATTTCAAAAATGGAAATTTTGAATACCATCCAGTCAGTTCGGCCAGCTAGCGCCCCTACCACAGACCAAGGCCAACTCCCCTTGTGCGTTTGCAACACTGTAACCGTTCGTGGACATAGAGCCCTGGTGTTTCTGCCTCGGAGCAGCTGGTGATTTCCAACTGCGGACCTGTGTACCCCCGAGGGCTGCTTATTCTAGGTGATTAGAGAAAACGGAAAACAGGCATTTATTCAATGTGGAAGAAATAACTATTTGTTATTTGTTATTGATGTTACCCTAAGAGTAGAAAACCTTCCTGCCCATGGTTACTGATTTCTGTTAGACCATCTCCAAGTCCGGCCAGAGTGTAGCAGCTGCAGCTAGGGGAATGCAGTCGGCTGTGGGCGGCCCACTTTGGAGCCACTTAGAGAACCAGCCCACACCAGCCATCCCACCTGTGGCTGAGCGGCCAGGTGTGTGCAGACGCTTTCTCGTCTCCAGTCCCAGCCTTCCCCTGTACTGTTCTCTCTATTCCAGTTGAGCTTAACCTAAGCTAAGCCCTTCATTTCGGGCAAAGTCTCAAAAAAAGAAAAAAATTATTCTTAACATTGAGAGAATAATTACATGATCCATCTTAAAATTACATTGTTACTGGCATTATTACTATTCAATATGTTATTTCCTTTTCCTGGCTGTTCTGTGGGTGAAAATGTTTGTGCTCCGTACTTCATATTCAGTTTAGAGAAACTGAATAGAACTTGGTCACAGTGATCAGTGTCCCTCTCATGTGTCTCAAATGATCAACTGCGACTGACCTCATGACTAGTTTCTCTTCTCTAGCAGAGAACATGCCAGTCTTTCAAATGATTATGCCTTCCTCTTTTATTTTTTAAAACAATTACAGGAAGGACCTGCCCACAATAAGAAAACATTTTAACCTGTTGTATCTAAAATGAGCCAAACAACAAAAGTTACTGTTCAGCCACGGCCAAGTTCGCAGCACTGCCTTTCCAGCTACTCAGATGTTTCAGGGGAAACACTACCGACTACAGCCAAAGACTGGCGCAGGAAGACTTCTCCAGAGCATTAATTCATTAACTCTTGACTTCCAGTCCCTGAACAGAGACCCCGCAAAGGGCTGTTTAGAATGTAACAAGGCGTTAACCACAAAGCTAGACCCCTGGGGTTCCCTCTTGAGAAGGCTGCCCGAGATGGCGAGGGAGGCAGAGGAGAGGCAGCTGGTCTGTGGAGCCCCAGGTGAACCCACGCAGTGGGGTCAGACTCAGCTCTAACTCCTGGGGTGGAATTAAGCCCAAACGAACGAGGTGCAGCCAGTCTGCGCACACAGCCTTTCATACAGCTGCGTGAAGGAGAAGCTCAGAGAACTGACAGGGAGAATTCCCTCTGCTTCCTAGAACGTGTCTGTGAGCCATCACGGGGGCATCTCCCAAAGCGGGGGAGAACCTTTCTTCTGCCAACATCCTTTGTGGCCACACAAAGCTATCAACTGAAAAATCGGCCCATTACGTTTGGTCAGACATGTGATTAAGTCGCCCCAATGTGGTGGTTGGAAGGGCTGCTCGTTGGCGAGGCAGGTGCTGTTGGCTGGCTTGATGCGTTTCAGACACACCTCACTTACAGGAGGACGCGCTCCAGAGCAGCAGCTTTCAGCCTTCCTCAGGCCGAGACCCTTCCACACTCCACACATGTCCTCATGCGACCCCCAGCCATCACAGTATTTTCCTTGCTACTTCATCACTGTCATGAATCGGGCGACCCCTGTGAAAGGGTCATTCGACACCCCACCCCACCCCCAGCTTCTCAATTAGAATGCACCTAAACTTTGCAGTTCCCAAAGCCTTTTTCAAAATGCACTGAATTGGCTTGGTTTTGCCTTTAAATGGGCCACTCTCCTCTGGCCAACCAGCTCAGGGAGTCTCCGTCCCTTTCCCAGCTGCTCCGGTCTTTCACAGCAGAAGAGATTGGACCGTGTGCACTAGAAAGGCACAGAAGCCGGGTTGGGCTGTAGTATGACTTCAGCGGACGGAGACCAGCGTTCTCACAGTGTTGTCTGGTGTGGGTCCAGCTCCAGTTGACTGTTGACTCCACCCAGTCGGCTGTTCCTCGTGGCCAGCCTTGTGTGTGTCAGGGTGGAACTGGGTGCCCTCGGGTTGTCAGTGGTTGATTATTTCAAAAGAAGATCGCCAGACTTTTCTTCTGAGGCACCTCGGTGGCCCCGGACCACCCTCATTTTATTTTTTGTTCTTTTGGGCCTGTTTTGAATCATACTATTCCCAGACTTGGGCAAACTATCTGGACAGAGAAGCAGAGGGGGTGGATGGGAAGGTTCGACAGGGTGATGTCAGTCATATCCACGGCAGTTGATTTGAAAAATTAAATGGCCTGGCCTTTCTCCCACGGTACCTTTGGTGGCCTCAGACCGACCACATGCCTTTTTCTGTGTGCGCCTTTTTAGATCATCTCTTCCAGTGCTGAGCAAGTGATGTGGAGAGAGAAAGGAGGTCGGGAGTGGGGAGGTTTAGAGAGTGTGTCCTTTCCTGGGTGTGCATGATGCTCCAGGGTAAGCATGTTATCTGCAGTGCACAGGAAGCGTCTACACGCCTATCAAGTGAGCAGTTTGGATGCTGGCAGGCAGTTACGCCTCCTGAACTGCGGACAGGACACTAGCAGCCTGCAGTTGGAGCATGAATAAACCAGTCGGGGGCTGAAGCCCTGCAACAATTTTGATGCAGGAAATACGGGATCTGAGGAAATGTCAGCTGGTTGAAATATGTCTTGATCTTCAGAGAGACTCGTTTTTTCTACACAGCCAGTCTTGAAAATCTTTTATGGTGGCAGGCGTAGAATTTTTTTAAAAAAATGGTTACACAAGAGTAGTATCTATTTTAGATACCAGTTTACATAAAGTTTTCCTACCGTGGTTTCTACTGTTTTTCCCTTTCAGTTTTACTTCTGATTATGCCTCGTCATTTTTATTTACAAAACACCACCACAGAAGCAGCCTCTAATCGTGTGCTTTCTTTCAGGTATACAAGCCTGGAAACCTTTGCCCTAGATGTCAGGCTTGTGTTTGACAACTGTGAAACCTTTAATGAAGATGATTCCGATATAGGCCGAGCCGGCCACAGCATGAGAAAGTATTTTGAAAAAAAATGGACAGATACTTTCAAAGTGAGCTGAAGTTAGAATAATCTTCCCCCCCCCCTTTCTCCTTTTAAACAAGGACAAATGAGACCAGCAATGTGAACTGTATTTCCATAAACGTGCAAGGCACATACATAATGACTTTTTTTTCCTTAAAATAAGTATCACAAAAAAAAAGTATCAGAAGAATGATGCCCTTTTTAAAGGCTTCACCCTACACCCGCCAAGGCCCGTGGTTGTTGGTCTGTGTGATTTCTCGGCTAATTTAGGTAGAACAGGGAAGCACACCCAAAGCATTTTCAAGGAAAGGGTGTTATAGTGCAATAGCAATTAAAATATATCAAATCGCACTGAATATTCAACACCAGAGCTCTAACCTGGGAAATGGTTCTCCTTTCCCTCTCAATAAATATCTATTTTTCATTTTTTTACTTTGTAGTTTATTTTTTAGTGAATGTATTTAATTTTATGAATTATTTATGATTAAACCACATCCAGAATCTTCGTTTTCTGTGAAAAGGAAGAACTAGAAAAATTGCTTTAAATCTTGAAAATACAACAAGGAATGTTTTAAAATATAAAACAAAGCCAAGTTAAACTGTTTACACTGATGTGCTAAAAAAGCACCAAAAATAAACTTTACTGTAGAGTTACACGTGCATTTATATATATATGTTGCTGCATCACTTGTGTAGTTAAATTGTATTTCGAGACAGTGAAGAAAAATTAACATGTATATACTGTTCATTATTGTTTATATTAAGTCTTGTTTTAAATATGTATTATGTGTATATATTGTTTGCAGACATTATTGTTTATGCCTTAGAAGGACGGCAGCATTTTACTTTAGTCTGAAGGTAATGACAGCTCTGTAGCGTGTACACTAAGTATCCTCTGCCGACACTGTGGCGTCTCCTTAATCTTGGTGGTGCCTGCCTTTGACACAGGGTGAGGGGATTGTAGCTTTCCTTTTTTTCTATTTTGTTATATAATTTCAAGCCACCAGGGCCTAAATTAAAGTATAATCATTTGTATCCATGTGGAATAAAATTGTGACAGTTTCCTACACACACAGTATTTTTTCATAGAAACATCCCCTCCCATTCGCCTTGCCGCAGAAATAAACGTACAAGACATTCGTAACCACGGTGTTTAAGCTGCTGTGTGTTGTGGCGGCCCCGCTGGAGGCAAATAGAGCAGGCTTGTTTTTGTACCTATGTAAGAGTACTTGAAATTTTATTTAAAATAAAATGTTGTGGAAAAGGTAGCATTCTTTTTTTTAGGAGTGTTATTTTTCACTACTATGTGTGGCACGGATACAATAAAAGACTTTTACAAACTAGTGGTTCTTTTTTTTTTTTTTAAGAAACAGAAGAAAGATGTTCTTTTCAAAATGGCAGGTGGCTTAAATTTTACTTTTATAGAAGAATCATAAAAGAGAGGGGCAGCAGATGCGGACTAAAGGACATGGGGCTGGGTGGAGGAGGGTAGATTTGCATCATTTGATGTGACTTTCAAGGAGCTCGGCTGGCACAGCGGATTAAGCATTCGGCTGCTAACCAGACAGAGGTCAGTGGTTTGAAGCCACCAGCCACCCTGAGGGAGCAAGATGAGGCAGGCTGTGTCTGTTCCGATAGACCGACCGTCTTGGAAAGCCCACAGGGCTGGGGCTGTGCTGGTCTATCCTGTAGGGTCCAGGTGAGTCGGAATTGACCTGAGTTTTGTCATTTTGATGTGACTTTCATGCATCTCTCAACCTCTCTGGTTGTTTTATTTCACATGCTTAATATGCAAATGTTAAGATAAAATTTTAAAGTCTCAGATTTGAGAAGTGTCTCTATTGGTAGACACATGCCCCCCAGTTATCATTAAGAAACAGTGATCATATAAACCTGCCTAACTCATGAAACACATTTTCAAGCAGTAAGATTTGACACTTTGCAGGGGCTCTGAGCTCGGCCCTGGGAAATCGTAAGTAACCAAGACTGCCGCCTAGTGTAGAACTGGCCCTTGAATAAAAACAGTGCTTGTAATAGTGAAGGGAAATTAGTCTGAAGAAAGGGTTTCTAACTTTAAAATACTTCAGCGCCACCAGATATTTTCCCAAATCCTAGCGTTGGTGAAGACTGCCATGAGAATGAAATGCTGCTATGCGGACGTGTCCGCTTTCGGGAAGTGAGCCTGGCAGCGCTGCCTGGTGGGCCGGTGCCTCGTGAAAAATGCCCGATGGAACAGGAAACAAGCTGATGCTGCCAACAGGAAGTCTGGACTTTCTGTTTAGAGGTTTCCACACGTTCTCGTAACCCTTCCTTGCTTTGGGCTTTGGGCCTTAGGGATGATGCCCACTGTATTGGCTCGTGGTCAGTGGTATGGAAGGGCCTTGAAAGTAAGGCCTGTTTCAAACGTGGAAGGGCGACCTCCCTGCCGTGGGACAGTGTCGACTGCCCCTCGCTCCTGGCAGGTGGACAAAGTTTTCCAGAAGATTAGTTTTCTTTTACATACAGAGACTCTCTGGAAAAGGAAAGCTTGACTGAATATTGGCTACTTTGGAATGGCATTGTCGTTCTTACGTTAACATTTAGGAAGAAGTGGACATGAATCTAAGGTCCCCAAAGGACTGACCACAGGACTCGGGAACTCAGGAACTATGTAAATGACTAACACTCACCTGTTCTTTTCTCTTTTTTTGGTGGAAAAATTCCATTGTCTTTTATGTTTTATTTTTTAATTTATTAATTGGGAGCTGCTGCATATATCACATATACCATAGTTCAATTGCATCAAACAGAATTGTACAGTTGCTCCCACAATCTGTTTCCAGACATTCTTTTTCTTCCTGAACTCCTTGACATCGGCTCCCTTTACCCCTTTACCACCACTGGACCCCCTGCCCCCGAAACCCTTATTCTACTTGCTGCCCCCATAGGTTCATCCGTCCTGGGTTTCATGTACTGAGAAACGGGAAAGCATGTAACACAGCTTGAAGAGGGGGACCTCTGTTGACACAGCACCCCTGAGATACAGTCTCCTATGAACAAACAAAACAGACCAAAAATACAGAAAATTTTGGAAATCAGATCAGGTCCACCCTGTATCATAGAGGGTGTCTACTGACAAAGTTTTAACTGTTTGGGTCAGATGTGTGCCTTTGCTCTATACTCCTGTCTCTGTTGAGTAACCACTTTCCTCATCCCTCACTTGTGGATAGAGGGAGCTCACTGGAGGCTTATTTCCCATGTGGTTCCCACAAACGAGCTTGGGCGCCCACTGTCAGCCACAGCCTTCTGCACACCGGGTTCTCACAGTGTCGGCTATAATGTTGGCTCTGATACTGATCCTTCAATTTCAGATGATATGATGTATAATCCTTCAGTGATTTATGAAGGTATGCTTCTTCCATGTGGACTTAGTCGACATCTTACTTAGATGGCTGCTTATTTGGAGATGAGCCTTTAAGCCTGCAGACACCATTTTATCTGATCGTCGGACACCATGCAGGTTGTTCACCACATTTTGCTATAGCACCCACATCTGTGTGTCCTTCCTGAGGGTGAGTATCCATGATGTAAGAACAAATTGTTCTTAAGTTGGAGCTAGGATTTAGTGCGAGCCCACAACCCATCTGGGTCTATGTTTTGGGGTTTTTTTTATTCGTTATTAATTTGGGAGTTAATACATGTATCATTCCATAGTTCAGTCACATCAAGCAGAATGTTCTTAAGTTGGGTATACAAGGGGCTTTCAGAAAGTTCTTGGAAAAAATGGAATTAAAAGCTAATGGAATTTTTCCACAAACTTCTCAAGGCCTCTTTGTATTCTCAACAAGGCCAATGCCATTGTAATCGCAAAATAATTTTTTAAAGTATCCTATCACTGCTATCATGTAACTAAGTATGCACAACACATTACCATAAAGAAAAATTAGGCTGTGACCTAGACTTTTCCTTTTAGTTCTAATCCCTCTGTACATGACAAAACGGACCTGCCCTCAAGTATACACTCAAGTGATTGGTCAAAGGGTGACCAAGAATAGCCCGTCAAGCAGAACCCACTATTAAAGCAGGAAGATAATAGTTTGAAACAATACAGAGATAGCAGAAAATGCATATTAATTCACTGTTAATCACAGTGAAAAGTAAACAGGTGAAATTTACCTAGGGACAGATCTTGAACTCCAAGGAGCTTTAGTGATGGAGTGGGTTACAGTGAGCACTGCTTACCACAAGATCAGCAGTTCAAAGCCACCAGCCATTACAAGGGAGAAAGATGAGGCCGTCAACTCCCACACAGATTTACAGCCTCAGAAACTTAAAGGGACAGCTCCATCCTGTCCTATAGCATCACTGTCAGTTGGAAACAACGCAATGGCAGTTTGTTTGGTTTGGAGTTTCTTCTGACCTGCAAATACATTTGTCGCAAAAACCAATTTTAGTCATAATTTAAAGCATCTGGTTATAATACACTGCTTGTGGTCCTTTCCATGCCCACCAGGGGAGTTTAAAGCCTTTTTCTTTGAACTTAACCACATCCTCAACACTGACGTCTGATCTCAGTCCTCACTCTACTGTCCATTTCATTTGTGGGCTACCTACCTCTCAAGGTTTTTCACTTGAAATCTATCCATTTGAGAAATGAAAGAGGTTTGTGTTCGGTGAAAAGAATCCCACTCTAACAAGTAGGAAAGAAAGGTAATGTTTTAAGAAAACTGAAATTTTCTTTTCACACAGTAATGTGACTCTTAGAGTAAAAACGGATCCTCGGCACCTGAACTGTTCCTTCGGTAAACTCGCTTAGGCCTGGCTGTGCTCTCCTCCGGAATTCCTAGCACCTTCACCACTTTGCTCCCCTGTCTACACAAATACTTTTGGATATTGCCTTTCCAGCTCACCTTGTTCAGGTTACGTGTACGCATATCTTTAAACATATACATTGTGTGTGACATATGAACCTGTGCCTGTATGCACGCAGCGTGCTTTAAATTGCAGTGTGCTGTAAATCTCATTCTGGTTTTTATGCTGTTGTTTTGAGCTGAGAAATACGGAAGTCTGGATCATTTCTTTTTCTTACTGTAGGTGCACATTCCACATTTTACTTACACGGTTCCACAGAACAGACAACTGCCCTCTTTACCAGCCCAACGAGCACTGCCATAAATCTCGTCATAAATGTCTTCTGACCCAACCTCCAGTATGACCCACAAGGGCCCCCTACTACTCATGCCCCATGGTCTAAGCCCTTCCCACATTGTATCAGAGCCGGGCTGTGTGACCAAGTTACTATGACAGAATGCTGCTATCTGGCTTCCAAAAATACGTCATGGAAACGTTGCTGCTTCTACCTTGTCCTCTTGGACTGTGCTCTGGGTAAAGCCAGCCAATGTGTTGTGAAGACACTCAAGCGGCCCTCTGGAATGGCCAGTCGCCAGCACCAGCTTGCCAGCCCGTGACTGAGACATCTCGGCAATGGGTCCCTCAGCACAAATTGGACCTCTGATGACTGCGGTCCCAGCCAACATCTCCACTACAGCATCACGAGGGGCTTTGCGTCAGACCCGCCCAGCTAGCCCACTCCTGAATTGTTAACCCAGACAAATTGTGAGTTCATAAGCATTCGTTGTTGTTATTAAGCCATTAAGTTCCAAGTTAATGCCTTAAGGCATCAATAAATAACATGATGGCCAAGAGTTCCCCTAAGATCTGTACATAAGAGAGAAGCAGCAAGTTGTGAAAGATGAGCATGCTCACTGCACGTGACGTTATCATACTCCGGCCAGATGATGCGTCAGTTGACGCCTCAGCCAGGGTAGACACAGGTGCCTCTCTTCCCCTGCTTCCAGCCAAACTGAAGTATTTGTGTGGATTACTTGTTTGTCACTAAACATATTGAAGGTTTTTGCTTTAATTAATGCCATGTTTGGGAACATACAAATGGCATATTCCACCTTTTACTTTCAAATTTCCCTGGGAAGGTAAACTTAGGTTGCCTGCCCTCCGGACCACCATAGCTAGGACCACAATGAATGCTGTCTTCTTCTGACCCATGTGTAGACCAGCGTTCAGTATGGCCCACAAGGACGCCCTGCTTCTCATTCCTTCTAGGCAATATCTCGAGTTATATTAATTTTGACTTTTTGTAATTATTTTATCTGGCAGCATTTTCTAGAAATCATCAAAACCACCCCCAATTTATTTTCAGACAGTGATTATGAGAAAATGAAGCAATAGCATGGGTTCCCTGTATGGAAGGTTGAGCTTAATAGAGAGCTCGGGTGCATGCACGTGGATGGGAAATACTGGACATTCATAGCTACTGCCAGTATTAAAAATTCATAGTTTTCATAGCAAAAACAATACCTGGAAGTATGATGCTCTAAAAGATAGTACAGGAAAACTAAAATGATACAATTAATATACACAACACATTTAGCAAACAATTAAATCCAACAGTAAAGAAAAACGTGCATCATGACAAGTGGAGTTTCACCTGCAGTGCAGTTCTCCCTGCAGCGCAGTTCTCCCTGCAGCGCAGTTCTCCCTGCAGTGCAGTTCTCTGAGCTGAAAGCTGCCCTGTTAGGAGGGGAGGAGAGCAAGTGGCCATCTCACGAGATGTGGGAAAGCTTTTTTTTCCTTCTTAATTCAGCACACATTTTCATTTTTTAAAATTAGGAGCCAAAGGGAATCTCCTCATCCTGATAGGCAGCTATGGAAAACCTACAATTAGCATCATATGTAAAGGTTAAAAACCACATACCCCAAACAAAACAAACTCACTGCCAGTGAGTCCATGCGGACTCACAGCCACCCTTCAGGACAGAGTAGAACTGCCCCGGTGGGATTCCGCCACTGTATCTTTCAAAGAAGTTTCATCGAAGATTGGAAACAAGGCAGCAAGGATACCATGCTTACTTTATACTGAACTGGAAGCCTTTGCTTGTGCAGTGAGAAATAAAAAGCATGTCGATTGGAACAGAGGAAGCACAACACTGCTTCCGAGGACGTGAACGGGCACATAACCACCCGAAAGCAGTTACAATTGCATGTCTATATAGATGTACACACACACCCACATATATGTACATGTAATGTATCCATCCATACACAAGAGAGAATTGAGCCAGGTCACAAGAGACAAATGCGGTAGCATCCTAAAGTTAAAAAAAAAAAGATACATTAGAACTTTATATCAAAATGAAGCATTTCTTCTCCAAAATAAAAACACTGTGCAATAAAAAAAAATGAAATTCTGATGCTACAACATGCATGCACCTTGGAAAGGTGTTTTAGGGACAGGAGTCAGGCCCAGCGGCTCGAGGAGGCGAGCTCACAGACGGGAGAGTGAGCGATGAGCAGGCAGGCGGAGCGGCGTGCGTGTCTAGTGGGAGCACAGGGAGGAAGGCTGGGAGAAGGCGTAGTGATGATGGCATAACATTGCGAATACATTTAATGTCACCGAATTGCACACTTTTAATGATGGCTAAAGCAGAACTTTTACCACCAAAAATGTTGTTAGGAAAATGAGAAAGCTAACCACCAACTGGGAGAAAATATTTGCAGTAAATATGTCTTAAGTGTTTGTATCCAAAATACATTAAGCAAACAAACAAAAAACATTTAAAAGGCCTAATGCCACAAAAGGAGATATATGTTGTCAGTGAATGCATTCAAAAGATGCTTACTAAAAATAAAACTGTGCTGATTATCACTAGCATCAAATAAGTAACCTTTTTAAAAATGAGAATGGCTACAATTGGAGAGACTGACAATAAGCCGAGGGTTGACTATGACATGGGGAGGATGGGGGGGGGTGATTCAGACACTTATAAATTACTAGTGGGAATACAACATGGTTCAGCCATTTAAAACAACTAGCATTTTCTTAAAGATAAGCTTTTTATACCACCCAGCCAGCTTAATCGTATGTATTACTCAAGATAGAGAAAGACAAAAAAAAATCTTAGCAATTAAAAAACCGAAGCGCAAACTCCCTGCCATCCAGTGAGCTCTGCCTCAAAGCCGCCCTCCAGGAGAGGCGGGACTGACTGCCCAGGGCGTGCCCAGGCCGTGCCTGGGAGGACACAGCTGCTGGCCATTTCAAATGGGAGGGTCCAGAATATAACCACCGGGTCTCCTAGAAATTAGAGAAGACCTGTTAATTAATACATTCCTCCATGAGCAAATTGTGGCATACTTGTACAATGGGAAAGCGGCAATAAAAGGTCACCAAGTGCTAGCACAACCGCAACGTTGAAATTCAGAAGTAAAGGATGCGCCAAAGGAAACAGGCACAAAACCGCACATTCATGTGATTCCATGACAGGAAATTTGAGGAAAGGCAATGTTGGGCAGATGATGCAGCTTCCTCCACGGTTGGAAGGTCGTCGCGGTAGTTCAGGTTTGGGTGGTCATATATTTTCATGTGAAACTGGTGCCGTGATGTCATAAAACACGCCTGAAAACGCTCACAATAATTTGAGCGTCATAACATTTGCAAGGGAAAGGGGAAGGAGCTTCTTACCATGAGTTGGAGTCGCCCATCCTTGAATATAACAGATTGGTGCCTGTGGTGATCCGGAATTCAAGATTACAGCCCTTACTATCTTTTATTTAAAAATTTTAAAACTATTTTTAAATTGTTTTATTGGGGGCTCATAGAACTCTTTATCACAATCCATACATACATCAATTGTGCAAAGCACATTTGTGATCCCTTACTATTTCCTTATGCTTTCAAGTGTTGCCATCATGAGTGGCTTCCAGCCTTTCCACCATTAAGTATATGGTAGGTCGCTAGAGGCAGGAACCAGGAGTTGTCCCTCTGCATGCCAAGGCCAAGGCCAAGGCCTTCCTCCTCCCTTACAGAAAGTTGGAAGCCAATCAAGGCCAGAGGGCATGCACAAATTCAGGCCTTTGAGACAAGAAGCCAGTACACTTGGGAAGACGCCAATGTAGGCCAGGTGAGCTTAATTCAGCCAAAGGGATCAACCACGCCTCCCAGCAGAGGGCCTAGAAAAAGCCAGAATCCGCAGCCCACCTCCCTCCTTTCCAGCTGCTCCTCAGCTGTGCTGTGGCCTCTCTGGCCTCAGGTCGCCACATGTGGGTGTGCACCGCAGCACCTGA
This sequence comes from Tenrec ecaudatus, assembly GCF_050624435.1. Classification (NCBI taxonomy): domain Eukaryota; kingdom Metazoa; phylum Chordata; class Mammalia; order Afrosoricida; family Tenrecidae; genus Tenrec; species Tenrec ecaudatus. The sequence goes on from NC_134542.1 coordinate 80,394,899, forward strand.
AACTGCTTCTGTCCTTTAAAAACCCACTTGGATCACAAGCCAGGCTTCGGCGTGAATTCTCCTCATGGACGGAGGTATTTCTAATCTGAGAAACGACATCTATTTCTATTTTTCGTGTCCCCATAAGGGGTGCCATGATTTGCTTAATATTGCCCTTCTACCCATAGTCGTCGCAACCCCCGTGAGACAACTGAGGGAGACAGTCCAAGTGAGAAGCTTGGGTCCACCAGGGATTGGTCAGCTGGCGACGAATATAAATTGGATATGTGGCACCCTTGTGAGATTGGACCTGCAAAAGACCGTGGGTTAATGGTGGAAGGTTGCCCATTAGCAGCATAAAAACTAGCTCTTCATTTTCAAAGCCCTCAGATTCCCTGGGGCCCTTTGGTGTTCTGCTCCTGAATGCTGTCTTCCCTCATGTTTGGGCCGGCCCAACCTAGGCAGCCCTGTTTGGACTAAGCTGAAGCAGGCCCGGGCCCTGCACGTGCTCTGGCCCCAGAGTCTGTCCTTTGTACTCCCTCGGGGGCGCCCTGCTCTGCTGCCACGGTTGCTCTGCCGCATGCTTTCAGTGATTTGCCTCGGTGTCACAGGGTCAGTCTGGGCCAGTCCTGACCCTGAGTCTCCAGTGTTGTTCCCTTAGGTCCCTGGGCCATCAAGGGACGGTGTGTCTCATAGTAGGATTAGACATATTGTCCACTCTGTCCATTTGTTGTTCAGAGCGGGGATATCGTCCTCCAGACCTGATGGGTCAGGATGTGCTCCACTCTCTTCCTCCCCCTTCTTTGCTCCCGTTTGCTCTGATTGAACATGCCCCTCTCCCCTAGCTGCAGCTTCAGTGCTCATGTAAATTCTTCTGTGGTGAGGGGCGGTTGTCCATGTAGCTGGTACGGGCTCTGAGCCCTCAGGCCCCTCTACCGGCTCCCCACTCCTTGCCGGCGCACTGCGTTCGTCTGGCACTGGCTTTATATCTGGTCCCTCTTTCCCTGTGGAGATACAAACAATACCCTCCTCTTGGAGGGTCAGTGCCCTATTCCCCCATCACACATCTTTTCTTTTCCTTTCCCCTTTCCTCCCTCCACCCCCGTTTTATTTGGCTACCATAGGTACCCCTGGATTTGGTCTGGCCCCTGCCATACTACCTGAACTTCACCCCTGGAGTGTTTGTATACCATAGCTTTTTCCCTGTGCCCCTTTTGCACTTACCTTCCTGTTCTCTCTTTTTTATATATATAAAAACTTACCTGAGCAGACTCATGTTGTACTTGCCCTTTTGTGCATGGCTTACTTCACTTAGGATAATTTCCTCCAGTTCTTCCCATGCATCGATATGCTTCATGCATTCGTCACTGCTTTTTAGCGCTGCATAGTACTCCATTGTATGTATGTACCACAGTTTTTAATCCATTTGTCTGTTGATGGAAATTTGGGTTGTTTGCAATTCCTTGCGATTGTGAACTGTGCCGCAATGAACACTGGAGCACAGATGTCTGGCCGTGGTTTGTTTCTTGCCTCTTCTGGGTATTTGCCCAGTACAGGGGTTGCTGGGTCGTATGGTAACTCAATTTCCACCTGTTTGAGAAATCGCCAAATCGAATTCCATAGTGGCTGTACATACCTACAAGTCCCCCAGCAGAGGATGAGAGTTCCTATCTTACCACAGCCCCTCCAACACATTTTGCTTTTTGATTTTTTTGAATTGGGCTATCTTTGAGGGTGTTAGGTGGTATCTCATAGTTGTTTTGATTTGCATTTCTCTTATGGCTAATGATTCGGAACATTTTCTCATATGTTTATTGGCTATTTGGATTTCAGACTGTGAAACTTCTATTCAGGTCCTTTGCCAACCTCCTCCGTGACCCATTAGTTTTTCTCTTATTGTAAGTTTGCAAAGTATTGTAGATTTTAGTAATAAGGCCTTTGTTTGCTGTGTCATTCCTAAAAATGTTTTCCCAGTCGGTGGACTCTCTTGTTACTCTTTTGGTGAATTCTTTTGATGTGCACAGGTGTCTTATCTTCAGTATATCCCACTTGTCTATTTGTGACTCCTCTGTATTTGTGTCCTTCCCTATTTCTGATAGACTAAGTATTCTCTGTGTTAAGGTTCTCAGGTTTGTCCCAATTCCCTCATTGATGGCCCTAATTGTTTGGGGTTTTATCTCAAGGTCTGTGATCCACCTTGAGTTTATTCTTCTGCATGGAGTGAGGTAAGGGTCTTGTTTCATTTTTCTGCAGGTAAATATCCATTTTTTTCCAGCACCATTTATTGAAGATGGCTTCTGATTCCCATTTAATATTTTTGGACCCTTATCAAAGATCAGTTGCCTGTATGCTGATGTTCTTATTTCTGGGTCTTCAGCTCTTTTCCATTGGTCTGAATATCTGTCATTATGCCAGCACCACACTGTTTTGACCACTGTGGCTCTATAGTACATGCTAAAATCATCCTTCTTATTGAGGAGTTCGCTGCTAATTATGGGCTTCTTCCCTCTCCATATGAAGTTGGCAATCAATCTGTTTTTCCAATTCTTTGCAGAAGGATGGTGGTATTTGTATCGGGATAGCATTGAAATTATATAGTCCCTTGGGCAGAACGGACATCTTTACTATAATCAGTCTGCCAATCCATGAGCTTGGGATATTCTTCCATTTGGTGAGGTCAATCTTGATTTCTTGAAGTAGTGTTTTATAATTTTCTTCATACAAATCTTTCATCTTTTTAGTCAGGTATATCCCTAGGTATTTCAATTTGTGCTTGACAATTGTAAAGGGTACTACCTTTTTAATTGTCTCTTCTGTGGTCTTGTCTGATATCAACAGACCCATAGCAAAAGAAGAAATAGACAAGGTAATCAAGGGATTACCAACAAAAAATCCCCTGGGCCAGATGGCTTCACAGGAGAATTCTACCAAGCATTCATGGAAGAACTGACACCAATCCTATACAAACTCTTCCAGAACACAGAAAAAGACAGAAAACTCCCAACCTCTTTCTATGAAGCTAGTATAACTTTGATACCTAAAGTGGACAAATATGCCACAAGAATTGAGAACTATAGACCAATATCCCTAATCATCGATGCAAAAAATCCTTAACAAAATACTGGCCAACAGAATACAAAAGCATATTAAAAAAAAATTCACCATGACCAAGTGGGATTCATACCAGGGATGCAGGGATGGTTCAACATACAAAAGACCATCAGCATTATTAACCACATTGGCAGGAGAAATGAAAAAACCACATGATAATATTGATAGACGCGGAAAAAGCATTCGACAGCATCCAACATGCATTCCTGTTTAAGACACTTAAGAAGATAGGAATAGAAAGAAAATTCCTCAATATTATACAAACCATATATGAAAAACCAACAGCGAATGTGGTAGTTACTGGAGAAAAGATGAAAACAATTCCACTGAGAAAGGGGACCAGACAAGGATGCCCCTTATCCCCCCTCCTATTTAACATCATACTGGATGTCCTAGCTAACAACACAGGACAAAGGAAAGATATTAAAGGTATTCAGCTGGGGAATGAAGAGGCGAAATTAACATTATTCGCAAGTGATATGATTCTACATATTGAAGATCCCTCACCACCCATTTAAAAACCCCTGCCCCCAGCAGCTGAGCACGACTTCCCTGACCTATTGGCCTAGGTCACGGAACCTCATTCAGGAGCTCCCCCTAATAAAGCTATTTCTGCTTCTGCTCTCCCTGTACCTCAGTTTCCCCTTTACACCTTGTCTGAATGCTTCCTTGCAATCTGGACAAGAACTGAGAGGCTGAAAACCTTGCATCCTCTCCTGGTAACATGTGTAACGCCTGAGATGAGCGACCATGAGCAGCAGCCACAGCAAAGAAGTGGGGACAGCAGAGCAGCAGAACCGCAGAGTGTCCTTGAGCTTGCTAGTGTATTTGGGTTGCCTCTGAGCACTTAGCAGAGCTTGGCATGAGCAGGGCAGAGGCCAGGCTGAGACACCAGCAGGCAGAGAGCGGGAGAGAAGCTTGCCGACAGCCACAGCAGAGAAGAGGCTGTTCTGAGGGAAGAACTTTGATCAGAGGTGTTCTGTTACTTCCAAGTTGATTCTAATCCCCAATTAGAATCAGAGTGACTTTCCCAAGAAGGAGCCCCGGTGGAGAAGAGCGCTCGGTGTTGCACAGATGACTGCAAAGCCAGCAGTTTGAAAGAAGAGGCTTACAGTGTCTGTACATTTTACAGCCTCGAAATCCTTGGGGCAGGTCTACTTCGTCCCATAGGCTGTCTATGAGTCGGAATTGAATCGATCAAATTGAGTTCGGTTTGGGATTAAAAAACCCTATAATTGTGAGTTGTGAGTTCTGTTTAGCCAAACGATCAGGGAAACCAGCAGACAAGCAGAGTGCTGTGGAGTGGACAACTGGTGGCAGAATAGTTTGACAAACATTGGAGAGCAGAGGTTATGTCTGACCTCTCTCTCATAAGAATCAGGCTGGGGCTCTTGACTGATTCTCCATCCCCCTGTGAAGCTAGAGGAAGTCAAATGCTGGCCCCCTGCCTTATTTATACCACATTTAAACATGCCATTTTAAAAACACGTGGCATTTAAAAATTAAAAGCTTACACATCATTATAGACAAATGCACCATTCACTTGAGGTTCTTTGGAATAATGGAAATAGTATTAAGGGAGAAAAACAGCCTAGTATAGTTATCATAGTATAAGATATCTAAAAGTTGGAAAACTTCAACTTTATCACTGATTTGGTTTGGAAATATTTTATTTGGAAATGAGTCATATCAGATAAGGATGAGTCCTAAAACTAATCATTTACGGTGGTGTCATATAAAAAGTGCAGAATAGACACAGACACACGGGGGCGAGGGGGGTGAGAGGAGGAAGGAAGCCACATGAGGACACACTACAACAAAAAGGAAGCCAAGAATTGTTGGCAGACAGTGAAAACTAGGAGAGAGGCTCAGAAGGGAGCCACTTGGCCTGGATTTTGATTTGGACTGTTAGTCCCAGAACTGTGAGAAAGTAAATTTCTGCTCTTTAAGCCCACCCCTATGGTTCTTAGTTTGTTTTGCTATGTAAGGAAAGTAAGACACACAGCATTAAGGGAATTCAGATAATGTTACATAACAGAGGATAACTCAGCCTGCTCCCAGACCCTGACACAGCTTCCCAGATGCCCAGGGCTCCCCACGGGAGCTGGCACTCCAGACGATACCAGGTGTGAAAAGTGCAGGGTTGCATCGACATGAGAGACCTCACGGGGCATTCGATGACTGTTTAAACCTTTTCTTTTGAAATGTCATATACACACATAAAAAGTACAGATATCATGGGCTGATCTTCAGACATTTTTGCAAACTGAACAGCTTAAATAAGTTTTTACTTCCTGAGCGCTCATCAGCTCAAATCTGCAAACTCAGGTCTTGGGTTTGCCTGTAGGGCTAAACAACTCCACCAATACATATTGAAATATTCACTGGAATACTATTTCCCAAGTGTATCTTTCAGTTTGCCATATTTTGCATCCATTCTCTGTTTGTTAGTGCTGTTGTTTGGGGATCCATTCTTAAACCAGCTTTTCCCAATTCCTATTGGAACCTATTAAAGGACTGCCACCCAGCACTAAGCTAACTTACTCCATGTTTGTAGTTAGCCTAATTCATGTTTGCCCTATTCTTCAATCCAGCCTCTATGGATTCTTTATACCTGTGTTAGTCCCAGCAGACTAGAGAAACAAATCCAGAGACACGCATATGTGTATAAGAAAGAGCTTTATATAAAAAGTAGTTGTATATTAAGAAAACATCCAGGCTCAGTCCGGATCAGGTTCATAAGTCTGATATTTGCCAATATGTCTGATACCAGTCTATAATTTCCTCTTCAGACTCATGCAACACCTGCGATGACACCAAATGCAGGAAGATGACAGGCCCGTGGGTGGAAAGTCTTGTGGATGTAATGGCAGTGGAAGCATCTCAGCACTGGCGTGGCTCCCCACATGGCTTCTCCAGCTCCAGGGCTCTGGCTCCATCAGTGTAGCTCAAAGTGTCTTGTCAGCAGGAAGGCGAAACAGAGAGAGTGTAGGTCTGGCCTCCAGTGAGCTATTTATCTTCTTTTAAAAAAAATCAATTTATTGGGGGCTCATACAGCTCTTATCACAATACATACATGCATCCACTGTGTAAAGCACATTTATACATTTGTTGCCATCATCATTTTCAAAACATTTGCTTTCTACTTGAGCCCTTGGTATCAACTCCTCATTTTTCCCCTCCCTCCCCACTCCCCCTTCCCTCATGAACCCTTGATAATTTATAAATTATTATTTTGCCCTTCACTCTTAATTGTCTTAAATTGACACCAGATTATGTAACTAGCACAATAACTTTTTATTAAATACTTTTATTGGGGGCTCTTATATCTCATCACAATCCTTACCACAGTAACTTTTTGTGTTGCTGCCTGGGCTATTTCACCTGGATGGCCATCTGAACAACTCTGCCTTAAGGCATGGAGTAGATTGCTTGTGTTTCACAAATGCTACTGTTTTATCTGACCTGAATGGTCAATATTTACATCTTGAGATTAGCTTGTACTTGGAAAGGTATATTATTTCCCTCAACCTCCATGTGCATTATAGTGTAATTGTGTTTAAACTCTATTCTTATCACAAGTGGGACTCCACTTACAGACTATGTTTCTGTTGGAATTCCCACTGGTGTCACCTTCTAAATAAGCTGCTCTTTCTTCTAACTTGGAGCTGGTGAGTTTGGCTTTGGTGCTCCAGGGCATAAACCCTGTAAGTACTTATTTATTTTCAGTCACACCTTTTAATAATTGGTGTCTCACACCTACTTGACTTCCAAGGAGATTGTTTTTCAGAGCATGTATCGATTACTATTTAATCTGAAATATTATTTCTCTATAAATATCTGGTTAAAAGTTATTTTCTATTATTGCTGTTAGGTGCTGTTGAGTTGGTTCTGACTCCTGAAGACCCTAAGTCCAATAGAACAAAACACCTGCGCCATCCCCATAATGGTTCTTATGCTTGAGCCCCACTGCTGCCAACTGTGTCCAGCCATCTCACTGAGGAGGCCTTCTCTTTTCCCATGCCCCTCCACGTTTCTAAGCATAATGTCCTTCTCCAGGGACTGAGCTCACCTAACATGTTCAAAGCAGTACATGAGACCAAGTCTCACCATCCTTGCCTCTAAGGAGCATTAATGGCTGTACTCCTTCAAAGAAGAGTTTTGAATGGAGTTAGCCTATATTCCTCCAGTAGTCCTATTATAAGTAGTATAACTAAAAATTAATGACAATATAGGATATTTGGCTCAATTACACAATGAAAAGGATTGTATAAAATAAATCATGAAAACTCCAATAGTAACACTTTGGCTTGTGAGATAAGATTACCAATTCACGCTTAAAACCTCTCTGTGGCGGAAATGGTTAGCTTGCACAGCAGTTAACTGGAAGAGTGGAGGCTTGATGCCACCCAGAGGTGCCTTGGAAGAAAGGCCTGGTGATCTACTTTTGAGAAAACAGGCATTGAAAAGCCTATGGAGCACAGTTCCACCTGATCCACTTAGGTCACTGTGAGTCAAAGTCGACCCAAAGACCACCAGAACGCTGTTTCCATTGTCTATTGAAGTTTTAGTTAACATCTCACGAAACGGCAAACTCATAGAGATCAGCTACAGATTGCTGACATCACAGCTCTGAAACTACCCTTCCTTTCAGGCAGGCAAGGATATCACCTTGTGCCAAATCACTGGCATTTTGTGTGTGCCTGTTTTAGTTCGAGAAAGCTACAACCAATTTGTTTTACTTGTCAAATTAGTGAAGCCTACAAGGGGAATTACTCAAGTGTGGCAGGAATGTGGAGAGAAGGCAACACCACATGTGAGAAGGCTTCCAAAGACCAGGGAGAAGCTCCATTATCTGATAAACCTATTCTTCCCCAAATTTCTGCACCACGTAAACTGTGCAATCTAAAAGCAGCGTGGCAATACTTAAATCACTACACCCTAAAAGATTAAAGTTAAAAAAAAAGAATGATTACGCATCCTATGCCCAGTCATTCCATTTACATTCCACTGGTACAAGCCCGCGACTAAGTGTCTTTCCGATTGGACCCAGCTGGCTCCTGGAACAGACCCGCGCGCCCCGACGTGGAGCGGAAGGGGCGGATGCGCATGCGCCGCTGCGTCCGCCGGCTCCCGGAAGGGCGGGGCCTCCCTAGGGCTCTTCCTGGACGCCGGCCTCGCCCGCCTCACCTGCGCGTCCCGTGATCCGACGCGTGGGGGGCGGGCCCCTGGGGGGCGGGCCCCTGAGGGGCTTCCCTGGTGTCCTATTTCTGCGCAGCTGCGGGAGCTCGGGGAGCGCCGCGGGCGCCGGAGGCGTGGCGTCCCGGCAGCCGTCGCCCTCAGCCTGCGGTCCTGCCCCTCCGGGCGCTGGGCGTCCCAACCTTGGCTTTCTGGTCCTCGGGGCGCCCTGACGGGAGCGAGGCTCGGCCGCCGGGGTCTGGGGGCAGCGTCGCCCGGGCCCGCCCGCCCCTCCGGAAGGCCCCGGCCCGCGCCCGCCGGGGCTGCGCACGCGGCCCCCGAGCCTCCCTCCTGCCCGCCCGGCGCCCCGCCCGGGGCCGGCGCCTCCCCTCCGGGCAGTAAGTGGCAGGCTTTGTTGGGGGCTGTTGCTGGCACTTTTCTTTGAATGGGAAGGGGCTGCGTGTGTGCACACCGACCTGCTGACTCGGTGTCCCCGGGCCGCGGTGCGGCCGCTGAGGTTTGAACGGATGCCCACCGCCTTAGGCAGCAGGATGGAGGCTCTTCACGGCTGACTCCTACCTGGGCGGTTGGCGGGCTCCCGCCCCGTCTGCGAACCGCCGCGGGAGCCCAGGGCCGGGAGGGTGGGGGGCGATGTAAAGGGAAGAAGATTGTTGGAATGTAGCCCACGTGAGGTGGGGCGTAAGGAGACCTGGTGGCTTAGTGGCTGCTCCGTGGGCTGCAAACAGCAAGGTCTGCAGGTTTCCGCCACCGAAGGGGCAGTTCAGCCCTGCCCTGTAGTGTCGCTATGAGTCGGAATCGGCTCGATGGCAATGAGTTTACCTTCTTTTTTAAGGTTGGGATTTGCACCGTCTTTAGAAAACACCCCGTTGTTGATAGGACCATGCAGAAATGATCAGGCTTTATAGTCTTAAATGCATATGTCTTGTCAACGTTAAGGTTGTCCTTGAAAAACACTAATGTAAGTGTTTACTTGGAGCACTTGGTTTTGGAACGTATGCATGGATTTGAGTTACGTTTAATTGATTCCTAGGCTGGAGTTTTAACTTTGCTCTTTGCTTTTTATGCAGTAATGTAGGTGACAGTGTGCTAGCTTTTGTTGCTTAGTTTTGGCGTTATGTTTGGCAAAAATAAAGGCTGCATTTTTGGAATAAGATGAAAATGAAGCCACTCTTCACAAACAACATTGGGGGGTGGGGGAAAGACTAGGATTTTTACAACAAATGTTAACACCTGTAACTAATTTTACGGCATTCCCCCCCCCCCGCAAAACTTTAAAATCTTGATTTATTTTTAAAATCTAATGTTATATTCCTTGTACAGTATCAATAGCCATATGCAAGGCTAGGAGTGAATTGGGAAAAAAAATTAATTCAAGTCATTGAGTATATTAGGTTCTTGATATTTTTATGGATACAGAAGCAAGCATTTGTGGACACATTTATATCCTACTGGGGGAGACCACTAAATAAGAAAACAAATTGAAAGAAAAAGCATAGAAGATGGTAATTCCTGTACTGAGATAAAGATGGGATGATAGGTTGTCCTTTAAAAATACTAATGCAGGCATTTTCTTGGAGCAGTCTTAGCTTGGTTTTGGCATTTATCTGATTCTTAGGCTGAAAAAAAATCTTTATTTAATTGCAGGCTGTTTACCTTCAAATAAAGAACATGGTGAAACTAATTCACACATTCGCTGATCATGGTGATGATGTCAATTGCTGTGCCTTCTCTTCTTCCCTCCTGGCTACTTGCTCCTTGGACAAAACAGTTCGCCTGTACTCCTTAAGTGACTTCGTGGAGCTGCCTTACTCCCCTTTGAAGTTCCACACATACGCTGTCCACTGCTGCTGCTTCTCCCCGTCAGGACATGTCCTGGCTTCATGTTCAACAGATGGCACCACTGTCCTGTGGGACACGCACAGCGGACAGACTCTGGCTGTGATGGAACAGCCCAGCGGTAGCCCCGTGAGGGTGTGCCGCTTTTCCCCAGACTCCACTTGTTTGGCATCAGGAGCAGCTGATGGAACTGTTGTTTTGTGGAATACACAGTCTTATAAGTTATACAGGTACGAAGATGTAAGCTTTCATTTTCATCTCATAGTGTTCTGAAACACAGGAAAAAGAATAATAATTTGATTCATGTAGCAAATAGGCAATTGCCATGCATCACAAGAAAGAATTACTTGTAGTCTAATGATAAAAAAACAGGTGTTTAATATAATGCTTGCAAGTATACTTGGTTCTGGAAGTTTTATTTATTTATTTTTTTACAGTAGGAGTTAATCTTGTTTGTCTTAGGAGTTTTTGGTGTATGAAACAAGGAAAACGTAGTCTTAGGACAGGTTTAATAATTCTAGATCTTATATATGCCATCTATGATTCGTCTTCTTAGTAATAAAATAGCAATAGGTATATCAAACCTAACATTTTCCTGACCTGGGTACTATTTCTTTTTAAGTTTTTTAAAAATATGCGTAGTACATCTGCCAACTCAGTAATTTGCATGTGTACAATTAGTGACAACAATCACATTAATTACGTTGTGCAGTTATCACCCATGTTCATTGCCAAGTTTTCCATCGTTGTAAACAGAAGCTCAGTGTTTCCTAAACAATTGCTGCTCCTCTCCCCAGCTTCTCAGCCATGGTAACCACGAATAAGCTTTGGTTTCTGCTTTTGCCTAGTCTAGATATTTATAAACTCGTGAGATCATACAATATTTTTTCTTTGTGATTGACTTCCCTTAACATGTTTTCTTTTTTTTTTCCCCTTAACATGTTTTCAAAGTTTATCTCTACTTTGTAGTTCTTGTGAATAGCCCTGTAATGAACACTGGTTACAGGTGTTTGTCATTTTTTCAAGTCTCGTGTTTGCCACTAGGCATGGAATTGCTAGCATGTGAGGTTCAATTCACGAGGAACTACTAAACTACAGCGACGCCACCATTTCCAACCAGCAGTGGGTCATGTTCTCCTTTCTCTACAACCTCAACAACACTAGTTGTTTACATTTTATCTTAGCCATCCTAGTGTGGGTTTGATTACAGCTCCCTAAAGGACAATTACTTTTAGTGGTAAGCACTTGGGTCTCTGCTCTGAACACACTCCGGCTCCATGGAAGAAAGATGTGGGAATCTACTCTGAAAATCTGCAGTCTTGGACACCCTATGGGACAGTTATATTCTCTCCTAGAGGGTCACTGTGAATTGTATTCAACTAGAGTGCCCCAGGTTTTAATGGGCATTAGCTGTTTATGTGCTTGTTGGCCATTTATATAGTTTCTATGGTGAAATTTCTTCAAATCTTCTGCCTATTTTTTAATTGGGTTGTCTTTTTGGCCGGTAAGTTGTAGGAGTTGCTTTTATATTGTGGATACTAAACCCTTACACAATATGTATCCTCTCCAAATTTTCCATCTGCAGGTTGTCATTTCTGTGGTGTGTGTGTGTGTGTGTGTTTTGTTAAAGTCCTTTGATGAGCAAATTTTCTTTCTTTTTTTCCACCAGTTTTATCTTTTGTTCTTAATGCTTTTGGTGTTGTATCCCAGGCGTCATTGTTTAAAATGAGGGTAGGAAACAATACCCACGTTTTCTTCTAGTGGTTTTATAAGTTTAGTTTTTAGAGTTAAGCCCTTGATCCATTTTAAATTCTTTTATATGAAGTATGAATCCTTTATTCTTTTGCATGTGAATATCCACTTCTTCCAGCACTGTTAAAGAAACAAATTATTCTGGCATTAATTATGTAGCACCCTTGTTAAATTAATCATAAATGTGTAGGTTCCCCCCCCCCATTCCATTTGATTCTGTTGACTTGTCATATACAAATACTGTTAGATAATCAGAACTGGGACCAGGGTGCCCACTGTGCATGCTCCAAAATTTCAGGCTCCGAGGTGTGGGGTGGGCGATAGACTTAGGTGAGCATTACACCTGGATTGGCCCCATGTAGGCCAGGTGGGCTTAATTCAGCCAATGGGGCCAACCAGTACCATAAACAATGCCTTCCAATGGGAGGGGCATGAAAAGCCAGAAATTTTGAGACAACTGGTCTCTCTCACCCTCTCTCTCTTCCCCCGACACTAGCTGCTCCTACATAGTCCCCGTGGCGTGGCTTTGGTCCCTGCTGCTGGCCGCAGTCTTGCGCTCTCTCTCTGGCTTGTGTTCAGTTTATTGTAACGCCTGAAACTGCTTCTATCCTTTCTAAAAACCCACTTGGATTACAAACCAGTCTTTGGCATGAATTTTTTAAAATCATTTTATTAGAGGCTCATACAACTCATCACAATCCATACATACATCAATTGTGTAAAGCATGTTTGTAAATTCATTGCTCTCAGCATTCTGAAAACATTTGCTCTCCAATTAAGCCCTTGGCATCAGCTCCTCATTTTTTCTCCTCCCTCGTGCTCTCCTCTCCCATGATCCCTTGATATTTATACATTATTATTTTGTCATATCTTACACTGTCTGATGTCTTCACCCACTTCTCTATTGTCCGTCCCCCAGGGAGGAGGTTATATGTAGATCCTTATAATCGGTTCCACCTTTCTAACCCACCCTCCTGGTATCGCCACTGTCACCACGGGTCCTGAAGGGATCATCTGTCCTGGATTCCCTGTATTTCCAGTTCCTATCTGTATCAATGCACATCCTCCGGTCTAGCCAGATTTGTAAGGTAGAATTGGGATCATGATAGTAGGTGGGGGAAGCATTTAGGAACTAGAGGGATGTTGTATGCTTCATCATTGCTACATCGCATCCTGACTGGCTCATCTCCTTCCCGGGTGTGCTTCTTCCATGTGGGCTTTGTTGCTTCTGAGCTAGAGGGCCACTTGTTTACCTTCAAGCCTTTAAGACCCCAGACACTATTATCTTTTGATAGCCAGGCACCAGGCACCATCAGCTTTCTTCACCACATTTGCTTATTTGGTGTGAATTCTTGTGCAAAGCCAAGGACTGAGGTATTTCTCATCCAAGAAATCTAACAATACCAGCCTTCATTGATTATCAAAGCTTATTAGGGGTTTTGAAATGAACAAGTATAAGACCTCTTTATTTTTCAAGATTGCTTTGGGTGTTTATTCCCTGACAATTCCCTATGAACTTGATTAGTTTTTCCATTTCTTCAAAGAGGCTGTTGGAATTATGATGAGCATGGCATTGACTATCGTTCATTTTGGGTAGTATTGAATAATGTCTTTCAGTCCATGAAAAAAATTTTATTTAGTGTGGTAAAGTGAATTTACTTGTTTTAACTCTTTGATCCTTAGTCATTATAATTCCCACCAAATGAGTGGGTGGGAGTATGCAAATAACGTGGTTGGGACTCGCGTGAGGGGATTGGTCAGTTTTGCCATTCCTGTAGACCTGAAAAGAGTCATCTCTGAAGCAGGAAATGAAAACTCTTGACCACCAAGAGCACATTGGAGATCCCTGCACAAAAAAGTGGTGATAACCAAAAGCCTGAAGCAGAGTGGTTGCTTGCCTGGCCCACAGATGGAGCAATGCCTTTGGGTATATGTAATGTTAAAGCTGCTTTTAACACTTGCCTAACAAGCAGGCCAGAGGCCTGGGGGCTGTGTGGCTTAGAGGCTGAGAACCTGAAAGAGACTTGCCTGCTGGACAGGGTTGAGCAGGGAAGCACTACCGACCGAAGAACAGAATCGTTAACATTTTTGCTTCCATAATAGTATTGTCAGAGAGTTCTGTGAGGCCCTTGCAATGGATTAGTGAACCCAAGGGCAGTAGATTGCTGTGGGTGGGAAGGCTGGTGTCAGAATAGGATAAGGAAGCATGGAAGCATGGCTGATATCCTGCCTAACAGGAATTGACCTTGGACAAATGTAAATTTGGATTCTGCTTGCCTCTTGTAATCAGATGTGCCACGCATACCATTTCCTCATGTAGGCTTTCTGTACTGTCTTTTAGCAGTATGTTCTATTTTTCTGTATGCAACTCTTTCATATTCCGGGTTAAACTTATTCCTAGGTAATCTATTGTCCACATCCCCCCCCCCCACACCAAATATGTTTGAATGAACTTGTATGCTCTTGAAATTTCCACATCCACTTCAATTTTACTTTCCCTCCTCTATGAGCCACTCAGACCCAGTAATTTATTTTTTCTTTTATGGTGTAGACATTTTCAAGTGTGTTTATGCTTTGCAGTTGAAGATCCAGCTTTTTGAGCACTGTTTATTGAAAAGACCATTTTAGTCCTTTATAATAAATTAGCCATTTGTAGGAATTTGGTTGTATTTCTGGGTCTTCAATCATAGTCCATTGGCCTTTATATCTGTTGTTGTTCCATTACCAGGCTGTCTTGATTACTGTGGGGCCATCTTAGAGGGGTATAAGTCTGTGAGTGAAAGGACTTCTACCTTGTTTTTTGTTTAACAGGGTGTTATTTATCCTGAGTTTCTTCTCCATGATTAGTTTTTCCATTTCTTTGAAAAATTGAGATGGGATTTGGGAATTGCATTGAATTTATAGTGTTTTTGATAATACTGATATTTTCACAATGTTTTTAGTCTACCTAACCAGGAATATGATAACGTGTTCCATTTATCTAAGTTTCATCTGGTTTCTTGCAGGAGTGTTTTGTAGTTTTCCTTTTTCCATAGTAAGATTAATTCCTAAATACTTTATCTTTTATGTAGTTAATATAACTGCATTATTCTTTTAATATACTTGTATTTTTCAGTATTATCATTTTTAATATACAAGAATCTTAACAGGTTTTGGTATGTTCTTATAGTTTGCTACACTGCCAATTTCTTCAATTCATTTCAGCAATTTAAAAAATCTAGTCTTTGGGGTTTTCTATATATAGAATCATATCTGTGAATACAGAGTTTTGTTTCTTGTGTGCCTCCGTGGATAATTTAAATATCTTTCTGAAGTCTTACAGCTCTAGCTAAAACTTTCGGGACTGTGTTAAATAAAAGGCATGATGAAGGGCAGCCATTCAAAGGGAGACTGTTTCCAGTTTCTCTCCAGTAAGTGAGACATCAGCTGTTGTTGGTTTCACAGATTCAGCCTTTATTATGTTGAGGAATTTCCCTTCTTTTTCCTGTTTTATTGAGTGTTTTAACAGGAATGGGTGTTGAATTTTAACAAATGCTTTTTGTTCCACAATAAATATAATCATATGGCTCTTGTTTATGTGGTGAAGTGCATTGGTTTTCTAATATTAAACCATCCTTGCATATTCTATTTGAATCCCACTTCTTCTAGTATATGAGAGCTTATTTTGCTGGCCTTCTTCCAATTGTTGCAGTTCACGTATTAAGGCATTTATTTGAATTTATTTTGTCTTTTTAATGTATGTTGTATTGCTAGGAACTCCCTTGAACTACTTTTACAGTGCCCAAAGATTTTGATAGGCTGTATTTTCATTTCCACTTGTTCCAAGGAATCTTCGTGTTCTTTATTTCTTTATCACCTGGTGCTTTTAAAGTATTGTTCAATTTCTATGTATTTGATTTTTCGGAGTTGGTCTTTCTGGGGTTGATTTCTAGTTTTGTGACATTGTGATATGAAAAGATGGTTTGTAGTATCTCAGTGTATTAAATGTGTTTAATCTTGCTTTATGGCCCACAAGATTATCGAGTCTGTAGTAGGTGCCTTGAATGCTAGGGGGGAAAAGTGAAATGAGGTTTTGTTAGGTGACGTGTTCTGTATCTGTCTAAGATCAAATGGATTGTGCTAATTTTTCTTGTTCTTTCTAGTTGATCTTTGGTGGTCAAAAGTGGTGTGTTGAAGTTTCTTAGTATTGCATTATGGTCTAATTTGTCTCTATTTCTGTAAGAATTTGATTTAATGTATTCTTATGGTTTTTTAAATTTGGGTACTTATAGTAATGGATTCTTGTTTAACTAAAGCTTTAATAATTCATAGTGACCTTGTTTGTATCTCATTATATCTTTTACTTTGTCTATTTTGTCTGATATTAATACATCCTGTTTGATGTATTTTCTTCCATCCTTTTATTTTTAGTCTGTCTGTTTTTATATTCAAGGTGTTTCTTGTCACCACATATTATAAAGGTTCATGTTTTATTAACCATCCATTAGTCTATGTCTCTACTAGTGAATTTAAAACATTCACATTCAGTGATATTGATAAATATGGTATTGTTGGCATCTTTTTGCTAGTTTTTACGGTGTTGCTGGTTTCAAGTTTCATAATAATTTTTTGTATTGTGTTCCTTTAGTTTGTTGGTTGTTTTGTTGACACTCTTTTGCTTTTTGTTTTCACCACGACATATAATAAATTTCTCAATATTAAAGAAAAGGAAACAATCCTGAGAGCAGCCCGGCAAAAAGGAACAATCACATAGGATGGCCAACCAATTAAGTAAGTTTAGATTTTTCTGCTGAAGCCATTTAGGCAAGAAGGCACTGGAATGATACATTAATAATTATAAAATAAAACTGCCAACCATAAGCCTATATCCAGAAAAACTCTTTAATATGTGGCAGAAATAAAAGCATTTACATACATGGAAAAATTAAAGGAATTTTTAAAAATATGACCATGCTTACAAAAATATTAAAAGAAAGCTTATGGACAAAGAATATTTAGCCACAGAAATTGCACCCTAACATTATCAGAGACATTGTTTATGGAGAAAAAGTATTGTTTAAGTAACACTAAAAGTTAGCAAATCAAAACAAGAAACCATAGATGACATTCTGAAGTGAATGTTTAAGTAGACAGTGATTACTTGAATGGAGGAGATACCTAGCCATTAACAAAGTATAGCACACTGTTTTGAATTTGCAAAGAAAAATCACAAAAAAACAACTCTCAAAGAAAAAATTAAGACTTCAACAAAACAAAAAAGAGTATCGTATTTTATTTAAATATAAATGGAATTGTTTTCTTAATTATTTTAAAGAAATAGCTCATTGCTAATATATGGAAGCATTGTAGAATGCCTCTATGAACCTTAGAAGCTTTCTGTGGATTCTTTTGGAATTTCTGAATTTAAAAGCTAATGAAAAAAATTATAGTATCTTTTAATTCTAGTTTCCCACAGACTTTCTGAAAACTACTTACATATAGAATCATACCTAGATCCTCTAACAAAGATCCATGCCTTCCTGTATATCCTTTATCATACCTATATGAGGATATAGATTTACTCTTGAATTTTTTTGTAAAGGAATAATACCTATATAGTCATGACTGTATCGATAACGTATTTCTTTAAAAAACAAAAAAAGCTCAAGTAGAAAGGAAATGTTTTGAGGATGATGACAACAAATGTACAAATGTGTGCTCAACACTGGATGTGTGTATGGATTGTGAAAAGAGTTGTACGAGCCCCAGTAAAATGATTTTTAAAAACCCAAAAAACCAGAAAAGCTTCAGAAACTTAAAACAACAAAGATACATCAATTAATTATACTAGTAAAGTTATATTGCAGCTTAGCAACATTAAAGTTAAAGTAGTCAAACTCCTTTTCCCAAAAAATGGGTCAGGAACTGTGACCACTCAGGTGCAGGTCTTTAGGTTGAGGAATGTGATGTGTTTTAAGTGGTGTTCATAAACACTTCACTTAAAAGGGAGAAATCACATAAAGAATAGGAGTTATGTTAAATGAATGAGATGTAGCTGTCAGCTAGGGAATCTTACTTCACCTATCAGGTAATGAAACATTCATCAGGTAGTGATTTCTGTAGCATAAAACAGGTTACTGTCAAATTGATTCTAACTCAGGATGACCTCGTGTGGCAGTTGAATTATGTTCCACAGGTTTTTAGTGGCTAATTTTTGGTAATTAGATTCCCAGGCCTTTTTTCCAAGGAACCTCTGGATGGATTTGGGTCCCTCTAGCCATTTGTACCACCCAGGGACTCCTTGCTATCGCATAAACCAAACCAAAGAAGCTTAGTGCCATTGAGTGCCTGCTGACTCAGACCCTGTGGGACTAGGTAGAACTGCCCCCCGGGAGTTTCCACAACTGTGACTCTTGACAGGAGTAGAAAAATGCCTCTTCTTTCTCCGAGGAGGGGCTGATGGTTATGAACTGCTGACCCTGCAGTTAGCTCAAATTATAATCAGTACAATACCTTCCATAATTTATGTTGTAATTACAGATGTAAAATGATACATTGCCATCTATTTAGTACCCTTCACTAATTGTGGAAACTTTAGTTTATTTTTCCAAATTAAAAAAAATATATTGTCACCTTTTAAATTGTTAGACTTTTCTCTTTATAAAGTGTTTTTACCTAACCATGAGGTGTGAGGTGTGTTGCTTCCTGGTGGTTTTTTTTTTTCCTGGTGGTTTTTTTTTTAAAAAACATTTTATTAGGGGCTCATACAACTCTTATCACAATCTACACATATACATACATCAATTGTATAAAGCACATCTGTACATTATTTGCCCTAATCATTTTTTTTTAACAATTTATTGGGGCTCATACAATTCTTATCACAGTCCATACATATACATACATCAATTGTATAAAGCACATCTGTACAGTCTTTGCCCTAATCATTTTTTTTCTCCTCTTTTCTTTTTTTACATTTTATTAGGGACTCATACAACTCTTATCACAATCCATACATATACATACATCAATTGTATAAAGCACATCCATACATTCCCTGCCCCAATCATTCTCAAGGCATTTGCTCTCCACTTAAGCCCCTTGCATCAGGTCCTCTTTTTTTTCCTGGTGGTTTTAACACAAGTATTGAAAGTGCTTTTTACCCCCCCAGGTATATTTTTCAATAAAAATATTTTAATTAAATAAAAATTTAATTTCAATAAAACTTTAATTTTAGCATATGTATATAATTTATATTTTGTTTACAATGACTTTATTGTTAAAATTTCATACTGATGTGCCATGTATATGAATCTGAAGCTCTGTAAACTTTGGCATAGACATCAACCGTTTAGCCTCAAGTACATTTAACCTCCTAATTTTTTGGATCGCATCCTTTATAGTCTTTTTTTAAATGGCATTTTATTCCTATAGGCACTTCTCACTTAATCTAGTTTATCCATGATAGCTACTTACCTTTTTCTTTCTTCTATATGCATCTGCTTATAATGCCTATAAAATAAACGCTCTGAAACGAAACCCCTTCTGCTTTCTTTCAGATGTGGCCGTGTTAAAGATGGCTCCTTGGTGGCCTGTGCGTTTTCTCCTGGTGGAAACCTCTTTGTCACTGGCTCCTCCAGTGGAGATCTCACCGTGTGGGATGATAAAATGAGGTGTCTGCATAGTGAAAAAGCACACGATCTTGGGATTACCTGCTGCGATTTTTCATCACAGCCTGTTTCTGGTTAGTTTTTTCACTCTTAAGCTCTAGTAATTCCCCGTCATAATTTGCACATTACTTTTAGCTCTTGTGTTCATTTTTATTTCATCATTAGGAGTCCTTTTAATTCAAACTCTTAAAGGAACCATCCTTTTCCTCTATCTTTTTTGACTGAATTTCCATCATGAAGAAACAGCATGTGGGGACCAATCAGGTTCCTTTTTAGATTTGGGGGGTAGTTTAGGCTTTCAACAAGGTTATGTGCAGAACTTACCCTGTGGTTTTACTTAGGAGTTGGTTATGATTTTTAATATGCCATATTGGCATTCAAATGGAAGTGTTAAATCAATTTGCAGACAAAAGCTACATTTTTCCACTTACTAATTCAACCTCACATAAGCTAAATTTATAAAGTATTATGTTGGGCGACACAGTTTTTTTTAAGGAGGGAGAAACAAAATCCTGAATTTGTGTTCTCTGGTTTTAAAAAGGGACAATGTATTGAAGTTTGCTGCTAGCCCCCTCCAGTGGTGCTGTTGGGTAACATTGGACTGCTAGCTGCAAGGTTGTGGGTTTAAATCCACTAGCCACTCCCTGAGAGAAAGTTGAAGTTATCTGCTCCCATAAAGGTCTATAGCCGCAGAAACGCCCTTTTTTAGGGTTGCTATGAGTTGGAATTGACTGATGGCAGTGGGTGGTAGAGTTTTGACTAGTTGTTATCTCATTACAGTTTAAAATTTAAATGTGTACGTTTAAATTGTTCTAGTAATTAAGCACACATATAAATTTTAAAATGTCTAGTAGTCGATGAGATTAATTTGAGCAATATTTTAATAAAAATATCTGAAAATCTATCATTTCAAAATAGGGTAACATAAGATGGTTGAGAAGATGGTTTACTTTTTTGGTATTGTCTTTGGTGGCACGTTTAAATTTGGACTAGCCACATTCAGCTGTTCAACACATAGGGCTATTGCCCTCTCTTCAGAAAAAAATTACTCAGTGCTTCCCGACAATAAAACCCTATTGCACTATGGCCTATAACTTACTGCCATTGAGTCTATGTCAACTTACACAAACCCTGTAGCACAGGGTAGAACTGCCCCTGTGGGTTTCTGAAACTGTAACTCTTTATAAAGTCAAAAGCCTCATCTTTATCTCCTGAAGCGCTGGTTGTTTCAAACTGCTGCCTTTGCAATTAGCAGCCCAATGAGTAACCTCTCCCAGGATAATGTGTCTGTATCTCCTTTTTCAGCCCCTCTGCATCACAGCACCCCTGCAGCGGGTGGTCGTGCCCACTTTGAGAAACATTGGTTCAATAGCTAGCTATGGTTAGTCACTCCCTTATTGGAATGCACAGGTCCCAACAGTAGGCCTATGGTTTGGACACTTTAGCGTTACAATCTCATCATTGGCTTGAGATGAGGCACAGATGGAACTGCAAATCCAGAAACAAACCCTAGAATTACCTTATATGATCTGTTTCCCTGCCTCATCACAAATCACTGTTGGCTTCATTCATTTCAATGCAAGCTTTTATGCCTTGAAAAATTAATTGACGAATTAAGATGCCTATTCATGGTGTGCTCAAGTTTTCAAACTCTGCCAAATTTGGTTAAATAATTCTTTTAATATATATTTTTAAATTTTATTCTATCAAG
This sequence comes from Tenrec ecaudatus, assembly GCF_050624435.1. Classification (NCBI taxonomy): domain Eukaryota; kingdom Metazoa; phylum Chordata; class Mammalia; order Afrosoricida; family Tenrecidae; genus Tenrec; species Tenrec ecaudatus. Next base: position 80,416,136 of record NC_134542.1, read on the forward strand.
ACCAATAAAGAAAGAAACCTTTTTGTTTCATTCATGTACCTGAGAGGCACTCAGTGAACCTTTAATGAATTTCATAAATATAGGGTGATTGTTTTTTTAATTCTAAAGCCTCTGAAAATAGACTATCAGTCAAAATATCATTGCTAAATCAATTAGCATTAAACTAAAGCCATCTTCATTTTGCTGTTAGAAGATTGGGCATCTGATGAGACCTGCAAAGGTTAGTAAATCCAGGCAGTGAATTCTTTCCCTGCTTTAGAGTACATTTACTTTTCACTCAGTGTAATTTTAAACTGTTGGTAAACATTGGACTGCTAACCACTGGCCTTGTGGTTCCAAAAGCAGCCATCAGCCGCTCCGAGGGAGAAAGATGAGGCGCTCTACCCTCACAAACGCTTTCTGCCTCAAATCTCCAGAGTCCTTGTGAGCTCTGCAGTCAATTTAATGTTATCTTTCTATGTAAATAAATTTCCTGAAACAAATTTAAATTTGCTTTAAAAGTGATTTTTATACAAGTTGTGGTTAGCTGTTGTATTTTCTTATTATAATTTTAATTACTATTTTATTTGCTATTTAATTTGATATTTGTTAATATCTGTAAATACTTAAAACATACCAACTTTGTTTTGTGATATTTTGCTCAAATAAGGAAAAAATATCCTTGTTTTCCTTCAAGGAAATATGTTCAATTTTTCCATTTTTTAAGACATATACAAAACACTTGGTTTATAATTACATTTTAAGTATTTTTTCCTAAAGAAAAAAGAAACATTTTTAAATAGTTACTAAGCATAGGCACATACTTTTAAGGTCCATCATTTACTGTTGTCTTACCTGAATTCTCACTAAATCTTTCATTACCCATGTGCTATGTATTGTACACACTAATATTTTCAACCTCTCAGGATTTGGGGGAAGTTTTTTGTCCCCGTTATAGTGCATTCACCTGCCTGGTGGAGACTTAGGTAAATTGTGTAAGGAACCCTGGTGAAGCTGCGAAGTGTTAGGATGCTGATCACAAGGTCAGCAGTTCAAACCCACCAGATGCTCCGTAATAGAAATATGAGGCAATCCATAAGGTAGACTTGGAAACTATAGTTCCTGTGAGTCAGAATTGATTTGATGGTAACGGTTTGGTTTTGGGTTTAACAACCTGTAAAATCTTTGAATCTTACCACCAGAGTTCCCTTACAATATAAATGTATCACATAAATACTTAGGACCTCAAAAAAATTTTCCCTCCAGAGTTTAATATGCTTTCCATTACTGAAAACATATTAATAAGAAAAAAGCATAAAACGTGATCACAAAAGGGTTAAAACTACAGAATTGTTTTTATATTTAATCAAAAATCAGTGAAAACCATTTTTTTTCTAATCAAGAGTAGGACTTAAATGTTTTAATAGTAGGCACTTACTGAATAAGATCATTTACATAAAGATACTTAATGATTTTCAAGGATTGTTTATCTTTATCATGGCCCCGTGAGTAAGGGTGCACCTTTTCTGGGTGTATTCTAAGGAAATAAAATGCTCCAGTGTGCAAGCGTTCCACGTATTAGAAAAACGTCACATGCAATGAGAGTTAATTGATCATGGGAGGTAATATTATAATATAATGTGCTTTAAATAAGACAGGAATTAATAGAAAAAACTTTTCATACACAGCTGTATAAATTAAAGTTCTAAATAGTGACATTTGCAAAACTAGACTAAAGTGAATATGCTAAGCTTCTTAATTGTGCCTTACTGCATGACTGCCAGAACTCCTCCAGTTGGTGAGGTTGCATCAGTAATAGAAAATGAAGCTCATGTAAAATTGATTATATTAGTGTACAAACATTGCCTGCAGGTGTTTAGGAACTTAAATAGTGGACATATGCACTGAAATTAAGTAAGCATAAACTAGTGACTATGTAAGACCAAATTAACTGATCACTTTCTCCAATTTCTATACTTTTTTACCAAATGTTATGAATTGATGTTATTTTGGATTTATAGAATTCTAGACTTTGTCTTAATTAAATAAAAGTGAAAACCTTTATTCCATACGAATTATAGAGTAAGCTTTAAAGAAATTGGTTCAATCTTTAAAAAGCTATGTTGGAAATAACAGAAATGTCATAATACCTTATAATAACTTGTTTAAAAGAAAAATTTTTTTTTCGATCTCTGAACCGTGTATTTCTTGGGCGGACTGGGGCAGGGAGGGACTCAGGCGAAGGTGCAGCCGTTCAGCCCACGATGGCGGCGTTCATGTCATAGCAGCTGATGCAGATGCTGCCCCGGCGATGCGCAATGCGCTCGGCCAGCAGGCCGCACAGCAGCTTGCTGTGGGTGCGGTTCTGCGCCTCACGGATCTGGCCGATGCCGTGCAGGCTGCAGAGGGCACACGGATAGTCAGAGCCACCTAACACCACGACCTGGTCGGGGACCATGTGCACGGCGATGTCCTGGGCCTGCTCGCAGGTAGCCTGTACCAGCTGCTGGGTGAGCTCGGAGAGCAGCCCGTCGGGCACAGAGGCGGCGGCACGTTGGTGTTCACCACGAACATGGGCATGATGGCGGAGTGCAAAAGAAATTCTTTAACTGAAACTTTGTCTTAATGGTATAAATGAGGGAATATTGCTTTAATATAGTTTTAGTGAATAGAATGAACATATCAGTATTAAAATTTGCATTTTTCCTTAAATGACCAGCTTTTACTTTTAACAAATCTGTATTTGTTAGATGGAGAACCAGGCCTTCAGGTTTTTCGACTGGCATCATGTGGTCAGGATTGCCACATTAAATTTTGGATTGTTTCTTTTACCCATATCTTAGGTATGTATTCAACAATTTGTGTTGTAAATTCAGATAGAAACTCTGTATGTTAATTTATTATTTTACTTACTCTGAATATCAGAAAGATTGTAGAAATATTTTTTAGAAAAATTTTCATGAATACTCCATTGTCTTTTAATTCCATTTTCCTTCAAACTATTTGAAGCTCCTTGTACACACACATAATGTAGATACTGGATGTTCCTGTTTTAACATGGAGATTTTTGCAGTTTCTATGCATATCACTTCTACCATTAGAAAAACAAAGCAAACTGTTTTATCCGCCATAGTGACTGTTGGGTGAGAGGCATAGGCCTTTGCCAGGCACTGTCAGGTCCCGTGGGTGGCCCATTCAAGGAGCAGGTGGCATTTGATTTTGGAATTCTTTTATGTTATTGTTAAAATATTTTCTTCATTTTCACTTTTCGCCTTTTTTATTACTACCACTAATTGAGTGTTGTAATGCTTGAATTAACCTCCTGTGTCTATTTTTGCCCATAATAATTTTTTATATTTTATGAGCAGTTTGTTCAAATTTATATTTTAATCTTCTGAATTTTTATCCCATCAAGCATAAATCCAGTTTCTAAAAGCTTATCATTTTTTGTTTCTTTCCCATAGTGTCCCTTTTATATTATTAATACAAAAATCTTCCCAATTCTCTTGGTGTACTAGGCTTCATGCATGTGCCCATACACGCGTGTGTTTAATTCCTTTGTTTTCGTATCCTCTTTGTTCTTGGGCCCTTTTTTGATATACCCTGATTTTTCTCTCTCATATTATCCATGATCCATAGTATCTTGATGATATTTAAGAATTAGACAACAATAAGATTATCTCGAAGCTCTGTGCAGAGTTTGTTGTTGGCCCATTAAGAGGAGGAAGCAAGTAATCAGTCCTTATGTGGGCTGTAGAGAAGGATGGGGGTTAGAGAATCTGTCCATCTGGTGTTCCCAGGCAGTTACTTGTCTTAGACATGTTGTGTCTGGGGATAAGCACGTAGTTGTTGTGTTCATTGAGAATGGGAACTAGGAGAGATTAGAAGGTACTAAATGTCCCATGTTTAGATTTCAATCATTTTTTTCTGCTCTCAGGTCATTCTGACTGGCCTTTCCCCTTGCTGTTCTGTTGCTGGTCCTAAGTCATTTTGGCGTTTTCTAGGCCAGATCACCTTTATTCTTGGCTGTAGCAAACTCTCTGGGCTGTGACTCTTTTCATAAAATTGCTTTCAATTTCTGGTTTGTTGGTGCCTTTCTTCATTCACTTTATTGATGTACCTTTTCTGAAATTATGTCGTAAATTTGGTGTCCTGATTGCGATGCCCCAAATATTTTATTTCTTACCTATTAAGATTCAGTTAAATCATAAGCTACATTTTTGCTACTCATAATTATAGCAGTGTATAAAGAAGGGTTTATTGTTAGGAAATAAAGCATGCTGCTTGGTAGACGTTGATTTAAATTGTTGCTTCCGTGCTTGCGCTTGTGTGGAGTGGCATGCTTGTGAAGACAGGAGAGTCTTTCCTGTTCTGGTCATTCTGCCTCCTCTTCTCTTATCGGAGTGACACTCTTCCAGTAAGACACTATGAACAATTATATGTGTAAATGTTCTAAGTACAAATTTATGTCTATAGTTATCCAGATGTTACATTTTTTACACTGCCTCTTTAAAAAGTCATAGCAATTTCATGGAGCATTTGCCATTTGTACTTCATTATTAAGACTTATTTGTATGTCGTATGGCCCTATGGCAATTTTTTTTTTCATATGGGACGTTTATAGGTCATTTAGCATCCAGCTTTATAAGGTTTTTGCTTTGTTCACTTAGTTTCTTTTAGGAGAAGACTGAGTTATTGTGCTTTTATATTGATCTGTATATTAGAAGGTAAGCCTTTTGAAGTTCATCACTGTATTTCTAGCAGCCCATATGTGCTCTCCAGATTAATGTGTGTGTATTTAGGCTGAATGTTTAAATCTCAGCTCGGATGAACTTTTTGTTTCATTACATGCTTCCTAATTTCATCAGTAGCGACTAACACTTCAGAAACCTTATGTTGTAACCAAATTACAAATTTTACCTGTTTACTACTGTATCTTATCCACTTCCACATAAACATTTTAATAATTATTTGCTCAGGTTGCCACTAAAATATTTTGAACTCCCTCAATTTACCTTTAACTTAGTTGTACCAGGGAAAGGGAAAAAATAATGCTCCTAGGGTTTAATTTGTGCATGCCTTGGTTTACTCCAAACAGAGCGTGTTCAAACTTTACTGATGTACCTGTGATCAGTGGATGACTATAGACAAATTCAGTAATGCTTGTCTAAGTCTTGTTCCAATTCCTTTAAAAACAAAACAAAGAATTTTGCATGCCGTGGAAAAATGAATTTGAGGTCAGGGTTAACAACAAATTTCTAACAATTCAAATGAACATCTTCCCAAATCATTGTAGGTTTCGGAATAAAATACAAGAGTACCTTGAGTGGGCATTGCGCTCCTGTTTTGGCGTGTGCTTTTTCCAATGATGGGAAGATGCTCGTCTCTGGGTAAGCTGTTAAATGTCGTTTTGATTTGAAATAAAGCAGACATACAGAAAAGTACATAAAATGTATGGGAATTTCTTGATATGTTACTATGATGCAAATCTGTGTAACCAACACTCAGGTCACAAATGAAACGATGGTGGTCCTGCCCACCAAACTCCCTTCAGTGGTCCTTCTGCTCACAGCTTCTCAGCCTCATAGCTATAGCCTCCATGTGCGTTCTTGAACATTTCAGAAATTTTTTTCTTCTGTTAAAACACTGATTCTAAACAAATCATATATTGTGAATTATCTGACTTTATCCAACATTATGTTTAAGATTCGTTCATAATGTTGCATATATTTTGGTTTGCAGATTTTCATTACAATGTATTGCACTTTATTTACCCTTTACAAAATTTTAGTGTAAAGTAAAACATTTGCCATTTCAACCATTATGTGTACAATTCAGTGACTTTAATTATATTTATCCTGTTGTGCAGCTGTCACTATCAATTCAAAATTATTTTCATTACCCTTAACATACAGTAGCTTGTAAGCAGTAACTCCTTATTTCTCCCTTCCACTGCTCCCAGTAACCACTAATGAACTTCGATCGCTATGCATAGGTATTTCCTTGAAGTGGAATCATATTTATCCTTTTGTGCCTAGATGATTTCACTGAGCACAAGGTTTTCAAGATTGATCCATGTCAGAAGACATTGTTTACCCATTCTTCTGTTGATTGACATTTGGGTTGTTTCCAGCTTTTGTCAATGAACATTGTTGTCCTAATGTCTGTTTACATTGTTACTTTCACCTTTTTTGCATATAAACCTAGCATTGCAATTGTTGGGTCAAGTGGTAGGACTTTAACTTTTTGAGGAACCACCAACTGGTTTCCAAAAACATGGAGAATCCATAGCTCTCGACTACCCACATGGGCCACATAGCCGAATGCCTTTGCATAATCAGTAAACCACAAGCAAACCTTTTCTGGTGTCCTCTGCTCTGAGCCAAGATCCAGTAGACATCAGCAGTGGTATCCCTTGCTTCAGGTACTCTTCTGAATCCAGTCTGAATTTCTGGCAGCTTCCTTTCCTGTCAATGTACTGCTGCAACTGTTGAATGACCTTCAGCTAAAGTTTACTTGTATGTCATATTAATTGTATTGTCTGATAATTTCTGCATTCCGTGGGTCACCTTTCTTTGAAATGGGTACAAATGTGGATCTCTTCCAGTCATCTTCCAAATTTCATGGCATACACAAGCGAGTGCTTCCAATGCTACATCAACTTGTTGCAACATTTCAGTGGGTATTCCAGCCATTCCTGGAGCCTTGTTTTTGGCTAATCCCTTCAGTTTGCTTGGACCTCTTCCTTCTACAGACCGTGGATTCTTGATCATGTGGTGTCTCAGGAAATGTTTAAATGTTGGCTAGTTATCCATCTTTTGATGCTTCCTGATTATTCAATATTTTGCTCATAGAATATTTTAATATTGCGATCTGTGGCATGGACTTTTGTCTTCAGGTCTTTCGTCTTGATATATTCTGAGTATGTCCTTCCCTTTTTGGTTTTCTACCTACAGGTCTTTGCACATTTGACAATAATACTTTACTTTGTCTTGTTGAGTTACCCTTTAAAATTTCTTGTTTAACTCTTCTATTTTATCATTTCTTCCATTTGCTTTAGCTGTTTTATGATCAAGAGCAAGTCCAGAGTCCTTTCTGACATCCACTTTAATCTTTATAATATCTTACATCATATATTATGTTCTTGATGTCATCCCAGAGCTCATCTGGTCTTCTGTCATTTTTGTCCAGTGAGGCAATCCGTTCATATGAATAGCAGTGGAACATTGTCATTCACCGCAAAGTCATGTGTAGTAGCAGAGTACTGCCTGATACAGTGCCGGCAGATGAGCCACTGGGGTTGAAAGGCACTCAAAATAGTCTGAGGAAGAGCTCGCTACCTTTTCACAGAAGACCACACTGATGCAGATGTGGGACCTACATTTGCTGATGGGGCACAACTCAAAATGAGAAGACATTGGAAGCATCTCTTACTAATTTAAGCTTGGAATGTATAAGGTATGAATCTTACAAAAATGGAAAGTCACAGAAAATTAAATGGAACACATAAAAATCAATATCCTAGGCATTTGTGAGCTGAAATTGACTGATATTAGCCATTTTTTAATCCAAAAGGTACTTACAGGAATGATCCATTCAGGAGGAATGGCACATTCATGATCAAAAAGGATATTTCAAGATCTCTGTCAATACACATACAAGGAGAAATCTAGTGAATATGACTGTTCAGATTTGTACACCAACCACTAAAGCTGATGATGAAGAAATGGAAGAGTCCTACCAACATCTTTAGTCTGAAGCTGATCAAGTATGCCATCAAGATTCGTTGATAATTATTGATGATCGAAACGCAAAAGTTGGAAGCAAGAGGAACAAACAGTGATTGGCAAATATAGCGTAAATAAATGGCAATGGAGAGATGAGGAAGGGATCAAACAAGCCTCCGTGGTCCATCCTTCTTCACCTATTCTGACACGAACGTCCATATCACATTGCATCTATGCTAGATTTGATAATTCGTTGCTGGCCATACAGAACTCAGTCAATACAATTAAGGAGATTTATTAGGGAAGTTAATAGATTAGCACAAGTCAGGATCAGCAGATAGTAAGGACATCATCGTTGTTCTCCTCAACAAACAGCCAGTTTTTCCTCCGGTTGTCAGCCTATGTCTCCATGGGCCAGGAAGCCTGCCTGCCTGTCAGTCTGTCCCACAGTTCCATAGTCTGAGATCAGATAAGGGGAAGGTACCACATAGTCTGTGTGCCACAGTCTATGATGCACATCTGGTCTCGGCAGCCTCCACCACTTCAAACAAACCTTGAATGTGTCCTTCCAAGGTCCTTGGGATTTCTCCTCTCCTGCTTCTTCAAAGGTGGCTTAGCCTTGTTGCCAGGGGGCTGGAAAACTCACTAGTCCTCCCTATCAGTGTTACACATTCCCTGTTTGCGTAGTCCCACCTAATCATTTAGTAGGTGTTATGGAGATCGGGTAGAAGAGCCATAAGAAATTTCACTCCACCACACTTGATATTCTTTCCTGTTTTTCTAATAACCTTTCACTTTCTTCACGAATGATATTCTTGACTATGCCAAGGCATTTGACTGTGTGGATCCTAGCAAACAGTGGATAGCCTTGAGAAGAATGAATTCCTAAACACTTGATAGTGCGCATATGTAACTTGTACATGGATCAAGAGGCAGTTGAGCAAACAGCACAAGAGAACACTGCATGTTTTAAAGTTAGGAAAGGTGTACATCAGGATTGTATCTTTTTACCATACTTACTCAATGTATATGCTGAGCAAATAATCAGAGAAGCTAGATTATATGAAGAACTCGGCATCAGGATTGGCGGAAGGCTTTTGAAGAACCTAAAATACACAGATGACACAACCTTGCTTGCTGCAAGTGAAGACTTGATACACATGCTGATGGAAGATCAAGGATTTCAGCCTTCAGTATGGATTACCACTCAATATCAAGAACATAATCCTCATAGCTGTAACATTCTAAATGAAGCACATAGTGAAGTTACCAAGGATCTTTGACATGCTTGGCTCCACAATCAGTTTTCATTGGCAGCAGCAGGCAAGAGGTCAAAGACCATTTGCATTAGGCAAGTCTGCCGCACAAGACCTCCGTAGAGTATTGGAAAGCAAGGATGTTACTTTGAGGACTAAGGGGTGCCTGACCCAAGCTCTGGTATTTTCAATAGCTTCATATGGCTGTGAAAGTTGGCCCTTTAATAAGGAAGACTGAAGAAGAATTGATACATTGGAACTGTGCTGGAGAAGAATATTAGAAGTACCATTATCTGCTAAAAGGACAAACCAATCTATCTCACAGGCAGTATGGCCAGAGTGCTCATTAGATGCAAGGATGTCAAGACTTGGTCTCATGTACTTTGGACATGTTATCAGGAGAGACCAGTCTCTGGCGGAGGACATCATGCTTGGTACAGTAGAAAAGGAGAAAAATGAGGGAGGATGAATGGACACTTCAAGCAGATGAATGGATACTGTGGTTGCAACAGTGGGCTCAAGCATAGGAGCAGTTGTAGGATGGCACCGCCTATATTTTTAATTGTGCATTTTCTGAGTTGCGGTTGAGTCATTGGCTAATATTGAGTATTATAAAGCTATTTGAAACCATGTATTTTTTTAATTGGCAACTTAAAATCCAAAGCACTTGATTTGTAAACCTAACATTGGAGAATGAGAGAGTCTGGGTTAAATAATAATAGTTTGCTGAAGGTGAAGGCGCTTGAGAAAAACAGTTGCTACAACTCCCAGTGGGCGGACACGGCAGCTGGGAGCTCATTGATCCCTGTGCTAACATTCCCTTTTCTTCCCTTCCCATCAGTAAGGGGGGACAGTTCTGGAGGAGATGGTTTGGCTGGTCTTAGGCGGCCAGCTGCATGCCAAACGTCTTCTGGGAGGCGTAGAGCATGTACAGGAAGCCGTCTTCATCCTGCTCGCTCTGGTACACCTGGGAAATGCACGCGGGCCAGCAGGAAGAAGGCTGCTTAGTATTCCACTGCAGGCGATTCATATGATGTTGAGGAGCTCGCTATTATCCAATACAAGAAGCTGCTTCTCGCCCTTGTATCTTTTTCTATTATCACTGGGATTTTGGTGGGATGTTGATCTCAAATAAGCCGGACATCTTCCACTCTTTGTTCGAACGAGTGAAACCATGTATTTTTAAAGGAAAGGTTAAGGAGGGCTTTGCTCATGTTTCATAGCTTTTTCTCAATAGAGACCTCTGGAAAGTTTCTATCATATCTTGACATGGAATTGTGCCATTTATATATCATGAGTACTTATTTATAGTTACATGCTATTATTTCAGTGTCCCTGCTTGGTGCAAAAATGATATTTAGTTTGGTTACTGTTTTAAAATGTCTAACTTTCTGATTAAATTTATATAGAGTATGTAGATATTGAATAAAAGTCCATGCATAAGAACAAGAAGAGACTATTCTAAATGTGTATCAATAATTCTAGTTTTCTTAAAAATATATAATATTAATTACCTATATGTCATTTGGTTTTAATATTTTCTGTTGTAATTTTCTTTTCCTATTTTTAGATCAGTGGATAAATCTGTCATAGTATATGATACTGTAAGTATTTCACAATCTTGTAAGAACTATGTTAATTATATTTTTCATTTAAGTTTAGTCAAACTGAATGAAATAAACATACTTTTTTCCTTTTAATATTCCCAAGAATGTATGTTTTCGTAGCTGCTTAAGATGTTAGGAAAGGAGGGTATTGGTTTGGGGACAAGCACTTAAATATATCAATAATGATTTTTACATGGAAAAGAGTTCCAGCCGAATCAAAGAAAATGCTGATTTTCAAAAATAATTATTCTTACACTTTTTACACTAGCCTTCCATAACTAGAATAAGAATAAAAGCTTATCTAATTTGGAGTTATTAGAGCATCCTCATATTTTGCTGAGCTCTTTTCAAATATCACTGACTATTTGCAGCCTCATTTTCAGCCTGCTTTTCTATTGTTTTCCTTCTTAACTGTTCTTACTCTAAAACTATTGATTCTTTCCAAGGCTTTATATGATGTCTACTCTGAATTCTTGGTATTTTCCTCTTATTTTAAAACCTGTTTGTTTGGTTGCCCTTAACTTTGTGCGCGCGCACGCACACACACGTAGCCTACCACTCAGTCTGGCTGGGTTTAGAGATTAATATAAGAAATGTACTTGAAAAAATAGCCCTTTTTGCTAGGAAAAGATCCAGACCTGCCTGTATGAAGAAAAAGCAGTGCCCTTTAAGCAGGAATGTCATCCCAGTTCAATACACCTAGATGCTGGGTGGGTATAAAGCTAACATGTACAAGTCAAATGTCATGACAGCAAATGGACATTATTTAATTATTTGTTTTAGGACTAAATCATACAAATAACAATGCCAAGAGTCTAACAATTTCTAGGAAGGTGGTCGGTAGACAGGAATGTTGACAATAAGTAAAGGAGAATGAAATAAAATATTTCATAATATTCTCTTACAAGTTTTCATTAGTGCTTAATATTAAATAGTAGGATATTGAGCACGCATACTATTTAAATCAAGTGGATCATACATCATCTTTAGTAATAACTTGATTATTGCCTAAGCAAATGTAAAACTGTTTTTGTTATTTTGCAGAACACCGAGAACATACTTCACACGTTGGCTCAGCACACCAGGTCTGAACTTAATCTCAGTGGGTATTAATGGTAATCAAATTAGTCAGAAGATACATATTAATTGTTTTTGTTAAATAGGTATGTCACAACCTGTGCCTTTGCACCTAATATCCTTTTACTTGCTACTGGGTCAATGGACAAAACGGTGAACATCTGGCAGTTTGACCCAGAAGCACATTGTCAAGGTTAGTAAGGACATGATCTTTAAACCGCTTCAATCCTGTTTATACACTGTTTACATCAGAAATTTAGTAAAATTTCTAGCAAGTTACTCACATTCTTTTTCTCACCACATACTATACCTCCAAGTTTTATAATTTAAACATAACTTTAGAGAAGTCAATCTTACAGTAGTTGAAAACCAAAACTCACTGGATGTTGACTCGCCAAAATTCACTGACATTGATTTTGACTCATAGTGACCCCTTAAGACAGTTGTAGAACTGACCCATAGAATTTTCAAGGTTGTAAATCATTCTGAAAGCAGACTGCCACATCTTTCTTCCCCACACAACCGCTGGTACGTTCAAACCACTGACCTCTTGATTAGGAGTTAAGTGCTTTACCAGTGCGCCACCATGAAAACTCTTAGGGAATATTGTTGTACGCTACTGTTTTTCCAAATAATGGAGCATGAGAAGAGATTAGAAATGGTCATTTCATTTAGTTCATATTTGACAACCAACAGCGACATCCGTCCAACCATGGGAGTTTTAGTTTATCACCGAGGAAACTAAATAGTGGTGTCGGTGTACAGATGTCAGAGCAAATAGACTACTTCTGGGTTGCATTACATGTACTAAAGGAAGAATGCATTTCTGTAATAAAAAGAAAAAAATGAAAAAAAAAAGAAAAAAATGTCCTAAAGGGAAGTAATTTAGCATTGAGTAATATAAATACTAACTCAATTATCCATGATGCTGTTGGATCCTTTGACATTCTTGAAAGGCAGTAGTAAAACAGATTTAAGGAAATTTCATGCATGTAATTCAAAATAAGAATGTTTCTGAAGGAAATGTTTTATTTTTTGTTGCTGTATATTCTTGAGTATAAGCCTACCTGACTATCAGCCGAGGCACCTAATTTTACCACAAAAACTGTAGTAAAAATGTGCTGGAAAATTCAGCTTATCCATGAGTGTATATGGTATTTCACTTGCTTTTGTGATTGTGGTGTATGTGTGTGTTTAAGCAAGGAGCATGGAAGATCAGCTGAGGCAGTTTACTGAAGATTGGTCAGAGGAAGATGTATCAATGTGGCTCTGTGAGCAAGGTTTAAAAGACCTCGTCGATATTTTCAAGATGAATAACATTGATGGAAAAGAACTGTTGAATCTTACAAAAGAAAGCCTAGCTGATGATTTGAAAATTGGTAAGATTGGTGAAAAAATAAACAATGTTTAAAAATTACTTTTAAGAACTCTTAGGCTAGTTTTAGTTGTATGTGTGGCTTCCTCTTAATAGTCTCACGCAGTGGTTCTCACCCTTCCTAATTGCATGACTCTTTCATACAGTTCCTCATGTTGTGCTGACCTCCCCCAACCATAAAATTATTTTCATTGCTACTTCATCACTGTAAATTTGCCACTGTTATGAATCGGGCGATCCTGTGAAAGGGTTGTTTGCCCCCCCCACCCCCCCCCCACCAAAGGGTTTGCAACCCACAGGTTGAGAACTACTGGTTTAACAGTATTTATTCTGGTGTTTGCCTTTTGTAAAGGGAGGATATATTTTTATTAGGTTAGGAAATATACTGAATAGTACTTCTTTGATTAACTAAATCTACTCTATAATTAAAGTGTGGCAAAAAATAGGATTTTTTCATGGAGGTAAAATTTACATACCACAAAACGAATCTTTTAACGTGCACACTTGAGTGGTTTTTAGAGTTGTGCAACCTTCACCACTGGCTACTTCAAGAACATTTCAGGTTAGCAGTCACCCTTCAGTTCTCCTCTTCCCACCCATCAGTTCTGCCCAGCACTTGTAAGGTTTTATGGATGTGCTTATTCTCGACGCTTGTTTAATTAGTGGCTAGTACAATACCTGGTCTTCTGTGACTGGCTTCTTTCACTTTCATGATGTTTTCAGAATTCACCCATGTTTTAGTATGCCTCGTATCCCTCTTGGGAATAATATTTCATTGTATGGGAATACCACATTTTGTTTATTTAACATTAGTTGATGGACACATTCTTGTGACATTTTGATTATCATGAATAATGTTGATTCGAGCATTCTTATGACGAGTTATTGTGTGAGCAAATGTTTTCACTTTTCTTTGGTATGAACCTAGCAGTGGATGTGCTTGATTGTATTAACAGCTATGCCAGCTTCTATTCCCAGCAGCATTGTGTGAGGGACTTACTTTCTTCACTGCCTTGTCTATGCTTGTTCGTAACTGTCGTCTCCATTGTAGCCGTCCTCGTGGTTATGAATGGATAACTTCATTGTGGTTTGGATTTTCTTTTCCCAAAAGACAGTAAGGTTGAGTGTTTTCTCATGTATTTATTGATCATCTATGTCTTCAAATCCTTTGCCCATGTAGGGGTTGCTGTGTATTGTTATGTATGTAAATTCCTTATATAGTCTAGATACTAGTACCTTAGCAGATATGATTTACGTATATATTCTCCCACTTGTGGGTGATCTTTTCACTTAATTTAGTATAATTACTGTTAAAGGTGGGATTTACATCTGTTCATTTTCTGTTTCTTACATCGTTTTGCTTTTCTGTTTCTCCACAACTGACTTCTTTTGTGTTAAATAGTGTGACCTTTTAACTGTTACTTTAACTTAATTTTTAGTGATTTTTCTGGGGGTGATGTCACATATTATGATTTCATGATATATGAAATTGATTTCAAATAAATACTAAAATTCACTCACTGTCTTAGAGTCTGTTCTGACTCATGGTGACCCTATAGGACAGGGTAGAACTGCTCCCATGAGTTTGAGACTGTGTAACTCTTTATGGGAGTAGAAAGCCCAGTCTTTGTCCCGCGGAGTAGCTGGTGGTTTTGAACTGCTGACCTAGCAGATTGCATCCCAATGAATAACCACTACACTGTCAGGACTCCTAGTGTGTATTAAAAACCTTGCTCCTATAGAGTTCTATCTCTGCCTTTCCTCCCTCTCCTGTTGTAGTCTCGTATAGCACTTGCACATACCATAGGCCCATCAACAAGTAGTCATGGTGGGTTAGTGGGTTCCTAACCACAAAATCATCCATTTGAAACAAGCATTGGTTCAGCAGGAGAAAGATGAGGATTGCTACTCTCGTAAAGAGTTAGTCTGGAATTCGATGTGTCTGGCTTTCGGGAAGAATAGCATCTGGCATTTTAAAGGCTTGTTTTCAAATTCCATTAAGCCCACATGGAAGAAGTACACCAACATCTTTGATCCAAGGATTGTAAATTATATAATCTAATTCTGAAGGGAATGGCCTTAGAGCTTAAATTGTGAAATTCTGGTTGCAGAGACTATGGGTGATACATTCATGGGACCTGCACATGGAATAAGCCTCCAGTCATTCCCCCTCTAACCATAATTGAGGCGTGGGAATAACCTGGTGATGAGACAGAGTACTAGACAATTCCAGTAGATTAAAATGATGAACCTGACTTCACTGGTTAAAATCATCTTATTTAATCTCCCTTTTGATACGTTTTGAGCTTGATCTGGCTTTTAAGATTTTGTGTCTGGGTTTGTTTTTTTCTCACACAAGTTGGAGCTTATCTTTGGAGTTTGTTATTGTTGGCACAGTTCTTGACTCTGTAACTTTCTATGTTTTTCAATATGTGAAACCCAGGTTGGGTGAATCTATAGAGACAGCAAGAGTAATGGTTCCGGTGGGCGCTGAGGTATGTCAGGGAAAGGGGGAGCTGATGTCAAGGAGTAAAAGAAGAAGATATTTTGAAAATGATTGTTGTGACTGAACTATTGAATGGTATGATGTCCTAATAAAATGGTTTGGGCGGGCCAGGAGAGAGTTAGTCTCCGAAACCCACAGGGGCAGTTGGAATCTAGTACTTTAACCAAGGATAATAATTCTTTTCTAGGATTATGCTAATGAAACCTAGGGTATAATAGGCAACGATTTAAGGTAGGGAATAGCTCCATATATCTGATACCATGCTTTCCTAAGGAATGTCCAAAAGATTACAATTACAATATTCTTGACACTGAGGGCTGTGTATTGAGACACTAAATCCACAAATCTGTAAACATTACCACAGCATGTAATCTCTTCCAAACTAGAAGTGTGCAAGGTGAAGAGCAAGACAGTTTGAGATGGGATGCAGAATAAGCAGGAAGTCCTCTGATGAGCCAAGTGATTTCCTTCTTGTCCACTGGCATAAGTTTATAGTTGAGCCTTATAGGAATGTAATTGAGTTTTTTGTAGCTCATGAGTTCCCAAACTGACACGGCTCTCACCTGGCAATTATAAACTTAAGTATTATAGCCCATAATCCAGGATACATTGTAGGTATCTGCATTTGCAGCCTCCGGATCATTCCAGGTCACCCCCCGGGGACACACCTACTTCGGGAAACATGGATATAGGTGATAAAATAGTAGACATGTGGAATGACAAATGTAAAGGAACTGTTTTATGGGGGCGGGGGCAGGTGTTTCAAAAAGTTAACAGGAAAGTTCCATTATCTCTCTCTTTCCCACACAATTTGAAAAACTCATATCAACTATATATTTCTAATTGGTAATGAGGCTTCTTCAAAACACATTCTGTCTTTTGTTCTACTTGCATCTCCTACCACTGTTGAACTTAAATTATAAAAGCATTTGGTATATATTTCTTTTTTCTAATTTAAAAGAAGATCAAATACCTTTAAAGCGTTACCATTAATGTCTTCATATCCTTACCTTTAGGAATTTCATATAGGATGCTGGTTCCTGTTACAATACATAGATTTTACTTGTTGCTTGATTATATTCCGTGATGTATCTGTGGGTAATAGAACATTTACCATTTTTTGTTTTGTTTATACAAAAGTCAAGTGAAGCAATTTGATTAGAAATAATCGATAAGGGCTTGTGCACTGACTTGCTTTTGGTGTGACCTTCTGCAGCTGTTCCCAATTGGTCTGACTCCCTTTCCAATGAGTACCATATATGTTCGAGTATAAGCCAACCCGAATATCAGCCGAGGCACCTAATTTTACCACAAAACGGCATAAAAAAAGGGCACTGAACACTCGGCTTATACATGAGTACATACAGTACATGTTAAAGTTTTGGAGTCTCAAATCCATCAGATTCTTCATTCCCTCCTTCTGCACGGGTGCCAGCCACAGGTCTGTGACTCTCTTGTTTGTATTAGGGCTTCCCAAGGCTGCCTAGCCACCATGTTTTGTTGGAAATGTCTGTGGGATTTGATTTTGCTATGCATTTGCTCAGTTTTATGTGAGGAATTCAGAAACGGTGCTGCTGTTTCCACCATTTCCTCCCAACCCTCTTTCATAACCCACAGGGGCAGTTCTGCTCTTATAGGGAGGGTCTTTGGGAGTCAAAACTGACTCGGAAGCAGTGAATTCAGTTTGAGTTTGAGGGTACCTCTAGTTGTGCTTCCTTTTCCTCTTTAAAGCAGTTATGTTTTCCCTTGATCATTCTAGTCAGAAGCTTATTTTCTTTTAAAAAATAAGCTCCTTTAAAAAAATAAATAGGCTTATAGCTTTCCTTCCAAGAACCAACTTCTGATACTGTGAGGGGATTGACGGCTTGTGCGTCTCAGTTCGCAGGCTCTGGGGCAGCCCGGTGTTCGGGGCATCCAGCTGATGCTGGATGTCCTGTTTTCTTTTCCCCGCCACAAGGTGATGCTTCTAGGACAGTGGTTCTCAACCTTCCTAACGCCATGACCCTTTAATACAGTTCCTCGTGGTGGTGACCCCCCAACCATAAAATTATTTTTGTTGCTACTTCATCACTATAACTTTGCTACCGTTATGAATCGGGTGACCCCAGTGAAAGGGTCGTTCGACCCCCAAAGGGGTCGCAACCCACAGGTTGAGAACTGCTGGTTTAAGGCAAAGCTGGGGAGTGGAAAATGGTACATTATCATTTCCCATCCTTCCTAGGGAGTTTGTAGAAATTTGTTTTGTCTTTCTGATGTGATTACTAGTGTCTGGAATCCATCAAACCCTCAACTATGTGGCATTTGCAGGGTTGGATATGAGTCAAGAAGAGAGTAGGAGACTTGGTAGCATATTGTAATGGATCATGTTGTTAAGAACCAGATGTCTGTCCAAGACTTTAGTAAACAACGGCTTGGTCTTACCTTTTAACCATACTGGTTTATAACCCGGCTGTTAAGGGTCTTTTCCTTCTGTGCACTGAATTCACTATTCTCAATCCACTCCCAGCCTTTGGAGATGTGTGCACTAAATGAGATGTTTGTGTCTGGTTAAGATGTGATTTGATAATTGTGTCCCCAAGGGCAAGGTGATCTGAATACACTTTTAATGACATTGAAATTAGACAAGGATAAAACTCAATTTAAAGTGTTCTTACGTGGGCCATTTTGAATCAGTGTTCTCTATCCTCTAGTATAAAACTAATACACAGGTATAATATTTTGGCAGAAGGTGATTCACCTTTATGTTTTTCTGAAGATTGAATGCTGCCACAGGTTTTTCCTACTGTCTGAAAGTACAGTGTTCCTATTAAGCCAATTATAAGCTGAAATGTGTAAAATGAAGAGGGAGTTAACCATTCACTGATCTGAGGAAAATTTTGAGTGTTTCTAGATCCCAAAGTAACCTACCAAATCATACAAAATAACAAGCCTAACCCAACACTAGCGTAGTGCCCACAGACACAGTGCGTAGGCTAGTTTGATGCCTCCTGTAGTTAATCTTGCTTGGCAACACCTCTCTGGCTACGCGGGGCGTTACCTCTGACGGCTCACTGCAAAACAAACACTACAGATGAGTTTTACCACCACCACCTTTTTTTTTTGGTTAGTGAACCAAGTAATTAATTAAAGTTTTTCTTACTAAAGTATAGTAGAATAAAATGGTCTTTCGAAAAGTAAGGGACCTTGATATCCTTCTCTTACTGTAAATTTTTAATATCCAGTTATATGGCTTTTGTCTAATTATAGCATGGTGTAGAAATACTCAGGGAAGATTATCATGCCATTTCTACTCCCATGTAGGATCTTCTTATGGCAAATTACCAATACGCATACCCCAACCATGATAGAAAGACATTTTTTCTCTCACACTGCAAGGGACTACAAGTTCAAATTCAGAGCACCAGTTCCAGGGTAAGGCTTGCTCTGTCTGTCTGTCTGTCCTAGAGGAAGGCCCCCTGCCTTTCAACATCTGCTCCTTGGAGATGTCCCATTTGTTTTGGCAGCAATCATCTGTGTCTGAGAGGTTCTAAGCACAGGGGCCCTGGCCCAAAGGATTTACTGTGCCCTTACCTCTTATTTCTTGGTGTGATAGGTCCCTCTGATCTTTCATATTTCAAAGAGGACTGACTCAGATATGGCCTAATTATATCCTGCCTCTTAACAGAACTACACTCTATCCTACCTCATACATCACATGTGTTAGGTTTTACAATGCATAAAATGCATCAGATAATATGGAGATGAATGCATCACTACACAATTGCCAGAACACTGAGAATCATGGCACATGACTATTGACATACTTTTGGGAGACACTATCGGTTCATGATAGTAGTCTGATAGAACTTGTTTTAAAGCCTACATTTTTAAATCATTTTATTGGGGCTCATGCAACTCTTATCAAAATCCACACATACATCAATTGTGTAAAGCACACTTACAAATTCGTTGCCCTCATCATTCTCAAAACTCGCTTTCTGCTTGGATTTCTGGAATCAACTCATTTTCCTACCCCACCCCTGCTCCCCCTTCCCTCATGAACGCTTGATAATTTATAAATTATTATTTTATCTTATCTTACACTGCCCGGCGTCTCCCTTCACCCACTTTTCTGTTGCCCATCCCCCAGGGAGAAGGTTATATGTAGATCTTTGTGATCATTCCCCCTTGCTCTACCCCCCTTCCATCCCGGTATCATCACTCTCACCAATGGTCCTGAGGGATTCATCTGTCCTGGATTCCTTGTGTTTCCAGTTCCCATCTGCACCATTGTGCATCCTCTGGTCTAACCAAGTTTTCAAGGTAGAATTGGGATCATGATAGTTGGGGGGAGAAAGTGTTTAAGAACTAGAGGAAGGTTGTGAGTTTCATTATTGCTATACTGAACCGAGTGACTCATCTCCTCCCCACTACCCCTCTGCAAGGGATGTCCAGTTGTCTGCAGATGGGCATTGGTTCCCCATCACATGCTCCCCTCATTCACGATGATATGATATCCACCCCCCCCCCCCCGCCTTTGGTGCTTGAAACCTGGTCCCCTCGACCCTTCTTGATCACACAGGTTAGTGTGCTGCTTCATGTGGGCTTTGTTGCTTCTGGGCTAGATGGCCGCTTGTTTACTCTCAAACCTTTAAGACCCCAGATGTTATATCTCTTGATAGCTGGGCACCATCAGCCTTCTTCACCACACTTACTTATGCACACATTCACCTTCAGTGTTTACGTGGGGAAGGTGATCACATAGTGATGGTTTTTGTTCTTTGGTGTCTGCTACCCGATCCCTTCAACACCTAGTGATCACACAGGCTTTTGCGTTTCTTCTCTGTGGGCTTTGTTGCTTCCGAGCAAGATGGCCGCTTGTTTGCCTTCAAGCCTTTAAGACCCCAGACGCTACATCTGTTGATAACTGGGCACCGTCAGCTTTCTTCATGTTTGCTTATGCACACGTTTGTCTTCAGCGATCATGTTGGGAAGGTGGGTATCATGGAATGACCGTTTAGCTGAGCAGAGTGCTCTTGTATTAAGAGAATGTGCGTGAGGAGGCCCAATGTCCACCTGCTACCCTACTACTAAACCTATAAATATATGCACATAGCTCTATTTCCCCCATAATCAAATATATTTACATATGTACATGTCTGTATTTAGGCCTCTATGTATGCCCTTTGCTTCCTACTCCTTAACTCTATTTCCTTTCCTCCTGTCCCACTACCATGTTCAGCCTTCATTCTGGTTTCAGTAATTCCTCTTAGTTACATTGCCCTTGATCACTCCCTACCAGTCCTCCCATCCCTTCCCTCCACTAGTTTTGAACCATTCATTGTTCCCTTGTCCCTGAGTTGGCCAACACCTCCTCTCTTCTCCCACCTCCCACACTCTCATGTCCCTCCAGGACGTTGGTCCCGGTATTTTCTTCTCACATCGTCTATCCAGCCTATCTTATCTAGAGGGCCTTTTAGAGAATAATATGTGCAGAAATTGGGGATGGCTTCCACAGCACCAAAGTGGCACATAAGAACTTGGCGACGTTGGCAGCACCACCGACAAGCTAACAAACAAAAAAGCCACTGACATACAAAATTTAAAAGAGGAAAAAAGAAAAAAACAAAAGAAAAACTTGTTAATAGTTCAAGGTCTATTTGTTGACTTTAGGAGTGTTTTCTGGACGAGTCTGATGGGGTGTCACGTCCTGACCCCAAAGTCCATCCTTTATACTCCCTTGGGACCTCCATGCTCTGTTTCCCTGTCCGCTCAATTGCACGCCCCCGGTGTTTTACCTCAGTGTGGTGGGGTCAGCGCAGTCACACATCCCACACTGTGTCTCCTGTGCTGTCCCGTGTAGGGCCATTGGTCAGTGCAGGATGTTGTATCTCACCGTGGGTCCAGCCATATGGCCCTCTCTGTGCATTGGGCACTCCGAGCCAGGCTATTGACTTCTGAGCTTGGTGGGCCCAGGTGTTAAAGTCTACATTATATGTCTCAGGCAAAATAAAAATATACAGCTCTGATACTCTTGGGTGGAAAAAGGCAGTATAGTGCATGCAATAGGAACTACTTGAGAAGTGGCCGTTGGAATAACCCTGGGAGGGGGGCCGCCATCATGGACAGAGAATCAATATGCCTGATTTTGGAGGTGCCCTGCCCTAAATAGTTGTTTTTGTGATAACACTAGAAATTCAATGCCATCACATCAATTTCAGCTCACAGTGAGTGCATAGGACAGCATAGAACTACCCTGGAGGGTGTCTGAGGCTGTAGGTCTTATGGGAGCAGACGGCCTCATCCTTCTCCAGCAACAGCTGGTGGGGTCAGACTGCCATTCAAGATGAAATCCACTGTGCCACCAGGCTCCTGTGATAAAATAGTTTTCTCTAAAGTCTCTTAAATTCTCAGGGAATCTCCTTAATAACATGCTAATTTTATGATCAATGTTTTGAAAAACTTTCCAAGCATTTTCCACAGTGACCATATACTGTCCTGTTAACAGTGCGTACAGGTTCTGATTTCTCTGCTTCCTCGTCAGTACTTGTTTTCCATAGCCATCCTATTGGGAAATTAATACCTCATGGTGGTTTTGATTTGTATTTTCATAATGACTATTAGCATCGAACATCTTTTCAGTTTTTTTATGACTGTTGACTATTGGTTTCTTCTTTGGTAAATGTTCATTTAATTCCTTTGCTCACTTCTAAATTATGCTTTGTTTTAGTTGTTCACTTATAGGAGTTCTTTTTTATATTCTGGGTAATAACCTCTATCAAATCGAGGAAATCACTTTGATAAGTAGTTTTACAGGATCATTCAGCATGTAAAGAAATTCTTAATTTTTGTGTTTGTTTTAATCGCATAGAACACTCACCACAATCCATATATACATCCATCGTGTCAAGCACATATTTGTACATATGTTGCCATCATATTTTTCAAAACATTTTCTTTCTACTTGAGCCCTTGATATCAGCTCCTCACATTTTTCCCTCCCTCCCCCACTCTCCCTCCCTCATGAACCCTTCATAACTTATAATTTATTATTATTTTCATGTCTTACACTGACCAGTGTCTCTCTTCACCCACTTTTCTGTTGTCTGTCCCCCTGGGAGGGGGTTATATGTAGATCATTAAGATTGGTTCCCCCTTTCTCCCCGCCACCTTCCCCCTAGCCTCCTGGTATCACTACTCTCAATATTGGTCCTGAGGGGTTTATCTACCCTGGGTTCCGTGTGTTGCAAGCTCTTTATCTGTACCAGAGTACCTGCTCTGGTCTAGCCTGATTTGTAAGGTAGAATTGGGGTCATGATAGTGGGGGTGGGGTTGGGTGGAGGAAGCATTAAAGAACTAGAGGAAAGTTGTATGTTTCATCGGTGCTATACTGCACCCTGACTGGTTTGTCTCTTACTTGTGACCCTTTAAGGGGATGTCCAATTGTTTGCAGATGGGTTTGGGGTTTCCATTCCGTACTCCCCTCATTCACTGTGTGGTAGTTTTTAAAGAATTGTTTTGTAATCACCAGTTAGAGTTTAGTGAATTGCTTGAAAGAGGTAGTCATAGGAAAGTAGTACTAAGCATCAATCACCTGCTTGGTGGCTCACCACATTTCTGTAGATTACAAGTCCAGAGACAGAGCAACTCGGCACAGAAGGGCAGTATGAGCTTCATGTTCTCATTGATGCCTCTTTTCCCCAAAGCCTCATGGGGTTGGCATGGGCTGGGTTCTCTAGGGAAGCAAAACTGTCTATACTAGTGGTATAAATTTATCCATCTCACTGTCATCGAGTTGATTCATTATCCCACCCTATTGGACAGCGTAGAACTGCCCCTGAAGATTTCCATATCATTATAACTGTACAGAAGTAGAAAACCTTGTCTTTCTGCTGAGGAGCAGCTGGTGGTGTTGAGGTACTGAGCTTGTGGTTAGCAGCCCAGCAGGGATCCCACGGCACCACCAGTGCTCCAAACTACTGAGAATCCTGACCCAGCCACGTTAACACAAAGCATGCAGTGCCGGGATGGTTTGTGTCAGAGCTGAGGAATCCCGAGTTGATGCATCCTTCAGTATAAGGGGACTGCTACCAAGCCTACCGCGAGCATTTGACCAGAGATTATCTTTGTTTCAATTGCCATTAAGTCCATTTTGACGAGTGGTGACCCCAACCATATCAGTACAACTGGTTGTATAGTGTTTCCATGGCTGGTTTTTCCACCAGACCTTTTTTAGACGTGCCTTTGGGTGAGAGAAACACAAGCCTTTCTGTTCCAGTAAAGATTTAGTCTCAGAAACCCACAGGGGCAGTTCTCCCTCATCTTATAGGGCCGCGGTTCTCTACCTTCCTCATGGCGCGACCCTTTAATACTGTTCCTCATGTGGTGACATCCCCCCTCCACACACACACACACACACACACACACACCATAAAATTATTTTTGTTGCTACTTCATCACTGTGATTTTGCTACTACTATGAATCGGGCAACCCCTATGAAAGGGTCATTCCACCCCCATTGGGGTCGTGACTCTGGTTGAGAACCGCTGCTATAGGGACACTGAGTAGGAATCAACTCAATGGCAGTCAGTTTGGTTTGGAGCTCAGGTGAACGTGACCCTTCAACCATAGAGGGACTTCATGAACTTTGTGTGGGTCAGGAAATGAACCTGCCTTGTCATTGGGAGGAGCCACCGTGTCTCAGCACTGCAGACTCAGCAGTCCTTGGGGAGCTCCAGATGTCTTGGCAGCTACCTTCCTCTGGGCCTGCAGGCATCCAGGCCCAAAGGACACACTCCTCTCCTTGCTCTTCTTTCTTGATGGTAATTCATCCCTCTGATTGCTGTTCCTTCTTTCTCCTTTTCTATCTTGTCAAGTAAAAGGTGTTGCAGGCTGCACCACACGAAAACTGTGATTAGACTGTTGCATCGTGCCCTTAACCCCCTTTTCAGATCACAGCGTGGAGATCAGTACACAATCGCCACATTACATAACTTCCAAACCACTGCGAATCATGACCCCACTAAGATGACACCTATACTGGGGGGAGATACAGTTCAGTCCATGACACCTACCTATTATCTCTAGAAATGCCAATAGCTTTGACTATCCTTACTAAAATTAAAAATACACTTAAAAATTAAAAAACAAAATGAAATTTCTGCACACTCAGTTTTAGACAAATGAGTAGTAATTCCAATTTATAAAAGTTTGGATATATAACAACGAATTTTTACGTGAACATCTTTAAAATTGCAGGGGTGAGTGGCAGTGTTTTGTAAATTAATCCCCCCAAAATGAACTTTTCCTCTTTTTGTTTGTATAAATGTCCTAAACCTAAAAGTTGGAGGAACTTTCAGAATGTAGTTTGTTTAAAATAAGTACTACAAAGTCATTAAAGAATTTATAAAGAATATAACACCTTGTGACAGGAGTACATCTGATTATTTTTGGTGGTGGATAAAATCTTGTATAAAGGTTACTAGCAGTTCTCTAATCCTAACTGAATATTTCTTTCAGAATCTCTAGGGCTCCGTAGTAAAGCCCTGAGGAAAATTGAAGAGTTAAGGACAAAGATGAAGTCCCTTTCCTCTGGAATTCCTGATGAATTTATATGTCCAATAACCAGAGAACTTATGAAAGATCCTGTTATCGCATCAGGTATGTGTGGTGCTATGCTAAGTTTCAGGGTGAGTGCTAAATGAATAAATATAGACCATGAACAGATGTTATTAAATGTGAAGAATTGAAAAAAGTTTTATTTCAGGTAAGTAGGATTTTTCCCATCTGTTAAAAGATTTTGTTTTAGACCTAAGTAGAACAATTGAGCAGTATTTCTTAACAAGTAAAGTGGGACGGAGTAGATTTGAATAAGTATAGAAATAAAGTTTTACAAACTTCTGAATTACATTATTAGTTCCCAAAATGTAAAAGGTAAATGTTGCTTTAACAGAGACGGTTGAGATCTCTTAAATTTCGCAATCACTTAAGCATACTTCATATATCATGAATTTAAATAACTTGACAGACAAAAAATTTTAAACCATAAATTTGCTTCACTTGACATTAATTTCTAGTCTTTGTTTTAAATCATTTTCTTGGGGGCTCATACAGTTCTTACCACAATCCATACATCCATCCATTGTGTCAAACACTTTTTTTTAGATTTTATTTTTTTAATCGTTTTATTAGGAGCTCATACAACTCATTATAATACATACATACATCAATTGTGTAAAGCACATTTGTATATTCATTGCCCTCATCATTCTCAAAGCATTTGCTCTCCACTTAAGCCCTTTGCATCAGGTCCTCCTTTATTTCCCCCTCCCTCCCCGTTCCCCCCTCCCTGAGGAGCCCTTGATAATTTATAAATTATTGTTTTGTCATATCTTGCCCTGTCCGACATCTCCCTTCACCCCTTCTCTGTTGTCCGTCCCCCAGGGAGGAGGTCACATGTAGATCCTTGTAATCGGTTCCCTATTTCCCACCCACTCTCCCTCTACCCTCCCAGTATCGCCCCTCATACCCCTGGTCCTAAAGGTATTATCCGCCCTGGATTCCCTGTGTTTCCAGTTCCTATCTGCACCAGCGTACATCCTCTGGTCTAGCCAGATTTTTAAGGTGGACTTGGAATTATGAGAGTGGGGGAGGAGGAAGCATTTAGGAACTAGAGGAAAGTTGTATGTTTCATAGTTGCTACATCGCACCCTGACCGGCTTGTCTCCTCCCCGAGACTCTTCTGGGCTTTGGGTCTCCACTCCGCACTCTTCCCCTCATTCACAATGATAAGATTTTTTTGTTCTGTTGATAACTGATACCTGATCCCTAATCCCTTCGACACCTTGTGATCTCACAGGCTTTTGTGCTTCTTCCCTGTTGGCTTTGTTGCTTTTGAGCTAGGTGGCCACTTGTTTACGAGTCAAGCACTTTTATACATATGTTGTCATCATCATTATGAAAATATCTTCTACTTGAACCCTTAGTATCAGCTCTTTGTCCACCCCCCCATGAGCCCTTGGTAAATTATAAATTATTTTCATATCTTACATTATCCACGGTCTCCCTTTACCCACTTTTCTATTGTCCGTTCACCTTGGGAGGAGGGGGTTCTATGTAGATCATTGTGATCAGTTCCACCTTTCTCACCTCTACCCTCCTGGTATTGCTACTCTTATTGTTCCTGAAGGTTTCCCTGTGTTGCGAGCTCTTATCTATACCAGTGTACATGCTCTGGTCTAGCCAACTTTAATTGACGTCATCATAGTGGGGTCTTTTTCATAGTTTTAATCAGTAAATGCCTACTCTTATTTTTATAATGGCTTGAAACTTTACTATGTTTATCTTAGCTGATATTAGTCAACATAATTTAACTTTCAATAGATTTTATTCCATTGTTCTTTATTACATTTTGCTTAGCTCTTCTATTTGATGTCTTGGCAATTGTATTGGGAACAGTGTTGCACTGATGTCTTGGAACATTTTTTTTTTATTACCATTACCTTGGGTTATTTCCATAGGCTATATTCGCCAAAGTAAAATGAATTGTTCAGATGTTATTTAATGGGCATGAAAAGAATAGTTTTGCATAGTCTTTGCTGCATTTGTTAGCAGGCCTTCCTTCAGGGGAAAAAAACAGCTAAGAGTATTACCATTAGCAATATATTGTAGTGTAACTGTTTCCCATAATTTTGTCATCACTGAATTTTAAAACATTTATTTTTGTTAGTTCAATAGCTGCTTGAAACTAGATTGCTTGCACTGTAATGGAAACAGTATATTTTTTACATGGTATTTTACTATTTAAAAAGTCTTAGGAATTTGTCATCGTTCATAACTAATTTACCTGAGCTACATAGATATTGACCTTATTATATACTGTGTCTACATTATTAGGGAACTAATCCTTGAGCTATATTTTGTTACTGTTTTTATTGTGGAAATATATAAATAAAACATTTGCTAATTCAGCAACTCATGTACAGTTCAGTGAAACTGATTATAAAAAAAACCCTGTAAGACAGGGTCAAACGGCCCCTGTGAGTTTCCTAGACTCTAACTGTAAAAAGCCCCATCTTTCTCCCTCGGAGCGGCTGATCTTGCCAGATCGCCACAAAATTGGTTATATTTATCCCTTAACCACTCTCTTCCTCCTAGTTAGTCTACCACCATTAATGTAAACTCAGTGCCCTCCTTGGCCTGGCTAGCACTAGTCTTTGGTTCTAATATGCAGTTGCTGGTGTCTTACAAATGAGACCATAAAGCATTTTTCCTTTTACGCCGGACTTATTTTGATTAGCAGAAATTTTTCTTCAATATTTTATTGAGTTCAGGTGGAAAATTACACCGAAAATTCAGTTGCCATTGAATAATTTCTATACATATTGTTCAGTGATACTGGCTATATTTCTCTTACGCCAACATTCTTAAGTATTTCCATTCTGGATGTATTGTTTCTGTGAATCAAGTTTTCCCGCCCCATCTAACCGTCTCATCTGTGCTTTAGGGTGAATATTGAACATTTGCTTACAGGTAGCTGCTGCTCCCTCGCCCCCTCCCCCCCCACACACCCCCCCTCAGGAGTACAGGACTCATGAGTGATACTGTTGTTATGAGCAAGTGTGCTGTTTGGCTGAAAGGTGACCTGTGGGAATAGTATGAGAATGTAAAGTGTAACTCAAAGTGATAACCCTACAGGTTCTACTGGTCCTGTAAGTGGCTTTTAATTTATTTTTATGAGACTGAGTTTTCTTTTGTAATTTTTTCTCCTATTTGGAACCAGGATGGGACTTTTTCTTCCTGGAGAGAGTCGTGGTTTTGTAATCTCACAAGGGGTAGGTCTGCCCGGTCCTGTAGGGTCACTGTGAGTTGGCAGTGACTCAATTGGAGTGAGTTTGTCTGTTTTTATGGGGACCATCTGTTGTGTTTCTGGGCAGAAACGGTAGGCAGTGGTGTGCACTATTTAGTTCTTCTGGTCTCTGCTGTGGTTTGTGTAGGGAATTAAGCGCTGTAAGCTATAGTCTTGAGTCTTTGGTATGTTTTTTCTTTTTCTTTTGCTCCAGGTTAGTACAGATCAGTAGTTATATCTTAAGATTAGTATAATGTTTTCAATGCTGTGGTGTGTATCAGGACTTCATTTCTCTAGAAGACTGAATAATACTGCATGTGTGTGCATATCACATTATATTGTAGGTTGATGCACATTTAGGTTTCCCCCCCAATCTTTTGGTTATTGTGAAAAGTGCTGCAGTAAACATTGGTGTACAGGGTCCTATCTGCGTGTGTGCACTTCTTTCGGTTTATACCAAGGCTTGGGAATGCTGCGTCAGGTGGTATTCCGTGTTCACCCTTTTGAAGAGTTGCCAAAGTAATTTCCACACTGGTTGTATTGTTTGTTTTTTTAATTTATTGGGGGTTCTTACATCTCTTATCACAATCCATACATTCCTCCAATGTGTCAGGTACATTTGCACATATGCCACCATCATCATTTTCAAAGCATCTCTTCCTCCTTTCCCCGCCAGCCCTCCCTGAGAACCCTTGATAAGTTATTTTTTCCATAGCTTCCATCGCCCCTCACCCACTTTTCCGTTATTCGTCCCCTTGGGAAGAGGGTGGGTTGTATCGTTTTGCATTCCCACCAATGAAATATGTTAATATTTTTGTGTCTCTTTACTATGAACTCTGATAGGAAAAATTCTTTTATAAAGCTGTAAATATTTTACTTTTTAAAAAATGCTTTGCTCTATTATATTTGGAGTTTCATATTTACTCAGACATTTGAACCAAGTTGAATAAAGAACATGTGCCTGTGCTTTTGGCAAATAATTGTTATTCAAATGTGAAAATGAGGTGTACTTATTGTGTAATATTTCTTCAAACAATACAGAGGTATATAAATAAGTCACCTCATCTGTCTGATCCTAAATTCGTGGCTCCAAAGGCAAAAGTATTATCAATTTAGCATATAATTCTGGATGGTTTTACTGTATGTGCATAAATACCACATTCTAAATAGCAGTAGACTATCTGTTTACAAAACTACATTGCTCACACCGTTTTCTATCTTCCTTTTTAATATGTCATTTGTAGATCTCACTACTGGCTGTTTTAATTATTCTGGGTTCAGTTCTTACTTTTTTAAAAGGCTGCCTAGTATTCAGATTTACCTGTGTCCTATAATTTATTTCATTCCCTATAGGTTTGCTGTTGTAAACTGTTGAAAAGTAGTATTCCATAAACTTATGCACTTTTGTGCTTTTTCCTGTTATACATTGTGATGGACTTACCTCACTCAGCCAGTCTTCAAGGTCTTTACATTGTATCACGACTCTCCTGCTGGCAATAGTAGCATTCCACTGTATGTATATTGAAAGATAATGGAGGTTTTCCACACACTTTATGAAGCCTTTCTTATATATACACCTACTTAGCTTTGATAGTCCAATTTAACAATTTTGTAATTTTATGTTCTTAATGGTGTCATTTGAAGAGCAGAACTTAATATTGATGAATCAGTTCATTACTTCTCTTTTTGATTCAGGGCTAACTAGATTTTCAATGATTTTGCCTTGCGCTTTAAAAGTTTTTTTGGGGGGGTTTATAATTCATATAAATTATTTTGTTTGGGATGGTATGCTGGGATGTCTAGAGAAACAAACCAGTCATTCATGTACGTATAAGAAAGATCTTTAATTACTTCAAGAAGTAATTTTCTACAAGGAAGGCATCTCAGCCCTGTCCCACTCAAGCCCACGGGTCAGAGCCTTCTTCAGGACAGTGAAGCAGGAGATCATAAGGTGGTAGATGCAGAATCTTAGGAACCCAAAGTTTGTAGAAGCATGGCAGCACGCTGACAGATCCTACATCGGCGCACATGGGGCTGTCCAAGGAGGCAGATAGAGTCCTAGCAAGCAGGTGGGGTGGGGAATGGGAGAAAGGGGGAGTTCTCTCTGTTCTTCCATCAGTCTGTGACCTGATTGATAGGTTAGACTCCACCCCTACATGTTCACACAAATGCAAGTGTGACACTTACCCCATACATAGCATTTAGTTTGAGTCTCTGGTTGTTCAGGTACCATGTGTTGGATACTCTTTTTCTCACTGAATTACACTGGTGCCTCTGCCTTTGCTTATCAGTTTCTATAAAAAAAAACTTGCCTGGATTTTAATCAGAATACTGTTTAATTTGTACAAATTAGTCTTCTAGCTCATTAATGGGGGCTTCAGAAAGGTGGTGGAAATTTTCCATTTTTCCAAGGACTTTTTGAAGCCACCTGGTATGATCTTTGAGTAGCCCTTGTCAGGCACAGTAGGGTGGTAAGCATTGGACTGCTAACTAAAAGGTCAGTTTGAACTTCCTAGCTGGTCTGTTAGACAGAGATGAGAGTCTGCTTCTCTAAAGAGTTACAGCCTCAGACATGCGATGGGGATGGATCAGCTCTGCTCTCAGCCTTATCGGATTGGACTGCAGGGCACTGGGCTTTGTTTTTATTTTTGTTAAAATTATCCTTATTGTTGTTAGACCTTATCCTCTGACTGTGTTAAATTTATTTTACTAAGGATAGCTTTTAAAAACTAGATCTTTAAGAGTGGACTTTTGTACATGATATCATCTGAAAGGCTTAAAAATGCTGGTTTACCTAGTTTCACTGGTGAGGAAGTATTGAGAGAGCAGACTAATTTGGTCTCCTGCCTATTTATTTTCATTCTTCCTTGGATCCTTGGCTGCCCTTTTGATCTCAAATGGTTCATTATTATAAGGTGTTCAGGACTAATCTCTGTAGCAGCAGACTTTCGGAAGCCACATCTTTCACTCATGGAGCAGCAGGTAGGTTTGAACTGCTGATCTTTCTTCATTTGCAGCCAGAAGCTTAAGCACTATGTCACCGCCATTTCTTAAAGCATCTCATTCTTAATGGCCTCTTAAAACATTTCCCTGGCTGGGTCCCCGCTGGGCAGCGGAGGGGGGAAGCCCTAGCTCATGCTAGCTAATAAACTCCTTTTGCCTCTCAAAAAACCCATTTTCCTATTTTTTTTTTCTTCTGTAATATTGCCTGACTTGTACTTGTGGGGCTTGTGCAAAACTAATGTTAGTACA
Source organism: Tenrec ecaudatus (assembly GCF_050624435.1). Lineage (NCBI taxonomy): Eukaryota > Metazoa > Chordata > Mammalia > Afrosoricida > Tenrecidae > Tenrec > Tenrec ecaudatus. Next base: position 80,447,742 of record NC_134542.1, read on the forward strand.
GGGAACCGTGGTTAAAGCACTCAATTGATAACCAAGATACCAGCGACTCCTTGGGAGAAAAATGGGGCAGTCTGCGATCTTTTGTATATGTGTGGCGAACATGGTGGGTTAGAACAGCCGACCTCTGGTTAACCATTGTACTATCAGCTCATTGTGTAATATGATAAGTTAATATATTTCCCAGTGCTGCCATACACATTACTACAGACTCACAGGCTTCAGACAGCCTCACTTTGGGTCTGGTGGCATAGTGGTTATGCTTTGGGCTACTAACTGCAAGGTCAGCAGATTGAAACTACCAGCCATTCCCCAGGAGATGGACGGGGCTTTCTACTCTTGAAAAACACTCTTGGAAATTCACAGGGTAGTTTTACCCTGTTTTATATGTTGCTTTACTCACTGGCAGTAAGTTTGGGTTTGTAGATCTGAAGTCCAGAGGTCTCCCTATATTAAACTCAAGATGCTGGCAGGCTTCCAGTCTACGCAGACTCCATCCAGTACATAATTCAGTTCTGCTTTTTCAGGTTGTTGCTTTCTTGCTGACTGAGGGCAGGTCCCAGTTCTGAGAGCCAAAAAACTTTCCAACCACATGTTCATGTCCCTGGACCTGTGGTTGATTATGTTATCTTATAAGACAAAAGATGTGAAGGATCAGATTGGAGTGGGTCAGTAAGATCACAGGAATTCTTAAACATGGAACAGTGAGGGCCGGAGTTAGAGATGGCAGCAGTGGTTGGAATGCTGGAATCCAGGCAGCCCTATACTCGTTACTGAGGAATAGATTTTGGTTCATGGTAAACCTATCTGTCAGAGTAAGTCTCCACCCCAGGCTTTGTCTTACAAGGACCTTCTGGGTGAACTTGAACCTCCACATTTTAAGCATTTGCGGAGCAGAAATTGTTCTACTCTAGAACAGTAGTTCTCAACTGTCCTCTTGCTGTGACCCTTTAATACAGTTCCTCAGGTTGTGGTGACCCCCCAAAACCATAAAATTGTTTTTGTTGCTACTTCATAACTAATTTTGCTACTGTTATGAATTGAGCGATCCCTGTGAAAGGGTCATTCAACCCCCCAAAGGGGTCATGACCCACAGGTTTGAGAACTGCTCTACAAGCTGCAATGGGTAAGGAAATTAACTCGTAGTCACTGCAACTAACTGGGATCTTCAGGACTGTAAGGTTTTACCACATCTATAGGGAACAAATAGACCATCTTCTAAAGGCTGCCACTTTTCTAGGCTTCCTTCAAAGCCAACTGTCAGGGAGCTGAGGGCTACACATAGCTGCCAGGTAACCAAGAAGCTAGTTAAGACATGAACCAAAATGAACGTAACAAGCCTTTAACCACATGCTGTCATTGTATAAGCAAAAGATCAAAACAGGGGAGAAGGTATGTGTGCAAGAGAGCCCTGTACTGTGTCAGAGTGGAGGAGGCATCCCCAATCTGTCCTCTGGTTAGAAGGCCAGCACCTGGAGTAGGGGGCCATGAAGTCATTAACTCCCCTTAAACTAATGCTTTGGCTGCATGTCTAGTCTGTTGTAAGGGCAGTTTCTTACCTGTGGTTAGGCCTGAGGCAACATTTTTAGCCAGGAATTGGACTCTGAGCTATGTATTGCATCCATTCTCATTTTTAAAAACTCCTTTCCATATTACTGTACATTGGGCCTTCCCAAATCATCATTTTCACTTTGCATTTTTAATGTAAAAATCAACCTTGTGTTTTCATCATATGTTATCCTTTATAGTGTTGGATTTTTATCTTGTATCTGAGGAAAAGATCTCAGATTGGTGGTATAAGAGTAATAACCTTAACTGAAAGGTTAATGGTTTAAACCCTACTAGCCACTCTTGCAGGAAAAAGATGTGGCAGTGTACTTTTGAGAAGGTCACCAAACTGAGTCTGGGTTTTATGGTAACTTTGAGGACTTGTCTATTTTCCATCCAGAAATGGAGAAAGAGGAAGATGGCTTGACACAGAGGCTACAACCATGGGCTCAAACATAAGAACCACTGTGAGGATGGCACAGGACTGGGTGCTGTTTCATTGTGCTATACCTTAGGGTTGATAGGAGTTGGAACCGACTCCGTAGCACCTAACAGTGATAGTAAAAGGTTCTCTGGGGGTACTGCTGCTAAGCACAAGGCTGTCTGCTCCTGTAAAGATTTACATTCGTAGAAGCCCTGTAGTATGCTTCTGATTTGGAATCAATTTCAATGGCCACTTGTATGAAATATTGTACTTTGTTAATTAAGGTGTACCTACCATCAAATCTGATTTGTAGTGACCCTATAGAGGACAGAATAGGGTTTGAGGCTGTCTCAACAGATGTAAACCACACTGATCTCTTTCTGGTTAGTAGCCCAAAGCTTAACCCACTGTGATACTCGCACTCCTTAAGTTGTTGAAAAATTTCAGAATATTTCGAAAACAGATTTGGTGCATTGGCCACTAGTGACAAGACCTGATGAGCAGTGGGAGAACATCAGAAGAGACCCAAACTTAAGACAAAAATGTGGAAAGACCTAGAAACCCAAAAACAGGGCCATGAAAAACCAAAACCAGTAATGCTGCTTACATACCTAAGTGTCACATTAATGGCAGTGAAAAGGCAGGCTGGAATAGCAATACTAATTTCAGTTAAAAGACACGAGAGTAACGTAAGGAAAACTTCAATTGAAAAAGAAACCAATATAAATATGCACCAAGTGAAAGACCATCAAAATATATCTTAGATCACAATATGATAACTAGGATTTCAATAGATAACTTTCAACTAGAAGGAAAAAAAAGATACCAACACGAATTACACTTCCATATTTTAGGAAAAAGCATCAATAAACTTAAATACTCATGAACCACTGGGAATTGAAATAGAGAAAACACAAGATTCCTGGAAACATAATGTATATGCAACTGAACTAAATGACATGAAAAATTCCAACAAATTTGAAAATCTAGAATAGATCTAGTCATAAAACTCCCAATAAAACCAGGTGATCTCAGTGGGGAATTCTGTGAAACATTTAGAGATGACAATATATACTAATTTATAAACCATTCGATTATATACTACCACATTCATTTTAAGAAGCAACTATTAATGCCTACACCAGGCAAAGACATCATCAGATTTGAAAACTATAGACCAATCTCATAAAATACTAGCCAATAGAATTCAACTGAGCATCAACCAAAACTACAAAATACTCCTACTTATTTCAGATACTTTCAAAGGAGTATTTTGTAGTTTTGTTACCAGTTATCATGTTCCTGGATAGGCAGATTTAATATTGTGAAAATGTCACTTACCAAAATACATTACAAATGCAATCCAAATCCCAGCATAAATTTTCAAAGAAATGGAAAAACTAATTGTCAACTTTATATGGAAAGCAAAAGAAACTTAGGATAAATAAACACCATTAAAAAATAAAATAGCTCAGTTCTGGGACAACCATAAATAACGACCAAAGGATTAAAATGGAAAACCTAGAAATAAAACCAAATACCTAAAGAACTAAAACATTAAATGGACAAGAGAGCCTTTTCAACAAATGGTGCTGCAAAAACTGAATCTCTGTACAAAAGGATGGATCAAAGACCTAAGTTACAATTATTGAGACCAATCAAAGGACCCTATCTATGATACAAGGCTCAAACACTACTGAACATAATGAAATATAGCCATATTATAGAAGATAAAGCACCTGAGAACTACTAAAGTGCACATCTATGCACCAAAAAAATCAACAGAACCCACAAATTGAGAAAAGATATTTTTAGTAATGATACATTAGACAGAGGGCTCATCTCCACAATCCACAGAAAATTACATTTTGAGAAAACCAAATCTAATGGGGGGGGGGGGGGGGAATGGTCACAAGTCATGAATAGTTTGCCAAAAATGTGTACAGGTGGCTAACAGTCACAAAATGTTCAAGATCATTAAGTCATTTCACACCATCGTGTTTTGGCAAAATTCAGTAAAACATGCTAGAAAAGATGTGGAGAACACTTTCACATTGCTGGTGGAACTATAAAATTGTACAACCACATTAGTATGGCATTTCCTTAACTGCAAATCCAAGTACCTTGTGATCTAGCAAGCTCTGTATTCGGTATCAAAAAAAAATACGACGAGCAGACATACACACCTCTGTTTATGGCAGCACTCTCCACAATAGCAATTACATGGAAACAACCAAAAAGCCCAATTATAGGAGAATGGATAAACAAGCTCTGGTATATTCATACTATGGAATTTTATGCAACTGAAAACAGTGACTCAAACTTGATTACTTCTGGCTTATTTCCCCTCATCTTGCAGTGTTAACTACCTACACACGCGCACACACAGCTTTTATGCAGGAAAGGGTTGCGCGCATGTGTGTGGGGGGGGAGGGGGGGTGGCGGAGGCACTGTCTGATATGCCTTGAACTAATATCAAGGCCAACTGTTCAAACTCACCAGGAACGCCACAGGAGAAAGGCTGCGTGCTCCAGTAGCTAGGGTTGTAGTGAGTTGGAATCGACTCGATAGCAGCGTTTGGTTTTGGAATTTATACTGTATGCATATATACATTTGCCTGTATTTTCAAAGAGAAGTAAAAGGATAAAAATTAAGTGGTTAATTATGGGAGGGACAAGAATAGCAGGGAGAAGGCACACTCAGTTTTTCTTTGAAATCATGTGCTTTATACCAATCCCTAAAACGTAGAGAAATAAAACTAATTGTGTAGCAAGTTATACACAGGTTTTTTCCTTGAAATGATTCTCATGAACACTATTTCAGTTAGATATCCCTAATAGATCCATGGTCATGACAGTAGAAAGTCTTACATTATTATTAATATATTGGCATTGTTATTTTAAAACAATTGTATGCATTTTAACGTAAACATTTTTAGTGTAATTAAGAACCAAGACTTTTTACCTTAAAAATGATCACAAATATAAAAATGAAAGTTAAAAGAGCTGAGACCAAGGGCTCAGTAGAAAGTAAATGTCTAGAAAAGAATGATGGCAACATATGTACAGATATACTTGATAATTGATGTATGGATTATGAGCATTTTAAATAATTTTTTAATGAAAGTTAAGCACACATTCCACTCTACACAGAGGAAACAACATGTGAGAACTGCCCAAGAGCATGGAATTAAAAACTAAAAACAGTGGGAAGGCCTGCACATGACCAAAAATGTTGAAATGGCAAGTGTTTCTTAGTGAGGGCTTCAAAAATGTTTGGAAGCATCTCATAATTCCATTTCCCTAAGAACTTTTTGAAGCTTTTTGTGAATCATGTAACATATCTCACCCCCAACCCCTTCAGCCCTTTTACTCTTGGTAAATTCTATAAGCCCTATGTATCTTTCTCTAGGTTCATGTGCTAGAAAGTTTTGCTAAGGCCTTTTTAACAGCCAATAAGGAAACCAGGTTTCCACTACATCAGAATTTCTGACAGGGTCCTGGTCTCAGATAGTATCCAAAAGGCCTTGCAAGAAGTATTCAAGGCCTGTACCGATACTGCTCTAACCAACTTGTGCTTCGCTCGGCGCAATCCAATCTTTATGCTTTCTGGATGGCAGAATGTTGTGGATTTTTAGGGAGTACTGGTGCAAGACACAGGAACCCTACCCTGGGTGAAAGCTTGGTTTCTAAGCCAAAGGGCCATGTTTTCAACTTAAGAAGCAGTCTGCTTCCATAAAGTCAGCCTGGAGCAGTTTTTCTGTGACCTCTTGTGTCAGTACCAAAGGATATCAATTTGACAGCAGTAGGTGAGGTTTGGGGAGGGGGGTGTAAATAAGAGGGAAGAGGTGTGCAAGAATACCATGCAACAATCCCAGCCTTGACAATGAAGCTTTTATACTTTTGGCAGTCCTCCTCTCTTTACTACATCTCACCATTTGTGTATATGGTTTTTTTAAAGATGGCTATTCATATGAAAAGGAAGCAATGGAAAACTGGATCGGTAAGAAGAAACGCACAAGTCCCATGACAAATCTTACTCTTCCTTCAGTCGTCCTTACGCCAAACAGGACTCTGAAAATGGCCATCAACCGGTGGCTAGAGACACATGAAAAATAAAATGCCTTCTACTACATTGTGGTGGTTATATTTTATTGTGATGTCTTTTGACTAATGGTAAATATCAGGATTAAAAAGCAAAATATGACGAGAAAGGTGAGACTTACCAGAGGGGTTCTGCAAAACTCAGTGCAGGAGAGTTACTAAGGGAATTCCACACTCCTGGGTCGCAGGAAGAGCATCATAAAGATAAATAGGCACAGATCTATTAGGTTTTGAGGATCTGGAGGCTTTTGGCCTATGACAGTGGAGGATGGCTAGGATTTAACCTTAGCCCTGCCACTGTTTCGTCCATAGCTAGCCCAAGTGCTTTATCAACACAGCCACAGCTTGCCGCCGCCTCAGGCCAGGGTTTAAATCCCTCCAGACCCACAGTCAGGAATCAGGGCTGAGTTATATAGTTATTTTACTTCCCTCTCTTCTCTTACCCTCCAGTCTCAGTGGGCTCAGGATTTTGTTTCTTTTTCTGTTTGTCTCACACACCACTGCCAACCTCCGGCCCACTCTCCTTAGCCTAGGGCATTTATGCCTGCCCTCCACCCAGTTGGGAGAGCTCCAACCTCTGCATCATAACCCGAGTTGTGGAGAAATCCTGTCTGCGTGACTAGGGGAGCTCCTACCCATCTTGTAGTCCCACGTGACTGAGGTAACTTCCGCCAGCCCCAGTGCCTCACATAGCCTAAGGCAGGTCGCCAATGCTCCACACTTCTGCGGGAACCAATTGCCCATAAAGGCCAGGGCAATACTGTCCACCATTTATGGTGCTCTACACCAAAGCGGGCAAACCCGCCAGCCTTCTGTGGCCATCCTGTTGCCGCAAGCAGCCCCGCATGCCCTCTGTTGCCCCAAGTTGCTGTGAGCCATATCGTCATGGCTTCTTGTGAGATCACCCAGTACAGCAACATCCTCGCAGGTCCACAACCACCCAACGTTCCCTGGGAGGACCAACCAACTTGTTCTCCAAATGGGAAAGATTGAAGCCACAGGAGGATAAAGCGGTAGGTCAATTACATACTGCAATTAGCTGCAGGCAGTTTGAAGAAGTATTCCTATAAGTCTCCCAGAGAGCCCCCAGTGCTTTCCGACTTTCTGGAAAATGGGACCTGGCACCTCTAAAAGCAATTCAAACAGCAATCAACCCCAACAACCTCAATGAAAAAACAGGAGAAACAAAAAGCAATGTCGGATGTCCTGAACCTAACAATGTGCATAGAAGAAGCATACATTGACCTGCCACAGAAATTTTCAGAATTCTGCTTGCAGTCATACAGGATATGAGGGAAACAATACTGAAAAAGGATGACATGATGAAGATAAAATACACTAAAGGGAAATATAATAGCTTAGGGACGAGATAACAAAAAACCGCTAACTGAGACTTAGTCAACAGACTGGAGGAGGCAGAAAACTACACCAGTGACCTAGAGGACAGCCAAGCACACTTTTAACAAGAGCAAAAATCTAATAAGATCATCAGAGAAGCTTAAGAAAACCTAAGAGCTATGTCTCATGCTAAGAAAAGGAATAATTGGATCACCAGAGGAAGACACAACAAAGAAGTCATCTGCAAAAATACAGAATTATTGGAGGAAAACTTTCCCAGCTTAATGAATGAAAACCGGGCAACCATTCAGGAGGCTGAAAGAACGGCCGACAAGACTGAATTCCAAGAAGTCACCAAGGCACATAATAGTTAAATTATCCAACTTGGAGAAGGAGAAAATCATAAGTGCAGCTAGGGAAAAACAAGCAATCACATATAAAGGCTCCCAAATAAGAATATGCTCAGACCTATCAGCAGAAACTATGAATTCCAGGAGTAACATTCCAAAAATTGAAGGAAAATAATACAAATCCAAGAATACTACTATATCCAGCCAAATTATCTATCAAGATAGATGGAGAAGTAAGTTTTCAGACAAGGAAAAACACAAAGAATACATTAAAAGAAACCCAGTCAATTATAGTGCTTACCCAGTATGGGTAGAAGAACAGCACTCACCAAGCACAAATAAGAGAATGTGACATAGGACAACCCCACCCAGAGGGCAACAAAGAGAAAACAGCCTCCAAGATAGCATTGGCTTAGGGGTGGAAAGAAGTCAAGAACAAACCGCACACGCACAACACACTGATAAGGGAGGTAGAAAAACACCCAACACAGAAGGTATAAGATTATATCACAGATGTAATAACCCTGGATGTCAATGGTCTGAACTCAGTCATTAAAAGATTGAAGCTACAACACTGGCTTAGAAAACACAACCTGTCAATCTACTGCCTACAGGAAACACATCTTAAGACTACAGACAAAAATAGGGTGAGAATCAAAGGCTAGAGAAAAACATACCAAGCAATAAGCAATTTTAAAAAAGCAGGGGTTGCTATCATAATCTCAAAGTTGAACTCAGAGTGCAAATATAAAAAAAAAACATTATAAAATGCTCAAGGGAACAGTAGACAAACAGATTCCCCGAACGAGAGACCCGCTGGATATGTCCACCAAGCACTCCAAAAGATGAAAGAAGAATCACAGGCTCAACAATTACAGTAGGTAACTTCAATACACTGCTCTGAGAAGGATAGATCACAGGGAAGGAAACTAACAAGGAGGCTAGAGAGCTTCAACACTACATAGTCAAATTTGCCCTGACAGATAATTACAGAGCTCTTCACCCACCCAAATACAAAAAAAAAAAATCAAGCCCACATGGAACATATTCAAACATAGACCACATGCTGGGGTATAAGTCGAATGTGCATAGATTTAAGCACATTGATATACTGACCACTGTGCCATAGGGCTGGAAATCAACAAGATGCTGCTGATAAAAACAATGGCAAACAATTGAAGGATGAATAACTGAAAAGGAGTGTGTACTAGCCCAGATTAGAAATGAAATTAGGAAATCTCTAGAAACCAATGAGAATGAGAACATGATGTACTAAACCTTATGGGACACAGCAAAGGCAGTTATCAGAGGAAGTTTAATAGCAATGCATGAAAAAGGAAGAGAGACATCATTAATATGTTGGCACAAATTTTACAGCAACTAGAGCAGAGTCAACAGGACAATCCTAATAGCAAAAGAAAAATAATAAAAATCGGCTGAGATTCAGGGCAGGGAAAATAAAACTGGGAAAAAATGCTGCTAAAGGTTGGTTCTTTTAAAGGATAAACAATAAACAGACTGCTGGCAAACTTATTCAAAGGAAGGAAGGAAGGAACAAATTTTAATAGCAAAGATGAAGGATGAGAGGGGACATTATTACAGACCCTAATGAAATCAAAAAGATGATTACACAGCCCTACGAAGGATTGTGCACCAATGAACTCAACAACTTTTAAGAAATGACAAATTCTTGGAAAAAATTCCTCCGCAGATTATCCCCAATGGACGTCAAGAAATCTCAACAGACCCATAGCAATAGAAGAAATAGAAAAGGTTATCAAGGGATTACCAACAACAACAAAATCCCCTAGACCAGATGGCTTCACAGAATTCTACCAAGCATTCAGGGAAGAACGGGCACCAATCCTACACAAACCCTTCCAGAACAAAGAAAAAGATGGCAAACTCCTGAACTTCTATGAAGCTAGTATAACATCCCAAAACAGAGTAAGGATCCCACAAGAATTGAGAACTACAGACCAATATCCCTAATGAACATCAATGCAAAAATCCTTAACAAAATACAGACCAATAGAATATAAAAGTAAATAAAATAAATAATTCATCATGACCAAGTGGGATTCAGACCAGGGATGCATGGATAGTTCAACTTAAGAAAGCCCGTTAGTATCATTCACCACATTGACATGAAAAACTGTAAGAACCACATGATAATATTGATTAATGTGGAAAAGCATTTGGCAACATCCAACACCAATTCCTGTTTTAGACACATGAGAAGACAGGAATCTTCAAGATTCCTCAACATAATACTAGCTAGCTGTATATGAAAAACCAACAGCCAATGTGGTAGTCAATGGAGAAATGACCTACACAATCCCACTGAAAAAGGGGCAACCTTGACCCCACTCTTATTTACCATTGTACTGGAGATCTTAACTAATAGCATAAGGCAAAAAAAAAAAAAAGACATCAAAAGTATTCGCCTGGAGTAAAACTATCATTATTTGCAGATGATATGATTTTATATATGGAAAATCCCAAAGCTCCACAAGGGGAGTACTGAAAGCAACAGAGGAATATGGCACAGTGGCAGAATACAAGATCGACGAACAAATGTCTGACGGACTGCTATACACATCGGACAAGACTACAGAAGAGGAGACCAAAAAGGTGGTACCCTTCACAATAGCCAAGAACAAAATTGAAATATCTAGGGATATACTGGACTAAAAGAACAAATGGTTTATATGAGGAAAACTACAGAACACTATTACAAGAAATCAAGAGTGACCTCAACAAATGGAAGACTATCCCATACTTCTGGATTGGAAGACTCAATGTAGTAAAGATGTCAGTTCTGCCAAAGGTACTATGTAAGTTTAATGTAATCCTGATAAAATTACCCTCATCTTTCTTCAAAGAAATGGAAAAACTGATTACCAACTTCATATGGAGAGGGAAGAAGCCCGAATTAGCAGAGAACTCCTCAAGAAGAAGGGCACAGTGGGAGGGCTAGTTTTACCTGACTTTAGCACCTATTATCCACAGTGGTCAACTGCATGGTATTTGTATAATGACAAATACTCAGACCAATGGAAAAGAACTGAAAACCCAGAAATAAAATCATCAGCATACAGACAACTGATCTTTGATAAGGGCCCCAAAAAATATCAAATGGGAAGCGGATGCCCTCTTCAACAAGTGGGGCTGGGAAAAAAGAAAAAGGAGATATATATATATAGAAAAATTAAGCAAGACCCTTATTTATCTCACTCCATGCACAAGAATAAACTCAAAGTGAATCAGACCTCGAGGTAAAACCCCATACTATTAGGGCCATCAATGAGTGAATTGGGACAAAACAGAACTTTGACACAAGGAATACATAGGCTACCAGAAATAGGAAGGACGCAAATATAGATGAGTCACAAATTAACAAGTGGGATATACGTAAAATGTGTACGTCGAGAAATTCACCAAGAGCCCACAAACTGGGAAAACATCTTTAGCAATGACATATCAGAGAAAAACCTTAAAATCTACAATACTCTGCTAACTTCCAAAAAATGAAACTAATTGCCCACTGAGGAGGTGGGCAAAGGACCTAAATAGAAGTTTCACAGGGGCAGAAATCCGAATGACCAGTAAACATGAGAAAATCTTCCTGATTATTAGCCATAAGAGAAATACAAATCAAAGCAACTGAAATACCACTTAACACCCTCAAAGATAGCCCAATTCAAAAAATCAGAAAGCAGTAAGTGTTGGAAGCTGTGGTGAGATAGGAACCCTCATTCACTACTGGTGGACTTGTAAGAATGTACAATCCAGTATGGAAATCAATTTGGCAATATCTAAAACAGATGTAAATCGAGCTCCTATATGACCCAGCAACCCCCCTACTGGGCATGTACCCAGAAGAGGCAAGAAACAAACCATGGCCAGACATCTGTGCTCCAATATTCATCACAGCCCAGTTCACAATTGCAAGGAATTTGTAACAACCCAAATTTCCATCAATGGATGTATGGATTTTAAAAATCTGTGGTATGTACATACAATGGAGTACTATGCATCACTAAAAAGCAGTGATGAGCTCATGAAACACATCGCCGCATGGGAAGAACTGGAGGAAATTATGCTAAGCGAAGTAAGCCAAACAAAAGGACCAAGTACAACATGAGTGTGCTGAGGTCAGCTTAAAAATGCAAAAGGGAAAAAGATGACTGGGGTGAGGTCCAGGTAGTATGGCAGGAGCCATACCAAATCCAGGGATACATGTAGTAGCCAACTAAAGAGGGGGGGAAAGACATGGGCAGTGGGGAACAGGGCACTAACCCACCCAAGGGGTCGGTATTGTTTTTTATTATCTCCACAGGTAAAGAGGGATCAGCCTTCAACCCAGTGCTCCAAGATGTGGATGCATACTGGCATGAAGCAGGTAATCAATAGAGAGGTCTGAGGGGCCGGCCCCAATCCCAACTATGTGGACAGTCCCTCTCCCCTCAGAAGAATTTACTTCAGAGGACAGCACTGAAGCTCAGGGAGAGGAACATGTCTGAGCAGAGCACACAGGAGCAAATGGCAGGAGAGGAAGAGAGAGTGGAACACGTCTTGGCCCACTAAACACGCTGTCCCTCACTGACCCAAAGAGCTATGGGGGACAACACTGGAAACACAGTTTGGGAATCACGCCCAATCTGACCCCACCACATTGAGGTGAAACACTAAGGATGTGCAACAGAACATCAAGGGGAAAAGCAATGAAGTCCCCAGGGAATACCAAAAGTAGACTTTGGGGCAAGGGCATGGCACACCATCAAACTTGACTGGAAAACACTCCTAAAAGTCAACAAACAGATCTTGATCTATTTACAGACGTTTTTGTTGTCGTTACTTTGTTTCTTTGTTTTGCTCTGTCTTGTATTTTTGTGCATATTATTATTTCTGCAAGTCCATCTAGATAGGATAAACAATCTGGAGGAGAAAACAATGGGACCGATGGTTCCAGGGGAACATGGGAGATGGAGGGGCAGGGAAAAAGAAATGGGTGTTAACAAACACAGGGACAAGAGAACAAGTGATCCAAAATCGATGGCAAGGAGGGTGGAGGAGACCTGGTAGGGTGTATTCAAGGACAATGTAACCAAGAGGAATCAGTGAAGCCCAAATGAAGGCTGAGCATGATAGTGGCACAAGAGGAAAGTCAAAGGAAATAAAGAGCTAGGAGGCAAAGGGCATTTATAGAGGCCTAAATACAGGCATGCACATATGTAAATATATATATGATGATGGAGAAATAGATCTTTGTGCACATATTTATAGGTTTAGTATTAAGGCAGCAGTTTGACATTGGACCTCCAACTCAAGTACTCCCTTAATACAAGAATACTTTGTTCTATTAAACCAACATTCCATGATGCTTAGGTTCCCTACATGACTGTTGAAACCAAAGTGGGTGCAGAAGCAAATATGATGAAGAAAGCTGATGGCGCTCGGCTATCAAAAGATATAGTATCTGGGGTCTCAAAGGCTTGAAGATAAACAAGCGTTCATCTAGCTGAGAAGCAACATAGCCCACATGAAAGAAGCACACCAGCCGTGTATTCACAAGGTGTCGATAGGATCAGGGGTTCGAGTGGCAATACTGGGAGGGTAGAGGGAGAGTGGGTTGAAAGACGGAACTGATTACAAGGATCTACATGTGACCTCCTCCGTGGGGGATGGACAACAGAAAAGGGGTGAAGGGAAACGTCGGACAAGGCAAGATATGACAAAATAACAATTTATAAATTATCAAGAGCTTGAGGGAGGGGGGAGCAGGGAGGGAGGTGAAAAAAAAAAGGAGCTAATGCAAAGGGCTTAAGTGGAGAGCAAATGCTTTGAAAACAATGAGGGCAATCAATGTACAGATGTGCTTTACACAATTGTATGTATGGATTATGATGACTTGTATGAGCCCCTAATAAAACGTTAAAAACAAAAGAGTAGCAATACCAGGAGGGTAAGGGGAAGGTGGGGGGAGAAAGAGGGAACTGATCCCAATGATCTACATAAAACCCCCTCCCTGGGGGACGGGCAATAGAAAAGTGGGTGAAGGGAGACATCAGACAGTGTAAGACATGAAAAAACAATAACAAAGGTTCGTGAGAGAGGGAGGTTGGGGAGGGAGAGGAAAAGATGTGGAGCTGATACCAGGGGCTCAAGAAGAAAGAAAATGTTTTGAGAATAATAATGTGAAATGTACAAATGTGTTTGGTATAATGGATGGATATATAGATTGTGATAAGAGTTGTATGTACCTCCAAATAAAATGATTTTTTAATGAGAAAGGTAATTTTCTTCAATTTAGTTCTTAAGCAACTTACCAGTTTTCCTTCTTTAACATACGTAAAATTCATATTTACCCTTATTTGTATTTTTACAACAAAAGCCTTTCTGTACTCAAAATATATATAAAGTCCGACTTTTACTTTAGATTGCAGTGCGCCACTTTATTGTCATTAGACAGGAGTGTTATCCATTATAGTCAAAGATTGTAACATGCTTTAAGCCACTTTTTGTTGACTAATCTTCACTCCATGGAATCCCGCTAAAGAATAGCTAACGTACAGCAAAATCAGAGTTAAGCAGCAGCTTTAGGATTCTAAACTTGGCAGTGATTTCCTTTTGGGATAAATGACTGTGCTGAAGTATATTAAGTGGCAAACCATTCTCCTTTTAGAATTCCTACAGCTTTCCTGTGCCATCCAAAGCAGAGCAGAGAGGCATCCATGTACAATAGCTCAGTACAGCACCCTGACCAAGCATCTGCACAGAAGAGAAATTTCTAACATGCACCCTCCCCCGCTCCCTGCCCCCACATACACACTGGGTGTGAAGTTAATGCTGTTCTTGAGGAAGCTTCCTAGAACCAAAGGGTGCATTACACCTGGTCACCTATGGGTAATGTATCACAGAATAAACCCAACATAGGCTCTGTAAATACTTCCCTATAGTTCTCCCTCCCCAGTAACAGCATTGTAAATATGTGTTGTTTAGTCCATTTCCTTAGATTTAAAAAACTTAGAAAGGTAGAAAGCATAGCTGTCACAAAAACCTCTAGAGAAGTCATGCTAACAATCCTAATAAGATTTTTAAAATTTGTAAAGATGCTTAGTCCAATGGTAAGAACAGAGCAAATCAATTTAGTACACAGTGGCTATACTTGAGGAAAAGTCATCCAATGACAAATGTTGGGCCTGCAACACTTTCTCTTTCTGTCATGTTTTAAAATTTTAATTACCTTTAAAAAATCATTTTACTGGGGCTCGTATAACTCTTATCACAATCCATATATAACATCCATGTGTCAAGCACATTTGTACATCGGTTGCCCTCATCATTCTCAAAACATTTGCTTTCTACTTGAGCCCTTGGTATCAACTCATTTGGTTCCCTCCCTCCCTGTTCCCCACTCCCTCATGAACCCTTGATAATTTATAAATTACTATTTTGTCCTATCTTACATTGTCTGACTTTTCCCTTCACCCACTTTTCTGTTGTCCATCCCTCAGGGAGGAGGTTGTATGTACACCCTTGTAATCAGGTCCTCCTTTCTACTCCACCTTACCTTTACCCTCCTGGTATCGCCACTCTCACTACTGGTCCTGAAGGGATCATCTGCCCTGGATTCCCTGTGCCTCCAGCTCCTATCTGCACCAGTGTACAACCTCTGGTCTAGCCAGATCTGTAAGGTAGAATTGGGATCATGATAGTGGGGTAGAAAGGTAGAAACATGTAAGAACTAGAGGAAAGTTGTGTGTTTCATCGTCTCTACCCTGCACCAACTGGCTTGTCTACTCCCTGCGACCCCTCTGCAAAGGGATGTCCAGTTGCCTACAGGTGATCCTTGGGACCCCAATCTGCACTCCCCCATTCACAATGATTTGATTTTTTCTTCTTTGATGCCTGATAACTGATCCTTTTGACACCTCCCTAATCACCCAGGCAGGTGTGCTTCTTCCATGTGGGCTTTGTTGCTACTGGGCTAGATGGCCACTTGTTTACCTTCAAGCTTTTAAGACCCCAGATGCTTTATCTCTAGGTAGCTGGGCACCATCAGCTTTCTTTACACTTGCTTATGTACACATTTGTCTTCAGTGGTCATGTTGGAAAGATGAGCATCATGGAATGTCAGTTTAATAGAACAACATATTCTTGTGTTGAGGGAGTACTTGATTGGAGGCCCAATGTCCATCTGCTGCCTTTATACTAAACCTATAAATATATGCACAAAGATCTATTTCTCCATCATCATATATAAATATATTTACATATGTGCACGCATGTATTTAGGCCTCTATAAATGCCCTTTGCCTCCTAGCTCTTTATTTCCTTTGACTTTCCTCTTGTGCCACTATCATGCTCAGCCTTCATTTGGGCTTCACTGATTCCTCTTGGTTACACTGTCCTTGAATACACCCTACCAGGTCTCCTCCATCCTCCTTGCCATCGATTTTGGATCACTTGTTCTCTTGTCCCTGGGTTTGTTAACACCCATTTCTTTTTCCCTGCCCCTCCATTTCCCATGTCCCCCAGGAACCACTGGTCTGGTTTTCTTCTCTCCCTTGTTTATCCAGCTTATCTTATCTAGACAGACCCGTGGAGATAATAATATGCACATAAAAACAAGACAGCGCAACACAAAGTGACACAGAAAAATAAAATTACAGCAACGACAACGAAAAACTAACAAAATAAAAAACAAAAAAGAACAGTCTGTAAGTAGTTTGAGGTCTGTTTGTTGACCTTTAGCAGTGTTTTCCATAGGGTCTGATGGGGTGTCACGCCCTGGCCCCCAATTCTATTTTTGGTCCTCCTTGGGACTTCCTTGTTCTGTTGCACACGCTTAGTGTTTTGCCTCGGTTTAGTGGGGTCAGCTTGTGCACAAATCCCACGCTGTGTCTAGTGTTGTCCCCTGAAGGGCTATGGGTCAGTGTGGGATGTCATGTCTGGGAGTGGTGCCGGCCATATGGTTCTCTATGTGCATTGGCTGCTCTGAGCGGGGCTATTGTTCTCAGGGCTTGGTGGTCCAGGTTGTACTCCACTCCCTCTCCCCCCCCTTCATTTGCTTCCACTTCCGTCTGGGTACGGTCGGTCAGCTCCTTTCCCCACCAGAAGGTCATTCTGTGTGGCACACATTTCCAGGGTGGGGGTCAGGCTGGTTCTGGTTGGGTTTAATTACCCTTTAACTTAAATATATAGCTTTAAATAAGATGGAAAATAACTTACCTTTGCTAGCAACAGCAGCAGCCAGACAATAACCTGTAGTAACATCAAGGAAACGACCCTGGTGGTACCCTTGCTTAAGCATCTTCCTGTTAACCACAGGATTGGTGGTTCAAATCTACCAGCTGCTCCTCAGGAGAAAGCTGTGTAGTCTGCTGTAACGAGTATACAGCCCTATGGGGGCAGGAAGGCTCCATCTTATAGGACAACTGAGTTAGAATTGACTTAATGGGCACAAGGTTTTTGTTTTTAGTATCTGGGGAGGTTTAGTCTAGGATTCCTAATCAGAATTTTATCATTAATACAACATGGCTCAATTCTCATACCTCCATTAAAGAACACTGAACTTGCTGTGATGGACTTGACTGGCTTGCTTCAGATGCTTGCTGACTCGACGAACTACATATTGGAACTCCGTACGGTTCTTGGCTGTAATCTACAGAATCACATCGCCACACCTTCCCTCCCTGGCACTGCTGAGCAGGTTCAAGCTGCCAACCTTCAGGTGAGCACAGTTCTTTGAACCTGAAAAGCACACGAACTTAGCTGAGACATAAACGCACTTTAGAGGAATGTGTCATCTGGGGTAACTGAAGCAGGTAGTAGTAGTATAAGGATATTCTCTCCCCATTGTTTCATTTAATGCCAAACCAATCAGTTAAGAGTCTTTATTCCATGTGGAAAAGTACAGTAGTTGTGCAGGAACTACATAACAAAAGAAGAC
Source organism: Tenrec ecaudatus (assembly GCF_050624435.1). Taxonomy (NCBI): domain Eukaryota; kingdom Metazoa; phylum Chordata; class Mammalia; order Afrosoricida; family Tenrecidae; genus Tenrec; species Tenrec ecaudatus. The sequence continues at coordinate 80,465,460 of NC_134542.1, forward strand.
TTCCACAAATACTAAAGAAAACAATAAATAAGCCATACTAGTTATATATGCAGAACTCATAAAAAGCTTATAAAAATGATAAAGCTATTTGTTTAAAGTACACTGTACATAGGAACAGATGCTGAAGGAAGACATCAGGAAATTCCTACTCAGACAAAACACTACTGGATGTTTCCCAGTTCACGTCGTTACAACTACGTCATTTTTTAAAACATTCTGTAAATATAGAACTTCTCCCCGATTCTAGAAAATAACTCTTACATCCCAACATACAACACAAGTGCACTCCCCTCTCTCAAACTAGCATCTTAACATTCTCCAATAACACACCATTTTCATATAAAAATACCTTTAAGCCAAGGCTCATTCCTGTACCTATCTTTACAAATGAATAATACATCAGCTTGGACTTAAGTAGCACCTGAAAGGTGTTCGTATCAATGTGATAAAGTGCTGTTCCTGGGATACTGTTCACATGCTGTCCTATCACTCAGTGCAACCAGCATGGAGGAAGCTTACAAACAACATGCAAATCTGTAACTGGGCATTTTTTAAGGTTAACTACTTTGAAACAGTTATATGTACAAGTCTGGATAAAACTTGGTTATTTAATATGTACAGCACATGACTGTAAAGTAATGAGGCTATACAAAACAGAAGCAACAACCAACCACAACCTTAAGCATCCAAGTCAACTAGTCTGTGAATGACCTTGGAAGGCTTGTCCCTGGAGTGTCTGGGAGCCAGTGAAGCGCCAACTTATTAAGCTCTAAGGCTCGCTGTCCTGTGTCTTTGTCCAAACCCACCTCGACCACCAATCTTGATTCCAAATGTCTTACACTATTTCCAAAATGTCATAAATACCTTGAAAAGTGACACTTCCAAAAAGGTGTTGTAAAAATAGTGTGAATAAGAGCACAACACTGAAATAAATGCTTAATCCTTTTAAGAGAGCAGGTAGCAAGGGAACAATCTGGGTGTTCTCATGTTTTGCTTTGCAGAGAAAATTGTGACGTGTATTACGTTTACAGCCGTACTTCTATTCGGTTAAAAGTCTAGTCTGAATTTTTTTTAAGTCTGAGTTTCTATATTGTAGTTTTGACTCAGTGGAACTGTCACTTGAAAAGTCCACCCTGCGGATATTATGAGTGGACCGTATCGTTCTTTAGCAGTAAACGTGTGTGTTCTCTAAGTATTAAGATTTTACCACACAGCAAAGCTAAGAGGGCCGTGAAAAACAACAACTAGTTTAAGAGAAAAGCATGAGTCAGTGTTGTGGCCCATTTTCCTTTCTAACTTCATCAGCACGGTGAGTTGTAGCTGATACTCTGATCCTGGTTAACCTTCTTATGCATGGGGACCTGCAGCTGTTTGTGAAACACATCTACCTCCTGTTGCCAAAAGATCAGAGCCACTCCAGAGGAGAATGGGGGGTGGGGGGGAGCGAGGCTGAAAGGCATTTTTCTGATTAAAAAACAGAACAAAACCCACTCACGCCGCAACAACAAAACATTTAATGATAATTCACCACCAGGAGCCAACGGTTTTCCGCTTGTGCCTGGGCCTCTCCGAGGCTCACACGTTTGACTCTATGAAGGAGCGTTTTGGTTTTGCTGAAGACAGGTGTCGCCTGTGGGCTTCACTGGCGACAGGAGGCTGCTGTTTGGAGAGGCTTTCTTGGTACAGATGTGACACGGTCTTGGCCACCCTGCCTTCCTGACAGTGCGCTGGGATGGGGCACTGCTTTTCCTCTAGTTCTTTCCCTGGGGCCCCGTTGCGGACGCTTCCACCCAGGGTCGAAACGGAGCAGCTTTTGGCCGGGTGACCGTAGCCCCCCGCTGGTCTGAGAGAGGGCCTCTCTGAGTTTGCGGGCTGCAGGCCAGCTGCAGGTGCTGGGCTGGTCAGGAGGCCCTCGGCCCCCTGCGAGTGCCAGGTGCGGCTGGGAGGGTGGCCCTGCTGTTGGAACCTCGCCGTCTTGTCCATGATGCCCATGAACGGGGTGGTGCGCGGCCTGTGCTCCCCGGGACCGCCAGGGCCCTGGTTGGCCACCTTCTCCTTCACTCGGGCATCAGCTCCCGGGACCTTGAAGCCGTCAGAGAAGCTGCTGCTTGACGCCAAACTACTGGTTGAACTGGACATCTTGATGCTGCTGGAGGGCGAGTCGGACGAGCCCGAGCTGGCCAGGGACGCTGGCCCGCCCTGGCTTGGCGGGGTGACATCCCCGGCCACGGGGCCATGAGGCACAAGCCTCTCTGCAGTCTTGACCTTGCTTGGCAAAGGGTAGGCGGTGCCACTGTCACTGCGTGGCAGTGGGGCGTTTGGGCCAGAGCCGGCGGCCACGGGGCCGGGACCCGCTCCCTCGACGACGTGCGGGCTCCTGTGGCCGGAGGCGGCGGCGAGTCTGCCTGGCATGGGGCTCGGGGGAGGGTTCGGAGACGCCCCGGGCAGCTTGGCGCTGCCACTTCTCCCCGCGGGCGGCGCCGGGCCCAGGTGCTGGCTGGTTTTCACGATCTGCGCCTGCTTGGAGGGCTGCATGGTCAAGCCCGGTGGCGCGAGCGGCTCCCGGAGGGCCTTGCCTGGGGCCGGCCGAAGCTGCTGCGGCGGCGACACGGGCCTGACCCTGGACTGCAGGCCCTCCTGCAGGGTTCGGATGTACGGGGAGGGGCCCGAGGCGCACGGCTGGGGCCTTGGCGGCGGGGGCGGAGGCGGGGGGCTCAATTCTTCCCGGGGGGAAGTCTCTTCCTCTTCGGCCTCTTCCAGAGGCAAGGGGTCGCTGAAGTCCGGGGTGGAGGCGTCCTCCTCGTGATCCGAGTCGGTGGGCGCGGCGGGCGCGGGGCCCTGCTGCTTGAGCTGCTGGCTGCGCTGCACCTGCCTGCACTCGTCGTCCACGCGCGCCAGGAGCCGCCGGATCTCCTGGTTGGTGGGGCACAGCTGCACGGCCTCCCGCAGGTCAGCCAGGGCGGCCGCAAACTGCCTTTAGGGAGCAAACACACAAGGGCAGGCGACACATGACATGAGCACGCTCTGCCTGTCACATCACAGAAACCCTTCCCAGGAGCCGGGCTCGGGGGGCCAGGCAATCCGAACCCCTTCCCGCAGAGCCAGGACCCACTCGCCTGAGTCTGAGAATTCTGAGCCCAGATCCAAGCGATTCCTGTCCCAGCGACCCTTCAGACTGACCTTCACCCACAGTCCCCTCCCTGGCCGTGAGGGCCATTCTCTGGGGCACCGCGCCACCCCTTCCCCAGCCTTGCCCCTTCCTCTCTCTAGTGGGCAATGTCAGTGAGCCCACAGGGGCTGCAGGCAGCTCATGCTGCAGGAAGGCTCAAGTGGGCCGGGGAAGGAGGCATGCTCGCGTACCTGCTGTTTCTCTTTGCCCGGGCCCTGGCATAATAGGCCTCGTAGGACTTGGGCTTCAACTCGAGAGCCTTGGAAGCAAATTCTTCTGCCATGCCAAAGTCCTGGGGTTAAGGTTGAAAAAAATGCATTGTTTTTAAAAAAGGCACTGAAACTTTATGAGTTTTGATAATAGGGTTGGTTTTTCTGTTTTTATAATAGGTTTATTCAAAGGGTCACGGCACTCGGGATGTAACTGGCCAAGGATGAAGGAGGGATGAAGGCAGGTTGAGGGTGGGTCTGCATTCAGTCTCTCAGGCTTGTTCTCGGGGGTGATTACCGCCCCTTGAGGTCTTTCCAAGGAGGGTCCATGAAAGAAGCAAAACGGATGCTCAAGGAGAGAAAGGGCAGGGGTGGTCCAAGCAGCCCACCAGGAGGCAGCATACCTGGGTACCCCTGGTACTGACTGGTGGCAGAGAAGGAAGTCGGAGCAGGAGGGGGGTGGGGGGATGGAGAGGAACAGTATGAAAGAAGGGTGGCCAGGAGGGACAAAGAGGAAAGGGAGGGAGGGAGGAAGGAATGATTCCTGAAACAAACCTCCATGAATCAAGCTAGCAGAGCAGTGACACACACTGGGCTGCTAACTGTAAGGTCAGTAGTTCAAAGCCACCAGATGCTCCAAAGGAGAAAGACAGGGCTTTCTACTCCCATCAAGAGCTAGAGTCTTGGAAACCCACAGAGGCAGTTCCACCCTGTCTGCAGGGTGTTCAATTTTCGGTCTGGCCCAGCCACAGAGCCACCGTCCTGAACAGTAACAGACCCCGTGTGGAGCTTCACGAGGGGGAAGGCCAGCTCACGACATGCTGGCCTGAAACGACTGACTGCGGCGGGCAGAGCATCCCTGCCTTTGCTTCACCGCAGTGAGCACGGAGACAGAGGCCTCTCCACCCAAGTGCACTCTCTCAACGTCCTGTATGGCAGGCAGGGACCATGAGCCAAACAGTGGTCATTGCCATCTGCCGGTGCACCTTCACACAAATGCGCAAACGTGCCAGGCCTGCGGGAGGCCTGGGAAACAGTGTCCAGCTCGGGGCCGGGGGCGGGACTCCGGGGCACCACTTACGTTTGTTTTTCTCCGGCAGCGAGACAGATTGAGATAGAGGGACACTCGTAAGTCATTGAACGGCCTCATGTCCTCTCCGAGCCCCTCACGTGGGAACTTCCGGAGGGCGTACTGATAGCGCTGCGCGGCTTCTTTCATCTTCCCTTTCTAGGGGCGACAACACAGAAACAACGTCTTTTCCAGGTGCCCCCCGCCCCGAGGACCCTGGGAGGGGTGGTCAGTCCCACACGAAGCCAGTACAGGGCATGGGGGTTTCCAAATGACTAAGGGCCAACCTCGGACCGAGGGCACCCCCCCTCAGCGTCTCCGTCCTCCCCCCTGCGTCCAGAAGATGCTGTGTGTGACACGCAGGGACAAAGGCCACGCTATGCAAGGTGGTCTTGGTGCACGGCCAGCCTGGCAACTCCCCACTGAAGGCAGCAGCTGACCTTCTTCCAGGGCCATGTTTCTGGAAATTATCTCCTGAATGAACTCGCCTCTAAAGATAATTTGACTCTACGTGTAATAGGATTCCGATTAAAAAACAAAAGAAGATGCCGTTGTTCCTAAGGCAAGCTGAGTCTTGTGGACAAACCAGGAGCCTGCTGGAGAATAATCATCTCTCTTCGAAGAGGAACTGAAACGCTGGCTTTAAAACTCTGAAGTGCCCCACACTTCATTTTCAAGGCTAAAGCAATCCATTTGCTCTGCCAGGTCTATCACACAGCAGGGAGGAAGCCTGTTGAAATGGCTTGGTATTTCTGACATAATTGCCTCCCCAAATTCATATTAAAACCACTTCAAAGACACAACAACATGGATTTGGAACTCAATTTCAAACCGATTCCAAATCAGGAACCCTGATGGGTCATGCTAGATGCCTATTGATTTGCTATTAAAGAAAGGGGAAAAAAACCCCAAAATATAACAGATAGAGCAGCTTCACAGGAAAAAAAAAAGGTCCTCATCAGTCATAATTTACTTTTGGGGTTTGTACTCTGCATGATGTAGGTTTCATTCTACATTCTGGGTCATATGGACCCGAAGAACCGGGATCCACGTAACTAACCTGAGCATCTACGGAAACTAGGATTTGGCTGACTGTGGCCGACAGCCTTGGCCCACTAACGATTTCACAATAAAGTTCAAGTGAGACCTAGCCACACCCCTTCGTTAGGGCCACAGTCCGTGCTCAGTTGCTCTGTCCTAGGGGCAGAGACTATGTGCCTCTGTCCCCACGATATTTACTGTCGCCAAACATGTTCTCTGACCATTTACAGACAATTGAAAGCGATTATGTAAATGAGCATGGTTGCCAACTCCTGCTCTAAACGATGTCCTATTTTACTACTGTAGTTTATTAATGCGCACGTCACACTGTTTCCCACGGAAAATGAAAGATAAAAGCAGGACTCGCCCAGTCTCTAAGCAACCGCAGCTTGTGAACGTCCAGAAGCTGATGAGTATTTTAAAAACTAAGATCATAAAGCAGTCTTGCTATTTGCTTCTGGGAGTGTCTCCTGGGTGCTCCTATTCCCAAGAGTCTCAGTGTGCCACGGTCGGACCCAGAAGCTGTCAGCAGGAAGAGGGATGCACCAAAGTACCTGGATGCCACTTAGCCTCCTTCAATGGGTCCTAGTGACAAACTCTGAGGATGGTTTGTCAGATACCTGAAGCCTCTGCCAGGTGAGCGTTCTGGGAACTGCTCTGCAAGCTAAGGTGCATGCTGGTCTCTGGGCAACAGCACAGCTCTGGCCTGAGCGCACGGTGTGAGTGACTTGCCTGCCAACAGTCACCGAGCCCCAGGAAAGGGGGACATCACTTACTTTGTACATCACATTCCCTTCCTCCATCAACTTCTGCAGAAGGATAATCAAAATATCAGGTTTGGAAGTGGCCATCGCCCAGGCGGCGTTTCCTGCAAAATAGACACGCGTCCGCTCAGAGGTCTTGGAGGGAAGGAGCTTGAGTCTGTGGGGCCACCAAAGCCGCACAGCAGCGAGAGCAGAGCCCACGGCTGCGGGGACCCGCCTTCAGCAGCCCCCTCCAGCTGCCTGACAACACACTGAAGACTAGAGGGCCGGGTACCTGTGAGCTTGGTCCCTTCTCATTGGCTTTATGCAGAACCAGGCACTGTGGGCAGGGATGGTGCCTGGCAGATTCCCTTCAAGTGAACAGTCTTGGGGACCTAGGGCATCACAGCAGCCAGGAGCCATCCCTGTGATGGGAACTTTGGGGGGAAATCAACTAGAGCACACTTCCAGATGACCCTGAGCTTCCTGCAGAGCCATCGTCACAGGCAGTCCTGTGCTCTCAGCACCTGGCCCGTGAGGCCGAACCCTGAGCTCCGGCCCCACCACTCAGGCTCACAGCCTTCCCTGCTCATGTCTTTCTCCCAGCCCACTGCATGGTCTCCTCTCAACACTTGGGGCCCTGGGGGCCTGGCTGCCCCAGCTGAAATCTGAACCCTGACACTATCTCTTTCTCTTTCTAAAGGCTGGCAATGAACTTTTATTTTAAATTATTTTATTGGGGGCTCTTATAGCTCTTTAAAACATTTCTTACATCAGTTATATCAAGCGTATTTGTACATATATTGGCATCATCATTTTCTAAACATTTACCGTATATCCTCGAGTATAAGCCAACCCGAATATCAGCCGAGGCACCTAATTTTACCACAAAAATTGCATTAAAAAACTCAGTTTATACATGAGTATATATGGTACTTTCTATTTCAGTCCTTGGTATCAGCTCCTTTCCCCCCCTCCCTCCACATCCTCCCTCCTCTTGATAAATTACACACTATTATTGTTTTCACATTTTCCACTGTCTGTCTCCCTTCACCCACGTTTCTGCTGTTTGTCTCCCTGGGTGGTCGGGGGGGGGTGGGTGGGTGTTTGGTCGATCACTGCGATCGGTTCCCCCTTCCTCCCCACCCTCCCGGTATCGCTACTCCCATACCTGTTGTCGAGCTGACACTTGCTATTCCACTTTGGAGATGCCACACAACCGCGGCCCACTCACCAGGGTGCTGGTGAACATCCAGCAGGTCAGATGTGGAGATGCTCAGAGGACTCCCAGACACTGTTAACCGCTCCGGGCATTCCAGCCAACACCTCGCCCCCTCCCAGAAGTACTGCTGGCCAAACACCCTGCACTGCATTTCATGCTGATCTGGGGTTTCAGGCTCCACACACCAGGGGGTCTCCGTACTCAGAGCCCCCCCCGCACACCTTACCTCAGAAGTACCCTCACCTTGTCCCCCCTGGGGCACATGGCCTTCCCCTGGACAAACTGTCCTGGGTGACAGTCCTCCTGCCCAGCTCACGGTGATCCCTCTGGAAGAGCAGGCCTCAACCTTCACAGCCCGTGAGAATAAGAGGGCGAGTTCGGACACGAGGGCTGCTCAGGTGGGGCCTCGCCTAAGTGCCCTGGTCGCACACCTTGGGCCTTCCTAGCACCTGCCACTACAGACGCCTCCAACGCTGGCCTCTGCTCTCCCCCCGCAGCGAGTGCCCGGAGTGCCAACCAGTCATGTGCTTGGGCTGCTCATCGAAAGGTTGGCACTCCCAGTCCACTCAGAGGCCGCTGAGGGGACACCCTGATGATCTACCCCACCCCCACCTACCACCCCAATCAGCCCTAAAACCCCACTGGGCACAGTTCTTCTCTGACACACAGGGGCTGCTAGCAGAGGGACCAAGCTGGACGGCAGCTGGCTATCAGTTCTGCACCCACTGCCAGGGCACTAAGTGCTTGGGAGGGCTGTGGGCAGAGGAGCCCTAGAAGCGGAAAGTTCCCAGACATGTGACCTGCGCTTCCTAACCTGGGGGGCTGTGAAAGTTCCTAAGTTTACAACAGAGGAGCATTCCCCCAATTTTTCCGAAGCCCCTCATATCTGTAAAGTCAGAAGTTAGTCCCACGGAGGCGGCTCCCCCTGAACGAAGGTGGCCTTCACTGACCTAATTTGGCCCCTTTCCTCAGCAGCGTCACCACCACAGATGTGTTTCGACAGCCGATGGCTCTGTCCAGGGGACGCATGCCGCTGTGGTCCACGTGCTCGATCACGGCGCCCTTCTCCACCAGGTACAGCACCTGCGGGGGCGAGAACAGAGGCCTGACTTGCAGCACGAGCTGGAGCCCAGCACCGCCCTTCCTGGAGGCGCTGGGATGGAGAGGAAGGGAGTTAAGAGAAAATGAAACCATGTGCATATGCATGTCTCTGTTGTGTACAAAAGAAGCCATGGTGGGGTAGCAGTTCCACATTGGGCTGCTAACCACAAGTTCAGCAGTTCAAAACCACCAGCTGCTCAGAGGGAGAAGGATGGGCTTTCTACTCCCGTAAAGCATTAAAGTCCTGGAAACCCACATGGGGAGCTCTACCCCGTCTTATGGTTGGGGTCACTATGCATTGGCATTGACTCGGTAGCAGTGAGTTTGGTTTGTTTTTGTTGTATATGTAGGTCATGCTCATGGCTTCTGCTGTGTTAGGAGCCGGTTACCATGGCGGCTCTGGTCCTAGAGCAGGTTGTGCGTCTGTTGTGGAATTCAAGCAAAGGGAGAGCTTTCTCACAACACACGCTTCCCACTGACCACGCCTCGGGTCCAGTTTGTGGGCATCCTTGGCGACACTGGCCCTGGGGCCGCAGCCGGAGGCTGGGTCATCTGCAGCACTCACCGTCTCCGCATCCCCATAGAAGGCGGCCAGGTCCAAAGGTGTGCGGCCGTTCTTGTCCGTCTGGTCTATCTCGGCTCCTTCGTCCACTAGATGCTGGACCACGGCTCTGTGGCCTTTCAGACAAGCCCAGCTTAACGCTGACAAACCCTCTTTGTCCAGCGAAGACAGAGTGGCGCCTGGAAGGAAAGCACAGTTCCCGGTCACAGGCTTCCTGAAGGAGTGCCCCAAGCAGACGGCCTCACCACCACCAGCCCTGCCCAAAGAGGGAATCCGTCAAGTGCTGGGAAGCTTGAAACCCATGCCCCCGGCGCGACACACCTGCCCACACGCCAAAATGAGGAGGAGGGACCAGTCCCCGAAGGAGGACATCCTGTTTAGTACAACCAAGGGTCAGTGAGAAAGAGGAAGGAGGCCCGGACGACATGGATGGACCAGTGGCCAACAAACACGGCGACCACTGGCCGGTGTTTCCTTCTACTTGACGTGGGGCCACCAGAGTGGGAACCGACTGGCCTGCCCGATGGCAGCAACGCACTGTGAAGCCAAGCAAGGGGTCCCTGGGGGCTTGCACCCTAGCCTTGAGACTCCTGGGACCGCTCAAAAGCTTCCCTGCCAAACACAACCGCGACCCTTTTAAAATCGGGAGCTAGAAAGCCCCAACATCTTCTTCATCCGGCTGCTGCGGGGCTACCTTTGGAAAGGAGGAACTCCACGGTGCTCAGGTGCCCTTCACACGCAGCCACCATGAGCGGCGTCCGGCCCTGCTTGTCGCTCAGGTTCACGTCGCAGCCGTACTCCAGGAGCAGCTTCACGATCTGCAAGAGACGCGCACTCACAGCCCCGCTGCCCCGGCCAGGTGAGCAGAGCCGGCCTTTTGGTCCCCAACCACCCCTTCAGCGTTGCAGCCCGCCTGTCCTGTCTGTCGTCTGCCACTGAGCAGCACCTTTTCCGCATCCATCTGCTCTGGCTGTCCTGTGCCCAGGCCATCACGAGGTCTACAGAACTCGCCCACCATGCCAGGCAGGAAGAGGCATCGGGGAGGGTTGGCCACCAGTCAGGTCAGCGAGAGCACACCTGGAGGCACTGGGGACGTGGGAAGGCAACTAAGGTGGGTGGGGGGGCATACGGAAGGGTGATTTGGAGACTAAAGAATTAGGCAGCGGGTTGCACTCCCCCCCAGTGACCTAGGTTGATAAGCTTCCGGGCTGGGCGGGTGTTTTAAGCTTTAGAGGGGCTTTAAGTGAAGTTTCCTAGGGATTCTCAGCCTCAGGGTCCTGCCTTTAAACCGAACTTTGTTTGGGGGGCTGCGGGTGCCCAGAGAGAGCTCACAGAACACCACCCAGTGAGAATTCTTTCTTCAAGGGTACAGTGTCTGCCTCTGCCACAGTACTCTTCCTCTTGCCCGCAGGACAGCAGGGCAGTCTACCTCCACTCACTGTCCCTGAAGCCTCCCGGGGCCCACAGTACCTGCCAATGGCCCTGCCGTGCAGCGCAAAACAACGGTGGGACCCCTCGCCTGTTGGTCCGGGACACCACGGCTCCGTGCTCCAGCAGCAGCTCACAGACCGCCAGCTTCCCTCTTCCTGCGGCCGCCGTGAGCGCTGCGGGAGAATCAGGACAGAGCGGGTGGTGGATCAGAGAGGGCCACGCATGCTTCGGTGCCCCTGCCTCCTACTGAGAGGCAGAGGTCTAGGTGCCCTCTGCCCTGACGTCTGGGGGTGGGGGGGGGGAAGCTCTGTGATGATGGTCTGACCAATAGGACACAGTAGAGGTATGCTGCGCAGTTTCCGAACCCCGTCTTCGGTGTCAAGTCCCCCTGAAACACTCCAGTCTCGACTCAGATGCCACGTTGGAGGGAAGCCCAAGCAGGCCCACAGGAACAAAACCCGAGAACTGCCCATGGCTGACAGCCGGCACCAGCGCTCCACCTGCGCGTGCACCAGGGTGGAAGTGGGCTCGCCACCCTCAGGGAGGCTGTGTGAGCGGAGGCAGCCATCCCCACCGAGCCCTGCAGAAACCAGAGTCGGGAGGCAAAGCGTTTTGTTTCCTTGTTTTTGTTCTTTTTCTTGCTCAGTCTGGTCTCTTCCCTAAAGTCAGCACATTCCACCCAACAACCAGCATCAGCTAAGAGCGTGTCGTATCTGCAGTGCTTTGATGGAACGTAGAATCTCTTTCTTGGAACCCACGGTCAGGGAGAAGAACATCAGAGAAAGCGAACGAGGGGATCTGGTTGCAGGGCTTCTTGAGCGCTTAGGCTGTGCGCTGTCTGGGTAGGGGGGTGGTGATTCGGGGAGGCTAGCTCAAGGTAAGCCAGAGACCTCAGAGAGGCAAAGAAATATTGAGCCAGAGTTCTCACAAACACCTCCCCATCAGCAACTACGCCTCCCTGCTCCACAGGACGGACTCCTAATTGGGGTGGGATGGGGGAGAGAGCTCCATTATAAAAGGGTTCTATCCCGTGGGGATGGATCCCAGTCCAGACGGGATGGGAAGAGCAGGTTGCAAGAATATCTCCAGGCCAGGAAGACACGCTCATCAATGGAGAATCGGGCAGGGAAGGGTCAGGGAAGGAGGCATGTTAGAGAGACAGACTGCTCCAGTCAGGACACAGACAACACTGGCACAGAGGGAGGAGAGGAGGCGGTGTGATGCCTAGCTTCTAATTCCCGGGACAGCTGTTTTTACGTACAGCCCCTACCACCTTCCCGCGCTCAGGAATCGATCCAGTGTGCCTACAAGCCAGAGGCCACAGAACAAAAACGGGCCCAGGAGGAAGCCCTTCACAGATCGGGAAACACAAAGGCCAATGACTCCACAAAAAAGGAGGTTGTCAGCCTCGCCAGGAATCCCCGTTATTGAGAAACGGTCTTAAGGAGATGACCACCTCATACCCTGATGGTGGGAGGCACAACCGGGTCCCCTGCTCTGGAAACCAGCCTGGCATCGTTCAGTAAAGCCAGTGCCACTAACCGGCAGGCACGCGCCCGAGGGCAACTCTCCCCAAGGCATGGTGATGTTCGCCGCAGCACGCTTCATCCAGGTCTCAGGCCGGAGCAACGCAAAGCCCACCAGCCACGAAGGCATCCACAGCCATCGAGTCACACACTGGGAAGACAGCAGGCGACTAAATGCCACACAGCTCAGTGCTCCGAAATGATCCGTCTCAGTAACCTGAGCCCGGTTCAAAGACAAAGCGCAAGAGATCGCCCGGGGGCTTCTCGAAGCGCAGGGCATCGTCCTTAATCTCGTCACAGACACTGTGTTTTCCCACAAACCTTTGGAAGCCCCTCGTGTGCCCAGTCTGACCTTCCTCCAACGTACTCAAACGCAGGCCAGGGCTGCAGGCCTCCTGAGGGGGCAGGTGGTGTCTCCAGGGGATCTGGGCCTGGTCACATAACAGGGGAGTGCTCCGGGAGGTGTGGTTTCCATGTGCACCTCTGGGTGAGCCTTTCTTCCCCAACAACACCCCCCCCCCCCGAAATCAGGACCAACAGCTGTAAGCACTCCCACTTCCAACCCACTTGGTCAGCCCCCAGGAACCAGATACACCCCCACCCCTCCTACACACACACACAGGTTAGACTGGACACCTGTGCCCATCTCCCCTTGACAAACAGGTCTCGAAGGAGCCTTCCAAAGAGACACGGGGCAGCACGGCAGGTGACGTCACTGCTTCACTCACGGGGGGGAGGGGGGGGAAGAGGCACTCCGTCTGCTCTCCTGCCCAGCTGACCTCTACTCCTCGCCAGGGCTTCAGGGTTGTCTCGGGATGTGAGGGAGGGCCCGTGGGTGGGTGGGTGGGTGGGTGAACCAGCCCGTCCTAAAGCCACACAGCCAGAGTGAGGCAGGATGATGGAAGGAAAGTGGACCTTCAACAGAGTGAGGGCTTCCGTGGCCGTGCCGCAGACTGGCGCCTTCTAGGTCTTCCAAGACAGCCAGAGACACCAGTGGCCCGTCCGCGCAGACAGCTCGGAGGCTCCCGTGGACAAGGCCTCATTAGTCCCGCACATGACGGCTTGCCGCTTTTTAGGAAACAAACCACATTTCCCCCAGAAAAGCATGTTTGAAGAGGCTCTGCTCTGACGGGTCACTTCAAAGCTCGAGAGCTACCAGCCCCCGGGGGACTTGGGGAGAACCGGATCAAGAAATCTCCCTCCGACTTTCCCAGGCCCCAGCAGAGGGAGTTGGGCAGCTGCTAGCTCCCAAGATTCCTCAACACACAAAGCGACTGCATTTCCCATGAAACTCTTCAAATTCTGTGGCATGTTCTCTTCAAAACCCCCACTTAACAGAGTTCACCAATGGAGATCCCAGGAGGGTGGAGGGAAGGTAGGATGGAAAGGGGGAACTGATCACAAAGATCTACATATAACCTCCTCCCTGGGGGATGGGCAACAGGAAAGTGGGTGAAGGGAGATGTCAGAAAGTGCAAGATATGACAAAATAATTAGTAAATTATCAAGGGTTCATGAGGGAGGTGGAAAATGAGCCGATACCAAGGGCTCAAGTAGAAAGCAAATGTTTTGAGAATGATGAGGGCAACAAATGTACAAATGTGCTTGATACCATGAATGTTATATATGAATTGTGATTAGTTATATGAGCCCCCAATAAAATGATTTTTTTAAAAAGTGTTCACCAGTTCCCCCCTCCCCGCTATAAGGTGGAACACTATTTAGCATGCAGCAAAGCATGGTCCCCCTTAGCTTTCTAAGAAGGTGGCTGACAAACCCTGCCGTGGTCCCCCAGAGGAGTCTTTGCCGACTCTGTGAGATGTGTTGGGGGGAGGCAGCTAGCTTTCTTGCTCTGAAACAGAGCACAGGATGCCTGCAGCTGGAGACCCAACGCTGCACACGACCGGAAAACACTACTCCCAGCGGCCCTATGCGACCTCAGCAAATCTACAAGGTCCCTGGGCTCCAGGGTCCCGGCCGTTTGTCACGGCGAGAAGTTGTCAGAGATCAGGCTTATGGAGAGTCCCAAGGTTCAGCAAGTGTTTCATACTCACTGCATTATTTGATTATGCTTTAACCATTTAAAATTACGTCGCCAGCGCCACCCCACCCATCCCATTTGTTGTTGAACTGGGACACACAAAGGAACAGGATGCACCGCTGAGAAGTGGTGATGGAACCATGAAGCCCCTGGTGACAGGAGTGACACGCATGAGCCCACTACTCCACGGATCAACACCAAGACAGGCTCGCATACCAGTGGGATCAGACGCTGGGGGTTCCCACGGGAGGGTGGGCGCCCCTAAGAGGGAGAAGAGAAATCAGGGGATGATGGGGGTGGGGTGGGCTGTCCCACTGGGGGAGGGGGTGTGGATGGAGGAGTGAGTGGAGCTGCTGACTACAGAGTTGATGGTCTGGAACGTATACCCTCTACCTGGTTACAATACTTTTTTTTTTTTTAAGTCTTCTATATCAGTTTTCTGTGCTGATGCAGGGGAGACGCTGGGGGATCCTACTGGAAATTAGAGCCCCCTAGCCACGGTGAGCCTGTGCCTGCCCCCGGCTCTGAGCATGTAGATGAGTGAGGCTGGCCCCATCCTTCCTCATTCCCGATTCCTGAGAGTGCAGGCTCCCAGCAGTCTCACGGACACCACCGGGAGGGCGCCAAGCAGCACCCCTCCAGGCGGGTCAGGAGGGGAAAGATCCAAGCTCATTCTCGGCATCTTCCTCCAGTTAGGGGACTCCTGCTCTGATTGTAGCTAGTACTAAAAGGCACGGCTGAAAACGCACACATGCATGTACACACACACACACACACACACACACACACACTCCGGATAGAGTCACGGTCGATGAACCAGCAGGACCCCACAGGAAGGGTTCCCCGTTTGGTGATGTCTGGGGGGAAATGGCCCACCAGGACACGGTGTCCTCTTTCTGCTTGGTAAACCAGTCTGTCTAGATTATGCACAGGCCCTTCCTCACACCAAGCTTCCTAGTGCAGCTGCCCCTGCATGTCTGCCACAGCAGCACATCAGAAACGACAGGCCGGCACTCAAAATAGGGGCTGTGCTTTCTGGGGGTGGCAAGAAGACAGCAGCTAGGGCCACCAACAGGGGGACTTGAGCCCCACCCCAGGCTTGGCGACAGAGGTGAATCCTCCCCTTCTCCTTCCCTGCGTCTCGGATTAACTTCCTTTTGAGGTCCCTGAGCAGGGAAGGCTCAAAGGGTCCAGCTTTGCTCAGGCTCACAACGGATCACCTTCTGCACAGACACCGCGCACGAGGCAGGCCCTCGGGGCCTGCCAACCGCGCCTTCCAGCTGAGGGCGGCTCATGCTCCCTGCTGTGCGCCCAGATGGACACTTCTGGCCCCATTCTGGAGGCCAGGGCGGCGACCTCAAGTTTCAGCAGCCACCAGGAAGGACATCAGGATACCATATTCGGAAATGAGCGGACTCGGGCACACTTAACGACATGCCTGAGCAAACAAATTCCCAGCCACCCCTCCTCAGGAATTCCAATGATTCTGCTGGAAAGGACACCCCCGGGCTGATGGACGGCCTCTAAGGGTCAGCTCACACGCCAAACAGCAGAGAGGGGCGGATGCCAGGGTGGGACGTCGGGAAGTGCCTTGTCTTTGTGAGACAGGGCCATGGGCACAGGGCCAGGCGAGAACAGCAGCTGTAGGGCTCACACTGGACACAATTTCTTTACCTCGAAAAATCCTATCGCTTACTGACCATCCTGAATAATTATCTGTTATCAGGGAGGGTGCTCTTTAAGGACCAGCCAGATTTACACCTGATGGATCCTGACAGACTGAAGTGACTGAAAACGTATCAAATGAGGTAATTCTTTGCATCCCAGAGTGGGTCACGACAGGAACCTTCCATGTTCGAGTGCCCCGGGCACAGCGTCTTCATGAATGTCAACAACCATAAAAAGCTCACTGACACTGAGTCCACTCTGCCTAATAGTGACCCGACAGGACTGGGTACAACTGACTTTGTGGGTTTCCAAGATGGTAACTCTTAGGGGAGTAGAAAGCCTCATTTTTCTTTCCCAGAGTGGCTGGTGGTTTTGAACTGCTAACCTTGTCCTTCGCAGCCCAGTGGGTTACCACATTGTCAATAGGGATCCTTACAAACACTCAACGGTCAACTGGTCACGAACACAGGCCTTCTGTACACACTATGGCATCTCACTGCCAATCTGTCGCTCAGCGACACAGGAGTATCCAGCTCACACTGCAGTGGGTGTGCAGGATGGCCCGGCTTACGGTGTGATGCCTCATGAAGCAGGATCAGTTGGAAAGCCCGTGAGGTGGGCAGACAGGAGAGTCACAACAATGGGCTCACACACACCAATGATCGCAGAGCTGTCGCCAGGCCGGGCAACGTGTGATTCTGCTGTACACAAGGCCGCCGTGGATCAGAGTCACCTCCCAAACAACCACGCCACATCGCTTGCTTCTGTATTCAGATTGGAAACACCAAAGAGTGACTGGGGCCATGCTCCCCTTCCGCGTCACTCCACTGCCCTGCAGTGCGCACGGACAGCCTCCCCGTGCTGGGGGCATGAGCGGCACACGTTGGCACTGCTTTCTGGCTAAGAGTTTGACGTGCACAGAGTATGTTTTGTATGTTGAGTTGGGGTATTTGCAAGTTGAGTTGGGGTCTTTGTGCCATTTATTTCTCATGCTGTTGGGTTTTCCCGTCTTTTAAAAAAGTGAGTGGGGAATGGAAACTGGAAAGTGCCCATGTTCGTAGGAAGCAGCCCAGTTCTCACCAGAAGTCCAGGAACAGGGACAAAGATGGAAAGACCACTAGAAGGGAACAAGGCAGTGGACGACGGAACCTCTGGGAGAGGAGGCTGGTGGGACGGCTCTGGCCCACTCAGCAGTCAAAGAACAAAGGTGGCGCTGGAAACCGTCAAGCTGTTTTATCTGAAACATGAGAATGCCATGAGGGAGTTTGTGATTTTCTGGACACTCAGAACGACAGCCCGTGCCGCACAGCTCCCTTCTGGAGCACCCATGCGCGCTTCACCTTCAGGGGGGCTGTGAGGTGGAGGGTGGGCCAGGCCTGCCGGCGCTGGGTGGCCATTCCCACCGGCTGGGCTACCACCCTGGGCGCCTCAACTGAGTCAGCTGCTCCCCAGCACCAACACCCCCCCCCCCAATGACAAGGCTAGCACCCTCCCCCCACCTTCTAGGAGTAGTGCTACGAATGATAAAGGCCACCTCTCATAATTCTGCTTTGTTAGCACTTCCTGCCCTCACAGCAGGCGGGGTGCGAGGGCTGCCGCTAGCTAGGAACGCACACCAACAGCCATCCATTCACCCTCCACACACGCACAGGCGAAAACGAGGCCCCGTCCACATGGGCCTGGTTAAAAATGGCCCTGCATTGGGAGAGGACGCCCCGCAGGCCCTGAGGTCCAGAGCCTGCTCCCAGCCACTCCATGACCTTACGAACGGGGAGCAAGGCTGCCCAGAGACTTTCTGAATTCAACAAGTCTTTGTTCCCAACCCCCAACTGACCCCTCCTCAATGTCCTCCGTCTGGCACATGGCCTGGAGCAGCTCAGGCTCTCAGGCAGGGGCCCGGCAGGCAGGCCAGCCTGGGGTCAGAGAGAGGGGAGCAGAGCTCAAGGGCAAAAGGCAAGAACCGTCAGGCACCAGGTGAAAATGTGCCCCCCACCCTCGCGAGCTTCAAATATGAAAGATGACAAATCTGGGAAGCAGAACGCTCAAGAGTTGGCTGTAAAACACACTGGAGCCTCGGTGTGAGGGTGTGAAGTTCACAGCAGCCAAGCAGGGCTGCGCGCTATTACCCACATCTGTCTCTGCCCTCCGTCTGTGTCAGGACGACTCTTCACTCCCTCCACACCAGCAGTGGAGCGACCACTGGGATCCAAAGAGCAGAAGGGTTAGTCAGGAAAGGAGGGGAAATGGAAACGGGGACGCGGAGACGAGCGGGGACGCACGTTGGCACGTGGAGCAGACGTCCATGCACCAGACAGAATTAAGATGGTAGGAACCGCTGAGGGTCACCCCCACCCAATTCATAGCAGAAAGGAGAGAAAATCGTCTTGGATGGACCAGGGGAAAATCGTGGAATGACACTCTAAACCCCGACCCCGACCAGGCTCCCGGGTCGCATGGAGTATCTGAGACTATGGCTCTCAGTCACCCGGTAGGTCTGAACAGAAGCTGTCCTCATCACGGACAGGTGGGGGGGGGGGGATCAAATGTAAAACTAATGGATAGTTTATCACAAATAGTACCTAATATCAACAAGCAAATTACCACCGCAGCCTGGACAACACATCACACTCATTTGCTATGCCCCTACTACTAAGCACTGAGCAAGACATGATGGGCCAGCTCTCAGTCAATAGTCAGACGATGCCTTTGACGAGCTAGGATTATGCCTATTTTTATCACGATGAAGTAGCGGTGTCATAGAGGGGTCAAATGATTTTCCCCAAGTCACAAAACAAATCCTCCAGGTGCCATAAGTCCGTCCCCAGCAGCTCAGTGAACCGAGAGTCATGCTCTCAACCAGAGCAGGACGGCCCTCAAATGCTTCCCCAGTGAACCGAGAGTCATGCTCTCAACCAGAGCAGGACGGCCCTCAAATGCTTCCCAAGGGCCCCGGTGGCTTAGTGGGTCACAAGCTGGGCTTCTAACTCAACGGTCAGTAGTTCTAAACCACCAGCCACGTGGAGGGAGAGAGATGAGGCATCTGTTTCCGTAAAGAGTTCGTCTTGGAGGGTAAGTGGGTTGGAAAGGGGGAACTGATTACAAGGATCCACATGTGACCTCTTCCCTGGGAGAGGGACAGCAGAGAAGGGGGAGAGGGAGACTCCGGATAGGGCAAGATATGGCAAAATAACGATGTATAAATTACCAAGGGCACATGAGGGAGGGGGGAGTGGGGAGGGAGGGAAAAAAAAAAAGAGGACCTGATGCGAAGGGCTTAAGTGGAGAGCAAATGATTTGAGAATGATTGGGGCAGGGAATGTATGGATGTGCTATATACAATTGATGTATGTATATGTATGGACTGTGATAAGAGTTGTATGAGCCCCTAATAAATTGTTTAAAAAAAAAAAAAGTTCGTCTTGGAGGGTGACAGGGGCAGTTCTACTCTGTCCTCCAGGGCCACTGAGAGCCGGGACTGGCTGGATGGCAGACTGGTTGCAAAGTGCTTTCTAAATGGGACTTTCCACGCGCCAGCTCAGAGCTCTTCATGCCCGAAACTCATTTACCACACAGCTAACACTGGCGAGTCAAGCCAAATGGAAACCCTCTCCACCATCGAGTCAATGCCAACTCACGGTGACCCTGTAGGACAAGGCAGAACTGCCCCCGAGGGCCTGCGAGGTGGGACTCTTTCTCCTGGAGTAGAAAGCCCCTCTTTCTCGTCTGCCTCCTGTCCCTTTTTCACAGATGACGCAAATGAGGAGCAGAGAAATGACACCAGGTGCCTGGGGCCACGCAGGGAGGTCCCACAGGCTAGGATTCCCCGTCCCAGACCTGGGTGGGCCTCAGCTCCTCACTCGTACACAGCTCCCGGGAAGCCTTGGAAACCACTCCTTGTATGTGCGCTACTCTCAGACGGAGGGGCCTGGGGGTGCGCCCTCCAGAGAGCTCTTCCGCTGCCTCCCAGAGCCCGCCAGGTTCACCCCCGCCCTGTGGTCACGTGGACCACAGCGCAACGTGGTCTGCGAACGAGGACTCGGGCCTTTCTGGCTCAGTTTTCTCGCCTGTTCTTTGTGTCCTACTCGGCTCAAGTTCTGCCCTACTCCTACAAGCATTATTACAAATAAGCCTCCTCAAATCCTCTGGAGGAATGACATGTGCTATAAATAAATGTAACCTCCACTTGAAAACAATTTCCAAAAGCACGACAACATCATGCTTCCTACAGAAGGTTCGCCGCGTCACCAAGCTGCCTGGTAAAGGGTGCCAACCCTGCTCGCACTCCTGAGAAGACAAGCACACGGCGCACTTTTGAGAGCAGGGACACGTCCGGCTCTTCACTGCGCCTAGAGGCTGGCGGCCGGAGTTACGCTCAGGCCGCCAATGAAGGCCTCCGTGTAAAGGTGGGCTTTGTCACAAAACAGCTTTATGCAATTTTACACACACACACACACACACACACGCGCGCGCCATTTCAATAAGAAGTTGAAAGACACAACCTGGCTCTTCTGTAAGGTGATTTATAGTCTTTGGAGGGCAGCAGATACAAACGACAGTATTTGCAGGCGAAGTTGCCAAATGTACACAAGACGCCTGACACCTTTCTGCCCAAGACCCTAGCTCTTCTTAAGGCCCGGGCAGGAATGACTCATGGAGAGACGGGTTCTGTGAACTGCCACCACACCACGGTCAGTGTGGTAAACAACCTCCTATTAAGTGGCCACGCCACCAATTCATTCCTGGGGGTTTCAGCCCACCCCAGCTCCCTCCTCAGCCCAGCCCTGCTGTGTAGACACCACCTGCTGCTGAACTCGGCTGCCCTTTTGGAAGAGAGGAGTGATCTCCAGAGTCCCCCGTCAGGCGCAGGCCCTGGGGGTCTACTAGAGCAGGGGGTGGCAGGGCCAGCACACCTCAGTTCTCATGCCCCATCTGCCATGTGTGGGGATTTATTTTACCCACCCCTCCCTCCTGGGTTACCCTACCTGCCTCTCTACACCTTCCAGAGCCCTAGAGTTAAACCCCCCACCTCCCTGAGTGTCTTAGGTTACCCCACTCTTCTCCTTTCCCAAACCCTGGGTGACCTCTCCCCCACATATCCCAGGGTCCTGGGTGACCCCACTTTCATACCCCCTGCCCCCCTGGCAAAGGAAACTCAAGAACTTCTCTGTTTAGACTGGCAGGAACTTGGATCTCCATGGCCACACTCGCACTGCACCTTCTTAAAACAAACACTGCCAGGAAGGAATGTCCACTGGGGCTGGCGAGATGCTCAAGGCCTGCAGCAGAAAACCATGCAGCTTCTCTCAGGGCACACTGGGAAAATTCCACGGCAGTTCCCAGTCACACACGTGACATGCTCCACAGGCCCGAGCAGGCAACAGCCAAACCCTGGTCCCTCCAGTCTCCCGCCTGGAATCCTGCCGAGATACGCACGCATCTGCAAACGCTGCCACTCCTATCAAGGAAAAGCTCCTCCTCCCGCCAAAGACCCGAATGAGTAGAGGGCCGGGTTTAAGAAATACCAAGCCTTCCGAAGGCTCCCTGGGGTGGATCCAATGGGGTGCCCTCGGGTATAATAAGCTCTGCTGTCCACCACCTGGGCCAGTCTGTGGGCCAGAGCTGGGCGCCTCAGCCCGGGATGTCAGGAGCAGCCACCGAGTGGGGAAAATGCCCCAGTGCTGGGACAAGAAGGAGGCCTGGTGGTCTAGTGCTCACACGTTGGCCTGCAAGGTCAGCAGTCTGAGACCACCAGCTGCTCCACGAGAGAAAGGCGAGGCTTTCTACTCCGCACAGTTACAGTTCTGAAAGTCTACCAGGGCGTCGTACCCTGCCCCACAGGGTGGCTATCAGTCAGACTCAACTCGGTAGCAGCAAGTCTGGAAGGGTCAGAAGGGGGATTCACAGGGACTTTTAAAACAGCGAGTGTGAGTTATCTCGCATCACCCGCATGGCGCAGCTGCAGGGCTCGGCAGAGAAGCAGGTAGAAGACCCCTCCCCTAGGGCCACCCTTATCCTGGAGGACCCAGCTAAGGCCGAGATTCAAGTTGCAGGAGTCCAGGCTCTCCCCAGAGTCAGAGAACAGAGACCTGTGGTCAGTCTACCTGCTGGGCTTCGGCACACTGCCAGAGGGAGGCGCTGGGATGCTGGGCAGAGAAAAAGAAATCCTACTCGATGCACAGCAGAGAAAGTGCAGCTGTCTTTAAGGAACAGGGGCAAACAACCCCTCCCCCCCCCCAAACAACAACAACACAGACAGCTCTGGCAATAAGGCATGACTTATAATGACAGAACCCTTTGGTAAACAAACAAGAACACAACACGGAGTCAATGCTGTTCACCCGCCCCTGGAGGTCAGGGCAGAGGTGTCCCATGGGGTTCCTGAGACGGACTCATCCCGGGAGCAGCAAGTCCTGTCTCTCCCCGAGGGACAGCTGGTGGCTTTGAACTGCTGACCTTGCAGAAAGCTTCCCACTGCTCGTAACCACTCTACCACCAGAGCTCCTTACGCTCTTTCGTAAGGTACTGACTAATGAAAACAGCATGGACAGGGCATAAAAGTGTGTTCTCAGGACACCCCATCACCTCTCAGAAACTGGACAGCAGCAGGCAGCCAAATTATTCCGCCAAGAGAACGCCTCCCGTTCTAAAATGCTATGTCCACGTGCTCCTTCTGTGGAACGCAGGGTCGCTGTACGTCAGAGCCAACTGGACGGCCCCAACGACAGCAAGTGCCTGGAGGAGTGGGCCGGGGAGGGGCTGCAACCAGACGGGCTTCTCTGGCAGGGCCATGGCAGGCGCGGGCACAGAGGGGGGGGTCTCTGTTCCCCCAGGATGGCGAGCAGCGCGCACACAGGCTTGCACACCGGAGCGCTGCTTGGAGTCTGGAGACAGAATTCCTTCTCACAACTCCTAGGGGAGCATCTCCAATCACCGAAGCTTCACACCAAGCCTGGACACGGAAACAGGGACCTCGTTTGGCTGGCCGGCACTCACTGTCACGGCTGAGGACAGCCTGACACGAGGTAACACAGCACCTTCCGGGCTCTGGCCCATCCACACTTCCCAGAAATCCTTGCAGCCGGGCACCTTTGTGAGTGGCCATGGGAGCAAAGGGCCTTGCCATGCACTCTGGTGGGCCCACCCTCACGTGCCCTCTACGGTCTCCCAATCGGCTGCACGACTTACTACTGATTCTCTGCCGGGCCCTTTAACAGCAAGTAGGTGAGGGGGAGAATGGTGGGTCCAGGCAGAAGGTTCCAGGTTTGAGTCCAGCCAATGCACCTCCCGCACGGCCACCACCTGTCTTGTCAGAGGCACTCCCAGATCCAGGCGAGCTTAGGAAGGCAGGTCCAGCAGTCTCGTTCTGATAATCAGCCCGTGAAGTGCTCTGGATCCCAGTGGTCTGACCTGGGGTCGTGGGGACAGCACAGGACCGAGCAGAGTTCTGCTCCACGGGCCATCTTGAGTTGGAACCCAAAGCAGTGGTGCTCACTACCCGACGGCAGAGCTACACCAGCTCTCAGGGCAATGCAACTGACGTTTGAAAGCAAAGTCCCAGGGCCCAAGGCTGGCAAGACAGGGCCCCGACGTACACGAAGCCCTCTGCTGGAGCACGGACAAAACCCAGAGCACGAGCCACCCGATCAGCTCTCGAGGAGCCTGGCTTCCTACGAAACCAAATGCCCATGTGAAATGACACCGCAAGCATATAAGACATCGATCTCACACTTGGCTTGTCTCTTAAGCCCTAAGAGAGTCGCTTCCCTGTGCTCCTGCTCATGTGTCCGCCCGCCCAGCGCACTGAGAGGCTAGCCACGAGGGACCTCCGCTTGGTCAGCTGCTCAGGGCGCTCCCACCTCCTGGGGCCGCTGCTGGCATCCACCTCGCTCTGACAACCTGCTACTTCTCATCAGCTCCAGGCTGGCAATGGCACAGGTGGCACTGCTCAGAGCAGACACATGCAGATTCCAAGGGCCGCTCCCGGCGACAGCAGGGAGAAGTAACTACGCCTGTTTGGTGCTCCCACCCAGGGTCCACCCCGTGAGCGTGAAAAGGGGTGGGCAGGTCAGAGGGCTTCCAGCAGAGGCTGATCACTGTCGGGGAAACAAAGGCAGGTGAACCCAAAACAGGTCTCAGACAGCCGGACGGGTACTCTCTACGTCCCCCACCCACCCCCCATCACGCTGGCCTTTCCCAGACAGGCTGTCTGCAAGCTCCATCTACACTGAGAGACAAGTCACACAAGTTCCAGGAGAAAGAATGCGCTCTGTTATCCACACAAAGCCTCCAGTTGTCCTGGCATCTTCCCACACCCTGGGAAAGAATCTGGGAAGCAGGCAGGCAAGGCCCAGGAGGGAATGTTGTGGACACAAAGCCCTGTGACCACACCCAGGAATGAGGACCGAGGAGAACCGAGAAGCAACCGGACTGCCAGGAAACAAGCGAAACCAACACACAGTGCCCTGCGGCCCACACAGGCAGGGAAGCTACAGGGTGAGCACCTGGACTTCAGGAGGACTCACGCCCTGGAGGCAATTCCAACCCACAGGGACCCCATGGGAAAGGCAGACTTGCCCCGGTGGGTTTCTGAGATTGTACCACTTTGTCACAGAAGTAGAAAGCTTTTACTTCGACGGAGTAGCTGGTAGTTTTGAACTGCTGACCTTGTGGTTAGCGGCCCAGTGGGTAACCACTATGCCACCAGGGATGGCAAAATGACTCCTTCAGTCACGCTGCCTGTCTCCCTTGTGGCCCGGCATCCTGTTTGGGGTCAGGCTCCCTGACCGGGGCCCTGTGTGGCCCCTGATTGGGTCTCAATTCCAGATCCCATGATCACAAAGCCAGACATTTCCCTCAGTTCTCTCAGGCAAGCCTCCCCCACAGGGTTTCTGGGTAGCCCTCTGACAGAGCCAGGGAGGAGGCAGGTGTGGGCTGGTAAAATGCGTTGGGTCATTTCTGAGGGGACACAGGACAAGAGGCACTCGATGTGGACATGCGCAGAGGCAGCAAGATGGGTTTGACTGACCCGCAGTCACAGAGAATGGCCGGGGCTCTCTAAGCCCAAGTCAGTGCTTACGTGGAAGAATGAAAAAGCTGCTCCAAAGAAGCCTTGGCTGATTGACTCCACAGAACGCCAGTGAGTGGAGGGGAGCGGCTTCCCCAGGCTTCGAAAGGGCTATGCATGAGGCTTTGGAAGGGACCGGCTGAACTCGGACTGAAGGTGCTTTGTAGTTTGATGGTGACGGTACACAGCTGTCAGCCAAGGCTGGTGGTCTGAAGCGGCCAGTCGCTCTCCTTCAAGTTCACAGCCCAGGAAGCCCCATGGGGAGCAGTTCTACTCTGTCCTCTAGCATTGGCTTGAGTTGGGATCTACCAGACCTGGACGGGTGCTGGCAGTGGATGGGAACGCCAGGTTTTCTCTCACGTCTGCTTGGCAGTCTCAAAAGGAAGAACGTGAAAGGACTTCGTGACCAACAGCCGGGGGGAGCTCACACCAGGTCCTCCAATGCAGCCCTTTCCCTGGACTTCTCCCTCCAGGGGACATCAAACTCAGAGCATCATGTCGATGCCGACTCATAGGGACCCTATGGGCCAGGCAGAAGTGCCCTTGTGGTTTTCCGAGACGGAGAGCCCCGGTTCTCTCCCTGGGAGTTGCCGGCCCTTCCGAACTGCCGCCCTTGCAGCTAGGAGCCCAATGCGTAATCACTACGCCAGGCCTCCTGCTGCGGTCCTCCTAGGCAGAGGGGAGGTAGCTGGGACACTTAGCACACCACCATGCAGCGTTCTAGAAAATTGCTTCACAGTAACACTGGGCTGTGAGGCCTTCCCACCTGACACTCTTCAGGTGCACCGTAACCGCTGGTCTAATGAAAAATGCATTCCCATTTCACCTGTTTCTGAGCAAAGCCTTGCTATCCTTTTGGAAAGTTTTTCCTTCTTAAAAAAAAAAAAAAAAAGCTCTAAACTTCAGACACCGTGGGATACAATAAAAACAGGCGTACACCCATCAGAAGCTGTTCTTAAGACAATTAGGCCCAAAGAGGGGCTAAAACATCATTACCTGTTTCTCCCCACAGTGTGTCGGCGCCATTGACTTCTATTTCATGTTCCTTTTCCATTCCCAGCAAGCACTGGACCACCTGTCAAAAGTGGCAAGGTAATTTAATGAGTTCTCATGGCAATATGCGCTTATTCTACCTGGTGCTGGCAGAGGAGAAAGTGGCTTTTGGTTATTTTTTTAACCATTATCATCTCATGCTGCACCAGGAGGGGAAAATCTAATGAAAATCACTTTAGAGCATAATTCATATGCTACTCACATGCTCGCCCAGCGAAGAATTTTCTTATACACACATTGATACAAAATCATAATCTCAGGGAATTTGAGGAACACTGTACAGGATTACTATGAACTCAGAATTCTAATGAACTCCAACAGGTCCCAAATATGCCATCCTAATCAACAAAGGACATGCCAGCTCTGACAAAGTGCAGCTTCTGCATAAATCGGCAGATGATGGGTATCCCATTTTTCACAAGGGAGAAAAACAAAGGGAGGTTTATCTTTTCAACAAGATAAAGTGGTGCCAGAAAGAGACATATATATGTATATATATTTTTAATGGACATCATTCTTCTTTGTTTCCTGATGGGAATCTTCCTCATCAACAAGCAGGCCGGGCCTCAGGTTTGGGGGCAAACATGGTGTCGCCACCCCGAGCCCGACGCTTGCCTTGAGCAATGGCAGAGGCAGAGCATGAGGAATCCATCTTGGACTCGTCCGCAAGCCTCCCAACCACGCCCCGTGTGGCCTTCTGGATAACCGACCCCAAATATGCCCAGGTTCGAATCCCCAGAACCTAGGAATGCTACCGGACACGGTGCAAAAGCGTTTACACAAACAAGCGGTTCTCAACATGGGGTCAAACGACCCTGTCACAGGGGTCGTCCGATTCATCACAGTAGCAAAATGAGTTATGATGTAGAAACAAAAATAATGTTATGGCTGGAGGGTCACCACCACATGAGGAACTGTGTGAAAGGGTCGCGGCATTAGGAAGGGTGAGAACCAGTGACAAGGAAGAATAAGTTAAGGATTTTAGGATGGGGAGGGGGGTTCTTCTGTTTTATCCAGGTGAGCCTGAGAGACCCCAAATAGCCCTTCCAGACAAGAGCTGGGAGAAGTCAGGTGAGAGGGAGCAGAGATGGGACAATGACTTGGGCAGGGAAGCGGTGCCCTGGAGACGGAGGAAGCGTCTTGAAACAAGCGATGCAGGCGGCTGCTGGAAGCCCGCAGCCCTGGGACTGCAACCTGGCCAGGAGCGCTGGCCTGCTGACACCTTCCTTGTGGCCTTGTGATACACTTGCATGCTTGTCAATCTGCTCAAGGCCCAGCAGAAAATGCCTACACCCTTCAGGACTCTGGGCCGATAAGGCCTACTGTTTTTGTCATGAAACAGGTACGTGGCTGTGCCACGACGATCTTGGCAGCGCCTGTCTCCCAGCGAGCTTCACAGCGGGGTGAGCACGCGTGGAGACCAGGCTCAAAGGGCACGCGCCATTCACTGTCCTGAAGATGAGCTCCTTCACGTGTCGAGTTTCCTCGGACCTCAGCTGACAAAGTATCAGTGGCACCATGAGGTTCTGAGTATCCACTGAGCATGCATGCAGCAGTGTGACTGCCAAAAGAAAAAAGCCAGCAAGGTCGAGGCGTGTGTGTGTGTAGGTGTGTGTCTTCCTTCCCTGTGTTTCAAAGGCGATATGTCAGCAAGCCAGCTTTGTGACCAAATTTGCTTTCAGTCATTGTGGGGAAAGGATCTTTTCAGCTATCGGTACCTCTCACTCCTTGACAGTAACCTCGAGTGAAACATGCGTGGAAGAGAGTGAAGTGTCTGACTTCCCAGATGAAGCACAGGCACACGGGGTCAGGAGATGACAAGGACATTTTCCAGCTGAGGGTGCTGATATCTCCCCGCAATCCGTGTTCTATGTAAACCCTGCAGGCGGTTCTGTCTAGGAACCGCGGATGACAAGCATTCTCACATGCCATCAAAACATTCTAGTCCTATTTTTAAAAATCCTTCAAATGCTCAAGAGCAATTGTAGAACCAGGATTCCACGTGATGATTTAAAAAAAAAGATCACCAAGACAAAGGGCACATCCCTGGGTAAACCGAGGGTAGGCGGAGGACGGGGGTTTTGAACTGCTGACCTTCTGGTTAGCAACCAAGTGCTGAACAACTGTGCTCCAAGGGGTCCTTCCAAAGTGTGTAAAACTCAGAGCAGCCCCACAGGGCAGAGCAGAACTGTCCCATCAAGTTTTCCAGATTGCAAATCTTAATGGCAAGAGACGGCCTCATCGCAGGTTGAGGCCCACGTGTGGGCTCAGCAACTCCGCCAGAGAGCGAGCCGGCGGAGGGCGATCAGGAGAAAGGAAAGAAAGCCTCCACTGGTCTACATGAGGCGGCGTTGACGTGAGGTCAAAACCAGTCACTCCGCCTTGACTCCCTCACCTCTTTCATGCACTCAGGGATCACTGGCAATGCAAGAGACCCAGCTGGGCTCCAGCCTACCAGCCTCGAGGCTCCCAAGGTGGAACCACTCACCGAGCTGTGGCCCATACTGGCGGCCGCCGTCAGCGCCTGCTGCAGGGCCTGGCTCTTCTTCAGCACGCCTGTCAGCGGAGGAGTGTCTGACCACTCGCAGGCCAGCAGGTACTGGAGAATGTCGCCGTGGCCCCTCAGTGCGCTGTGCACAAGCGCACACTGGCCTTTCTTGTCCACGTGGTCCACCTGGGGCAGGAGCAGGGGAAGGTCACAGCTAAGCATCCGCTCCCCTCAGAAGACACCACACCGAGAGAAACATGCCCCACACCATCGAGTTGGTGTCAGACTTGTCTCTGGGACTTTCCAAAACTGTAGCTCTTTCTGGAAGCAGAAAGCCTGTCTTTCTCCCTCAGAGCAGCTGGTGGTTTCAAACTGCCAACCTTGCAGTAAGTGACCCAATGTGTAACCACTAGGCCACCAGGGACCCCTTAGAGTGGCATGCGGCTCAACAATGAAGAGAACACAAGCAACAACACAGGGACTCTCCAAACCGCGGTGAACAAAAGACACTCTCTCCCCTTGCTGTCAGCCTACTGCAGTGTTTGTCCCGCTGTAAACATCCTAACCGGAAAGACAGACACTTGGCTCTATTGTGATCCAAGACATCAGTACTATTCCCCAGGTACAAGCCGATGCTGTGATTGTGGTGGGGGCAAGGCGGCGCTAACCACAGGATTGCCTACGTGAGCTCACCAGCTGCTCCATGGGAAAAAGGCGGAAGCTGTCCGCTCCCGTGACGAGTTACAGCCTCGGAAACCCACAGGGGCAGTTCTGGTCTGTCCTACAGGGCCGCTGCCAGTGGGCGCGACAGCACCGGGCTTTGGGGAGTTGTGGTTGTGTGGCTGTGTGCCATCAAACTGGCTCCAACTCACTGCAGCCCGAACTGCCCCAGTGGGTCTCTGAGGCCGTGACCTGTCTGAGAACCCATCACCTGGCCATTTCTTCCACCAGCGGATGGGGGGGCGGGGGCGGTGGGGGAAAGAAGGGGGGGTTGACCTGCTGACCTTTGGGTTAGCAACCAAGTGCTTAACAGCTGTGCTCCAAGGGGTGCCTTCCCACACTGATAAAACCCAGAGCGGAACTGTTCTGTGAAGTTTTCCAGATTATAAATCTTTACAGAAGCAGACTGCGCCTTCTCGCAGGTTCAGCGACTCAGCCAACACTCTAGTTGTGAAGTAAGTGGAGAAACAAGGTTCTCTACAATCCAGGCCGTCCGCTTCCGGACCTTTCAGCTTCAGGGCAGGGCTTCTGAGACACACCAACATGGAATCCCGACTTTCTGGAGTCATGGAGCCTGGATAAACTCCCGAAGTTATAGCCCACAGATCATCTTTAAACCGCAAACCAGCACTGTTCCCGAGTCTTCTTAAAACGGAACAGCTTAGTTTCCCTTGTAAGCACCACAGACAGACAGTCCCTTGGGTACGGGTTCGACTTACTCATACTTATCTCTGAATGCTACGGACATTTGCCCTCACCTTGAGAGTCACTGAACCAGCACTAAGGCACAGTCAGTTCTTCATCACAATCACCTTCGCGGCTGCACTGGGGGCAGCTTGTACATGAGTGGAAGCGCTCGGAGCGTCCGGCACTAACCCTCTGCCACAGAGTGCTTTCCGAGGCCCCCTTGCGGTTAGCAGTCCAACACAAAACCCACTCTGCCACTCCGGCAGGCTCCTTGCCCGAAGGGAAGGCTACATTAGAGCCATGCGGGCACGTGATCTGACTTAACCTACAGATTCTCAAAAAGACACATTTAGGAAACAAATCTCCTTTGTAACCTGGAAATAGCCTTATCAATTTAGGATCAAAGCGCGGGCAGCAACAATGGAAATGACTGGAGTGGAGACTTGGGGACAGAGCGTGTGTTAATGAGGGGATGACTCGGGGACAGCGGGTGGGGAGGGCTGCACAGCAGCCTGAAGAACCAGGTCAATCAAGGTTCTGAAATAAGCGTGCAGACACGTGACCCGGTGTATGTTTTTGCTGGGCAGTCTCGACAATAGCAACGCACTGAAGGCTGTTTCTTCTTTTGAAAGAATGAGGAGGAATGGGAAGGAGCTGCTACTGCAGAACGAGGCCGGCGCCTCCGCCTGGGGAGAGGAGGAGGTTTGGCCGACAGATGGGGCAGGCTACACACACACACACTGTGTGAGTCACCAACCCACCAGGGACTCAATTCTGACTCATAACGACCCGACAGGACAGAGCAGAACCACCTTGGTGGGTTTCCGAGACTGGAAATCTTTATAGGAGCAGAAAGCCTCGTTTCTCTCCCTCAGAGCATCTGGTGGGTTTGAACTGCTGACCATGAGGTTATCAGCCCGACTCCTAATCGCCCATGCACCAGGGCTCTTGTCGACGATCAGAAGGGACTTCTAGACAGTCAGGGAAAACTGAATGAGGAAATTATGGCATTTTCCCAACAGCTCTGTGGAGCCCCTTCATATTGACCATTTTTAAAACAATGACCAAAATTCTATCCGTGATATGAAAAGAGGCCCCCCTGCCCAGACCCCCAGCGGGGATGGCCATGCTTACCCGCGCCCCCTTCTTCGCCAGCAGACACACCAGCTTCATGTGGCCGGCAGCTGCCGCGTAGCAGAGGGCAGTCATGCCGTTCTCCGACATCCCGTCCAGGAAGGCACCAAATTCTAGGAGCAGCGTGACGACGTCCTCGTGACCGAGATGAGACTGGACACACAGGACGGGGGCGTTGTTTAACACTTCCGTCCGGTAGTTCACATTGGCTCCTCCCAAGATCAGGAGACGGCTCACCTGTGGGCCAAGACACCCCAGCAAGATGATCTATGTTACTCAGGTAACCGTTGGTCTCCACGGCATGTCTGGGAGAGGGACAGGTCAGTCTTCTCAGTGTCCACTGAGCCATGTAACCCAGTGTGTCACAATCCCCCCAGCTTAGGCTTAGGAAGCCCCACAACTGGCAGCCAGTGGCAGAACCAGGTCTGGGTGGCGCCAGAGAATGGGCATTTGTAACAAGCTCTCGGGGGCGCTGATGCGGCTTTCAAAACCACCTTGGAATCCAGCAAAGAGGCCCCTGGTCATTCAGAGGGAGAAGTCTTGCCTTGAACGCAAACACACATAAGACTCTTGTCTTTACCAGGAAGCCCCCCATCCAGCCGCAGATCAAGGACATGTCCACGTGTCCCCGGAGGGCCAGCAGCACGCCCTTCTCCAGGAGCATCAGCTATTCCATGAGTGACCATCTCCACCACCCATGGGGCCCCACCATCAAGGCGAGTGTTGTCGTTGTTTCTAACACCACAGACGAAAATAAAGGCCCGGGACCACGTCTGCCAGGTTTAGCTCTCTCGACTCCCCAGAGGGGTGGTGAGGAACAGGAAGCCCTTCGCAGGATGGACGCGCACAGCACAGAGGCCGCACGGGGGCCTCAAACACAAGGACCACGGTGCGGGCAGTGTTTCCTTCTGGTGGGCAGGGTTCCTGTAGGGCGCAACTGACGCCGTGGCACCTCGCAACGTGACGCCGACACCGTCTTCCATCTCCAGCTGATCCCCCCCCCCCCCAACCAACCCTCCTCTAACACTACCAAGTGTCTGCTGTGTTTCTTTCAACTGTGTTAACTGGTCCCAAACAGGCAGCCAGCCCCCACAGCCGAGAGCTGAAGACACCATGGCTGCCCTGGGAGCTCGAGCCCCACGCGACCCCGCTCTCTGCTCCCGGCCAGGATCTCCCTACGCTGTGCCCAGCCCACCTGGCTCCACGTCCTCCAGCCTGACCTGGACCACCCTTCTCCCAGAGAAAAGTAGCCCCTGCCCCAAGACTGCCTCCACCCAGCCCCAAAGACCACCCTTCTCTTCCCATCTCCACGCTGAGCCCGTCTGCCTTCTCCGGCAGAGACAAGCCCTCGGGGGACAAGTAGGCCCAATGTCAACTCCCGTTGACAGTTCTGAACAGGCAGGTCCATCCACAGTGCTCAGGACCTCCCCACCTGCCGACAAACCCCCCCAGTCATCTGCACCATCAGAGGGTCTTCATAAGCCAGACCCAGGCCGGCCCCTGCCCAGCCTCTACTGTCAGCCAGCGGGGGTGGGCTAAAAGGGGGAAGACGCGGGCCCAGGAGATGTGTTCCTATCTCAGCGCTGATGGGATGCACGGCCTCCGGCAAACTAACCAAGCCCTCCACGGGCCGCTCTGCCTCCCAGGAAATGGGATCCCGAAGTTATTTTGTAAAACGGCAATATATTTGGGGGCGTGGAAATTGGCTCTCTGCTCCGTGAGCATGTGCGAACCCTGAGGAACTGCACCCAAACACACCCACCACCATGCGGTGCGTGCCAAACTGCGGCCAGGAGACGGGCAGGCAGAGTTGCTGACTCCCTGCATGGCTTTGCTCTGACGGCCGTTTTCCTCTCCCTCGTGCCCCTCAATCCAGTCCCTGGAGACCCCGGGGGAACTTGGGGGGGGGGTCGGGAGGAGGGGAGAGAAGATCAGCTCATCCACACACGTCTCTTCACTAACAGACTGTGATTTTCAGGAAACTATTCAACCCCGCTGTGCTTCATGGCGCTTCCCAAGAAAAAAATTGGCCCCTCTGGTTTTCTGCCCAAGAGCTCTTCTTCAGCCACAGTGTTGGAAGGGTTACTCTGGGCACTCTCCTGGTTTAATGCAACCCTAAAGCAGGATGGCATGTGCTTCATTAGCTGCAGCTGGTTCCTAAACTTGTTTATCATTGATTCGCACCTCCCGGTCCCTGGGGGAATACCTATCCGCTGCTATGAAGTATTTTTTCTGATTAGCGAATGCCCTCCCCGTTTGTGACTCTTCTTGTCACCCACGGTCCGCATCCTGGCACACCTGAAATCACCTGGGGAGCTGGCAACATTTCTAGGGGGCACCCAGAGGACTCTGCTTGGCAGCCACGGCTGTAAACACATCGGGTGATTGAAGCAGCCGTAGCACACGGGCTTGCTCAGGAGAGGATCCCCCCAGCGGTGGGATCTGGGGTTACCTACGAGTCCCCTAAGCCTCAGCTCCCTCACCTGAGCTAACGGTGGGCGGAGAAGCCCGCTGTGCTACACGGTGTTGCTTCAAAAAGGGTACCATGAAAGTGTACACGTACGTACGTACACACACACACACACACACACACACACCCCCAACCGTTCGGCACAGGGCTCGGCTGTAAACACATCGGGTGATTGAAGCAGCCGTAGCACACGGGCTTGCTCAGGGGAGGATCCCCCCAGCGGTGGGATCTGGGGTTACCTACGAGTCCCCTAAGCCTCAGCTCCCTCACCTGAGCTAACGGTGGGCGGAGAAGCCCGCTGTGCTACACGGTGTTGCTTCAAAAAGGGTACCATGAAAGTGTACACGTACGTACACACACACACACACACACACACACACACACACACACACACAACCGTTCGGCACAGGGCTCAGGGTCAGTCGATAGGAGTGATTACTGGTCCACCTCTTTACTAACTTTAGGAGGGACAAGAGCACAGACCTGGGGCCCTGCAAGGCACAGGTGGCCGCTCTGTCCATGGAGCCGGGTGACCCTGCTCCACATCCCCATTCAACCTGCCTGGGGCTGGTCACCAACACTGACCTTGGGTGCGGGGCAAGGGTTGTGTGGATTACCCAAGGCCTCAAGGCAGGCAGCTGTTCCCACAACCACCTGTGACACCCCTAGAGGCTCCCGAGGGAGGCAGCAGCGCCACCCCAGCCACAGAGGAGGCCCAACACGAGTGAAAGCAACTCATGCTGAGCATGCGACAAAGGCCAGGCCTTTCCCCAGCCACCTGAATGCCCAGCTCAGTTTCCAACGACACATGGGCTCTGCTCCTTACTCTCCGTTGTACGCCGGGCGGCTCAGACGGAGGAGGGAAGAGAGGCGCTCTGGGCACGGAGCAAATGGAGCCACAGGCGGCAGGGAGTTAAAGGAAGATGTTTTGTCCCATGCAGACATTTTCCGATCACCACCCAGAAGTCTTCCTTTGACAGCCCTCCCAGTGGCAGGACTATCCCCATGCTGGATTTGATGGACGCCCAGGGCGGGCCCCAGGCGCAGCTGCCCGCTCAGAAAACACTGACTTCTCGTGCGTTCATGGGGGGGGGGGGGCTGCTCATGTAACCACGTTCACTGTGAAGTGTGGGCCCCCCAGCGGTGGGAAGGTAGGGCGAAGTCCAGTCGGACTTCTCGTGCCCTGCCCGCTGCCTTCAGCCTGGGCGATGCAGCCTGGGCTGAACTCCCCGGGAAGTCTGTGGCTGGCAGCGAGCGGTCCTGGGAGACCGTGTGAACAAACAAAGGCTGGAAGGGTGCCCGGGGCCCTGGTGGCCAGGACCCCAGAGGGTCAGCCAGGTGCGGGGTGGCACAACCTGACCTGGTAAAAGGAGACCAAGTTGTTAGAAATCACTTGCCTGTCACTAAAATGAAATGCTACCTACCAAGTAATCATTCCTGAGCTGAAGTCACTGTAATTTACCAACGTGGCAAACGGCAATTACTGCTCCAAATGACATTCATGCCTGTGTGACAACACTTAAAACTCTCTAAAAAAAGGTCCCTTAATTGCACGCATAATTTTAAATGACTGTAATTTGTTCAAGGTTCTGTGAAAACCTTTTCTTCTCCAAAGATAAAGGAAGCAGAATTGTAATGGAAAGCCTTGAAATTCTACAGCCAAGTGATTGAAATCTGGGGCGGGGGGGGGGGGGTATGTCGGTGAGACCACGAGTCTACAAAACAGCATCAGAAAAACAACAACAACAAAACAGCGTCGGGATGAAGAACCCTGAAAAGATTCCAAGTACAGGCAGGGGGGCATTTACTCTCCCAGGAGGGCCGAACCCATTACTAGATCACACGCTACCTTTTAGTTCACGGTCCGAAAAGGCCCGTCTTCAATAGCAGGGGGACGTTCCATTGACTTCTCGCCACATCCTGAGACAAGCGTAACTTCTGTGCCCACAAGTCATTCAAGTCCCCAAACT
Organism: Tenrec ecaudatus; assembly: GCF_050624435.1. Lineage (NCBI taxonomy): Eukaryota > Metazoa > Chordata > Mammalia > Afrosoricida > Tenrecidae > Tenrec > Tenrec ecaudatus. The sequence continues at coordinate 80,500,828 of NC_134542.1, forward strand.
AGCCATCGCCTCGTTTCTCACTCCGTCCTTGCCTGTCACCGTTACAGGACGTTATTATTAAGCACGGACGGAGCAGCCCAGAGGCAGACTTTGGGCTGAAAGAAAGTTAAAACGACGTGACTTCAGCAGCCTCAGCACGACGTTCCAGAAAACCTGAGTGAAATAAAACTCGTAACTTCTTCATGGACTACAGTCCAAACGAAGGAGATGGTTTCCGCCTTGCTAGTAGAGGGGCTTCACCCGGACAGCAAGAGTGCCCTGGATCAGTGCAGGACTTTGAAACAAGTTCTACCAAGTACAAAAAGAAAAACACCTACCAACACCACCCCCAAAAAGCGGGGGTGTTAAACAATTTATAAAATAGATTCACATCTAAAACTCAAAAATGAAACAAGCACCTAAGTTAAAGATAAACAAGTTAAAGATATCTAAAAAACCAAAGTGAAATCCATTGCCATTGCATCAGTGCCACTTCGTGGGGACCCGTCACAGCGCAGGGTTGTCCCACGGGCCTCTGGGAGGCAGTCCTGTCACGGCCGTCTCCTGTGCAGAGGCTGCTGGACTTGAACCAGAGGTTCTGGTTAGGATTGGAGTGCTTACTCACCACACCACTGGGGCCCCGAATATTTGTGTTCCACACACACGCGCACACACACACAGACACACACACACAGCATGTAGGATTCAGATCCTGTAACACTCTCAAAGGTGAGCCTGGCACGTGAGATCACACATGGCAGCGAACACATGAGAGAGCAGAGATTTCACGGGCGTCATTACAGTTGGTGCTGTGCCCAGGTGTCGCCCTCGGAACCCTCTAAAGCCTCAATCCCTCGCGGGGGACACTCCAACCTGGAAGAGGGGGTCCCCTGACCCTTGCAAAAACCTCATCTTCTCCACCTCTCAACAACGGCCCTGCACTAGGCGGCATGGACTCAGGCGGGCTTCCTGCGACCCAGTCTCTCAGGTTGCTGCTTGTCTAGCCCTGCGCCTCTACACCCAGAGGCCACTGAGCAGGCAGCGCTCACGTCAAACCAGACACAGGAGGTGCTCCGCAAGGACAGATACCCAAAGGGACAGGCCCTGTAGGCCCCCAGGAAGTGCCTCCGGGATAAATCTCTGAACCGGTGCCCACTCTTTACTGCCAGTGGACACCAGCCAGGGTACGTGGAAGGCAGGTGCCCAGAACCCATGTGCTCTTCACTGGATGGCTTCCTTCCACCGGCCAGCCAAGCTCGGATGCCAAGCTCTGTGGCTTTTCCTGGAGACTTGGCTTGCAGTAAACAGGGCAGGACAAGCTAAAAGCTCAGCAAAATACTGCAACGCGCTCGTCACGGCCCATTTCCAGGAATCTCCTAGCTCATGGGGCACAACTCCCAGTACTCCTTCCACAATCACAAATACACGTGTGCGTGCTCGAAAGCCTTTCCCAGCATGCGCTCTGGGTGCTCATCCCTTTATATCACTGGTCAATGTTCTCTTTTCTGTGAGCCACTAGGGGATACCCCAACGGAAAACAACCCCCATGCTCACTGTCATCGAGTCAATTCCGTCTCAAGGGGATCTATCCTATAGAGCAGGGTAGAACAGCGCCTGCGGGCTTCCAAGGTTGTAATCTTTTTATGGTTGTAGAGAGCCTCGTCTTTCTCCCACAGAGCAACTGGTGGTTTTGAACTGCTGACCTGTAGCTAGCAGACCAATGTGTAACCACCGCATCACCAGGGTAAACATATTAAAAATCACTTTCCAGGGAGTAGAGGGCCAATGTCCGTCTGCTACCTTAATAGTTAGCATATAAATATATGTACATAGACCTACATCCCTATCATTAAATACTAATATATTTACATATGTACGTGCCTGGATTGATACCTCTATAAATGTCTTGTGCCTCCTAGTTCCTCTATTTCTTTAAAGTGATGCTCACCTTCCCAACATGAGCACTGAAGACAAAGCAGGCGCTTAAACAAATGTGGTGAAGACAGCTGATGGTGTCTGACTACTAAGAGATATACCGTTTGGGCTCTTAAAGGCTTGAACTTAAACAAGTGGCCATCAAGCAGGGAAGCAACAAAGGCCACATGGAAGAAGCACACCAGCCTGTGTGATCATGAGGTACAGACAGGATCAGGTATCAGAGAACCCCAAACAATCATATCGTTTAGAGTGAGCAGGCATCGAGTGGCGACCCAAAGCCCATCTGTAGACAACTGGACATTCCCTCACAGAAGGGTCACAAGGAAGGGACAAGTCAGCCAGGGTGCAGTATTAGCACCATGAAACAACATTCCTATAGTTCTTTAATGCTTCCCCCAACCGCCTGCCCACTATCATGACCCCAGTTCTACCTTTCAAATCTGACTAGACCAGAGAATGTGCACTGGTACAGATAAGAGCTCTCGACACACGGAATCCAGGATAGATACACCCCTCAGGAACAATGGGAGTAACGATACCAGGAGGGGAAGGGGAAGGTGGGGGGAGTAAGGAGGAACCGATCACAATGGACATATAACACCCCCAACTCCCACGCCTAGTAACAAACAACAGAAACATGGGTGAAGGGAGACAGCGGATGGTGTAAGATATGATAATAATCTATCAGGGGTTCATGAGGGTGGAGAGAGAGGAATAAAATGAGGAGCTGATACCAAGGGCTCAAGTAGAAAGAAAATGTTTTCAAAAGGATGATGGCAACATAGGTACAAAATATTTGAGACAATGGATGTATGGATTGTTAGAAGAACCCCCAGTCAAATGATTTAGTCAAAGAGAAGCTCACTCTCCCCTGGAGCTCTCTCTGAGCTTTGCTTCCTCACCCTGGAGCAGTCCCCATGTGATCCCAAAGCAGCCCCCGACTTCCCCCGCTGTCCTGTCTGCCCAGAAGGTACCCTTCCAGAGGCAAACTGGCAGAGCTGAGAAGCTCCTGGATACCCTCTCCTCCGGGCCCAGTGCTGGGGGCAGCAGAGGTGGGGGCTCACCTTCACGTTGGGAGTGTAGAGGTTCCTGAGCGAAGCGAGGGCGGCAGACAGCCCCTCTGTGCTGTACCCGATCCACAGGGCTTGGAGGTGGCTGGACGAGATTCCCGTCTTCTTGCTGAGGCCCTGGGAACAGCCAGACACACGTGCCTAAGGGTCTCTGTCCCCAAATTCAACCTCAGCTGTGAAAGCAGACATGGTCACAGCTGTGCCCCACACCAAGGAGCCTGGACCTGTGAGCCTGGTCAAGCCCTGCTCCAGGAGACGGCCCGCCCACAGAATGGAAGGGCACGTGTGGGAAGCGGGTACTTGAGGACTTACCATGAAGAACGCACTGAGAAATCCTACAACTCAACAACAGGGCGGGTGACACAATTTTAAAAACAGGCCAAGGGAGTGAGTGGGCCAAGAAACACAAATGGCCAATGAACCCAAAGCCATTACACCGTTAAAGACGTGAAGAATCAAAGCCACGGTGAGACCTAGCTTCACACCCACTAGGACGGCTCCTGGCGAAAAATCCGGAACCACAAGAACTGCTGAGGGTGTGGAGCAATTGGAATCTCACCCACTGCTGGCGGGAATGCAGACTACGGAGAGCACCTGGAGATGCCTCAAACAGGAAACAGGATCATCCCGTGGCCCAGCGCGCCCTCTCCCCAGTCCCTACCCAGCAGACGGCCCGGCAGGGTCTCGGACCGACCGCCGTGCAGCACAGCCGCCACGCGGTGGGCACGGCCCACGTGCCCATCAGAAGACGGGTGGGTAAATACGGTATACCTGAGAGAGCTTTCAAAGGGTTGGTGGGGAGAAAATAGAATTAAGAGATACTGGGATTTCCCCACACTCTTTTTATTCATCATAAATGTAACTCAGCCACTGAGTAGACGGGAGCCCGTTATGGAGGAACCTGAAAGCCCCGCAGCACAAAGCCACAAATGTGCCGTGCCCCCACGCAGATGAGATGACCTACAGTGGGCGAGTGTGTGCAGACGGAGCGCTCAGGGCGGTCACCTGGGGAGGAGGGGACACGTGAAGTTTGCCCCCGAGCTGAGCAGCAACAATGTGCAGAGATGGCTCCAACGTCAACGTCTTGTGTCATGTATCACAAGAAGGAAGAAAGCAAGGAAGTGTAACCTGCACGTTACGAGGAACTTGAAAACAACTGAAGGGGGACAAGCCCCGTGCTCAGATGCACGACGGGTGTAACAAATGAATTGCGAGGGCCTGACTGCGACGGAAGGCCGCTCCTTTCAGAGTAGGGGATTGCAGTCCCCGGAGGGCTTCTGCCTTCACAGCTTTCCAAGTTTTCCAAACAAACGGATGACGACAAGCGGTCCCTGGGATCAGCGGCGAGCATCTCACCTTGAAAATGTGTGCCTTCAGGATGTGGTGGCCCAGCTCCACGGTCTGCTGGCGGTTCAGCTTGCCCTCCTGTCGAGAGAACAGGAAGGCCAGCAGGGCGTGCCCGTTCCTAAGACGAGACACACAGGGGCTCGTAACCAGCGGGCTCTGGACTTCCACTCTCACGGGAGAGCCCCCCCTTGTCCCCCTGGAGACCGCTGGCTGCTACCCACCGGGGCCCCAGGCCTGGTCCTTCCCGGTGAGCTGCCCAGAGGCTGGTCCCACCTCCAGCCAGGCCTGTCTGCCCAACCTTTAGCAGATGTGTTCTCAGCCTCCGTGGCTTTGTGACCAGCCCACAAGGACTACGCGACCGTCACACCACGCTAAATGCTACCACTGCGCCTGACGGGTCGCCTCCCTTGGTGGCAGGCAAAGGCTTTCCAGTGCTTTCCGTTAAGCACAGTTCCCCACTTGACTGAGGAGAACAGAACCCCCACACCCCAAACTCCCCTATAGCCTACCACCCCCTACCCACCCCTCTTCCTTCCCTCCTGGCTTCAGGGGCCAAGTGCCTCCTAAGTCGACTGGTATCCAGAAACACGTTCATCTTCTGAAAACATAACAAACTCACTGCCGTCTAGTCCCTGCCGGCGCCGACTCATAGCAACCTTCCAGGATAGGGTTTTCTGAGGCTATAACTCGCTACAGGAGTAGCTCACTCTTTCTCCCCTGGAGCGGCTGGTGCTTTCAAACCGGGGACCTCAGCGGTCACAGCCCAACCAGTGACCACTAGGGCACCAGGGCTCCTTTTAGTTTTCTAAAGCTTGTGTATATTAAGTGTCTGTGACCTGGCAGGCCCACCCCCTCACTGAATGACCGAGAATTAGCATTCAGAGGCTTGGCCAGGGGAGGCATTTGCTCAAGATCAAAGGACTGAGAAATGACAGAGGGAGGAGAGATTCAGCCTCTGGTCTGCCCCATGTGAGAACTCGAGCCTTCGCCCCAGTGACACGAGCCCTTTGTTCATGATCCATTGGCTCACTCGATATCCACCTTTGAGCCATCCCCACAAGGGCTGGTGCTCCCATGGGTAATGAGCCCAGGAGCGTCCATCTGTTGAAGAGCTCTTGGGGACAAGGCCTCAGAGCGAGGCTGGGGCTAAGCCCAGTCAACGGGAACAGGGAGGGCAGGTCGCCCATTCACTCAGCTGTCTTCAATGCCCACTTTTGCGTTTCCACGATGACCCCAGGTGCTCGCCCACACTCCAGTGTCCTAGTGACATCTGCAACCATGCCCCGCGCTCTTGCTTGCTTAAAAAGCAGAGCCTCCCCTCACGCTCAACTCCCCAACCTCTCCCCTCCCCACTCCCCACCCCAGAATGCAGATTCTCTCCGTGTTCACTGATGGGCCAGTGAGAGGCATTCCCTACGAATCTCCTGCAATGACAAACAGCTTGCTCTGACCCCTCCCTTTGTCACCTCCTGACAGCATTTCTAACCCTCACCGGCTTGCCCCATTTCATCCTCCAAGCCCCAGAAGGCTTTTCCTCTAACTCAGCGGTTCTCAACCTGTGGGTCGTGACCCCTTTGGGGTCACCTGGTTCATAACAGTAGCAACCTTATGAAGCAGCGATGGAAATAATTTTATGGCTGGGTGGTCACCACCACATGAGAAGCGGTATTAAAGGGTTGCAGTGTTAGGACACTCGCTTCCACGTCCGTCCCACCACCGCCTCCCCCATCAATGCCGCCAACTCTCTCTAGAACCACCTGCCACCATCCAAGGGGTCTTTCTTGGTGGCACGTTGGGTGACCAGCCACCCTGCGGGAGAAAGGGGGGCGGTCTGTTCCCATAAGGAGTTCCGATGCGACAGCAGTGGGCTGCTTGGCTTTGGCCACTGCCCACCTGTGGGGAGAGGTCAGACGCTTACAGACATCCTCCCCGACTATATGGCAGGCCTCACTCCCTGCTACTGGGGACAACAAACTATTCCTCCTTGAGGCCTGCGCCCAAGTGTTCACATCCTACCAATAATGATCTCTATCAGTTGAGTGACGGAACAGGTCAAACTGACTCTGACATCCAAAGTTAAGTTATCCGCCCATCTTATCACATGTATACCCCCAATCCCTCCTCTCCCTATTGCATGTATGTCCCTAGACCACCCGCTCTCATTACTGTATAACCTATAGTACAACCCTTTTCTGTGATGTTTGTCCTCACCTGTAATCAGGGGGCTTGCATTAAGTCTCTCTCTCTCCCTCCACGTGGACCACCAAGAGGGACTGAGGTGAGCATGCTAAAATGAATCGTGACTGACCCCATTTATTTCAATACTTCACTTCTATCTCTCATGCTCTGTAGCTTTATTATGATCTTTATTTATTATCGCTTTACAATTGCGCCTACCGGACCCGTAATGATGTGATGTGTTAGAGGCTGGCATCCCCTGACACACACCGAGGGACAACTGCTGCCCGTGGAAGCTCAGACTGACAATGTGAAGCCAGGCCCTTGCCTCCAAAACCCACCCCACCCCACCCAGCATCCCGACTCCCTCTAAAGGCAAACCCACCACCGCTTCCAGGCTCCATATCTGCAACTCTCCCTCCTCTCTGACGCTCCCCACAAGGCCAAGTGACACCTGTCTATCTCAGTCAGCAAGGCCTGTCTCCTTGCCTGTCCCCACCCCCTCGACCAGGCCTTCTCTGGTCCCATGCTCCCCATGCTTCGGTTTCAAGGGCACTCCAACCTCCACACGGCCATGGTTCTCTGGAGACGACGGCTGGAAGGCCGCGCTCCCCAGTGACTCCTTCCGTGAGCTCCTTTGGTCTGCTCCTCTGCTCCCACGGCAAGAGGTCCCCACGAGACAGGCTGCTGCCAGGCTGTGGCCTGCGCCCTCTGACCCCAGGCTCCAGACAGGGTCTCCTAGCTCGCTCCCGTCTACTGAAATCCTGCCCCTCCGCTCCCCATGTCCATGTTGGGGTATCAGGAGGCAGTGCACGGCTGACTCGTGCTTGAGCCCCTCGTTTCTGGACCTGAAGCTCCAGTCAGATAGTCAAAAGGAAAGGAGGGGTTTAGCTGCTTGCTGGGTCTGGGACGAAGAAGGCAGAGGGGTAATTCAGACCCACAAAGAGCAGCGGCTGCTGAAGGCAGCAACGAAACCGGCCGAGGCCTGTGAGCTGCCTAAAGGGCACAGCCCCCAGTCACACCAGTATCGGCCAACACCAGCGTCTCCTACACTCTCTCCACCCCTCACCGGATCTACTTCCGGGCTGATTATACCACCCCACGCCTGCGGACAAAGAGCACTCACTGTGAATGGGCGTCTGGGTTTGGAAGGCCCATCATTCCCATTTGCTACTCTGAGGAGAAGCCCAAATAAGAGATGAGGCAAGCCGGACCTAATGACAGAGAGGCCTGTGGGCCCCTAGATGCATCTGAGCCCTGCCTGTGGGATCTAAATGCTCACTGGTGATGGAGGATCGGGAGCAGGCGAGGAACTGAAGAAACGAATAACCGCTGCTCCCAGAGCTGGCATCCCACACCCAGAGCCTGGAAAGGGACCGGATAGGGGTCTGGAAGGGCATGGTGAGCCAAACCACCCCCTGGCCCTGCTGAGCTGCTCTTCCCAAGGAACTAAGAACTCCTAAAATTCTGGCAGTCCAAGAAAGCTTTTGTACACAAGTGGAGAGGATATGCCATCACCAACCCTTGGCCAAGAAAGGGCGACACAGGAAGACCACGTGGCAAAGTCCCATTACTCATCCTGAGCTGCCTTTACAGAGAGAAGGAGGGAGAGAGGGAGAGGGAGAGGGAGAGGGAGAGGGAGAGGGAGAGGGGGAGAGGGAGAGGGAGAGGGAGAGAGAGAGAGAGAGAGAGAGAGAGAGAGAGAGAGAGAGAGAGAGAGAGAGAGAGAGAGAGAGAGAGGTGTGCGCCTCGCTTTTGCCAGCTCTTCTCCGATGGCCCCTTGGGTGCTCTGAGGACAGCTGCCAGAGGGCGGCCTGGCATACCTGGGCTCACACAGGAAGGCTGTGTCTTCGCCATCTGCTCTCCACACCAGCCACTCCCGGAAGGACGGGTGGCAGAACATGCGGGTCCTGTCTCGCCGCTTGATGAGGAAGCAGGAGAGGGCCTCCATCCTCTGCTGGAAGTTCTCCCAGGCCTGCTCCCCCTGCACCTGGCCCGCGCTGATGGCCTGGAACAGCTGCTCGTCCGTCATGGGGTGCAGGGAGGCCAGGGCCACGTTAAGGATGGGCAGGGCTCTCTCGAAGGCGGACTGGGTCATGAACTTCATGTTGCACTGCAGCAAGTACAGCTCGGACAGCGACACCGGCACAACCTTGTAGCTGGCACTTTTAATGACCAGGTGTCCCCTCTGGAAGAGGTCCAAGGTGAGCTTCAGGTACAGGTAGGAGCCGAGGCTCCGCAGCACCAGGTGGCTGCTCACTTTGCCGATGAGCGCTGCGTCGGCCTTGCCGTTCAGGGAGATGTTGCTGAGGATGTCCGGGCTGCTCTGGACACGGTGTTGGACATAGGCTTGCAGGTCACTGTGGATGTCTTTGTTGTCCGGGAAGTCATCTAAGGACAGCTTGATGAACGGCAGTGTGCTTACAAGTTCCTGCAAACACCCAAAACCCGCAATGTCAGTCCCACAGAGTACCCCCACCCCCACCCTCGTGACGGGAGCAGCATTTCAAACCAGATTCACTCGTTTTCTTTCAAGGGGGATTTTTCATGGATGACAGGGACTCATTGTGTTCTATTACAACAGGTAATAGGATAAGTTGGGAGATAACAAGCTTATGCGGAAGAAACCCTGGTAAGAGATGCAATCAGCACAGGTTTCCCCAGGCCCTCATCTGCGCACTCAGAGCCGAGCTGCAGAGGCAACGGCCATCTGTCGGTACCAGCTCCAGGCCAGCAAGACCCCGCCCTGCCTGCGATCAGTGCCTGACCTTCCACTGAGTGACTGGCTATATAAAATAAGGACCAACACAGCCGATGTCATCCAGCTAAGAGCAGGGTCCAATGTCAAGAGACTGGGGCTATCTATCGGGACCCGGAATCTGAAGCCAGCCCCAGGCTGATCCCAACGACAGTCCTGCTGCACTTTGGAACTCCCACGAACACTGTCTTTACAGCAAACCTTTAAACTGAAGTTTAAGCTTCATGTCCGTCACCCAACCCACTACAATCAAGTTGACTGCAACTCATAGGGACCCTATATAGGTTTCTCAAGGCTTTAAATCTTCAAGGGAACAGATAGCGTCACCTTTGTCCGGAGGAGTATCTATAATGGGTTTGAACCATCAACCTTGACCTTATCAGTTGAATGCTTACCTGGCAGTGCCACCAGGGCTCCTAAGAAATATACACAGGCACATGAGCCATTAAGTGGGCAGCTAGTGATCTTCACACACGCACATCAGAACCAGGTGGCCCCTTTGTGGCCCCTTCCAGCTCCAGTCTCTACCTACTCTAAAATTCCACCAGCCGGTGTAAGTGTGGTCTGTTTATTTTATCACCATCCTTCCTGAAGTGTCTGAGAACACGTCCTCAGTTACTGTCACAGCGGCAGTTGCTCCCATTCGACAGATGATGACTGAGCTGCTGTGAACGTAGCACAGAGATCAAACAGAGCTCGTAAGCTCTTCTTCTAATGCTCTATTGACTTTCATATTCTTCTTACTGTGTAAAAATAATTTACCTCGTGACGCATGAATAAAATAGCCATTAAAAATAAGCATCCTATTCCCCTGAGCTCTAATTCTATTCTTACTGAGGGAGAAAAAAGATCCAACGGCTATTTTAAACGAGTAACATCACAAAAGGGTCAAAGCTAAAATTCAAGGTCTCCCTAATGGCTTTACGTAGAAGACCTGTTGGCTTCTTCCAGGCTGCTAACCTCAAGGTCAGCGGTCCAAACCTGCCAGGTGCTGGGTGAGAAGGGTGAGGCTCTCTGCTCCTGTACAAGATTTACACCCTTCAGGAATTCAAAGGGCACAGCCCTTTGCTGTTCTATCGGGTCGCTCGGAGCCGTAATCCACTCAACGGCAGTGAGCTGAGTTACATGCCTTTCCCAGCAGAGGAGGGGGGTTGAAGAAGTCGGGGGCTAATGTCAAGGTTCAAAGGGCAGGGGAGGTGGCGGGAGGCAGAGAGGTGGAAAAACCCCACTCTCCACATGGCTGCAAATGTTACCCTATGTTGACACCGTGGCAGAAACAGACCTTCTCTCCGGACAGGCCTTAGCATCTCTTGCCTTAGTTCCTCCCTGGCCCCTTCGTATTAAAAACAAAATCCCAACCGCCAAACCTGGACACAGCTGCTGCTAGGAGGACTGGACACTCTCCGGACCGGTCAGCCACAGAGCTCACAAGCAAGCACGCTCCTGTCAGAGACACTAAAACTGATTTCGCTTCAGAAACTGGATTGACGGTGAGCTGAAACGAAGTGCTTCCAGTGTGGAAGCTCGGGCGCCCTTCCGTTGCTAATAGAAAACTCACCAGACTTCTTGATAAATAAGCGCTGGGGGAGAAAGAGGTCAGGCTTTCACCCGTATGGCACTCTGTGGACCCATTTTTCAAGGACCTACTATAGGTTCCAATTGAGCAGCTAAATGGCTTACATCAGCTTAGATTATTGGCATTTGTCACTGTAAAAAGTGGGTAGGGAGGCTTAGGAAGAAACTCAGGACTCTTCTGTTACCTGAAAATTTGCTCTTACAGTCACAATCAACTTCAACCAGGCAGGAAACTTTGAAATAATTTTGGAGATAAATGAAGACAGCGTATCTCCATAATCAGGCTTATGAAACTCCGCTTCGTTTAGGCCATCTATCAGAATAATGTACTCTTCTTCTGGAATTTTCTGCTCTATAAGAGAAAATAATTTTTTCTTTAAATTAAGAAATTACACATCTCTGTAAGATGACACCACATCGTGTATTTTAACGCACAATTTAAAGTGTCGGGCAAAACGAAACAGGTTTACGTATGGCAGAAAAAGTGCTTTTCACAGAAGCACATTTTCTATTAAATTTATAATGAAAGCTGGCGCACTGAGCCAAAAGGAAGCCAGTTCTCACAAACCAGTTCTTGGAAACACTGCACCGCACACATTAGCAGAGTCTAACGTGTGGCTGCAGTACAGTTAATGCTTCCTTCATTGCTGCCAGTCGAGTGAGCTACAGGGGAAACCGCTCACTCACACACAGACCAAACCTGGACAGCGCGCTGGGCACCCCCATTAGACTCCCAGGTAGAGAATAGCAATGGTGTAGACCACGTGCTCCAGCTGCCCGACTACACTCTTCTCACAAGCCCCGAGTCCCATCTTCTACTTATTCATGCTAGCTGTCGGCCCAGGTAACTAAGAAGTGATAACTCATCTGCTTCCACCCCTCCTCTTCTAACTGCCTTCTGGCAGGTAAACGCGGTCGGTCAGCGATGAGAGACCAAAAGCAGGAGAGCAAGAAACAAACAAATGAAACAAAACAGGGCCCAGAGGTTACTGACACGCCTTGTCTTATAGAACACACAGGGGCCCATTCCAACGGAAAGAAGCTCCGAGAGCGGGCTTTAGGTTAAACTCAACAGGCTTTGAGCAGGGGCCTAATATATATATGGTAGCAATTTCTCCCAGCCAATCAATCTTTACTCATCATCTAAAACCAACCTCACTGCCATCAAGTCAATTCTGACTCCTAGCCACCTGTAAGGACAGGGTAGAACTGCCCCTTTGGGTCTCAGAGGCTGTCAATCTTTAAGGGAGCAGAAAGCCTCATGTCTCTCCCATGGAAAGGCTGGTCTGTTCGAACTGCTAACCTTGTGGATGGTTAACAGCCCAATGAGTAAGTAACCTACTATGTGCCACCAGGAGCGAAAAACACACAGGCAACAGCCTTTCAGGATGCCATTCACGTAAACAATCTACAATGGTACCCTAGAGCTCCCTGGGAAATGCCCAGAGACACTGCAGAGAAGGGGACAAAGCCGCACTGATTCACACACACATCCTCTCTCTGGCCCCACCCCTCACTTCTGCTCCAGAGCCAAACAGAACCCCAGGGGCATTCTGGGTGTTGCGAAGGGGGAGGCTTTGGGGCTTCGTGGAGGTACCGTGTCTCAGGGTGGTGAGCGGCTCCAGCACGCCCCTCTTGAAGGCTGCCACGGGGTCCTGCACACAGGACCGCAGGCTCAGCATGCTCTGCAGCGGGGGCTCCTTGATCAGCAGGTCTCGATAGGCCACCAGCTGATGGGACCGGCAGAGCAGGGCTGCGACGCTGTGCACGAACTCGGGCACCAGGCAGGTGTACGTGTTGTCGGCCTGACAGTAGTGGTAGGCCACGACCTGGGAGGAAGCAGAGCTGTCAGCGCCGCCAGCCAACCTCCGGCTCCAAAAGGAGATCACAAGCTGGCTTGGACTCCACTCCCCAGGACTGAAGTGATTCATCTCTGCCTGCACCTGGTTGATTAAGGGACCGCAGACCTTTAATGGCCAGCTCGCCCGCCCTCCACACCCACCCACCCACCATCGGTCTCGGTTGGAACCAGGATCAGCAGAAGTTACTCTGTATGGAAGGTCAGTGAACAGAACCCTTCAGAAAACCTGCAGCTACAGCTTGCAGAAAGCCATTCCAGGCAATCCCGGAGTTCTCGACACCAAAAAATTGCACGGCTGCTGACGACCTGGCTGTCTTCAAAAACAGCAGCACCTCTGGGAGAAGCTCCTTTGCTGTTCCCCACACAGCAGATGAAAAGGCTGGAGGCTTTGCATCCCAGCTGTAAATTCACAGTGGAGGGTGGGCGGCCAGCTAGGTTCCGGCCTTCAGCCCTTCACCATACCCACACTTCTTCAAGGGGCACACATCGGATGCCCGGTGGGAGGAGGAGGGGTGGTGGTGGTGGCACTGTCTGATGTACGACCATCCAAAGTATCATTTCCCTGCTGTTTGTTAACAGGACGAGGCACCTGTTACTGAGCGAATGGGGAGTGTCCTCGCTGTCCTATGGGCCAAGGACAGTGGCAGATAGGGAACAATCTCGGGAGTTCACTGCATACGGAATGGTAAAAGCTTGCCCCTGTCCCAAATGAGGGCAAGAGGAGGAACATTTAAAAGTGGGGTTTGTTTTTCAGGAGCTTGGGAGTCCTTCCTGCCATGGCACCTAGCTCTACAGAGCCTGTGCAGTCTAGGACCAGAACCACTAGCAATGGCTCAGTGATCGGGGCAGCAGGCACGGAGGTGAAATGCCTCGCCCAAGTGGCACAGGTGGCCAGCGCACGATCTGGGAATGGATTCCAGGCTGGGGTGGACTCTAAGCTGTCCCGGTCAACGTGAACAGGGTTTTCTTTGGAGCTGTCACGCGACTCCGGCTTTGGGTTCAGCCCCTCCCCAACACTCAGGGGAGAGCTGTCTGCTCCTCCATTCTCTCCTGGACAGAGACGAGCAGAAGTTAAGACGCATGCGCTTGCACCAACCACCTCACGCTGCATCCACAAGGACACCCCCCCCCCGTGCCACAGTCCAGCATGGGGTTCACACAAAGCACGCCTGGCAAGCTCAAGAGTGAGTCACAAACTCACAACAGCATATGGACACAGATGGTTGTGTAGAGACGCGAGTTTAAATATACATTAACAAAAGAAGGCAATATACAAGAGTCCATTCATTAGGAAAGGGCTCCTTGGTGGTGATGGGGCTGATAGGCCCCATCGAGTCCGTTCTAACCCGTAGCGACCTGACGTACCACAGAAGAAATGCTGCCTGGTCCACTGCCATCCTCTCCACGCTGGCCAGCCTTGAGCCCGTTGGTGCAGCTACTGTGTCAAGTCATCTCCCCGCACGGTTCATGGGCTGAACCGCTAACCGAGAGGCTGGTGTCTGGCAAGTCTACCCAGAGGGGCTGAGTTGGACAGGCCTGGGGATTTTCTCCAGGACAACCAGTCTTGGAAAACCGTATGGTCTTTCTGCACTGGAAGCTGCCTTGAGTTAGTGTCTACTCCACAGCAAGGACTTGGTAATACAACGGGAGTGTGAGTGTAGGTTCAGAAGGTCTGGCTTCTAATGAACCAAGATACTGAGCGGAAGGGAAACTTCAGAAGAACTTCGATGACCATGGGTTTAGGAGGAGAAACTCAGCCACGTCTCTTGTACAACATCACAGGAAACCTCTGACCTAAGCCATGGGGACTCACAAGGCCCAGGCAACAACAGACTCGGGGTGGAAGAAGTCTGGGTCAAGTTAAAAGCTCCCTAACTTCTGGCCGCCACCCCACATTTGGAACGCGTGTGTCTCTGTGGACGGTGTGTGGCGGAGCCTGTGACATGTGTGGCGCTCTGAGGAGCTCTTTCCACCCATTGTGGGAGGCAGATAGCATCTCTGTGGTTTTCACGAGCATCTTTCACTTGAAAGAGACGCTCACAATTGGGCCAAATGCTGTACCTCCCTCCATTTCCGCTGTTGTTCAGGATTTAAAAAATATATATTTCTCACAAACCAAACTAGCACATGTCCATCTATATGTCTGGAAGGCTCCCCCCACCCCCACTCCCAAACAAAAAGAAAATTCACACAAATCAAAACAAAACAAAAAAACCCCAAACCAAAAAAGTTGATTCCAATTTCCAGGGACCCCACATAGGAAACCCGGCTCCTCAGGTTCCGAGGCTATAAATCTCTAAAGGAGCCTCCTCTCCCCCAACCTCCCGGTTACCTTCGAAGCCAGGTATTTCACCGAGTCTTCTCCTGGTCTCTGGGTTTCTGGAGAGCCAGCCCCGGCCCCGGGGGGAGTCTTTGCAGGGTGGGCTCCACTCGCTGAAGCAGCCGGTGAGAGCAGTGGGGTGAAGGGAAGATCGTGGGGGGCATCTGAAGCTGTCGGGGAGAGAGACCAGTCTCAGCATTTGACCACAGCAGACAGAAGGGAGGGCTGGAGGGGTGCGGAGTCTATGTCTGTCTCCATCGTCCCAGCAGCATAGATGGCAGGGACCTCGAAAGGTCCACGTGGGAACACCAGCCTCCTTGCCCACTCTGCTCAGCCAGAGCTCCCGTATTCCTTCAGTCAACACTTTAAAAACAGTAACCATTGATTGACTGCCTTTCTTGGTGGTTACTTAAAAATGTACACCGCAGGGCGTGCATCGATTTAACAATCTCCGCACATGCACTCCAACGACATTGATGCCTTGCCTCACGCTCCTCTTCCGAATCACTCTCCCCCTTTCACAAACGTACTGGCCCTCACGCTTCCTCTGACCCTTCAAGTGGCTGTTCATCTGATCCCACACAGACAGGTAAGAACCAGTCTCTCCTAGGCCCCTGAAGCAGAGGAAAACCAAACCCACTGCCGCCGAGCCCTGCCGATGCCGACTCAGAGGGCCCGGCAGGGTGGCGTGGAACTGGCCGGGTGGGTTTCTGAGATTGTGACTCTTTACGGGAGTAGGAAGCCTCATCTCCCTCCCGAGGAGCCACTGGTTTCGAAATGTTGACCTTGAGGCTAGCAGCCGCTGCATCTTCACTACCACAGTCACTCTTAAAGGAGATGTGGAGCTGGCGGCAGCCAGGGCAGGGAGCGAGGGGGAAGGGGTGAGGCACTTGCTCGAGGCAGAAAATGTTAAGGAAATCCTGAATTGATTACACAATTCAGTAATTAAGACAGGTCATCTTTTAATGTCATATTAAAAAAAATCAAAATCCCTGCTCAAAAAGTTAAACACAGAATCGCCAGACAACCCAACCATTGCCCTCTCAGGCACACAAGGGGCACTCCAAAATGTTTGTGGGGAAAAGTCCCTTTTTAAAAAATCCAATCTTCCCATGAACTTTCTGAAGCCTTTTCCAAATATACTCCAAAGACTGGCATATACCCCAAATGGATGGAGAAAGATATTCTGTGTGCCAATGTTCCTAACAGTGTCATTCATGAAGGTGGGAACAATCCAAACACCCACCAACCAAAGACCGGGTAAGAGGTACACACCCAACCTCATGCTGAATGACTTCAATGAGCCCATTCACAGGCAGCATCTAGAGCAGGTGAAGACAGACTCAAGTCTACCAGTGGTTACGGCGGTGGGACAGCGAGGCCACTGGGGCGGGAGCACCGAGCCCCCAGCAAGAGCGAGGAAGAGTTTGGAAATGGGTACTGATGGTGCTGGTTGTCCGATATGATGAGCAGACCACCCGCCACTGAATTATCCTGGTAAAAAAGGTCGAAGTGGCAAATGCTTTTATATATATACATATGCTCAATTAAAAAGCAAATCACTGCAGAAAAAAGCCCAGAGGAACAAAAATAATGTCCACATTTTAAATAAAGCCAGGCATGAGAAGGATGGGGTTGCGGGCAGGGGGCGGTGAGACAGACGTGTGCTATCACAAACCAGCATCTTCTGCTGGTAGCGCTTGACGTCTGAAAGAGAAAGTTCTCCCAGTGCCAGGTTCTGGCTTTCAGATAAAGACCTGGAATCTTTATTTTTACTAGAACAGTACTCCAGCAATGCTGGGAGATCTATAACAGAAAAACTCTTCCAAGAACCCCACCCCTTGGCTATAGATGTTCAGTTGGCCAAACTTCATTTCAAACCATCACCTGTAAACCTTTATTCAAATCTGTGGCGTCGTGGCGCCAACAGAACTTTAGTTTGGGCGTTTTCTATCTAACGCTCTATTAGGAGCGGTCCTCTTGGTGCGTCAGGTCTTCCTATCGCGCCTGCTGGTGGCTATGTAACAGTCCCGTCCCATTGTAGTGCCGACGCATTTACCGCACAGACCGGGGCAGTGGAAAGAGTAGGTTCAGTCTACAGTTCCAGGCATGGGTATGAACGCTTTTTATTTT
Organism: Tenrec ecaudatus; assembly: GCF_050624435.1. NCBI lineage: Eukaryota > Metazoa > Chordata > Mammalia > Afrosoricida > Tenrecidae > Tenrec > Tenrec ecaudatus. Next base: position 80,517,987 of record NC_134542.1, read on the forward strand.
TAAAAACTTTTTAAGGTGCATTGAATGAAGGTTTACAGAGCAGACAGGTTTTTCATTCGACAGTTTCTACACATTCTGAGTCATGTCCTTGACGGCAACCTCCACATCATCCTACTACCTCTCCTACTTCTTCCCGGTTTCCTTCGCTCCTCCTTTCCTAGCCAGACACGTCTATTCAACATCAAAGCAGAAAACCTTTCAGGGATCCCTTGCAATCACTCACCATGTTTAAAAGCAGCCTAGTTTTAATGGACTTATTGCAGTAAATAGTCATCAAACATTGACGACTCCACCTCCTAAGCTGGCCTTCATGACCGATAAACTCAGCACAGAAAGCATTCAGGGAACAGGCTTCTAAAGAAGTCTGCATGGGTGCCCACTGGGCTTGCTCTTCCAGGGTGCCAAAACCCCAAAGCCCACCAGGATACTCGATCATGTCTCACTGCCCATCCCTGCCTCTGTGTGGAGGCGGGGAAAGTTAAGGTTCAGGAGAACCCACTGTTCCCACTGCCCGATGATAGCTAGATGTGCACATGCTGTAAAGATGTAATGCCCCCCCCCACCCCCATCATGAGCCCAGGTCTGCTCTACAAATCCGGCTAGACCCGAGCACGCACACTGGTACAGAGCTCTCGACACACGGAACCCAGGACAGAGAAACGCCTCGGGAACAACAATGGGAGTAGCAATACCCTGAGGGGAAGGGGAAGGTGGTGGGGAGAAGGGAGGAACTGATCACAGTGATCAACGTATAACACCCCCACCTCCCAGGGGGCCAAACAACAGAAATGTGGGTCAAGTGAGACAGCAGATGGTATAAAGTATGAAAATAATAATGTATAATTTAGCAAGGGATCGTGAGGGTCAGGGAGGGAGGGGGAAAGAAGAGCTGACGCAAAGGGCTCAAGTAGAAAAGAAGGCGTTGAAAAGGATGTGATGGCAGCTCGGTACAATGGATGGATGGATGGATTGTAAGATGAGCTGCAAGAGCCCCCAAATACCGTGATTTATTAAAAAAAAAATCTCCAGTGTCTGCTCACCAACCTGGTAGAGCAGCTAGAACAAGATGGGGGAAGAGTGGTAGTTGGTGTCTGTCCGAAGGGCCATCTCCTCCGTCCATGACAAACCCCCGTAAGGAAGCAGACCGGTGACTGAGCACCGCAGGGACATACCTTTAGGTGACGGGCCGGGGCTGTTGGACGCAATCTGCCTCATGCGGCCGCCGTGGCAGCTGAGTGCCACCAGCTTGGAGATGATCGCCGTCTTCCCAAAGCCTACGCTTCCAACAACAACGGCTCCCCTGTTCTCTGCCAGCTCCGTGTTCCGCAGGCTTTCCGCTATCTGGCGAAAGAGCCAATCCCTTCCCACAAACACCGAATCCGTCGTTATACTCGGCACTTCGAATAACAAGGGCTTCAACAAAATGTCTTGTGGCTTGTAGGGAGCAAACCGTGCTGGGTAAGAAAGAAATAGAAGAGAGAGCAAGATTATTTTTTTCAAGATGATCATATTTTACGCAGCCCCCCACCCCACTCCCAAATCATCCATTATGTCACGTGTTGAGTCACGAGAGTCTAGTTTTTAGGAAAGCTAAGTACTCTCTCTCAGGCTTTCTTCGTACTTCTGGCAGCCCTTGACTGACCGACCACACTGGCTCGGCAAGTGTCCTAAGAAAATGACCGTCTCTGCGTCACCATCCCTCTGAGGCGTAGGCACCAAGGGTGGGACCACGAGATGCCAAAGGCCACAGGACATCTAACTAGTTGGTCGGAAACCGTATCTAAGATCTGCTTCTCCCCCTCCCGCACGGGTTGGAGGGGCACGTTTGCCCAGAGGCAGATGCACTGCCCGTGGGGTAGAATGCTGCGTTGCTCGTGTGGAGACGGCAGCTGACCCCACGGCTGTGCGTTCTGGGTGGACTTGGGAGGTGGCCAGCAGTCCAGGGAGCCGAAATACACCCGAGTCTGTGTTGGTAACGGGAAACTTTGTGAGTACTAATCTATTTGATTTCAAAATAACCTGCTGCAGAAAGATTCCTCAACGTCACGTTCAAGAAAGAATCCCCATGGGGTGGGGGAAATGGGAAAAAGAGGAGCTGATACCAAGGGCTCAAATAGGAAGTACATGTTTAGAAAATGCCGATGGCAACATATGTACAAATGCGCTTGATACAATTGAAGTATGGATTGTGATGGGAGCTGTAAGAGCCCCAATAAAACAATCTTAAAAAAAAATAAAAGACTGAGTGGAACATCATGCATACAGGTACGTTTAAGTGAGGGTCAGTACAAAAAAGCGTTGCTTCAAAATCAGAGAACGACTTGTTAAATAAAGATAACAAAATGGGGGGTGGGAGGAGAAATATCCCCAAACTGCTGAAGATACCCCACAACACACCTTGCAGGAAAACTGCTTAGCACACACACTTCATATAATTAAAAAAAATACAGCTGATGACAGACCTCCCTCCGTAGTTTGTGAATGAGCCTGTTACAGCCAGGGTCACAGAGGGTGCCAGGGAAAAATACCTTTAGCTTCCTGTGGCCGGCCTCCTGCCGTACTGTGCCACGGTAACCGCATGGACGTTCGAAGCGGTGCATTTCGCTGCCCGTCCAAGTAGCTCAGATCTTCCAACTTGGTTGAGCTTGTCGCTGTAACATTAAATCAGTTTAGTCTCTTCCTAGTTGAGCTTAATGTCATACCCTAACAACTTCATGGTTTAGACGCCTAGAGCAACTCAGTTCAGGCTTCCAACGAAATTCACTGCAAGGTGTGTTGGGTTTGCTTGCCCCGCTTACTTGCCCAGTGACATGGTTTATGGTAACTGTTGTTAGGTGCATATATGTGTGTTTGATGGGTGTGTCTACAAAGCAAGCTCACTACATTTAGCTCTGACCCAATCAACAGTTTCAGCGTGCACGGACACCTGTACAACATATCAAGGGTGTAAACACACACGATTTACTTTATAAATTGTGTTATAAAGTAGCCAGCACGAAAGAAATACAGGCAGGCCTGGAAAGCAAACGTGCACATGGTTTTGCCTTTAACCAACCCCCTTCCTATTTCCATGTCCATCTTAGGTCGCAGTGAGAGACATCGAAATAAAATTAACCCTATGCATTTTTCAGATTAATGACTGAACACAAATCCACCACTGTCTTCAGACATGATCATCTTCCAGGATAACAAATATACCCACAATGTGGGGACAAATGAGGAGGCTACACAGAGTTGCATTCCGAAGTCTATGACTGACAAGGACTAATAAAAACATCAGTGGGACCAACTTGTGAGGGAGCAGAAGTCAAGCTGGGCCATCTGTCTTGTGGACACATTCTGGCTACCTTATAGGCGCCAATATAGCACCCAGCTGCCACCCACCCTGTTTCCCCTACTGTCAGGCTGCAGTACCCCTCCTCCTCCCTCTTGGCAATGGCCCCCTGCTGGGCTGGCTAAGCGGAAGGCTGGCAGTTCCAACTCACCCTGTGGGTAGGTCCATTCAGCAACCTAACCCCTCAGTAGGGCTGCTCCCCTCCTTGCTGCATTCTCACAGGGGCCAGCCAACACCTGCCCTATTCACCTTCCACAAGGGGCAGCCGCACACCTTAATGCTGCTTCCGGTGCACACCCTTAGCCTGTTCACAACCACACACACACACGTGGGTGAACCTCCATGCACGCAGTCTGCTACCTTGCAAACCTCTCCCCTCAAACACAATTCAGCTAAGTAATTCCATCCCTAAACCCAAACAAAGGCAGGAAAGCCATTTCTGCAGTGTGTGTTTAGCTGCTTCGTAGTGGTCCTGGCTGCCATCTTTAGGGAAGCGGCTGGCCCGGCCTTTCTTGTGCAGACCCTCCATGTTCAGCCCGGGCCACCTGGGACAGTGCTGAGAGGGTTGATGGGACCACACCCACCTCCCCAATCTGCTGCCCCTGACACTGCTCGGAACATGTTCCTTGGCTACTTTCTGGCTTCACTGTGAGAGGTCAGGGTCTATCGTGTCAGGGTCCAAGTGAGAAAAGGCAGCGGCAGCCATAAAACATCAGGCCATTCACTTCCAAGCAGGAGCTGCATCTGAGCTGGACTGGCTCCCCTCTGAGGATAGCGCTCAGTTTAGCGCTGTGGACAAGTCCAAAGTTTAAGACTGTGAGACTCATCCATGTGGGCTTTGTTGCTTCTGAGCTAGATGGCAGCTTGTTTTACCACCTTCAAGCCTTTAAGACCCCAGACACTTTCTCTTTTGATAGCCGGGCACCATCAGCTTTCTTTGCCACATTTGCTTATGCACCTGCTTTGTCTTAGCGATCATGGCGGGAAGGTGATCCCAATTCTACCTTACAAATCCGGTTAGACCAGAGGATGCACACTGGTACAGATAGGAACTGAAAACACAGGGAATCCAGGACAGATGAACCCTTCAGGACCAGTGGTGAAAGTGGTGACACTGGGAAGGTGGAGGGAAGATGGGGTAGAAAGGGGGAGCCGATTACAAGGATCTACGCATAACCTCTTCCCCGGGGGACAGACAACAGAAAAGTGGGTGAAGGGAGACACTGGACAGTGTAAGATATGACAAAATAATAATTTATCAATTATGAAGGGTTCGTGAGGGGAGTAGAGAGGAATGAGCAGCTCATATTAAGGGCTCAAGTAGAAAGCAAATGGTTTGAGAATGATGAAGGCAACGAATGTACATATGTGCTTGACACAATGGAAGTATGTATGGATTGTGATAAGAGTTGTACAAGCCTCCAATAAAATGATTATTAAAATAAAGATTGTGAGACTACAAGATGTCTGAATAAAGGATTACTAAAACAAGGTAAAGAAAATGGAAGTCCCCGTCTCACCCGAGACGGTGAGACTCGATGTCTGCTTTCAGATTTCCAGCCACCACAGTCCTAGCTCCCCAGTGGGCAGAGGAGCCCCCTCAGCACCTCCTCAGCTCCGCTGGCGGCCCGCTGCCAAGCGGAAGGGCCCATCACTCAGCAGAGCGGCAGCCACCGGTCCCCTCTGTATTTGAAGGCGCTTCCAGAGCGCTGATAGCAACGCTGGCGCCGGGAGCAACACACTTCAGCTGATGAGCTCTGTGCCCTGGTGTCCCCACTGACACAGGGATGGTGACGGGGGCCACATTTGGCCTTCTCACACACAGGCCTGTAGCAGACCCTCAGTCGTCACCGGGAGAAGACTCGGACTCACTGTCAGCACGGGACAACAACTGTCTTCCCAATCCTGAAACACCATTCAGGCCCAGGAAAATCAGAGACAACGCCATAATGTCTCACTGCAACCAACCTACTGCTAACAGCTCTGCTTGGTTATACACTTCACACACACGCACACACACACACACAGGCTAACATGTGGGTGTGCAGCACATTTCAAGATCTGCAGGAAAGTGGTCTGGGGAGGGAGATGCAGGGGCTTCACCTCTTCATGGAAAGACAACTGGAAAACCAGTAAGCTCTGTTCTGAGAGCCATTGACAAGAATTTCAAAAGGAGGAAAAAGTAGTTGAAATGAGTAGACCGATCGCCCATCCTCCAGAGTACCTATGATATAAAGGATTCTCACGCGGTCTTTTTTTCCCTCCAAGGAAAAGGGGGCTTGTGCTCCACACTTGGATGGGAGGTGCGATCATAACCCTGGAGCAGCATTATGAATGAACCCCATGCCGGCAGACACCTTGGCAAAGCACATCTGGACAGTGGCCCCACCTGCAAAAGGGAGCGACTCGCTCTGACTAAAACGTTTCCCTGCAGCAGACTCGACGGCCTGGTCAAAGACACACCAGAGCCCTCGGGGACAGGCTCAATGGCAGGAAAGACTGATGGCCTTGGCACTTCACTGCATCCCCCCCAGCCCCACCACCAGAGGCCGAGTGTCCGCAGGGCAGCTGTGACCAGTGGCCTCTGCCCCTACCCGTCAAAATACCTTTCCCTCCAATGGCAATCTAGTTGGGTTAACAAACAGGCATTCCTGAGAGATCCCAGTATGAGGTCCTTTCTACATGACGTGGATCCACCTGCCTCCCTTCTAACCCTGAGCGCTGCTTACTGGGTTCTCTTCACAGCACCCCGCCGTCTACTCGCGAGACAACTGCTGCGTCTGTAGGGCTACTTTACCCGACACGAGTCCTGCCACCCCCGGGCGCTCGCCAACTGTCAAGCCAGCCCCTTGCCTTACGTTTCCTTCCAAAATTATGCTTTACGTTTATTAAGTGATGCAACACAGAAGAAAGAGGCAAATTCGTAGGCCAGGCAGGTAAAGCTGCCCCCTGTCCCCTTCCCCAGGAGGCCCAGCCCACTGGTATGTGGCCCAGGTAACGAATTAGCCCAGCAGACACCAGCAAGCCCTGCTCTAGCACCGCTGCAGCCTCCGGGAGAACCTCAGCTCACACCCACGGTCACTCCACGTGCAAAGAGACCGACCACATCAAAGACCACCAGGCAGAAAACAGCACCCGGAAAGGGGTGCTTTTAGCACTGCGAGGACGCGTGCATTCACGCTTGCATGAACGTGCTTCCCGATTTTCAAAGCTGACTACAAGTTCGCCAGGGGCTGAAGCTCTCAAGGTCAGGGGCAATTGCAGTGAGCAGGCCTGGTAAGGAGGTAAGCAGCAGCCAGGTTCTGTTCAAGGGGGCGTGGGGGCCGGGCTCGGAGCCTCATGGAGGCAGGGCACCGTCACTCCCTAGACATGATGCTCCAAATGCCTCCTCTGGAGCGAGGCCATCGACTGCCTTTGAAAGGGAAGTAGAGTGGAGCCGTGGAGCTTTTCCACCAGGGCTATTATTTACCAGTCGCCTCAGAGTGCCGCGGTAAAATAAAGCACCCAGGAACCACCAGAGCGGCCAGGTCCTTTGATGTCGGAGAGAGACACCGGGGCTCTCCTCCTCCTTGGCAGAAAAGAAAATGTAAGCAGGACCTTGGTAACAAAGAAGCACCCCACCGCGATATCCTTCTGCATTCAACCTGAGGGCTCAGAGACTGCCTTCCTTTCCCCACGCCACCTAATCTTGCTTCCCAGGCGGGACCAGACCATCCCTGACCGGTCCACAGTCCTGGGCAGGCGGGCAGGCGGGCATGTGTCTCCGCCTCGCTCGTGCCAGCTGAGCTGGTGCCAGCTGCCCCAGCTCGCTGAGCCCGTCTATCCTGCCCGGTCATTTCCTCATCAGCGCAGTCGCCCTCCAGCTGTTGACAGTTTCAGCCGTGAGTTCCATTACAGCTAAATTATACAGAAACTCGACTTTGCCTCTGTGTGATGGCACTCCATTACCCAAAAATACCCTTGAAGGCTGGATCAGAAACTCGCAGTGCTAATATGAACAATCACTCTCCGTCACAATCCCGGGGCCAGCATGTGGCTGAAAGGCACGCGGTCACACGCAGGTTTCAAACACCCAAGACCGGGGCGGGGCGGGAAGTTGTGCTTTCTCCCCTCGTACACACAGAGCCACGGGGTCCAAATCACGGGCTGACAAACTTCCAGCACCGTCCGTGCATCCTGGGCACACTCACCGATGGATGGAGACCACCAAGGCCTAGCACAGGTTAAGTGTCGGACCCAGGAGCACAAGCTGAGCTGTGCCTGCGTTAGATTCCCCACTGACTCGACCCAGAGCAGACCCTGAACATGGGAGTCCTCAGAGCTCAGAGGTCACCGGCTGGGGAGAGGGGATCCCTTACCTGCAACCGAGTTGGGCCGCGGCATGATTAGTGAGCTGGAGCTCTGGGAATAGGGAACTGGACCATCTCCAACCGAGGCTTCAGCTTTAGGCAGCAAGCTCTCCGCTGACCCAGTGTTCTCCTCCTCTGCCACCGGGGAGCAATTGTCCGCCCTGCGGTCATGAAGCACTCCCTTCTGAAGCCCCGACCTCAGGCTTCCGTCTTTGCTCCATTCCAGACTGGAGCCGCTCCGGTCATCGTTCTCGGATGAGCTTGTGATGGTGGCTGAAAGGAGAGACCAAAACACAGTGTGGGTGGCCAGGCGGTGCTGGGCGCCGGGCCATCAGGGTTACAACTGTGCACGCTCCCCCCACCCCCATGGTGATCAATGGAAAGTTTTCTGGTCCACAAAGATTTTTATCTAAGTATGTTTCATATGATGTATTTTGGTCAATTATAAGAATGTTGCTTATCAGGGGAAAAATAAACAGCGAAATCCCTCTACAGGGAAGGGAAAAGCCAAAAGCCAAAACCAAACTGGTAAGATACGGAAAAAGTTGTCTAAAGTCTCTGGGAGTTAACAGTAAATCTATGTAATTTGGAGATAATCGATTCTCTTTTTACCCAAGAAATGTTCGCACAAAAGGGGTCTTATCTAGTTAAATTCCTTCGGACCAGTAAATATCCGTTTCAAACGAACAACACTCATTTACAGGGGTGTGGGTGGGTGGGGGCTGATGTCAGATATGACAATGGTAAATTCATTTCAAAAATGCAGTAGAAAATCTATAGCAAAAAATGCCCTCCGGAAGTCAAGCAGAAGATTGGACCCTTAGATTTAAACCTGAGAACATCTGTTCCAGGTGACCTAGCTTAATTCCCCAAGTCACAGACAGAAACGGTTCCAAGCGACTAGTGCACGGGGAAGTACAAGAAACAAGGCCAGCCTAGAGTCCGAGGGATGGCAACCCTTTGTTCTTAAGCTTGGGAGAAGAGCCAGCGAATGTAACGCACGACAGAGGCAATCCTCACCGTGGTTGGTCTCTACAAGAGGCTGGAGAACACCAGTGGGCCACTTGCACCGTGACACCAGGGACCCGGCATTGGCCTGGAGTGCTGCCGGCTTCCTCAAGCACAGGGGCCATGTCCAGCGGTCCCTGTGTGGCCACTGTTGAGTAGGCCTTTACCTGAAAGCCGTTTCGGTGGGAATGCATCCAGCCAAGCACATTTAGATGCCAGCTGCTCTGTCAACACACTGTGACGCTGCGTGCTTTTGCAGGACGCAGGGGAAGGAGCCAAATCCAGCCAGTTATTTATGGAAGATCAGCGGTCTAAAACGGTTTTGGCTTGCTTCCTTTTACAATAATCTGTGAGGTCCAGTGATTAAAAAAACAAAACCATTTCCTCCCTGTGACCCCCGGGCACCTTGTCAGTTCCAAGCTAGTCTTGACTCCCAGTGGTCCACACCGAACCCCATCATCCTCTGCTTCTCCCCTTGCTGAACCTTAAGGAGTCTCCGATGCATGCCGCTGCCTTTTCTGTACACCTAGTAGGTGCCCAGTAAATGCTCGCTTATGGAATAAACGAGCAAATGAGTAAACTTCAATTCCTCTGAGGTCAGAGACCACAATCAACCTCATTGTTCCCAGGTCAAGATCACTGGGATTGGGTATCCAGCCAAAGCATAGGCATGGCCCATGGCTTCTTTCAGCATCGGTCCTTGTGCCTGCGATTTCCAAGTATTCTACTATCATCGGTAGCACAAACCCTCCTCCCCGTCTTAGAAGGATAGCTTTCGTGGTTGCTTTCAAATTCATACGAGCATAAGCAGGCGGGTGGACAAATGGGATTTGAAGGGAGTGAAAGTGTCCCACCAGCTTTTGGAAGGGGCCTTGTTTAAGAAGTGTGATTGTCTTCCTCCTACGAATACTGGTAGTGTAATAGCAGCAGCTGACACTTCTTGAAGTTTCACTCTACGCCAGGCACCAAGTGAAGTTGCTTTAAAAACATTCTCCTTTATTGAGATGATTGCGGATGGCGGGTCATTACTTATTCATGGCAACCTTGTTAATAAGCGGCGACCATCACACAATGGCAGTCTGGTAACACAGACTGTGCCACGGACCTGGATTACGAAGACAAGCCCAGGGCTTAGAGAGATCACGCGGCTTTTCCCAGAGACACATGCCACTGGGGAAATTCCCAGGCTACCTCAGTGACAAACCAAACTAAGAGGCGGGAGTGACCCATTTGGTTTTATAGTTGTGGTTTATTTAGGGGCACGTGCTCGTAAACAATAAACAATAAACAAAAGTCAATGTGACTTTTCCTCCTTTCACCTCTTCCAGATTCAGCGGCACCCTTCGCCGCTGTGAGAGGGAGGGAGGCCCGGGTTCCGTCCCCACTCCGTGCACCTCATGTGTGGCCGCCTCCCACCTGTGTGTAAAGCCGGCAGGTTGCTACGATGCTGCGCAGGTTTCAGACTAAAGCAGAAGCCAAGAAAGGCCTGGCCATCTATTTCCAAAAAGCAGTCAAGGAAATGAAAATCCTTGGGTCACATGTGGCAGCGAGGGCGGGGGACCAGGTGGTGTTTCGGTCCAGCGTGTTGCATGCAGTCGCCATGAGCCAGGGTCGGGACCAACTTGAGAGCAGCTCCCAGCAGCAGCGAGCACCATGCACACACAGACATGTGACCCACCATGGGGTGGAGGCCTAATGTGACCCTCAGGTGGTGGGAAGAGGGACTCCCAGCTTCCCTCTGCAAGTGACAGCACCAGAGGCCTCGGGGCTCCCAGGAGCACTGAGGAGAGCAGCCTGGGCAGGCCTGCAGGGTTGCAGGAGGGCACCTCTCACTGTGCAAGAGCAGGTGCCAAGACTTGGCGAATGGGAAGCGGCATGGGAGCAAGGCAAACGGGGGCAGGAAGGCCGCCAACACCAGGCACAGTGCTGGGGAGGGGAGTCCCAGGTGGGACAGCCAACTTCCAAAGGGCCAGTGCGTCTAGGAAGGGCAGGCCCCAGCAGAGAGCAGGCAGTGCTCCCGACTGCCTTTCTGATGTGCACCTGTGGGAGGTGTCCACCGTCCAGGCCCACCAGGGCTCTGAGAGACGGGTCGGCAAGCAGTTCTGCCCACCCGCAGAAGATGCCCCACAGAGATCTCCCTGCTTCACAACTCTCCCGCCCTGGCATCCAACACTAGCCCCAGCCCACATGGCCTGAAGCTCAGCCAGGGCACTATCATCTAGGCTCAGCTCCCATCAAGCCCTGAAGCTGAGCCAATGAGGCTGACAAAGGCCCGAATCAGGTTCCCCAGCACAACGGAGAATCATATCCAATAGGGACAGCTCGACTGCCTGTCCCAGGAAAAGGAAAACGGGTCCTTGCCCTAAACAACGACTCAAAACCATGCAGTCTTCTTCCAAGCCCATAGAAACTAGAAGCTCCCAGACACCTTTAGGTACAACGTTCATGTGTGTACACACACAGAGAACAAATTCTTAACTATCCTTGCTTAAAAAAACAACCCTCTAAAAAATAACACGGATGGTTTCACTTCTCCATGGGGCACTTGCTGGTCACGATCGTCTCTTAAGTCCCCAAATTCTAAGCATCACTCCTCTAGCCAGAGTAGCTCCCACCTCTGTCAGTTAGTTTGCCGGCATCCCAAGTTTGCCGGGTCTCAGCCACTCCTCAACACAGAAGCTTCCCGCGGCACACGGGGTTATCCGGCTGGGAGCCGAGGCCGCGCCACAAGGCTCAGCACGAAGCCAGGTCTGCAGGCTCACTGATGCCCGGGCGCCTCTTTGGCTTGTCATGTCATTTAAACAGTCCTTTTAGCCAGACACAGTCTCTTACCTGCCTCTGAAGTGCTAGCACAATGGACCAAGCCTGCTGGCGCAGAAACGCAAGGCTTCCGGAGCACTTTCTCAATGTATCGGGGCACATATGTGGCTGCCACCCCCATGAGACCAGGGCAAGGGTCGCTGGCCCCACTTTACAGATCGGGAAATGGACTCCGGGGAAACAGTGATCATAGTGATCTGTGTCTCTGTCTCCCACGCACACACTCGCTCTCTCTTCAACATCAGTTCTAATTCTCCCTTCCTCCTCGCCTAGCATCGCAATACGTCCAGCGGTTCTGGATTTCACTGGCGCACGAACTGAGGGCTAACAAACACTGCGTGAGAAGCGTGCCTTGGTAAAAACAGCAAGCCCTGAAGCTGCCTGAAGGTTTGCTATGGAAGGCTCTGCAATAAAACCAAACCCTTCTCCTTCCAGACTGCTCTTCGCGTTTCACTTCGGCTTTTGAGAGACCTGTCTGGTGGCAGCGATGCGCTGAGCTGCTAGCCACAAGGTCAGCAGTGCAAGCCCACCAGCCCCTCCGGGAGGCACCCGTGGACGGTCTGGTTCCCGTGACGAGCTACAGGCTGGGAAACCGACAGGCGCAGTCCTACCTTGTCCTGTAGGGTTACTGTGAGTCAAAATGGACCCCACGCAGTGAGGTTGGCATTTTTTCCTGTTCTACATAAAAGCGAGAATGATGGGGCTTTCTACTCCTGTAGAGCTCTGACAGTCTTCACAACCCACAGGGGCAGCTCTACCTTGTGCTCCAGGGTCACTAGGAGCACCATCAACTCGATGGCTGTCAGTTTAGTTTTGGTTTGGGATCTAAAACGGCCCATAGACAAAGCAGACTCGGCACCTCCTAGGATGAGGCCCGAGCTGATTCAAATGTGCAGTGACGCTGAGAGGCCATGATGCAGAGGCTACCAGGGAGGATTCATCCAGCCAATAGGGTAGCGGGCCAGGGTCCAATGGATCCAACTCAAAGGATAAGTTTCAAAGAGCACCAAATACAAGGGAGCTCCATAATGTCCATGGGTAAACAGAACGTTACGGAATGGTGTTTTGGCGTCCCCTCGTATAGGCCACGTAGAACAGAATTCTCTCTCTCAGCTGAACAAACGAGAGAGGCAGAGTTCACGGCAGTGCGGTTCAGACCCCAGCTCCCGCTCTTCTGAGGACCCACCAGGAGGTTTGACTCTCCAGGACCCGAGCCCGGAAGAAGTGCATTTCACCTTCATTCTGCCAAGGAGCCCTGGGGGTGGTTATATATTGGGCTGCTAACTACAAGGTCAAAGCCACTCCTCAGGAGAAAGACGGGGCTTTTTACTCCTGTAAAGAGTCACAGTCTCGGAGACCCCCCCAGGCGTCATTCTACCTTGTCCTATAGAGTCACTGAGCCGGATGGATTCGAACGGATCGAGCCTGCAACCATCACTTGAAGTATGTGAACGTGCGTCTCGCTTCCCACTGTTGGAAAACACGAGTAAAATGCTCTGCCTATTGACAAGCAACATGAACAAACCTTCCCATTAGAATGATGCCAGAGAGGTGCAGGTGCCTAATTGAGACACGCACATGTCTGCGAAGCCTGCTCAGAGTGGACACTATCGGAACAGCGGCAGAAGACACCAGTCCCTCCCTGCAACTCACACTGAGGAAGAAGTCTCGGGTCATAAATGCCTATTTGTATTTCAGATGCTGAAAGAGTGAAGAGGGCTATGCATAAATAAACAGTTATAGATTAAAAGCAGCAACAGGGAAAGTGGCTCGCATGGGTAATGCACTAGTATTTACCAGGCACAAGGGCTCTGTCCTAGCCCTCACTGTATCTCAGCTGGGCCACCAGATCAGCCCTCTGGGCAGGATGTTCCTCTACAAACCGTTCTAATCAGAAAAATCAGAGCCTGTATCCTAAATGCACGTGTTTGTAAGCTATGCACATGCACAACTCATTAAAACGTAAGGTATGCACACACACACACACACACACACACACACACTTTTCCCACTTCTTTGCCTTCAAGTTGTGTCTGACTCATAGTTAACCTCTGTACGGTCTCCGAGGCTGCTCACCTTTATGAGACCAGACAGTGTCCTCTTTCTCCAGCAGACTGCTGGCCTTGTGGTTACCATTCCAACACATACCCCACTACGCCACCAGGGCTCCAAAGCAGGCAATTGTAAGGGATGAGTAAAATGGAAACCAGGAGCTTCTCCAAGCAGCCTACTGACTGTCTTCAATTCTCCATTCCTGAAACAAGGGCTCTACACAGAGTAACTCGCTATGGTCTGAGCCGTGGAGAGAACACGATGTCAGGGCACCTTCCAAATGCCTCACCGACTATGATCCTCGGGGAGGATCCATGTGCATCCCAAGGGGGAGGAAATGGTGTTCAACCTCCAGATTCATTTTTATGGTTACCCGGCGGAGATGACGAAATTCAGGCTCGACATCCCCAAGTTCAAGACGCAAAGAAAGCAACACGGGGCTGCTGCTGAGCACGGGAGGCAGAAAAAGTGACGGAGAAAATGCAGCCGCTCTAGCGACTGCCCCGTGTCCTGGGTGCATGCACTGTGCAGACCACCCACAGCCGAAGAAAGGGAAGGGTGTTGCAGGAAAGAAAACCTGCAGGAGGGAGGGGAGGACAAACAGCAAGGTGAAAAGACCAGGGGGCAGTGTGACCCTGCCCCCTCCACCTGCTGGAAGGTGTGTGTGTTCCTGGCCTCTGCACGGCCCCCTCACAGGGACCCGTGCCAACACGCCAAAAGAGGGATTCCCGAGCAACGAAGGCCCAGCAAAGACGACACACACACAGCCTGCGCTCCTCCGTCTGCCCCGCTCCCAGCTCTGTGCCTGCCCCAGCAAACCGAAACTCCCAGAGATGCCAGAGCCCGGGGCTCACCGGAGACACAGCCTTGACCGGCCTCAGCCGAACTAGCCAGGACAGGGTTCCCAGGAAGGAAGCACAGGGAGGACAGCAGCTCCAGTTACCTCGGGCGGCAGCCGGCCTTCTCCCTTCCCCTTCTGGAAGTGCGCATGAACCGCAGCTCAGTTTGGATTTTCTGGTCGGTCTTGTCTGACGTGCCTCGCTCCTGGCTTCCTCTTCTGTCTTCGGAAAGGGAGTCCTGTGCTCTGGATTGTGACAGACAGGCTTCTGCACCACATCTCCGGCTCCGTGCTCACTGGGGTTGCGCAAGGTGCGCTCTGCTGCGACACGCAGAGGCCAGGGACCCGAGCCATGCTTTCATGCATTCACCAGGCCCTTTGATTTCGGAAACACCTGAAGGAGTCTCTAGGGGCAGGGTGGTGGGGAGGACCCGCCTTGTTCAGCCATGCTGCCCAAACTCAGCTTGACCTAGCAGACATGGCCTTCAGAGAACCTCCTTTGGATTCAGACATGAAGGTTTAGAGCCCTGCCAGGAGTTTGCCATGGCCTGTGCCCAGAATGCGCAGGCACCGGAGCTTCGGCCCTACCCCAGCGACGCCAAGGGGCTCCTCTGTTGCTGCTGCAGGGTGCTCTCACCACATCCCCACGTGACAGTCAATCCCAAACACTGCCACGGAGCCGCTTCCAGCTCTCAGTGACCCCACAGGGCAGGGTGGAACCATCCCCGTGTGTTTCCAAGACCATAACTCTATGGGAGAAGAAAGCACTGTCTTTCTCCTGTAGAGCAGCTGGTGGTTTCAAACGTGTGACCTTGGGGTTAGCACAGCACAAGGGTTCCTATGTGAGAGTAGAACTACCTTATGGACTTTCCTGGGCTCTCAACCTTTACAGAAGCAGACTTCCGCTGAGCTGCTGGGTGGATTTGAAGTGCAAACTCAATGGACCAACTATGCTCCGTCTGGCAGGATTAGCTATCACTGGGGCTTCAAACCAGGCCATTCCCGACTGGGAATGTGCACTTCCATTCCAGGTATATGGAATCAGCACCTACATGGTAACAGGAGTACGTTAAGAATCACCGGAGGACCTTGTTAACCTGTACATTCTGATCCCACATACCTGCAATAGAGCAGAACATTCTCAGCAGGACCTCAAACTGAACGAACCGGCTCGAAGCCCTGCCTCCCACATACACCTGCCGCCAAAGGCACCAGCCAGAGCCCTGCAGCAAACGCTCTTCAGCAACTAAACACTTATCCGGACTCTCCACAGAAGAGGTCACCATTCTTTGATGCCACAGTTGGAACCAGACACTGTGTCTTCCTGTCACTCCATTACCTGGCCAGGGTGTGCGTGTGGTACATCAGAGGCGCGTATACAGAAAGGCTTGTTACATCAACAGACCGGCCTGCAGATGCCCACCATGGACGGAGGGATGAAGGACAGTGGGGACTCGGCCGACTCAAATCATCAGAATTCCCAACACCGCCCCATCCCTCTCCCCAGTCTGTGACAGAAGTACATATGTACAGAAAAGATTTCCTCCTTTACCCACGAGATGAAAAGAGCTTCTGTAATTAAGGATGATTTTTTAAATTGCAGCCAATGTAGCAAAATGAATATTAATACAGATTTGAAGCACTCTAAATAGTGATTACCAAATCAATTCTGAAAGCGTTTCCACGTGGAGGCGCTGGGCCATCCAGGTACAAAAAGGCGGCAGGAGCATGAAGGCAAGACGGGGGGTGGGGGGGATTTGCAGCCAGTTGAAAATGAAACAAATGAAAATAAACACACGCCACTGAGCCAGCCTCTTGTGCTTCTGCACCCAGCCATCTCACAGGGCACGGGCGAGGTCCCCGAGCACACAGCATCGTCTCCAGCCACCTGTGGAATCACTTCGCGGCGACAGCCCTCGCCTGGGGTCAGGGAGAATCCAGGGAAGAGAAGAGGAAGCCCCTGGTCACGTGGTCTTCTGTCCCAAGCAACTGGGAAGAAACATGAAGATCACCAACCTCCAGCAAGCCAGCACCCAGGGTCCGGTGCTTCACTGCGGACTACTTCCGCGTGGGAACAGCGCTTCTGTGGAGGCGGCCGGCTGTCAACACGGCCACCTGCTTCCCAGCTCACTACGGAGCAGGAGGAAAACAAGCGCCAGCCACAGGCAGCCGAAGGGCCTGGGAGTTCGTGGTGTGCTTTATAAAAAATTCTCAACACTGAGTCATCCTCAGAACTGCCTGGTGGAATGTGGTGGTTTGTGAGTCCCGGCTCAGGTGCTGGGGAGCCGGTGGGGGCAGTGGCACACCTGAGGTGTGGCAGGGCCACCACCACGCTGCTGTGCAGAGTTCTCTTTCATGGTGCTGGCCGCACACCACCCCACCAGCCCAGTTCTCTAGTGGAGACAGACTCGGGGCGCAGAGAAGAGGCTTCAGGGACTACGCATTTCAGCACCCAGGAAAAAAGGGCATGGCCGGTTTCTGACGGGGCCCTTCCCTTTAGGCAGTGCCCCTCACTTCTGCCTCCTCCTTGGCATCTGCAACGTTCACGAATAGGAAGCTCCCACCCATCCCAATCTTGGCAGGAAAGCAGGTCTTTGTTACTCCTCATTCGTTCTCCACCTTCTTGCTTCCTAAGAATAGAAAGGGCCCCGTCTTTCCTGTTTTTTATTTAATGCGTTGTGGTGTGTGTGTGTGTGTGTGTGTGTGTGTGTGTGTGTGTCTCAAGTTCACGGCTACGAAGTCCGTTCCAACTCACAGTGACCCTATAGGACAGGGTAAGACCTGCCTGTGTGGGTTTCCAAGATGTTAAATCTTTCCAGGGAGAGCAGCCTCATCTTTTCTTCCACAGAGCGGCTGGTGGTTTGGAGTTGTTGACCTTGAAGTTAACAGCCTAACTACCACCAAAGCTCGTGTGTGTGTACACACGTGGGAGTACACACACACAGAAGTCCTGGTGGCACAATGGTTAAGTTCTCAGTTGCCACCAGAGGTTGGAGGTTGGAAGCTACCAGCCGCTCTGTGGAAGACAGGTGTGCCAGTCTGCTTCCATGGAGCAACAGCCTTGGAAACCCTGGGGAGCCAGCTTGCTCTGTCCTAGCAGTTGGGCACTGAGAGTCAGGATCGACTGGAGAGCAGCTGGCTTGGTTTTGTGTTTACAGAAGTGGTGATTTAACAGTGAAATACTTGGCTTGCTGAGTGAATGGTCAGTGGTTTGAATCCACCCCACGCTGAGTGAGGAGAGGCCTGGCAGTCTGTTCCCGTAGAGATTACAGCCTAAGAAACCCTATAGGGTGTCTGTCCCAGAGACTTGTTGATGTGAGTCAGAATTTGTCCGACCACCCAGAACAACTATACCATACATATGTTCGTCTATGTGTACGTATCTACTCCTGCACGACTAGGAACAAAATTCAAACAATATGCGTAACTAAGGATGAGTCACAGGCCCCTCTTTTCAGTGAGGGATTTTCTGGACAGACTGCTTTGCACTCACATTTTCACACAGATGCAGGCCCCAACTGCCATGCGTAACAGTTGGAAACAATATTCAAAGGAATGTCGGTAAGAAAAATGCACCCCCCCCCACCCCGAGGAAGCACCTTTGAAAGCATAATTCCTTATAAAGATCTTCTCGTTTCAAAGCAAGGTAATTGAAAAACTACTTTATGGTGATTGCGTACAGCTGGGTTCACATTGAAAAAGTTTCATACTGCAAATTTGAAAATCAGACACACTCTAGCAGCTAAGTAATGCCAGGGATTTTAGTATCCAGAGAGTAAGGAACTTTAGGGGGTGAAAAAGGATATGCAGAGGTAATTCAGTTAATCTCGTCCTGTTTGGACTGTATTTCTACATGACAGTTACTAGACTTCTGAAGGCATTTATGTTGGAAAAACGTGACCCTTAAGAAATAAGATGCAGTGGGGCTCGCCTCTGGATCACCCCAGAAAGGCAGACTGGGACGAAGGCTCTAGTCAACCCCGGGGTCCAGAGAAAGGCTGGGAGAGAACCAAGCGAGTTTCCCTCAGCCGTCTTTAGTTCAAAATGAGGAAATCACACGGAACTGTACAGAAACCAGAGTTCTAATAACACACGCACGCACCACGATTCCTCCAGTGAAACCGTATTCCTAGGGTACAGTGCACCAACACCAATACACTGCTCTTAACTAGAGCCCCCCCCCACTCAAATGGGGTCACTGATGGGCAGCCCTCCTGCTACGTGTCCACCATGACAGTGGTATACAGACTAGCACCACGGCCCTAAGCGCCACCTCTTCATCCCTTCCCCCGACAATCATGCTTCTCACAACCACAAGCGTGTCCTTTCCCCTGCAACGCACAGTCTGAAAGATAACTCTCTCCACCTACAGTAAGACAAACCCGCGGAAGAAGTCTGGGCACCCCGTGCCAGCCTGAGCGGTCTGCCCAGACATGTAGGGACGCGGCTTCTCTTCCCTCTATCTGCCGACCGACCCCATTCAGATAGGCAGTACGCTGGAAATGAGCCTCAGGAGCAGGGGAGGCTCAGGAGATGTTCAACACGGGCAAGCACTGTTGGATCCCCCACATCACTCATCAATTCTGCCAGCCATGGGCACAGAGCACTGGGCTGCTAACGGCAAGAGCAGCAGTTTGAAACCACCAGCTGCTCTGTGGGAGAGAGATGAGGTGCTCTTCTTGGTAAACACTTGAACAACCTCGGCAGCCCACGGGGGCAGTTCCAGCCGGTCCGATCGGGTTTCTCTGACCCAGAATTGACTCAACAGCAGTGAGCATAATGGACACAGAACACTGTTCTAAATGCCGAAGCCCAGTGTACCCTGAACCTGGCGATACCACACCCGCTATGTGCTCCTTACACTGACCAGAACGGTTTCCATTGAGGACACCCCCCCCCTAAATTAAATGGCTGGCAGATCCTCAATGTCTTATCATTTGAAATATGCATCCTAACCAGTCTTTTCTATCAGCAACTGTCTAAAGCTGGACACCAGGGTCCCCTGCGCTCAAGGGCCCTGGGAACAGGAGGCACGTGCTCTTTGGAAACATTATAAACATTTAAGATATCTAAAGGTGGTCATTCCCAGACTATCCCTTCTAAACACTGACAGATTCTTCCCAGCTGAGTCACCGCAGCAAGCTCCTGCAGAGATGCTGGTTTAAGTGAGTCGCTTCCCCTCCTCTGACCCCACCACTCCTGCCTCTTCAAAGACCTGTGGTTGCCATCCACCTGGAGAGCAAATAATTTGTTTCATTTCCTTCTCCTCCCTACCCCGCCTCCCCAGTATCCTTTGGCAACCTGCCCTGAATTCCACAAGTCAGGAAGGACAGAATAAGAAACGTTGTTACTGGTAGGGAGCTCCTCTCTGATCCACTGCAGTGGAGACTCCCTTCCCTTCGGGAGAACAGCCAGAGCAGCAGCCTGAGCCCGGATCCCAGGAAGCTGGGCAGTCACTACCCATTTCACCTGAATTGTCCCAAACTCTCACCCTCAGTTGAGGGAACCGTTCGGCAGAGTGGCAGCCCCAGTGGTATGGAATGGGCCGCAGGGAGTCCAAGACAGACCTTAACTTTAGGAGGACAGTAAAGGATTAGCCAGTGGAATGGGGATCCTACATGGAAATGTTAGCAACCTACTAAGTGCTTCTTCCTTCAATGCAGGCATTCCCCCTCTCTCCAAGTCCTCCTTCCTGACACCGTGGGAAGAGCCAGGGAGCTAGGTGAAACAGTATCAATGAGATGCCTGGCAAGGCAAACACAGAGTTAAATAATGAAACTACAGTATAATGAGGAAAAACATGAGGTGCTATTGAAACAAAGATTCCAACTCATAGCGACTACAGAGCTGCCCTCCTGGGTTTCTGCTAACTCTGTACAGGATTAGTTTTCTCCTGCAGTGGGGCAGCTGGTGGTTTTGAACTGCTGACTGACCCTATAGCTGGCAGCGGATTTACTAGAGGGCTCTTGCCAGTGTGAGATTGGGGTGGGGCTGTGCTAAGTCCCACCAGCCATCTATAGACTTGTGTTCGGGCCATTTGCATGTGGCTGTGATGCTGGAAGCTGATGCTAGTGGCATTTCAAATACCAGCAGGTTCACTCATCTTGGACAGGTTTCAGCAGCGCTGCCGGACTAAGACAGATCTAATAACCCACTTTTGAAAATCAGCCCATGAAAACGCCTGGCCCACAACGGACGGCTGTCCAGGGTCCTGCTGGAAAATGAACCTCGCAGGTTGGAAGGCCCTTAAAATATACAGTGGCTCTAACAAAGGACTCAAGCCTGCCCACAATAATCACATGGATGGTGTGGGCAGGCAGGCAGGCAGGCAGGGCAGTGCTCTCCTGTCTTAGATGTGATCCCCCCAGTCGGAGTTGACATGAAAACAAGTAACACCAACACATTCTGACTCAGTAACTAATTCAGAGCCTCGATATTCCTGGAGCTCACACTCCGATGGTGCAAAAAGCTCAACCAGTCCCTTAGTTCTCCCTTGTTCAGAACACTTTGGAAATTGTAGCACTGAGGAGAGAGAGACAGACAGAGGAGGCATGACAGAATGAATGAGTAAGAGTGGTTCTGTTGCTGAGTGTGTAACTCTCCAAACAAGGATCTGACTTGGTTATAGTCAGAGACTTAGAATGCCAATCTTATGCCAGAATATACAATAAAAAGTCTGTCCAAAAAAAAAAAAAACGTGTACCACCAGCCAACTCCTAGAAGGAACATCAACTCTTGGAGGAAACCAAATCTCAGGAAAGCTAAGAAGGCCACGAAAGAACGTTATCAGGCCCCCAGCATTAACAACCCCAATGCACTCATCACGGTCAGCTGAGAGAGCCAACCTGTGAGAACAGAAGTAATGCCGTGGAGAGAAAATGAATTTCCCCAGACTAACTAGCAGGTGGAGAAGCAGGGTGAGGTCTGCACTGGGAACCGGCAGAACAAGCTCAGGAGAAGGACCCTCCCTCCTGGGAGTGAAAGGCTTTGAACTCGCTACAAAAAATGCAGCCCACTCTAGGATGGTGGCTCAGACCCACGACAGGGAAGCACTTGGCTTTGAGTGAGCTGGGGAGCAGAGGACAGCAGTGGGAACCAGAGGGGAGAGCACCGGCAGGTGGGATGCCGACTGCTGGCCCACAGGCGACTTGGGCAGAGGCCACACTCTGAATGGGCCGAGTGCAGCGGGGCACACCTCTCTGGAGGCCCATCTGGAGTCTAACTACCTGTCCCCCAACCGGTAGTGGTCAGCCTCTGGGCTGATGGAGCTCCTACAGAAAGCTCCTCACAATACAGTCAGGAGGCAGGTCACCCAAGTGGATGCTGTTCCCATCACGACAGGGTCACCGGGGCTCTGAAACCAGCCCACCTCTCCCCAAAGTGGAGGCAGTCTGCCCGTGCTTCCCCTGCATACCAGCGGAGATAGGATCAGAGCACACAGGGCAAGGAATGAAAACCAGAAGGCAGCACCTTGCCCCAACTGAAAACAAAGGGCAGAAACATGGTACCAGGGCTGTGCCCCTGGTGGGCAGACTGAGGCAGCACGCAGAATCTCACCTGAGAGGGCCTGCTTGCTGGTGGGCAGACTGACCACAGCAACTGTGTTTGCGAGAGACTGAATCTGGAAACGCCAGATTGGAACCTTTCCTAGTCCAAGTAAACCAGGAAAGGAGGCGCTGACAGAGAGGAGAGGAAATGGGTCAATGTAAGTAAAGACTGAAGGTTCTGCCCACCAAGGCATTTCTAACAGACAGCTGAGTAAGCAGCAAGAGAAAATTCCCAGAAAATGGATAAAGCAAACCCTTCAAAGATCCCAATGCCCCCACAACAGCCATCGAGAGCGAGAGCGAGAGCGAGAGCGAGAGCGAGAGCGAGAGCGAGAGCGAGAGCGAGAGCGAGAGCGAGAGCGAGAGCGAGAGCGAGAGCGAGAGCGAGAGCGAAACAGCAGCCCCTCCAAATGAATTATATAGCCAAGAGAATAAAGGTGCTTCTGTCGCTGACCAAGCCCCGGAGAAAATAGATGAAGAGCGTGGTTATGGCTTGAAACGCCGCTCTCCGAATGTGTAAAACTTGGCTAGCCGTGAAGATTCTCACTCAGCATTCTGTGATCGTCTTCTGTTTGGGGAGCTCGTACAATTCTCCTGTGTTACAAACTCTAACCTCTGCTATACCAATGAGGCAGGATTAGTGGTAGTTATATTAATACATGCAGGGCATCAACTACCGGATTAGGGGATTAGTTTGTATCTTGAGTCAACTTCTTTTGAGATAGA
This sequence comes from Tenrec ecaudatus, assembly GCF_050624435.1. Classification (NCBI taxonomy): domain Eukaryota; kingdom Metazoa; phylum Chordata; class Mammalia; order Afrosoricida; family Tenrecidae; genus Tenrec; species Tenrec ecaudatus. The sequence goes on from NC_134542.1 coordinate 80,540,661, forward strand.
AAAGATACTAAATAAGGGGGCAGAGATCAGAGCGCCTCAGTATCACGAGGAAATAAGGGAAAGTCGGTGTTCTTTGCACCAAAGTCCCTACACTGAGAAGCTTCTAGACCCAGGGTCAGACTGGTGCCTGCACACATGGCGCTCACCATGAACACTGGGCCCACAGATGTTGGCGACCTGAACCTGCCCCCAGAGCTAACAAAGACAAAGCCTCCCCTTCCCTTAGGCTTGACGCCCTGACCTGGGACTTCTAGTCTCCTAAACGGCGAGAGAAACCACACCCATTGTGATCTATGACTTCAGTATATAATAACAAAGACAAATATACATCCTCGTCAAGAATATTTAAAGAAAAACAAAGAGCTATTAAAAACAAGGCCAAGAATACACCGAGGGTCTTTAAAAAGCAAGAGATTGCAACTGAAAGGGGCAATCGCTGAAATGAGAAACACAACATAAGAACTTTCCAACAGATCTAATCAGGCAGCAGAAAGAATCAGCAAATTGGAGGGCAGGAAGATGAAATGACAGGTGCTGAAGAACAAGAAGGGAGACCCAAAAAGCTGAGCACAGTTCAAGATCAAAGCCACAGAAATCGAAAGAGCCTGATATCAGAATAACAAGACACACAGACCAGTAAGAAGAGCTTGATCTCCTCTTTTGGCCTACTTTAAATTTGATCTACCTTTTAATATAGAAAATATTTCTTTGGATTGTTTTGACTAAGACTTTCCTTTTTTTACCTTGGTATTGTCGTTTGCTTGTATGCGCTTCTGTGATGAATCCAGGAGAGGGAAAGCTACAGAGTGACAGTATAAAGGTTTCTTGAGGGTGTGGCAGGGGAGGCTGGGGCAAATGGGGAGCTTATAACAATGAGCACAAGAAAGAAGATGATATTCTAAAATTGATGCGGTGATGATTTTAACAACTGTTTAATATGATTGAGCTATTGAATTATATGATGTGAATATACCATTAAGTTAAAAAATTTTTAAATGAAAATGAACTATGAGCTTTATATTTCCTTTTTCTTGGGGGCTCTTACAATTCCTATCACAATCCACACAGCAATTGTATCAATCACATTTGTGCATATGTTGGCATCATCGTTTTCAAAGCATTTTCTTTCTATTTGAGCCCATTGTATCAGCTTCTCGAGCTTTATATTTTCAATATGGCCTGAGATTCATGTTTAGATTTAATTTCTTTGCGAATTATCCCGCAATGCAGCAGGGGAAAAAGTTTGGCAAGGAAACGGGATTGTCTGTAATCTGATGTGGAAGTAAGGTTTAGAAAGTACCTGTTATAACCCACATGCAAACTCCCTATGTGATCTAATTACCATTGTCAATAAAGGGGGAGTGGTATGTTACGAACTATAGTTATCCATTAAAAATGTGAGTGGCGATACTGGGAGGGTAGAGGGTGAGTGGGTTGGAAAGAGGGAACTGATTACAAGGATCTACATGTGACCTCCTCCCTGGGAGACGGACAACAGAAAAGGGGGAGAAGGGAGACGTCGGACAGGGCAAGATATGACAAAAATAATAATTTATAAATTATCAAGGGCTCATGAGGGAGGGGGAGCGGGGAGGGAGGGGGAAAAAAGAGGACCTGATGCAAAGGGCTTAAGTGGAGAGCAAATGCTTTGAAAATGATGAGGGCAATGAATGTACAGATGTGCTTTACACAATTGATGTATGTATGGATTATGATAAGATTTTCATGAGCCCCTAAAAAAACGTTTTTAAAAAATGTGTGTCATGATACTGGGAGGGTCGAGGGAGGGTGGGTTGGAAAGGGGGAACCAATTACAAGGATCTACATGAGACTTCTTCCCTGGGGGACAGACAACATAAGAGTGGGTGAGGGGAGAAGTCAGACAGGTCAAGATATAACAAAATAATTTATAAATTATCAAGGGTTCATGAGGGAGAGGGTAGCGGAGAGGGAAAGGTAAATATGAGTAGCCAATGCCAGGGACTTAGGTGTAGAGCAAATGTTTCGAGAATGATGAGGGCAATGAATGTACAAATGTGCTTTATACAATTGATGTATGTATGGATTGTGGTAAGAGTTATATGAGCTGAAAGCTGACAGTGCCTGGCTATTAAAAGATTTAGCGTCTGGGGTCTTAAAGGCTTGAAGATAAACAAGCAGCCATCTAGCTGAGAAGCATCAAAGCCCACATGGAAGAAATACACTAGCCTGTCTGACCACGAGGTGTAGAAGGGACCAGTTATCACACATCAAAGAACTAAAAATCTTATCAATGGGTGCCCACCTTCCTGATACGATCAATGAAGACAAACGTGTACATAAGCAAATGTGGTGAAGAAAGTTGATGGTACCCAGCTATCAAAAGATATAGCTTCTGGGGTCTTAAAGGCTCAAAGATAAACAAGTGGCCATCTAGTTCAGAAGCAACAAAGCCCACATGGAAAAAACACACCAGCCTGTGTGACCACGAGCTATTGAAGGGATCAGGTATCAAGCATCAAGGAACAAAAAATCACCCACAGGTGAATGCAGAGTGGAGATTCAAAGCCCATCGGTAGCCAACCAGACACCCCCTTACTGAAGGGTTGTGGGGAGGAGATGAGCTAATCAGGGTGCAAGGTAGCAACGATGAAAAATGTAACGTTCCTCTAGTTCTTAAATGCGCCCCCCCCCCACTATCATGATCCCAATTCTATCTTACAAATCTGGCTAGACCAGAGGATGTACATTGGTACAGATACCAACAGGAAACAGGGAATCCAGGACAGATGACTCCTTCAGGACCAGTGGTGAGAGTGGTGATGCCTGGAGGGTGGAGGGAATGTGAGGTAGAAAGGGGGAACTGATTACAAGAATCTATGTATAGCCTCCTCCTTGGGAGATGGACAGCAGACAAGAGGGTGGGGGGAGACATCGGACAGTGTAACATATGACAAAATAATAATAACATGAATTATGAAGGGTTCATGAGGTAGTGGGAGTGGGGAGGGAGAGAGAAAATGAGCAGCTGATATTCAAGGCTCAAGTAGAAGGCAAATGTTTTGACAACGATGATGGCAACAAATGTACTTATGTGCTTGACACAATGGATGTATGTATGGATTGTGATAATTGTACGAGAGCCCCCAATAAAATGACTAAAAAGAAAGAGTTGTATGAGCCCCTAATTATTAAAAAATTATAAAAAAGAATTGGGCATCCAGAAATAAACCCACCTAGCTACAGTCAACTGATTTTTAAGAGTGCTAAGTCCATTCAATGGGGGGGAAAAAGACCAGTCTCATTAATAATTTATGTTAAGACACTAGTTTCACATGTAGAAAAATAAAACAGGATTCATGCCTCACACCACACAGAAATAAGTTCAAAATAGATTAATGATCTAAAGTTTCAAATTAAACCATAAAATTCTTAAAAGAAAAATCAGGGCTAACACTTGTCAGGTCTGGCTTTCAACAATGGGTTATCTAATATAATAGCAGAAACAGAAACTACAAAAGACAAAATAAGTGAATGGGTCATAAAACTTTTAAATAGTTGTTCACTGTGGTAGTTATGTACATTCATGTCAACTTGATAAATAAGTCTAGGGATGGAGTCTAGCCTGTCAATGAGGTCACGGCCTGATGATGCCTCCTTGTGGGCGTGGTCTTCTCCTGAGAACTTTGGGAACAACTTCTTTCTCCCTGGAGGTAGACCACACTCTCTCTCTACTTCACCTTCCTGTTGACAAGCCATGTGAAGCCACGCTGAGACCTGCGCCAGCCCTGTGATGCTTCCACCACCACTGGATCCACAAGACTTTTCCACCCACTCCCCTGTGATCTTCCTGCATTCTGCATCACTGCATGTGGCTGCAAGAGAAATTTATGGACTAGTATAGGACTTATGGGCTAATATCAGACTTAGGGACTTTCTCTGGACTGGGCTATTTTCTTGATATACATTTACTCATCGAGAAAAACTCTCTCATATCTATCTATATATCTAAACACACAGACACACACACACAGATTAGCTGCTGAGATTGCTTATGAACACACCACCACCAGGGATTTGGTTCCTTGGTTGTGCCGTTTAGAGCCGTGGCTTCATGGGACATCGAGGTCAATTCCGTAGTCAGCGTTTCCGTTCCACCACCTGGCTCTGTAGGCAGTGCTAAAGGCATGCACGTGGCCATCCCAGGGAAAACCGGCTTCGGTTCCCTTGGAGCAGCAAAGGGAGGAGTTCGGAACAGGAAGAGGCTATGGAATGTGTAGCTAACTGCTCCATGAAAAATTCACTGCCTCCTTTGCCAGAGACCAGAGGACTCGATGGTGCCTGCTTAGCATCACTGAACATATTTGATCACAGGATCTGTACAGAACTCCTCACCCAAGTGGGAAAACCACCGGAAAGAATGCCAGATTTTCCTGGACTGCAGAATTTCTGAGGCCTTGAAGGGTCGATGAAACCTTGCAATGACTGGCTGCTCTGGTGTAATCTTTAAACCCTAAAGCAAAAATAACCCCTGAAGTAATCTCCAAACCAAACAACAGTTTAGCTTAACCAGTAGGAAGTCTGCCGTGGGCACTATGCTCTGTTAGGCACGCTCTGTGTGTGATCACGAGGGCAGCAGCAACTCAAACGGTCTGACAGGCCGATTTTGGAGCAGCGGCTTAGCGCCGAGGAGAATGACGCCGAAGCAGTTTTTTCCCCCTTAAATTTTATTTGTTGTTGCTGTTGCAAACAGCCCCAGCAAAATACACAATCCGTTGTTACATGTGTGACTTCGTGGCGACGTGGAGCCGGTGCAGCTGCTGTCACCCTCTTCTTCAGCGTCATGCTCCTTGGCATTAACCCGCTGCTCCAAAACCGTACTGGTTCAGCTGAACTAGTTCATGCGCAGTGTACAAAATAGGTTAATATATAAATTAAAAACAAGTCAGTTGTCAACTAGGGCTGGGAACTTTGAGGGGAAATGACTTACAATGGGCACACGATTTCTTTTTTGGGGGTGTGTGCAGAAATATTCTAAAATTAGATTGTAGTAATGCAGTTCCATGGATAGACTATCTATGAATTATAACTCAAAGTGGTTGAAACAAAAAAACACTCAGAACCACTAAAGACCCCGAAACAAAATGAACCCTGAGAAAAGAGGCTGAGGGACACCCAAGTCCCATGGGGCCATGGCCAGGAGTACAGCAGCACCCCAAACCCACTTCTTCACCCAGGAACCTCAGACCTTCTGAGGGCCTCTCCATAGCACGGACCGAACAAACCTGCAATTTAGTGTCAGATTATACACGACAGAAAGTGCAGGAGACTGAAGAAAATAAGCAACTCAAATGCTATTGGACTGGGTTACATATTTATGAGATGTTAAGTAGGGACAGCCCATAACAAAACTTAAAATAGCCTTCAAAGACATAGGGCAGCTCAGCAAAATAGACGGCGGTGAACGGCTCAGTCCAGGCCCGCTATTGAGGCTGTTAAGAACAGGGCTGTGTTCTCTGAATGAAAACGGGCCTCACTGGAGACCTGAGAAATACCGAGGCCTGGGCGCACCCTCAGGAATGGGGACAGTCTACCAGGAATGGGATCTAAGGTGGGAGGGTCCTAACACACCTGGAGGCAGCTCTAAAACACAGCTGGGTTGGTGACCCCTGAGTGAGTCCAAACCTTTACCCAGACAGAAGGGACCAGTGTGCAGAAGTCCCTAACATACCGGCCTCGTGTTAGCGGGCTGGTGAGTCAGCGCAGTAACCAGGAGCAGAACTCTTGTCTCTTTGCCACCTCGCCTGTAGTGAGAGTGAGGCTCTGTGAGACACGGGGAGGACCGCGTGAGAGTGAGGCTCTGTGAGACACGGGGAGGACCGCTTGGGAAATCCTGAGGCCTCAAGGCCATGGTTAGATTTCATTATAGGAAACACCGAAGAGCAAATGTCTGAACGGTGGTGAGGAACATACCCCGCGACTCTGAAAAAGCACTACTGCACCTCCCCGCTGTATGCCCCAGCGGGGCCCTATCCCCCAGCAAAGGGAACAAGACGGGTTGGGAGGTTTTTGAAAGGGCGCTGGGCAACTCTAATCGGGAAAAGGTTTTACCCAAGGAGCGTGGAGTTGTGAAAGACACATCAAGGGATTTAAAAGCTGTTATGCTGCACACGGCGCCGGGGCCGCCCTCAAAATGCAGAAAGGAGGGCAGGCATGACCTTCACAGTTCACTCGGCAAACCCTCTTAGAGAAGCGCCTGTCTAATGCTCCAGGCTGCTGCGCACCCAGACATTCCATTACTGAGCAGTGTGCCGCTTACCTATGATTCCACTGTCCTTGCTCTCCAGGGTGGAACTGGGGCTGCTAAGGGTCTCACAGGGACTTTTCCTGGCTGCCGTCTTGCTGACACAGCTATTCAAGGTTGAGCAGGGGCTATCGGTGCCGGGAGATGCGGTGCTGCTCGTGAGGGTGGAGCAAGGGCTGATGCCTTGGCTAGGAGCCGTGCACTGCAAGACGAACAGAACGAGGAGTTAGCGTGGCGGCCACACATTCCTTCTGCGTCCGACATCGGAAACAACGAATCCTGAACAGGGAATCTGGGAGAGGGCCTTTAGTCTCCAGGGAGCTTCCATGGAAGGGCACACACGGCCTTCCAAATATCCCAAGCAAAAAAGACCTCGGTCCTTCCCACACCTGCCCGCCACCTCCTCCCTCAGTGATTTTTTTGGGCTGGAAGGGAAGTCTTGAAGAATTTAGTGGGAATGCCCATTTGTACAGCAGAACTGGAAAAACGGGCAGACTTCCTCTCATTTAAAGTCGGTCAAAGACAAATGGGTGGTTTGACCTCTGCACGGGAAACCTGGAAGCTGTTTGGGTAATGTGTCAGGGGCGCCGCACCTCCATGCAAACCCTGGAGATGGCTGGGCTCTGCAGTCAGCAGATCGGGGCGCCGGCAGCGACTGTAGTCCATGCAGGGCACCCTCGCCGAGCTCTGCCTCCCGGGGACAGATGTGTCAGGCCTCATTCCTATTCAAATGCCCAGCACCACTGCCCCGAACGATGAGCCTTTTGGTCTTTCTCTGCCTCGCCTCCAATACATCCTTCCTCACTCAGCTGACCCTCCCAAACTCCAACAGCTTATAAACACTAAAGCACGGGTAATCACATGCCAAGGCAGCCCGATGAAGGGAATGGCGCTATAACAATGAATTCTTCCAGCCACTTGCAGTTAGCTAGCCACCATTCTCTGGGGACTGAGGAGGCTGTGACAAGGTTACCTTGGACATTTACCTTGTGCCTTCGGCTTCCCCCCACCTCCCCCAGCGCAAGAACCCTGAAACAAACCGTGGAAATGCACGTCAACCCACAACCCCCCACCCCAGAACTCATTTGACCCCCAACAGGGACTCTCCGCACCCAGGCAGGGGCAGCAGAGGCTTAGCTCTGTGTTCACCCGCAGGGCAGGCATGGCTGCCGCTCCCTCCGACATTACCATGGTTTCATTTTTTCCTTCAAGGGTTATGTGTGTGGCACTCGGGATCCCTTCGCCCAGTAAAAATCCCAGCCTTGTCAACAGTTCTTGAGCTGCTGGGGAACAGCTGGGTTCATTATCGGCCTTTGCTTCTGGAACAAAGAGAGAAAACAATGAAGGTGTCCCTCGGGGGATTTCAGGATCGCATCTGGATGAGGTGGCACCACAGCTGCTTGCCTGGTGCTTCTGAGTGAGTTTGACAGTGCTGCCTGTCCTCCAGCGGTGCATTCCAATTAAGAGGCGGCGTCAGGTTAAGAAAACAATGAAACAGAAACTCCAAGTGCAAAGGGTGAAATAGTTGGCCTTCACCAGAAAAGCACAAAGCCTTTATCTGATGGTCATTTCTATTTCCATTTCTACATCATGTTAAAGGGAGAAGATACCAGACAGGAAGCACAGAAAAAGACCTACCCCACATTTCACCCTTAAAGAGCCCCTGTGGTCAACACCCACACGAGACTGAAGTCAGGAGCACAACGGCAGAAACTCAAACTATTTGGATATTGGGGCAACACTCAAATCCAAGTGCTCAATGAACCAGACAGCAGCACAAATGACCTTAAAGACCAACGCAATAGATCCCAGAACTGGGAAACTGGAAACCACAGGATTCCAACCGGAGGGCCAGAGAGAAATGACAATGGAATGAAAATTCTAAATCCAGTGCAATGAATCCCAAGGGATAGATAAGCCGCGGCTGTTGTGCGGATTCCAACCCATGGCAACTGGAGAGTGTCAACCCGACCGTAAGCCCTACAGTTTTCCATGGCTGATCCTCCACAGCGTATCTCCAGGTCTTTCTTCTGAGGAACCTCTACCAGTGAACTTCAACCTCCAACCTTTGGCCAGTAGCAGAAGGCATTAACAGTGGTCACGGACCCAGGGATATTCTTTGTTCCATGCAGAACAGTCGGTCTGAGTTCTCCGTATGAGCCACACACGCGGGGACGCACGTTGGATGGTTCCCACACACTCACTGCCTCGGAGTCCATCCCAACTCCGAGTGACCGGGCCCTACGGACAGGCTCAAACTAATTGCCCCTGTGAGTTTCTGAGACCAAAGCCTCATCTTTCTCACAAGGAGCACCTGGTGGTTTGAACTGCTGACCCTACAATTAGCAGCCCAGCAGGTAACACACACTAGGCCATCAGGGCTCCTACTGATGGTTCTCAGGTTCCCCCTAAATTTGGTCATCTCGGTTTTTGCCTCTCATTTTTTTGCTGAAGTTGATTAGACTCTTCACCTGTCAAATAACTTTGGATCCATAAACCTAAGGGCACTTAGTTATGTTTGACAAAACCAAACAACCACACCACCCTAACACCTCTCTGACATCTTTATTTTTATTTATTTTTTTTCAGGGGATAGCGCGAGCTCTCTCTGGGGGATGAGGCACAGAAAACTGCCAAAGAACATAAGGACCACAGGCAACTGATAGCGCAATCTCCACTTCAAGCCTGTGTTCTTAACTGTCTAGCTACCTAAATACACACACAGTTGTCCCAGACGGTGCACATAACAGATAGGAGGCTCGGGGAAATCAAATGAGAAGGGACAACAAACCAGTGATGCCACCTTTGAGCCACGTTGGCACCGGGTCCAACGCTCCCTTTGTGTTTCTTGAAGAAGAGCAACCATCGAAACACGCGGGGCTGTGAGCGCCTCCCGCATCCTACCTCACCCACACTCCAGTTTTGTCAAGTCGCTCCAAGGCTGGCAGCGCTCGCTTTCAGGCAGGGAAAGCTCAGCCACTTGCCAGCATGGGGGTCTTTAGACGCTCCAGAGAACCACATGACTATGGGGTGGGGGTGGGGGGAGAAGGGTGGCATTCCAAGGTGGGTCAGCCTTCCCACCAAAGGACCTTTCTTCCCAACTAGGGACCTCAAACCACACTTTTGATTCCCAAGGAACTTGGCCTTTGGGGAAAGGAAGGCGGGGAGCAAACCAAATCAGCACAGCCCAGGCACACCCAAGGGCGGAACTACCTCAGAACCTGATGGGCACAAGCCCTCTCCCTCCACCCCGGTCCCTCCCTTGCCCCAAGCCCTACCCAGGCTCTGGCAGGGCAGCTGCTCGATCTTGGACGGCAGCTGGGCTGGAGGGAGAACAAGATGCAGATGGTTAGGGAGAGAAATGGGTGAGGGGGCAGAGCTCGGCAGTTTCTCTTCTCCACCCCCCAACCTCCCACCCCGCTTTCCTTTCCTTTTCAAAGGATCCCAGTCCTGCTACTCCACTGTGACTGTGCCCCAGAATGTCTAGCTTCTGGTTCAACCTGAAACACTGGGGCAAGAGCCAGAAACAGCTCCCCGTTGGCAGCTGTTGTGGAGCAGAGAGCAGCTGCACAAGCCAGGCTGCTACAGAATTTACCCTGACAATCCACAAGGCCTCCGCGAGGCCTGGCTCCCCAGGCACCCCAGATTCTGCAGGGTGTTCACTTAAACAAAAACAACCCCCCCCTGCGCCCCCCAAGACAGCTGGGGAGCCCAACCTTCTGAGACGCTGGAGAGTCACAGCAAATCCCATGCTCAGTGGCTGGATCGAAAAGAGCCTGATCCACGATGACTGTTCTAGCTGCTCAATCCGGACTTAGCACCACACACCAAAGTCCCAGCCCTGTTCTCAGCTCTGCTGCTCATGAGCTAACATTCTCCCCTCCCGCCTCCTCTCTTTGGTGGTACAGACGTAGGCTGCCACACAGCTGCTGCCCCAGCAGTCTTCACAACCACGGCTAGGGGCATCAAATGCGTCCGCCATGTGGTTCAACACCCCCCCCCCCAATGTCTGAGTCTTGATAACAAACTGAGACGTGTGGTGGCCGCTGTTGCCTTCAGGTTGTGCATCCATGAAGACCCTGCAACTCTTTCTTTTGAAAGCTCTCCCACCCCTCACAGTGTACCTTCCTCTGATTTCCTCTCCTGAAATGCCATCCTAGCTTAGAAGGTTCCCTCCCCCACCCCCCTCTCAGTGAACTTTTCCTGCTGGCAGAAGGACCCCTGCGTGAAGCTGTGACCGCACCCCTTTGGGAGAGACGAGACACCGAGACTCAGACTGATGGATGCTTCACAGGGCAGTGAAGCAGAAGCGTGCTTTCACTTCCTCCGCCGAGCGCCGCTGCGGTTAGTGCAGCGAGACGGGCTTCCTGCAAGCTAAGGCTCAGGCCGCGGTACCTTCCAATAAAAGCCGAATGGACCATGGAAGGGAAAGAGTACCTTCTGCAGGGCGAGGGGCTGGAGGCTAGGAAGGCTTCCTCTTCTCCCCAGCGGTGCCCACATCGCACAGGTGTTAGATGCTATGATGGCTGGCTGTGTCTGGAGGACCATCTGTACTGGCCTCCCACTGCCTAGGACCCCATTAGGCAGGTAGAGGGAAACTTCTCTCAGCGTTCTTACGAAATCCTCACTCTCTCCCCCATTGTGGAAGGCTAATTGAGGTGGGTTAGGGAAATACATTTTGGGGGGAATACTTCCTTCCCGCCCTCTTTTTAACAATCCAGAGCCCACTGGGTTAGGTTTAGGGCCCAAGTGCTGGAACGAGCAAGCTCCCAGTTATTGCCACCTTAACTTCAAATATTAGCCCATTCCCAAAGAGTCGATTCCGACTCATCACAAGCACGTAAGACAGAGTCGAACTGCTCGCTCTGCAGGGCTTCGGAAAGCAGGAGCCCCCACGAGAGCAGACAGCTTCGTCTTTTTCTCATGGAGCAGCGGCCAAGTTTCAACCGCCGACCGTGATCACCAACCCAATGTTCAATTCCCTGCCCCGCCAGGGCGCCTTCAAACGGACCGGTGCCCTTTCCTATTACCTACGGTCTCCAAAGAACGAATGCTGCCCACCCTAAAACCACGCTGGACCTAGCACATCTCGTATCTTGACTTCCTTGTTATGAAATGGTCATTATCCACTTTTCATGGGTGTTAGGAAGCTGAAAAACAGTAGGTGGGGGGCATCTTATAAACACAAACACTGTATTGATGTCTATCGTCTTTGACAACAAGAGTTCACACTTCTTCACAAGCATTTCACTTTTCAGAGATCCACATCTACATGCAATACACTGATACATTACTTGACGAAAGAATCCCACAGCTTCCTGGCTTGTAATTCTTCTACCTTACATTTGTCTGAGCTCACTATTTCTTCAAGATGACGTGTTCCCTTCTTAAGCTGATTCCCCAACCCAACTTGCTGCTGTCTTCTCCATCCTAAAGCCACATCTCCTGGCAACACGGCGATCTCCACAGATTACTTAGGATCTTTCCATAAAAAGAAACCCCTGCCCCAACCCCAATCCCGCCTTCCTCAAACTTAAAGGGGCAACAGGCATCCCTGGCAGAGACATTCACACCTGTGCTCAAGGTCATTCAATGGCGCGGGCTCTTCCCATGACTCTCCTTCTCTCTCCCCTGCCTCCTGCTGAATTTCCTGGTTCCCTGACCTGGATTCACAAGCATTTTCACCATCACCATTCCCTCCACCTTGAATTCCCACAAAGACAAGCATTTGTAGAGCAGTCTCGGCCTTGGGGTCTGCTCTGCTTCTCTCAGTAACTGGTTCATCTCACGCTATATCAAAATTGTCACCAAATGTGCCATTTCGTCCTGTAAAATATCTCCTGGATTAGCCGTTTCCCCTTTCATCTAACCATCCCTCACGCCTTCATTCCTCATCTGTCCACTTCTAGAACGCGATCACAGCTCTGCCTCCATTGCTGCATAGCTTTGTTAGTTACACTCTTCTGTGGCTTCCTCTAAGCCAGGGGTTTTCACAACCGGTCTTAGGACCCGAGGACTTAACGGTGCTTTACGTGGGTTATGTAGCTATTTATTGCACTAGAAATTAAAGCTAAGACTTTTGAAATATTTTAAAAATATGTACAGCGAAAAATGTTTTTATTAACATTTTTAATTAAAAAAACCCTTATTCTGAATTTCAAAAGTTAGTAAGAACAATGAAATGGTTTCACATTTTTGCAAATCTCTTTACTATCTGGTTCAATAGGAGCAAGTATATTCTCATATCCGCTTTGCAATGTGCTGTAATTAGTTCACGTGAGAAAATAAAAAGCAGTCTTAGACAAATAGTTGGGAGGAGTCTTTTCACTGAAGTACAGATAAGCGTCTTTGATACCTCACCAAAACTTGACAAGTAGCACTCTCATCCAATGCTGAATCTAATGCCACACCAAAGAACTTAAAAAATATTATTATCACAGTAAGACTAATGGCCTATCTTATACTTTGAATGGATTTTGTAACATCTTGCATTGGGTCATGTGAAAAAAACACATTAGTTTTGCAGGTCTTAGCAAATGTTGACACAATTTATTAATGCTACTCGAGAGCTCATTTGAAGTCTAAGGAAATAATCAAAAGCTCAATTCGTGACAGATGCAAATTTCCCCCAAATTTAATATTCACTTGAAAGGTCAAATTTTATCATTGGCAACAAATCCTGTCAGGTTTCTGTTTGATTTGAACCGACAGGCTCATTTTCTTTCTTTTCCAAATAATGTGTGCCAAACACACAATTCTGAATAACCGTTGTGGTTCACTCTGTCAGGTGAAAACGCGGTGCCCCATGGCTAGTTCAGTTTGCCACGGACTCACACAGGTGTTTGTTCTGGAGACAGCCTTGCTGCTGCAGCTGCGCTGTACCTGGGCTTCCATTTTACTGCCCAGACTACTAAGGTGGGTCCCCGGGGCCAAATGGAATGCTCATTAATGTTAATGCTTCAAAGGGCGCTCTTTGGTCAAGTTCCTATTTTCAACAGTAAGTGGAGGAGGTGAAGGGTTTCCATCCAACAGCTTTACGACGAGACAGAGATGACTGTGACCGTGATTACACTAGATCAAACTGGATACTCGGGACGATACAGAGATGACTGTGACCGTGATTACACTAGATCAAACTGGAGACTCGGGACGATACAGAGATCACTGTGACCGTGATTACACTACATCAAACTGGATACTCGGGACGATACAGAGATCACTGTGACCGTGATTACACTAGATCAAACTGGACACTCAGGACGAGACAGAGATCGCTGTGACCGTGATTACACTAGATCAAACTGGACACTCAGGACAAGACAGAGATCGCTGTGACCGTGATTACACTAGATCAAACTGTACACTCAGGACAAGACAGAGATCGCTGTGACCGTGATTACACTAGATCAAACTGTACACTCAGGACAAGACAGAGATCGCTGTGACCGTGATTACACTAGATCAAACTGGATACTCGGTCAGCTGACCTTCCTCACCTCCTCTTGACCCAATCTGAAACTGTTCTCCGTGCAAGTATTTCCTTCTATTTAAATCGTCTATTTTCACGACAAAAATTTCCTCCCTGGCCTGTTAAAGATTCAAGGTGGTCTTTTCTTTCACTCGCTATTAGGATTTTATCCTCACCACTTTATTTTGGTTTTGTTTATTTATTGTTTCCCTTGGGTTTGGGACTTTCCAATTTGCAAAGCCCAGAAGGAGTAGCTGCACTGAGTGAAGCACAGTTGCAAGCTTTGTAGGGAGGGAGGGGTGGGAGAGAGAGGGAGGGGGAGGGGTGGGAGCGAGGGGGAGGGAGGGGTGGGAGAGAGGGAGGGGGAGGGGTGGGAGAGAGGGAAGGGGAGGGGTGGGAGAGAAGGGAAGGGAGGGGAGGGAGAGAGGGAGGGGGAGGGGTGGGAGAGAGGGGGAGGTAGGGGTGGGAGAGAGGGAGGGAGGGAAGGGAGGAGAGGGAAGGGAGGGAGGGGAGGGAGGGGAGGGAGGGGAGGGAGGGAGGGGGAGGGGTGGGAGGGAGGGAAGGGGAGAGGTGGGAGAGAGGGGAAGGGAGGGGAGGGAGAGAGGGGGAGGGAGGGGAGGGAGAGAGGGAGGGGGCAAGGGGGGCTGGGGAGCAAAGAGTGTATGTGGGAGGGGGAGGAAGCACTAGAACTGGTGGTGATAAACGACTCATTTTAAAGCAATTTAACCGTGGGGGGGGTCTTCTAAAATTGTGGTGACGATTGTACAACTCTTGTTTATATGACTGAAATACTGAATTGTGCGTTATGTGGATTAAACGCCAATTAAACTGTTAAACAAACAAGACGACAATGATCACTAGGTAAAGACGGTGGACCTCCCTGGATGTGTACTAGACACCACCAGCGTCCCTCTCAATGGCTTTCGCACCTGAAGCACAAGGTCAACACAAGAGAAAGGAAATTAACGTCTGGATTTTATTATGCAAAGAAATCTGATGAATTTCATGAGGCAATTGGGAATGCCTAGGAATCCAGACTAAATTTTGAGAACCTTTGCTATAAAGTCTATATTGTGTTAAATTCAAGCTTATTAAAAATAAACACATTACCCACATAGGCCTCACTCTTCTCTGCTCCACTTCTTGATGGGAAAGAGGTACATAGAGTCTCACCAATTCCAATTCCTCATCTACCTGCACTTCATTTGCCTTCACAGCTCCACTGAGACAGCCCTAATTAATCACTGTAATTCTGTATACCTTCCACTTCCTTTAAAATGTTTCAGCGTATTTTGACCTTGCAAACACTGGGCCCTGCAAGGGAGACAGAGTAAAGAGTCATGGTCTCTAGAAAGCTGCAGTTTTTTTCTCCCCCATCACTGGTGCTTTCTTTTTTTACATTTTATTAGGGGCTCATACAACTCTTATCACAATCCATACATATACATACATCAATTGTATAAAGCACATCCATACATTCCCCGCCCCAATCATTCTCAAAGCATTTGCTCTCCACTGAAGCCCTTTGCATCAGGTCCTCTTTTTTCACTGGTGCTTTCTTCCACGCTGTACTCACAGCACGCACGGTAGAACGCCAGTTTCTTCCTCACTCACTCACCTCATTTCATTCTATCACCTGCAAGCAACAGGCGCCCCAGATACATACTAAGCTCTTCCTTGTGCTCTGGCCTGACTTTCCAACTATCATATTGCGTAGGGGTTCCACCAGTACCTAAACCTCAATATGCCTAAAACCAAACTCAAAAGTATTTCTTCTCCCCCAGTGCTTTTGGAAGTGCGACTCTCCGAGCTTGCAGTCACCATCATCCCAGTGACTCTGGCTCCTCACTCAGGTCCCACCTCTTCTTCTCTGACTGTTCTAATAGAGACTCTAGTCTCTCCCTTGTCCTACTGCAATCATTCTCTTGGCTCTTTGTGTCTTTCCCGCCGTGTTTCAACCGCGCTCCACTGCCAGCCAAGTCCACAGCAGAGCTCCACGGAAGTCTCGCTCATGCTCAGAACTGCTCTCTATGGGCATCCAAAGGCAGCACACGGCTTGCCCTGGCATTACAGCCACTCCACAGGGGGCTTTTCTCCCCTACCAGATTCTAAGGCTGCATGAAGATTAGACCGATGTACGAAAATTCATCTCAAACAGCATCTCAGCACAGAAATTTATTTAGTATCTAGTCAAGGGAATACACAACAGTCATCTTACCCATAGTTTCTTTTCCACCAAACATCCCACCCCTTCTCTACTTACAACCTTTCTCGCCGTGGAAAATCAAATGGTCTACCATCATTGTAAAAACCAAAAGCAAGGGCAGGGTTCCCTCTTAGGGAACGTATGATCAGAGGAAATGCACAGTTCTGCTTTATTAACCTGGGCAGTGGGCACACGGGTGCCAATGACTTCGTGTTGTGTTCGCTGTCTTTTGGAAGGACTATTGCAATAAAAACAAAGTAACTCACACACATCTCAACAAAGCTCACCCTCCCCATAGATACCAAACCCAGAGTGCCATCCTTAATCATTTTTCTTTTTCATCCCGGAGTTTAGAAAATGTGATTTCTAAAAGGGACTAGCAAGAATTAAATCATGTGGAATGTCCTTTCCTCGAGATGTTTCCAAGCAAGTTCAAGCTTCACTAATAAACAGGTTCTTTAACTACAACAAACACGTTCATCCGCCCGATTTCCTCTCACCCAATTGCATCTGGCCAAACAATGCAAATTACACACAAATGCGATGCTTTATAAACGAATAAGCAGATTCAAAGTGCTCATTGATTCTCTCCTGCTTGGATTTAAATTTCTGAAGGAGCTCTCAGCAGCAAGACCCGAGGGAGCTGCACACGCACCGCAGCCAAGAGGAGGCAGCTGAGCCTGGGGAGAGGTTTGCAGACACTTAAAACAACAACAACACAACCCTGAAATTCCACACATCTGTGAAATTTCCAAAGCTTTCCACAAGGAATTGTTCTCAATCTGGTTTTTAGCCCCGTGAAATGCTGTTATTGACAAAAAAACTAGAGACTTAAAGGCACTTGTTTAGGGAATGCGCAAAGCCAAAGTTTCATTGAAAATGCGTGTGGTGAAGCTGAGACGATGCCCTGGATATAAGGCCTGAGATACTGGTAGATTTGCTGAGGCACCTAGCACTCAACTGCTTCTTTAGCCAGCCCTCCTCTCTCCTTTAGGTTCAATCACCTGGACATAACATTTACTTTTAATATGGCCGACCTAATTAACCCCAACGAAACTTACAGGATTCCATGGGGATTACAATACACAGCGCCCTTCACTAATTGTCAAGTTCAATTTCATTAGGCAACCTCCTCATCAGCCAACACAAAGGTACCTCTGTGGGGCTTCTTTCTAGCCATCTGGTGGCTGTCCTCATCCATGACCCAGTGCCCACAAACACCAACCATGCCCTTCCCCTGAGCATCTTCAATGTACACCTCAAAAGGGGACATGCACCGGGTTTCTTAGTTCTGGTCTCACACTCACAATCCAGGTACGGCATCGTTTCAGCCACGCTTTGACTGGCACAAATAGTTGAATCTCCGGCTCCCAAATGGAAGGCTGGTGTTTTGAGCCCACCAACATAAAGGTACCTCAGAAACCAGGCCTGGCTTACTCTACTCCAGAAAGGTCACAGCCGCCGAAAACCGTACAGAGCACCATCCCTGCCAAACACGCCTGGTAGCATGAATCAGAAGGAACTGGATGACAATTGGTTTGTCTGATTTGGAGGGGGGAAGGGGGGGTTGGTACTAGTATATAAAGTTGTCACACACTCCAAGAAAAACAGCCCGTTCTGCCTTGGGTAATCCCTCATGGGAGCTATTTATAATTTCTTTTCTTTGCTTAGTAAAAATCCTGAAGTTCACAAGCCCAAGGAGAGTCTAATCCTACACAGAACACCTCAACGCATGGGCGTCGAGAGCAAATGGCCAATGCAGAAATGACTAGGGCTTCAAAGGCTTTGGGGAATGGGTGGGGACAGGGGCAAGGGGTGTGACCTCATTCTGAAATGACAGCTCTGCCAATCACCTAACTGATATTCACTCACAGAGAAAGCAGTTCTTATTCAGAATGAAAACGAGAAAGATCAGACAGGCCGGGGACACCCTGTGCACACAAGTCTCACAACCACAGTGGAGGCTCTTCTCTGCACTGTCTCCCTCTGGCTCTTGGTCTCCTTCTTAGCAGAAGTCCCGTGTGACCTCTTCGCTTACTGAAGCCAAACAAGGGAGGTGCTGAGCAGAGGGGAAAAGGGCAGGGTTTCTCACGGCAAGTAGCAAGATGGCCTTGACAGCCCCTCTTCCCTGGTGGGCATGTGCAGCACCTGACTCATCTCTTCATCCAAGTCACTCTTTAACTCCTGCTCTCTTCCTGGCTTTTGGCTCATTTTTAGCTGTGTTCCTGACCAACCCCCATGTCTCACTGCATACCCACTCCCCACCAGCAGAAACACTAGATCCATCCGGAACTGCCACCCCTCACCCGCAGCAGGGAAGGAAAGGAAGTTGGCAGGTATCCCCAAGAGGAAGCTAGGAGTTTTCCGAAGCTATCTTTCCGCGTGAATACACAAATGTTGATCCACATCGAGCGGAAAGAAGGCTTCTCTGTACAGGCCGGGATCCCTTAGCACGTGCCTCCCCAGGACACTAAGATGCCAAGTTTAAAACTCCCAAAGTTAAAGACCACAGATGCTGTGAGTTGAGGACGGCCTGCGGAGGAGCAAGTGGGTGAATTCTTGAATTAACTTTAAACAAAATAAAATAGCTATTACTACATCTACAAAATGCTCCATGTTCATAATATGCCTTACACATATTTCTGAATATTCGAAAGAAGCATAATATAGTGTGTGTGTGTGTGTGTGTGTGTTGGGGGGGGGGGGGAGAAGGACATTGCTTCACTGTCCCCTAAAGGAAATTTTACACATTAAAAAAGGGGGCGGAGTACTTTCCAAAGTTATCAAATGCTTTTAAGGAAGCTCATAATTACAAGTTTTCCAGTTTCAGTTCTAAACACAAACAAAAATTCTTAGAAATAGAATACCGACAGTCTTTCACATGTCCCCAATCCTGAGTGGGTCAAAACTCAGAGGAAATCAGATTTTACCCCTAAACAATGCACATGTACCCGCTGAGCTATTCCTCTGTTGGGTGTCTAATTCCAGAAATAGCCATTAGGCAGTAAGATCTCGAACTGCTTAAAGAAAAAGCCCCCAGACGGGCCCCGTGAGTGAGCATTCCCGTGAAGAGACACTCAGGTTTCATGCAGAAATGGAGGGTCCTTTCATGCACCAGCTTGGGGGGGGGGCAGCTAGAAATTCACAGAAAACATTCTTACCATTCGCACTGGGCTCTGTTGGCTTGGACACGTCTCTGAACGGGGTTATAGCTGCATCGCCAGGCACTCGGGGGCTTTCCACATACTTGGGCTTCCTGACGGGACCTGCAGTGGGAAAGATCATGTGTGTCTAATTTTTTCCAGATGCAAACAAAGCTTGAGAATGTACAGTGGGTGTCATTTACCAGGGCCCAGATATGCCTAAAGGAATAGCCAGCCCCTTCCCCTCGCTAGAAAACACACACACACACGTTTCAACACAGGCACGGGAATGTCCAGTCTGGGCTGCCAAGGGAGAAAAGGGTGGCTTAACTTTGAGAACATAAACTCCCCCCCAAAACAAACGCCGCTCTTCTGCTGCGAAGCCTGGGCAGCTGCCTTGGGTGTTACGTCCAGTAGGTAATTTTGACGCATTCAAACCTGGGTAGCTTGAGGCACAGGGTTCTTCATTCCGAACCTTTCTCTAACTGGGACGCGGGCTATTTGGTTGCCTGGTGCCTGGGAAGCCGGGAGGCCAGGATCACAAACAGCCGGCCTGTACCATCTACGCGCCCTGAGTGGCCCACACAACACCGGCATCTTATCAGGCTGCGGAGCTCGGCAATTGTGTGGGGCCCAGAAAGACGATGGTTTTCTTGGCAGCTCTGAGTTACCTTCAAAAAGGCCTATCAGTTAGTCTATCAAGGGACTCAGGGACACGAGAGACAAGGAGTCTTAGCCTCTCTACCTTACCCCCACTATCATTCAAAAATAGTCTGCATGGGACACGCTTTCACACACTGCCCATGGGGACATGGAGGTGGGCAGCCACTCTGGGAGGAGGCGACCGTCTGGCACTCGTGCACACGGTTGGCTTAGCTTAGCTGTATCGCCGCCATGGGAGCCAGCGATTCCACACCTGTGTGCCTGTGCGTCTGTCACACGAAAACATGCACACAGGCGGCCGCAGCGGCATTCTCCACGACAGCCTAATGTGCTCAGGGCATGGAGCCACACCCCGGATCTCAGTGGGCAATAAAAAGGAACGAAATGCTGAACTGTGTTACAACAGGATCACCCTTGAAAACACCATGCAAGTCAGCTGTTAAAAACAAACAGGCAAACAGCAAACACGTGCTGTGCAGTTCCATCCACGCGAAAGCTCCCCAAGAGGCAAGTGTAGAGAGTGTAGGCCATTCTGTGCCTCCCTTTTCAAACATTACCCTGGTCTCAAACCCCCCACTCGGCTGCCTTCTACTTAAAGTGTGCTTTTCAAAATAAGGCTGTAAAGACAGGAGACGTTTTGCATCTGTCAAAGAAGTGGTAGAAAGCGCTGCCAGGCAGGGGCGGGCAGCTCTTACCACAGCGAGCTCGCCACTCAGAGCCTCAGGGCAACCCAAGGGTGGGCGATGAACGTGGACTCCGAGCAGCCTGCAGACCCAAACACCCACTGCTTCCCAGAGACTGCTCAAGGGACAGCTTAGGGTGAGGGATGCTGCCATCTAAAGGCTTCCCATGAAAGTATCTTCACTCCTACAAACACGGCCACTCCCCAGGCAGCTGTAACCCAACTCAGGCCACATCCCGAGAGCTTGGCCCTCGCTCTCCCGCCGCCAATTGTAACTCATAGCAACACTCTAGGGCAGAAGGGTGCTGTTCCTTACGGTTTCTGAGCATGTAAATCTTTCACGGAGCAGAAGCCCACAGAAATGTACAAAGAAGGACATTATTTCTAACTTGAGACGTCATGGATTTTAAGTGACTAATAAGCATTTTCCCATTCTTCACAATGATCTACGTTTGTTTTTTTTTTTTTAACGATGCATACAGTTGATTGCCTTTGCAGAGTCAACAAAACACCAGTCTGTTGTGTTCTGATATTCTCTTTCCGTCAAGATCCATCTGACGTCAGCAATGCCATCTGTAGAATACTTAATGTGCTCACAGGGGGCCCGGTCCAGAGACCACGAGGCAGTTTCGGTAGAACACAGGAGATACCGACAGGGTTAAAGTAAGGAGATGTGTGTGTGTGTGTGTGTCAGAGTTGTATCTATTCACTGTATTTACTCAAACTATATCCTGTGCAAACACTCCAACAAGCTGGACTACATGAAGAAGAACGCAGCATCAGGATTGTTACCAACCTTCGATACACAGCTGAGCAAGCTTGCCAGCTGCAAGCAGAGAGTCATTGATAAAGATCATAATTAATGATGGAGATCGTGACTATAGCCTTAGTGTTGAACACCCCCCCCCAAAATTCTCACAACTGGACCAACGAACAACACTGAGATCTATGGAGAGAAGAACGAAGCTATCAGGGATGTCAATGTGCAAGGATCCACAATCAGTGCGTGTGGAAGTAGCAGTCAAGAAATCGAATGACATATTGCACTGGGCAAAAATCTGCTGCAAGATTCTCCCAGGGGGGTGAATAACGGGAAAGTGGTGAGAGGCGACAGAGGACAATGTAGGATATGGGAAAAAAATCATCTCTAACTTATCAAGCGTTTGTGAGGGAGGCGGGGAGAAATAGGGAGCTGACATCAGGGGCTCACAAGTGGGAAGAAAATGCTTTGAAAACGATGGTGCAATGAGCAAATGTGCTTGACACACTGGATGAATGTGTGGATTGTGATAAGACAGGTAAGAGCCCCCAATAAAAGTATTTAAAAATAATAATAAAATGAAGTGTTGAAGAGCAAAGATGTCTCTGGGAGGCCTAAGATGTGCTGGACCCAAGCCATGGATTTTCTATCACTCCACATGTAAGCAATAGCTGGCCAATGAATGAGGACTGTTCGAGAAGAACCGATGTTCTTTCATTCTGGTGTTGGTGAAGAATCGTGAATACACAAGGCCTGCCAGAAGAATGAACAAACCTGTCTCAGCAGTACAGCCAGAGTGCTCCGCAGGGGGAGGATGGCGGGCCTTCATCACACTCTGGACATGTCATGAGGAGAGCTCAGTCCCTGGAGAAGGACGGGTGAAAGAGACACGACCCTCAAGGCAAAGGCGTGACCCAGTGGCTGCAAAGTGGGAGCAAACATGACCATTGTGAGGATGGCACCGTTGTGTCCTGCCGCACCCAGGGTCACGATGAGTCGGGGAAAGATGGGGGCTGTGAGCAAAGACCAAATGATTGGCTGTGGAGCAGACAGAAATGCAACCAGGACAAGACCCTGTGTACACTTAGGGTTTCCCAGCTACATAATCCTCATGGTCAACAGGCCACTGGCATCCTCTCCCCCTTCGCCTGCTCTCTTCCCTGCAGCTGACTCAGGGGGGGAAGCGCTCATCATCGTTACCGCCCAGTGGTCTCAAGTCACTCCAACCACTGTATCACTACCCCAGTGATGCCGGTGTCTTTCTGTCCACCATCACCCTTCACCCATGTAGTAACAGATCTACGAGGGGACTCAAGGTCTTGGTGAAAATTCCATTACCTTCAAAGTCCAATTTCCCAAAGACCTTGTCAAGTCCCCCCATCTTCCCAAGCTCCAACCCACCTCTGACCCTGTACCACCCTCCCCGCAAATGTCTCTAACAGAGCGCTTTCTTAGAACGCAGACCATGTCTCAGGAATAGATAATGGTCGCGGTGAGGGACTGTAATGTCATTCCCCAGGGCCTTTGGCAAGCATCGATGTCCGAATATTGAAGGCTGCATTTAATCGTCTGTAACCAATATTTGATTCAGAGGCCAACCACTAGAAGAAGTATCTAACGCTGAGGAGGGATGCTATTAAGAGCAGGTGTCTGGAGCTGGCAAAGCATGAATTAAATACTACCCTCCTCTCCCCATTAGCCGGGAGACCCCTGACAAGCTAGTCAACGCCCTCAGCCTAGGCTTCCACGCTTTAATGAGTGATAACGACCTGAGCTCCCGTCCAATGGGCTAAGGGCGAGAAGTAAATGAGACAATGCATCCACAGCGGTCGCCACAGAGCCAGCCTGCTCGCACAATACATATATCACAATAAGTCACCAGCTCTAAAAAGGGGCAAAAGTTACCGAGGTGCTCAGACCCACGGCTGGCAAAGATTTCTAAATGGAGGAGGAGCAACCCATGGATGTTTCTGAAAGACCAAGCGGAGCCCAGTGAGCTGTGAAGTTAAATAAAGGGGAACCTGCAAGTAGACCAGCACACAACTGCACCGCGGGGTACGGGCTAGAAGTAGTGGTGGGCGTTCCACGCGGAGCCGGGTGATCGCCGTCAGACCAGACCACGTGGGCCTTAGCACATCCCCGAACGAAACATTAGTCAATGAGCATCTGCTACAAGGGGGAAATCCACGCAAGCACTCGACATGGACCAGAACAGGCTGCTTCCCAGCTTACTGTGGTACCTCGCACAGTAAACCGTAATGGCAGGTACAAACGGAGCCGTGTGTGTGTGTGTGTGTGTGTGTGTGTGTGTGTGTGTGTGTGTGTGTGAGAGAGAGAGAGAGAGAGAGAGAGAGAGAGAGAGAGAGAGAGAGAGAGAGAGAGAGAGAGAGAGAGAGACTCTACTTATATAAAATCCAGGTTGGGCAAATCTATAGAGACAGGAGCTAGGTTCATTAGGGTTATGACAGGGGAGGTTGGGGGAGATGGGGAGGTAATAATGGACACAAGAATGAAGAAAGTGATCGAAGATCGACGGTGGTAATAATGACAGCACAATTCTATTTCCTAAATTTAAAACGCTGCATTGTATGTTATGGAAATAATATGTCAATAAAATGTTTAAATTAAAATAAATAAATAATAAAAATGTTTAAATTAAGAAAAAAGTTATTGAAGTAAACCATAACATGTACTCATTGGGTCAAGTTGTTTCAAGCTGTGGAGTCCATTCCAACATACGGGAGAGGAGTCCCCAGCGATTTTTCTAGGCATGAATGTTCACAAAAGGAATAGAGTGTCGGATCTTTCCTCTCACAGGGCCAGAACCTCTGGGCAGGCTGGAACCACCAACCTTGTGGCTAACAGTTGAGCACGTGGTCTGTGCACCAACAGTGCTCCTGAAGCTGGTCAGACACGAATTCATTCAACCCCAGTAACTTTGGGAAGAAAGAGCTATTTGCTCCCATCCCCACCCCCTTTCAAGTCAGGAAACAGGCTATGCAATTTGCTTCTGGTCACTCAGCAGACAAAGCAGGGATCCAAGCCCTTGTCTGTTGCAAACCCACGCCTCCTAAGCTACCACTCAGCACTTGGAAAACCACGACTTTGGATCCAGTACCCAATTCTAGACTAGGCAGGCCCCTGGACGCTCCCACCAGCGATAACTTCAGACTTGGTCGTACAGGCAGCACATCCCTGGTTGACATTCCCTTGCCTCTGGCCTATTCTAACTTTCTCAGGGCACATACAACTGTAGAGTGAACATAAGCAACTGCTCTCCGTTGCCAGCCTTTGACTTACATTGCTTCTCACAGCGGAACCTCAAACACTGTCAACAAGAGTCTACATTTACAACCACAGAGGGTTTATTCTTTTCCATCCTCGATCACTCGGGGAATTTGTGGGCATTTTTCATTAGACATAGGTGATGAACGCTCACCCAGTTGTATCTACTCCCTTGTAAAACCCACTAAAGGTGTAGTGATCATGCAGATGACGTCTTGCTTGCTGAAAGCAAAGAAAACTTGGGGCACTTCATGTCGAAGGCTGCAGCTTCCACGGGGGACTATGACCTCAATAGACACAGCAACCCCAAAAGCTCTCACTGGACCAGAGGGCAGCGCCATGGAAAATGGAGAGAGGAGCAAAGCTGACAAGAAGTTCATGTTGCTCGGCTTCGCGATCAGCATCCATGGAAACAGCATTTGAACTGCTGTGCTGGCAAAGGCAATGGGATAGCCCATGGACTACCAGGAAAGCGAACAGATCTTTCTCGGAAGATAACGGAATAACATTTGCTTTGAAAGGACGATGGCATATCTTCGTCTAATGACTACTTTGCACATGTTGTCAATCCCAGAGAAAGACATTATGCGCGGTAAATCAGAAGGTCAGCAAATACAGAGGAAGCTCCTCAGAGAGTTGGCCTGACACAGTGGCGGGGCAGCAATAAGCTCAAACATAGAAACTTATTATGAGGATGATGCAGGGCCAGGCAGGGTCTCATTCTCTTGAGTCCAAATGTACCCAACAAGCACTAATAACAACAACAACAAGATGAAGTAGGGGTCAGCAGAGTAAGAGTCAACTATAAGCAAAGAACCGAACTTTTGAAGTTCTGTGTGCAGCCTACAGAGTCCCCAGATGTGCCTCGTCTTTGCACAATGCCCCAAGCTGTGAGCCCATGACAGCCAATGGCACGTGGAGTCAGGAAGAGATTGGAGAACCTCTCCTGGGGAAGCCTGTCAATAAATAAAGATCTACAAGTAATCAGAGGCGAGATCTCTTAGCAATCATGCTAAAGGAAAACCAGCACTCAACACACAGGTGAACTGGAACACACACGAGCGAACAGAACATGAACGAACACACATGAACACACACCTCCTTTTTTTTCAATCAGCTTTGTATCCCCTCATTGTTGATCAAGAAAATAGAACAGAGGATCAGCAGACAGTAAAGGGCAGGTGCTAACCTGAAAGGCGGTGACTAAACAGGTTAGAAAGGAACCCCAGGGTCTGAAGGGACAGTCTGCAGACAGAAGAGTTACTATACCCTTTACAGAAAGGGCTACTGAGATAGGGCTGAGGCAAGAGTGCTTAGGGCTGTCTGTAGAACCATAATGATTTCCATGCGGCTACCATGAAAAACTCTCCTGGACGAAGCAACACCCTTGTCAACAGAGACCCAACTCTGAAAAGTCCACCTCTGCAGCACGCCCTAACCTGGGGAGAGTCCTGCCCACGCAACCGACAGCCCATTCACTCCCCAACACAAGCGACCTCAAAGTAAACTACTTTGAGGGAAAGGAGACATCGGACAGTTAAGCCATGACAAAATAATAATGATTTATGAATCATCAAAGGTTCGTGAGGGAGGGGGATGGGGAGGGAAGGGGAAATTGAGTTGAGGGCTCAAGTGGAGAGCAAATGTTTTGAGAGAGATGAGGGCAACAAATGAACAAACGTGCTTGATACAAAGGATGGATGTATGGATTGTGATAGGAGTTGTATGAGCCCCCAATAAAATGAGTTAATTATTTTAAAAAATACTTTCCCTTTATATAAAACAAGGGATACAGTTAATTCTCTCAAATTAACAAAAATGTAATACAACATCACAACTCCAAAACATTTTATATTTTATGGCAGGGGCCAATGAAACAATAAATAAAGTAAGACAAGACCATCCAGTATTAGCTTGAGACTCAACTCATCTACAAGTGAAAGCACGTCTTTGTCATGGCTTCCCCACCACCTCCCAGTGACTTCTGGTCAGCGGACACAGGCCCTGGGCTCATGCGGGTTTTCAAGCATTAAGGGTTCCCTGGGTTTAGAAATGGTGAATATATTTGTAACCATAACCATCTTCAATTGAATAGTTCAGTGACATTAATTACATACATCCCGTTATTCAAGCATCACTGCAGGTCTTCATGAAATACAGGTTCTGACCTAGGTCTAGGAGGGGACCCCAAATGATACAGCGGGTGGTGGTCAGAGGAGAGGCCAGTACAGAGCCCCTTAAGGAGACCGTCTGTCGCTTGCCCGACTAGCCACCGCTCCGCCACAACTAAGGCGGACTTCGGTGGCCATGGTGGAAGAGTGTCATCTTGGCTGGTTGGCATGGTTTAAGAGATGCAGGGGTCGCCCTTGGATACAAGCTAAACCCATTTCTCTATTCGATTCCTCTCCTCTGCCCGCTGCTCCATTCTCTACTGTGTACAAAGGGGGCTCTCTAACTTAAAGGCTTCTAAAGTTCCGAGAAACCCAAAATGTGCCCAAGGGAAGGTAAACCTGCCCAGCTTTCAGGTGGCAAGAACACAGCGTACAAATGCAGAACTGCCCCGGCTCCATTAATTGCGCCTAAGGGGCGGTGCTTCCAAGAGGCCACGCCCTCTAACCACGCTGCACCGGCTCTGCTGAAACTTCTCCCACTCCATATTCCGCATGTATGCAAATTCCCAAGCATGGGCGCTTCTCCCAGAGGCCACTTTCCTGCTCCCTTCTGACATTTTAATCACACAGCTGACTATATTGCTTCTTAAGAAATTGCCAAATAAGGGATACTTTTTTAATAACAAGAGCATTAGAAATAAACGGAGCAGGCCCCTGTCTCCAGGCAGTGAGAGGAAGGGCAGGGATTACTTTCCATGTCTGAATATTTCGGTTAAGAATAAGCAGTTAGACTATATGAAAGCAATATTAGGGACGTGGAACACCTGAGGCTACGGACTGCATTTAAAGGCGATCCTACATTTCCCAATGACATCGGAGCCTACGATAAGTGACACGTCCTGTTATCAATCATCTCAGCCGGCCGTTAGCACGGCGAACGTTCACAGGAAAGGCCCCTGTCAATATGATCAGGTCGAGGTTTCTCATTTCACGTTGGGAAACGATCATGGGAAGATGAGAAAAATAGTAAAGGAGATGGTATAAGCATTTATTTTTAGGGGGTAGGGGTCCTACTACCACTGAAACTGTTTAACAGTCAGTTCCAAATGGTAAACCTTAACAGCAGCTATGAGAACCGAGGTTTGAATTTTAAACAGCAAGATACCTAGACAGAGCTGCTGAAAGTCTGAAACACCCCCCTCACTTCTGTACCCCAGTACTGTAAGTGCCAAGGAAAGTGGACATATCTTTTCTACCTGGGAAAGGGGAAGGCATACAGGGAGTATCTGCAGCAGGTTGTGTTCTGTGGTTTTGTCCCTTACTGGAGAGTTCAGGCAGGGAGTCTTGGTGGTCTATGAACCACAAGGTCAGCAGTTCGAAACCACCAGCTGCTTGGCGGAAGACAGACAGGGCTTCCTACTCCCAAGAAAGCGTTACAATTACAGAAACTCAAGGGGCAGTTCCTGAGTCAAGTGTGGGGTTTATCTGGATGGCAGTGACGTGCATTGAGGTGAGGCTGGTGAACCAGCAGGACTGCACACAAAGTCAACTTCTAAGGGGGAGGGGTCTCGTGAGAGGACTCATTCTGAGGCAAAAGGAACCAGAGACAGTGAACTGGTCCAATGAGGAAGCCCAGCCAAAGAGGTAAGTGATTTCACGCACAGCATGGCATTCTATCTCTTGAATTTCTATAAGGCAGGCTATGCAAAGAAATCTAAAACACTGCTTGAGATGGTTCTACTCCAAGAAATGACACAAGGTAGCACTGGGCTCCCTTTACTGGCAAGACCTTGGGAGCTGACTGCTGGTGCATTAGGACAAAGTGCTCAGCTGCCCAGTGGCAAAAGCTTTGCTGGGCATATAAGAGAGTACCCGGGAACTTCCAGAAATCCCCAGATACATGAGGGGGTATTCCCCCCCCCCGCCCCAATCAAACAGACAAAAGCTTCACTGGGTATAGCTTTCGTAGTGTGCATTTTTCCTGTTGGGTGAGCATTGACCAACCTGCTCTGAATTAGTGCACCTAGTGCCCTCCTCTGGGAAGGTTCTCTCTGGTGACACTGAATTTTCTTTTCTTTTTTTTTTTTTTTTTTAACAGGTTTAGAATGACTTTAATTATTAAAGTAGTTTTTTTTTTCTTCTTTTACATTTTATTAGGGACTCCAACAACTCTTACCACAATCCATACATATACATACATCAATTGTACAAAGCACACCCATACACTCCCTGTCCCAATCACTCTCAAGGCATTTGCTCTTCACCCAAGCCCCTTGCATCAGGTCCTCCTTTTTTTCCCCCGCTCCCTCTCTTTTCCCCCCTCCCTCATATGCCCTTGGTAATTTATACCTCGTTATTTTGTCATATCTTGCCCTATTCGGGGTCTCCCTTCCCCCCTTCTCTGCTGTCCCTCTCCCAGGGAAGAGGTCACATGTGGCTCCTTGTAATCAGTTCCCCCTTTCCAACCCACTCACCCTCCACTCTCCCAGCATCGTCCCTCACGCCCTTGGTCCTGGAGGTATCATCCACCCTGGATTCCCTGTATCTCCAACCCTCCTATGTACCAGTGTACAGCCTCTGTCCTATCCAGCCCTGCAAGGTAGAATTCGGATCATGGTAGTTGGGGGGAGGAAGCATCCAGGATCTGGGGGAAAGCTGTGTTCTTCATCGATACTACCTCACACCCTAATTAACCCATCTCCTCTCCTAAGCCCCTCTATGAGGGGATCTCCATTGGCTGACACTTGGGCCTTGGGTCTCCACTCTGCACTTCCCCCTTCATTTAATATAATATATATATACACATACATATATACATATACACATAAATACACATACATACACACACTTATATCTTTTTTTTTTTTTTGCATGATGCCTTAAAACTGGTCCCTTGGGCACCTCGTGATCGCACTGGCCGGTGTGCTTCTTCCATGTGGGCTTATTTGTTTCTGAGCGAGATGGCCGCTTGTTCACCTTCAAGCCTTTAAGACCCCAGACACTATCTCTTTTGATAGCCGGGCACCATCAGCTTTCTTCACCACATTTGTTTATGCACCCATTTGTCTTCAGCGATCCTATCATGGAGGTGTGCAGTCAATGATATGATTTTTTGTTCTTTGATGCCTGGTAACTGATCCCTTTGGGACCACTCGATCACACAGGCTGATGTGTTCTTCCATGTGGACTTTGTTGCTTCTGAGCTAGATGGCCGCTTGTTTATCTTCAAGCCTTTAAGACCCCAGTCACTATCTCTTTTGATAGCTGGGCACCATCAGCTTTCTTCACCACATTTACTTGTTCACCCATGTTGGCTCCAGCTGTTGTGTCGGGAGAGTGAGCATCATAGAGTTCCAATTTAATAAAAGAAGGTATTCATGCATAGAGGGAGTGTTTGAGTAGAGGCCCAAGG
Source organism: Tenrec ecaudatus (assembly GCF_050624435.1). Classification (NCBI taxonomy): domain Eukaryota; kingdom Metazoa; phylum Chordata; class Mammalia; order Afrosoricida; family Tenrecidae; genus Tenrec; species Tenrec ecaudatus. The sequence continues at coordinate 80,570,674 of NC_134542.1, forward strand.
TCCTTCTGCCACCTTAATACTTGACCTATAAATATATACACAAAGATCTATTTCCCCAACCTCCTATATATATTTGCATGTACATGTCTTTGTCTAGACCTCCATGAATGCCCTTTGACTCCTAGCTCTTTCCTCCATCTCCCTTGACCTTCCTCCTGCCCTACTACCATGCTTCATTGCCACCTGGGCTAGAGTATACCTCTTCTCTAAGCAACCTTACCCTTGATCATTTCCCACCAGGCCTGCCACTCCCCCTTCTCTACGCTTTGGGGTCCCATGTTTTTCCCTTGTCCCTGGGTTTGTTAACACCACTTCCCTACCCTCCCCTACCCCCAATTTTCTTTTCTTAAAAGCAGTTTTGCTTGAGCTTTGTTGTGCTGGCTGATTTAAGAGAACAGTGTGAAGTTGTGACATTTTGTTTCCTGCTTGAGGAAAATGCTGCAGAAACTGTGTGATGTTGAACGCAGCTTACAAGGCCAGTGCTATGGGGAAAAACTCAAGTGTACGAGTGGTCTCATTTCAAAAAAAGGTGAAATGTCAATTGATGATAAATTTCATTCTGGACATCCATCAACATCCCAAACAGATGAAAATGGCAACTTGTAGTGCATTTGGAGTTTGTTCCACCAGGTCAGACTGCTAATCAAGCTTTCTATTTAGAGGTTCTGAAAAGATTGTATAATAGTGTACAACAAAAAAGGCCTGATTTGTGGCAAATGGGGGACTGGTTTGCCAACCCGACAACACACCTGCTCACGCAGCCATCTCAGTGCACCAATTTTGGACAAAACCCCACATGCCTCTCTTGCCCCACGCACCTTACCTACCTGATCTCTCTCCGTGGGACTTCTTTTTGTTTCCATGAACGCAGAGGGACATGAAAGGACAACCATTTGATGACAATAGAAGAGGTGAAGAAAAAACGAGGGAGGTGCTGTCAGCTATCCAAACAGATGAGTTTGAAAAAGGTTTCCAAGAATGGAATCACAGATTTGACTAATGTATTAAGGGTAATGGAAAGTTTGTTGAATGTGGTAAGGTTGTTTTGTAAAAATATTTAGAAATACATAGCTTGCGGCCTTGTGTAAAGAGATGAAGGCAACAAGTCAGTGCAATGTTGAGTTAGTGAACTCTCCTACTGCGCCCTCCATGTGCCCTTCCATAGAAGCAAGGTTGGCGAGGCTTCCTCACGTACTTTGGACCAGCCCCTGGAAAAAGACGTCCTGTAGAGAGGAGAGAAAGAGAGAGCCCTCGACCTGATGGACTGACACAGGGGCTGCAGCGATGGGCTCCCACCTAAGAGCCTTGTTTCCGTCACTTGTGCACAGGGCCACTGTGAGTCAGCACCACGTCCACGGGACCTCGTGAGGACACATGTGAACGCATGAGTGAGGTCTGGGGACACCGGGACCACCGTTCTGAGAGAGAAATCGGAGGGAGAGAAAAAGCTGTTCACCGGTTGAGTGAATGAAATCCGAAAACTGCCTGACACCACTCCCAGCATAGCCCGTATTGGTTTCAAATGTCGTTTTAAAAAAGAGGTCCACTGGGAAGAGTGGATGGCCTTGACTCACGGCCGGCATTACCAAGTCACTGAAAAGGCCTGGCCCGGGTGCAAATTTACACCGACACCGTCAGTTCCTATTGGGGGGGGGGGGGCGGAGCACAGGACAGGGCGGACCTGCTCTGCAGGGTTTCCAAGGGTGTGCATCTTTAAGGAAGCAGATGGCCCATCTTCCTCTGGAAGACGTAGGTAAATTAATCCCGACACCAACAGAGCTCTGCTGAGCTATGTTCAAGAGCCCTACCATCTCAATGGAGCCAGGGGGCTTTCAAGGAAGGATTAAAGGAAATGCTGAGCAAGCCTTTTCAGTTGCAGTTTGTAGCCTGGGGGCTTACAGCACAGTGTGGACCAGGAAACCACAGCACAGCAAAGGCCCCCTTCCCAGCCGTGCTGTTCATATACAGCACACCTCACCGGTTTCTCGTTCAGGCCCATCGTGCATCGATCCACTGCACATGCTTTACTCAACACTCACGTCGCTCGGCTGCTCATCTGGCTGCATGTCAGGCACGAGAGAGCACGGCAGAAAGCTCTGGAAGTTCCCAGGTGAGAGGGCAGGTCCAAATCCACAGGAGGGAATGGTATCAGAGCTTAAAATGTGAACACCGGTCTGCAGAAGGCTACGCCCGGCAGTGGGAGCCCAAGACGCACTTTCAGAGCCCACACAGGGGCTTAACTTCCGGTGAATCCCCTCGGACCGCAGTCAAGGGGTGTGCGAGCACTGTAGTCGATTATGGCAGATGGAGACAGGTTGCTATGTGGTATCTTGCTTGACCTCCCTTGCGTCCCATTTTACAGCTAAGTTTTAGTGTAGTCATTACAAGGTGGGCTGCAATCCACATGGTGCACAGTTCAAAACCAGCAGCAGCTCAATAGAAAGGCTCACTATCATGTAGAATGCACAGGAAAGCAGATTATGACAGATGGTTAGGTTAATAGCTAGCACCTTAGTATCTGATCTTCCTTTTGAGCCATTTCAAATTTGTTGTAATTTTAAATATTTTCTGCATTCTTTTCAACTGATGTTTTCATCTGATTTACTTTATCATCGTTGGGTGGTTGAGGTTTTTATGAATATGACATTGAGGACAGATAACCCTGCAGAGACAGTAACTGGATTAATGGTTTCTTGGGCGTATAGCGGGGCGGCTGAGGGAAATGAGGAGCTAATAGCAAACAATGAGCGCAGAAAAGAAGATGTTCTAAAACTGCGGTGATGGTGTACAATCTTAATTTGACTGAACTTTTGAATTGTGTGATACGTGAATTATATGCCAATAAAACTGTTTTAAAACAAGACTATTAAATTGTCTGAATTTCTCTTCAAGACATTTCAACATAAACAGTGTGATATAAATGTTTCAGCTGGCTTTAAATCACTCACTTAGAAGCAATTAATTGTCTTCATCTGGAAAAGAGACTCCAAGAGCAGTTACGGTGGCTAGTTTTCCCATCAAAGACCACACTCTTGGGGCTCCTACCGCAGGCGGCCAGGGCCGCTTATCCTTATCACTGAGCAACACCCAGCTTCTGTTCATCAGCACGCGGGGTGTTCGAGGTGGGCTTTCACTGCTTAAATGATGCGTTTGGATCATTACAGGGGTTGGAAATGTATGCCATTTGGGATGAAGAGATTGACGAGAACTATTGGTGAGGTCCCCTGACTTTCTGGGACCCAGGAAACAGAGTCAGACAAATGCACCAGGTCCTCAGAAACATAGGGCTCTCCACACGCCCCGAGGCTTGGTAAGTAAATGGTAACACGTCCATTCCTGTTTCCTGGCCCATCAATTCCATGAAGTTCTAATCCAGGTACTCCTCTAAAGGGCCTTTTCAGATGGAATTAAAATTACTCATCAACTGACCTTAAAAGAGGGAGGTTGTTCTGAACAGTTTACGTGGGCCCCAGATCCTCACTGGCACCCTGACAGCGAGGAGGAAGATGAGTATGTCAGGCAGAGAAAAGACGAGGCGGCCAGGAAGGGAGGTCAGCCAAGTTGCTTAGGAAGGACCAGCCGACACTGCTGGCTTTGGCGTGGAAGAGGGTCACTAACAAAGCCAGACATCCAGAACTTGACCTCGAACCCAACTTCACCAGGAAATGGGTACTTCAGTCCTAGAGCAACGTGAACTGAATTCTGCCCACTCAAAATGAGTTGGAAGCTTTCCCAGCCTCTGAGTGGTACACCCTCTGGAAAAAAACACACGACTCACAGACCGGTTTTCGCCTTGTGACCCTCGGAGCAGAGAACCAGCTCCGCCTCGCTTGACTTACAGGATGGCTTTTAGTTGCTGTGTTTCTGTGGTTTATTGGGCAACAGCAGAAAAACTAGCATGCAGCTATGAGACATCAACAACAAAACCACCGCCATGTTTCCCCAGCAGGAAACAGAATGGCACAACCTCAAGCTGTTCTCTTAAATCAACCATTATAAAAAACAAGATTCCAGCAAACTGCTTTCATGAAAGAATTCACTGTGACCAGAGAGAACCTTCCCAGGCAACGCCACTGAGTGCACTAACTCAGTTGCTTGATGCTTGCCTCGTGGGAAAAAATGCATAAAGCTCCACCCAGCAGAAGCTTCTCCCTCCCCCCCTTTTTTGTACCCTCTCATATATCAACTTGATTCATCATCACTAAAAAGTACAAAGTATTCAAATGTCCTTCAAGTAGAGAGGGGGAAAGCATGCAATTGAATGTTCTCAGCAATAAAACCAATGCATTATCGGTACCTATTAGAATATGAATGAATCGCAAATTTCATCAGGCTAAGTCGGGGGTGGGGGGTAAGGAAAAAAAAAGACTCATCCCAAATAACAGGCTTGGGGAACAGGATGTGGTTGCCAAGGGTTAGGGGTAGGAGCTAACCACAAAGGGCAGCATGAGGGAGTGTTATGGGGTGAGGAAACTGTTACATGCCTCGACTGGTGTGTGGTGCCTACATAACTGCATTTGTCACAGCACACGCGTCTCGGAAACAAACAGCAAATTTACTGCAGGTAAAATTTAAAATAAATGCAAACTATTCTTAACGCAATTTTTAAAAAGCTAAGGGGTTCCTTTGGTGCCAGAGATTCGTAGGCAGCCCAAGTTCTGGGCACACAAGCATCTCTGGTCCACTGAGAGGCAGATGCCACCAAGTCCCTGCCAACTCATGCTGCTGGGTGATGCCGGGTCTGACAGGACTGACGGCGGTCCTACAGAATGAAACACTGCCCCGCAGTCCCAGGACATCCTCACAGTGGTCATGTTTGAGCCAGCGTGTGGTCACTGTGTCGGTCCCTTTTGGCGAGGCCTTCATCTCTTCCCCTGCCCTGCTGCTTTACTGCGCTTGATGTCCTCTAGGGACTGGTCTCTGCAGAGACCCTGTCCAAGGACATGAGGAGAACTCTCACCAACCTTCTCTCGAAGGAGCCGTCTGGCTGTGCGTCTGTTTCCAAGACAGACTTGTTTGTTCTTTTGACAGTCCCTGGGGTATTCAATGTTCTTGGCCAGCAGCAGGATTCAAATGCAATTTTCTTTCTTCTTTCTTTTGGCCTTCCTCATTTCGTGTCCAACTTCCAACATGCAAAGGAAGTGATTTAAAATACCATGGCCTGGGCCAGGCGTACCTTAGTTTTCAAGTAACAGCTTTGCTTCTGACTCACAGTAATGCTATATGGTTTTTGAGACTGTAAATCTTTTTTAAAAAAATAAATCGTTTTTTGGGGGCTGTTACAGCTCTTGTCACTATCCATTCATTGTGTCAAGCACTTCTGTACATATGCTGCCATCATTTTCAAAATACTTTCTTTCTACTTGAGCCCTTGGTATCATTTCCACCCCCTTCTGACCCCTTGGTAAATTATAAATTATTATTTTCATTACCGTCCGCTGCCTCCCTTCACCCACTTTTCTGTTGTTCGTCCCCCTGGGGGGCGGCGGGCTCATATGTCGGTCATTGTGATCAGTTCCTTTCTCTGACTACCTTCCCCTTACTCTCCTGGTATCGCTACTCTCATTATTGGTCCCGAGGGGTTCATCTGTTCTGGATTCCCTGTGTTTCCAGCTCTTATGTGTACCCGTGTACATGCTATGAACTAGCTGGATTTGTAAGTTAGACTTGGGGTCATGATGGGAGGTGGAAACATTCAAGAACCAGAGGACAGATAGATGTATGTTTCATCAGTGCTATCCTGCACCCTGACTGGCTTGTCTCCTCGTGACCCCTCTGTAAGCAGACGTCCAATTGTCTACAGATGGGCTTTGGGTCTCCACTCTGCACTCCCCCTCATTCACATCCATGTGATTTTTTGTCCTGGGTCTAGACTGTAAATCTTTACAGGAGCAGATAGTCTCATTTTTCTCCTAAGGAGCAGAGGGTGGGTTTGAACCACTGACCTCTGGCTAGCGAACCAAACACTTTTACCCGACAGTACCACCTGGGTTCTTTTCTTTGTGGAACCCTCATTTTTAACTGGTGACTGCTTAAAAGAACGTTCAATACATCTGCGGAAAGAGGTGAAGAGATGGCGAAGTGTCTGCCAGATATGATATGAAACAGACTCTCCAGGGATTTCTCCGTCTACAGGTCCATACACTCTTGAGGACTTTGATTAAGCTATTTCGATAACCCATCACTACTGAGTTGGTTTGTCAAGCCGCACACAAGTGGCCCCCACCAGTCCCAGAGGGGCACACAAGAGGACACGTCGGAGCCAGGAAGCAAGGACAGGGTGGCGGGCGGCTCTGTTGGCGAGCTTGAGACAGACGTCCTTCTCTGACCTCTCTGGTGATGAGCTCACACTTGACAGTGTGTGGCTCCACATCTGAAATCCCACTGGCAGACAGCAGGAGCCTGAGAGAGCAGGCAGAGTGTTATTCTGGGCTTAGCCATTATCTCCCTAAGAGTTTTAGCAGGACACACTGCACTCCGAGATGACACGGGGACCCATGACGTCACTGACAGGAGCCAGATGAGGAGTCGCAGAACCTAGCTCCTCTCCTGGGGCCGACGCCATCCTCTCCGTATTTAACAGTCCGTCCGTGTCCTCTCTCGGTGGCCAAGGACACAAGTGGAGTGTAGTTTCCTGTGACATCACGACATGTGCTCCAGACGGGGTTCTGAAAGAACTTACATGGGCCAAAGCAATTCATATTTTACCCCGTTCTGAAAAACGCCGATCGAGACACACAGGGTTCAATACAGGATTTGTGATTATGCACCGACTTCTTAAAACAACAATAACAAAGAGACTGGCTTTAAAAAACAAACCAATATGTAGTCACACCAGTCTCCTGCTTAGCAATGGCTGGTAGTCAACCAGGTACGTGTTAAATGATCTCCCCAACTACCAACTCCCCCACCTCCTCCCGGGTATGTCAACATTCCAAGAGACGGCAGCTGCTACCCCCCCCCCCACCACCACCACCACCACACACACCATGGTGGCATGAACAGACTCCCTGGCTGCTCGCCACGGATGCTTAGACATCCTAGGCATGAGTGCAAAAACCTCTTAAACCCCCAGGGCAGAGCAGGATAAAACTATTTTTAAAACTCCCCAGCTTGCCTGCAACCAAAGAAAAGTTTTCCCCAGGAGTTCAGAGTTCCAAGCTGTTTCACTTTTACCTTCAGCTATTAAGCGGTCTTGAGTAAAGGGGTGGGGGGAAGAGTGGAAGCTTACTTTCAGACACAGATACAGATTTACACACCTACCATATGCCCACTGTGCTGCTAACCGCAGTTCCAAAGCACCGGGCGCTCCGAGGCCCCTAAAAGGTCACTGTCTGGGAAACTCACAGGGTCAGCTCCACCCTGTCCTACGCAGGCTGCTAGGAGTCAGCACTGACGCGATGGCAGTAAGTTTGGTTTGTTCTGGGATATACAGAGCTCATCACTATTGACAGTATTAAACTTTATAGTGTTTGGGATTTCCTCCTCCCCCTTTTTTTGACCTCTGTAGATACAAAGGAAAAATTAAAAGGTAATTATTTTTTTCTCTAAGAATTAAGACATTTTTGAAAAATTAAGAATGTTCCCCCTTCCTTTTCTTAAAAGCACCTTAGCAGCGAGTCCGGCAGAGGCAGGTGAGAAAAGTCAGCACTGGGCCAGTCATTCCTACAAGACACTGCTCGTCCCACATCTACCACTAGGTGGGGCTGCTTCGATGCCAATTCTCCAGCAGCAGCCTGCACCCTGCTAGAAAACCATCACTTTCCACACGTCAGGCAACGCACCTCTTTGGAGCAAGAAGTCCTGAAAAAGCTCTCTTGTAAGGGTTCAGGTATCACACATGTGGTTAGCCGGGGAATTAAACTCTGGCAGCAGCTCCCTAGAGCATTTTAACGCAGGGCTGTGGAACCCATTCCAAAATACGTGGCACCGACAAAGCTGCTCGGGCCTCACTGGGGTCAAAGGTAACAGAGTGCTAATAATCCCTGTGTTGCTTCAAGTGCAACATCAAAAGCTCAGCCACCCGAGTCTGCATCTTCATCAACAAACACGTGGGGGTGTAAGCCAATCTCCGCTGCAGGAAAGAATCCGAAGAATGTATATAGGAAACTCCTCCTGGCCCTCTGTGTGGGCTGCCTCTGGCGAGCTCCTGCCACAGAGGAAGATATGAAGGTAAACAAGCAGCCATCTAGCGGAGAAGCAACAAAGCCCACATGGAAGAAGCACACCAGCCTGTGCGATCACGAGGTGTCGAAGGGAGCAGGTATCAAGCATCAAGGAACAAAAAAAACCTTACCATAGTGAATGAGGGGAGGCGTGCAGAGTGGAGACCCAAAGCCCATTTGTCGGCCACTGGGGATCCCCTTACAGAAGGGTCTTGGGGAGGAGACGAGCCAGACAGGGAGCAATGTAGCAACGATGACAAATACAACTTTCCTCTAGTTCCTAAATGCTTCCTTGCCTCCCTCCCCCATTATCATGCTCCCAATTCTACCTCACAAGTCTGGCTAGACCAGAGGATGTACACTGGTACAGATAGGAACTGGAAACACAGGGAATCCAGGGCGATGATCCCTTCAGGACCAGTGGTGAGAGTGGTGATACTGGGAGGGTGGAGAAATGGTGGGTTGGAAAGAGGGAACTGATTACAAGGATCTACATGTGACCCCCTCTCTGGGGGACAGACAACAGAAAAGGGGGTGAAGGGAGACGTCGGACAGGTCAAGATATGACAAATAACAATTTATAAATTATCAAGGGTTCATGAGGGAGGGGAGAGCGGGGAGAGGAAAATTGAGGAGCTGATGCCAGGGGCTTAAGTGGAGAGCAAATGTTTTGAGAAGAATGAAGGTAATGAATGTACAGAAGTGCTTTACACAATTGATGTATGGATTGTGATAAGAGTTGTATGAGGAGCCCCTAATCAAATGATAAAAATAATAAATAATCAAGGAAACTATGAAGAGCAGCCAGGAAAAAAGGCTGACAGGACAGTGGAGAAACGTGGCTGATGATGCCCCAGCCAGGGGATCAGAGAGCAGAAACAGTGGCATGTCACACTGTGCCAGCCAGACCCTGCGAGGGAAACGGCACTGCATGCACTTCCTCCTGAAAGATCCACACAGCAGCCTAACCATGAGAACGCCAGATGAGCTCCAACTGAGGGACAGCCCCACCCCTCCGCACGCACACACCAACCTCATACCATCCATTCGTGACTCCTAGTGAGCCTCTCCGGTTTCTGAGGCTGCACATCTTTACAGGAGCAGCCAGCCTCATCTCTGCCCTCAGAGCAGCTGGTGGGTTTGAACTGCTGGCCTTGTGGTTAACAGTCCCTTGCTTACTTGACAAAGCCACCAGGGCTCCGGAAAACGACTCTTCAAACTACAGGGGTTGATCCAACGCAAGGGAAGTCTAAGAAACTCTGACACTGACTGCAGCCGAGTCTAGAGAAGTCAGCACCGATGGATACAGAAAGGGAGAAGCTGTTCCCACGTGGACTGTGATGAGGACAGCACAGCCCTTCTTACTATGACTGAACTGTTGACCTGTCCGGTGGGTGAAGGAAAGCTCCAGCAACCTAATAAAGTACAGCCGTGTTCAGGGAGACATGCAAGCTGGTCTCAAGGGTAGGATCTGAGAATACGAAAAACAAAACTGAAGAGAGCTATCAACCGAAGAAATGTCAATGATTTGTTTGGTTAGTTCTGTGCTGTCGAGTCGATTCTGGCTCAGAGAGAGGTACCTCACTGGACAAAGTCAACCGGCCACACAGGGTTTCCCAGGCGGTCGTCCCCCCTCCCGGACAGTACAGCACCTCTCCCGCTGTGGAGCAGCTGGCAGTTTGAACCGCCGGTCTTTCCTTGGTTGGCAGCTGGGTTCTTTACGACACGACCAGGGCTCCCAGTTCTAAAGTCACCACTGTCCTGGACTGTGAGCCACGCCTGGAGCTAGGGCACGGAGAACCAGAGGGAGCTGGGCCACGGCCCATGGACAGTGAGTCCTACATTCGCCACTTGTTTCCAAATGCGAAACTACGCTACAATGTCAAGCTTCCTTGAACAAAACGCTCATCTAAGACGCGGCAAGAGAAACCTTCCTGCAGAGCAGACCCTCTTCACCCTCTCTACCAAGGAATTCAAGGAGCCCGGTGCTTAACGCAACCCAAACCCACTGCCATCTGGTCGACTCTGACTCACATGAGCCTCTCGCATCGGGCTTCTAAGACTGTCCATCTTCCCAGAAGCAGACCGGCTCCTCTTGCCCCTTCAGAGCGGCTGGTGGGTTTGAACCACTGAAGAAGAGGTCAGAAGAGCAATACCTAACTCACACCCCCACCGAGGGAGCTCCTCCTGTAAAGCTCAGAGGGAGGCAGGTCTACTCTGTCCCATCAGGCTTCCCTCGCGCACTGGCACCTGCGACCCCAGCACTGAGGCGTTCACGGTGTGTTCCTGGCACTGCCTCGACAACTGTCACAGCCAAAGCCTGGAGCAGCAACGATGCGGCCTCTCTGAGGGTCTCAGAGGACAACAACAGGAGTGCAGAGCCTGGTGACTCCTGCCCTCCAGAACATCTCTTTTAATTGTGGTAAAATATACAAAATGCAAAAGCTGCCATTTTGACCAGCTTTGAGTGCAAACTCCGGCGGCGTGAGCGGTGTTCACGACGCTTGTGCAGACATGAGCACTCTGTAGACATTCACATCTTTCTCAGCGTCCCGAACAGAGTCTGCACCAGTCACTCGTCACCACCCATTCCCCGCCGCCCTTGCAGCCTCTCCGCTACCTTCTGTCTCTGCCCATCGGCCCACTCTAGAGACACCATACATTGCTCCCTGGTCATGCAGTCAATGTGCTTGCTGCTAAGGTGAATGGTTCAAATCTGCCCAAAGGCGTCTCTGAAAGGAGGCCTGGTGATGTAGGTCCAGAAGTCAGCCATCGAAAACGGTGGCGAACAGTTCTACTCTAACGCACCACGGGCCCCATGGCAACGGTCTCCTTTGTCCTGAAGACAGGCGGGCAGGTGAGCTCACACAGCGTCCGTCTGTCCCTATGGAGCTGTGCTGCTGCCCAGCAAACAATGGACCTCGAGGCCACAGGGCAGTGAGCTGTCCAAATTCCCTGGCTGCTCCTGGGGAGGAAAATGAAGCTGCTCATCCTGTAAAGATTGATAGCAGAGGGGGGAAGCCTTTTCCTGGCCAAGGGCCATTTGGGTATTTATAGTATCATCCACGGGCCAAACAAAATTGTCAACTCCTAAATTAGCCTGCAACAATGGGCTCAAACCTACCAACAATGGTGGGGATGGCACAGGACCAGGGAGCGTTTTGCTCTTTCGTACACAGGGTTTCTCTGAGTCGGAACAGAATTAATGGTCCCTAACAACACATTTCATCGAAGGCCTAATTAATGCACCCCTCACGTGATGACCAGAACGGTTTCTCTTTGGTGCGATGTGTGAGGTTAGCTAGTATGGATGATTTCTCAGGCCTTCTATGGCCAGCGGAGGAGACCCGGTGGTGTAGTGGTTATGCATTGTGCTCTTACCCACAAGGCAAGCAGTTCAAAACCACCAGCCACTCCGAAAGAATGATAAAGTTTCCGTAGAAGAGTGAGTCTCGGAAATCCATAGGGGCAGTTCTACGTAGCGCTAGAGGGTCAGTATGAACAGGAGTCACTGATGGCAATGAGAGAGAGATGGCCCGCGGGCTAGACATTCCCCACTCCTGATTTACAGTCTTGGAAACCCTGCCTGGGTGCCCTGAATCAGAAGTGACTCAGTGGCATTGGGTTGGGTTGGGTTCAGGGTTACTTAGCACCACGCCTTCAAGGCTTCCGATCCCCAGTGCCGGGCTTCTGAAGGCTACTCCTTTTCTGGCAGCTGCCCCTCTGAGAGTGGTCTGACGGAGCGAAGGCTGCTGCTGACTGAGCAGCAGGGAAGTATGGTGGGAACAAGACTAACACTCTCTAGCATCAAAGAGCCTGCGGTTCAAGTACCACTTAGCTGTGTGACCACGTCCTGAATATGGAAGCTGCTCTCCAGTCTCACCCACCGTCAATGAGGTTGGTACGTACACCTCAGGGTTATAAAGTACATATTAAGCACTAAGTTTCCATTCCTCCTTTCTTTCCCTTCTCTCTAAGGCAAAGGGTGACGCACTATGGCCTGCGGACCAAATCTGCCGGGTCATAAAGAGAGTTGTGTTGGGGGGACACAGCCATGACCATTCCTTCATGCATCCTCGATGGCTGCCTTTGAGGGAGAGCAACAGAGTTGAGTCAGTCCATGGAAACTACAGTACGGCCCACAAAGGCTAACGGGTAAGGGGCCTGAAAACATTCTTGGGGAAATATGCCATTGCCTTTTAATTCCATTTGTCCAGAGTTTTTGAAGCATCCCCCTCATATTTACTCCCTTGGCCCGCCCAAGGCATAACCCTGTTGACCCTGATTTCCCAAAGCTGTCCAATACTCTTCATTCCTTCTCTTATTTGCCCTCCAAGCCTTCTGCCAGATACCCGCCCTTAAAATCCCTTCTCCTTTAAGACCGGCCCAGCTCTTACATATCCAACTACCCAGCTCTCCTAACAAGTAATGGCCCGTCCTCAATATCCACAGTTCAACATATTCTAAGGCGAACACGGCCCTCTGGCTAGCCAATGCGCTTCTGTGCCACACCGGGGCCACGAAGGGCAACACTGTGGCGGGCAGGGAGAGTGTGAAGGTCCACCTTCCGCAGCCTTCGCATCCCGCCCCGAACCACGGGACTGTTGTCCACCTGAGCGATAGCATGGGGACGAAATAAGAGAAAATATCAAGCCAACAGCACAGAGAAAACCAAGCAAGAGACCTTACCAAATCTTCCCAATTGGTATGCAAGAAATGAGTTTAAGACACTGCCCCCAACTCTCGGGGTTGCTGGGCCATCTCAGGAAGAGTCCTAAGCAACAGAGCCTTCATCTTGACGCCTGCCGTGCAGAGAACTGGCTATGGAATGATGGCGGGATGTCAGAAGGGCTGGGAAGCACAACCCGAGCCATGTGTCCACTCATCTTTCTCCAAGTACAGTATACAACCTGTAGATTCTTTCCCCACAAACTCAGTTACATGAATCTCTATTTCCTCCCACTCCTACCTAAGCCAATGCAAAGGTGTAAGCCACTCCAAAACTATTTCCCGTATGAAGTAAGGGTGACCAGCATGGAATCCGAATCTGGTTGCCTGTTTCTTTCCCAGGCTAAAACTGGTTGAAGTACATCCACTGCCCCAAAGAACAAAATCCATCCAGGTTCTACAACTTGGCTCCAGAGGTCCTCCTAGTCCACGCTCTGAGGCTATGGAACACCATGGTCACCGACTCTCATTCTTTGTTGTCCTCCTCCTAAGTTTGTGTGGAAGCCCTGAGGTTGTAGTGGTTATACTTTGGGATGTGATCTGTGGGGCTGGCAGTTTGAAACCAGCAGCAGCTCCAAGGGAGAAAGACCAGGCTTTTCTACTCCGGTAAATAGTTGCAGTCTCGGAAACCCGCTCACTCTGACTGCATCCAGTCCATGCCAACTCCTAGTGCCGCCGGTGGGTTTCCAGGTCTTTCTCCTGTGGAGCTGCTGGTGGTTCTGAACTGCCCACCTTGTAAATCACAGTCCAAAGCATAACCACTACACCAGAGGGGCTCCTCGGAAACCCACGGGGGGCGGGCCTATGCGTCAGCACTGACTCGATGGTAGTGAGTTTTGGAGAAGCTTGGCGTGGTGGATACAGTCTGGGCTGTCAACTGCAAGCGCAGCAATTTGAAACCCCGAGCTGCTCCGTGGAGAAAAATGGAGCGTTCCGTTCCCATTAAGAGGCACAGGCTCCGGCACCCACAAGGGCAGCTCCACAGTGCCCTATAGCGTCCTTCCGGGTCTGAACCGGCTCTGTGGCACTTTATGTAGCTCGGTGTGCAGTTCCCCTTTGTCCCTGTGTTGGGTACATGGTTAACCCCTTCCGCTCTGGCAGAGGCAACTTGTAAGTAGGCCTGGCAATTTACTTCCAAAAGATCACCCGCCGAGAGCCTCATGGTGCAGTTCTACGTGAGCGTACAAGGGCTGCTGCAGAGACAGTGAATGCGGCTTTTCCAGCCAAAGTCTCTACCTCCCACCAAATAACCTTTCCCTCCGTGGGTCTGGCCAGAAGGTGGAGGAAGATACTAAGAGGATTCACTTGTGAGTAATTGCTAACAGGGTTCCCCGCAATACCATCCTGTTAGGAGGGATCTCATTAGCAGCACAAGCCAGGAGTGAGTGCGTCCTCCAAGCCCAGGGTCCCTGCGCAGGGAACCTCCTGGATCCAGAGGAGAGCTGTAACATGGGAGGAGCAGCAACGGAACCAGGAGCTGGAGCACGGAACAAAGATGGGCTTCCCAACTCATGAGTCAGGAAAGCTGAGTGATCTCCCTGGATCCTGAAGATAGTTATGAATCAGAGGAGCAGCAACGGAACCAGGAGCCGGAGCATGGAAGGGTGATCGATTTCCCTGCTCAGTCAAGTCCAGTGCTTTTGTGCAGGAGACTGGCTTGCAGGGTGGGGAACCTCTGGGCACGTCATTGGAGAAACTGGGTTTGCTGAACTATGGAAGTGGAGCTGGGCGCAGTTGGGTTGAAGCTTGCTGGAGTGGGTGCTTCTGGGCACTTAATTGAGGAACCTTGAACCGAATGCCTTCAGGTTGAGGCTTCCAACGGAGTGGTAATGCCCCTTTGGACATTTACTCACAGACCTGAGAGAACTTTGTAACATGCCCTAATAAACAGCTGAACCCTGAGCGTCTCTCAGTAGCATTACAATGTGTAAACGTCCGGAATAAACCCTTGAATCCGGAATTGTGTCAGAGTTCCGTGTGGCCTTGCAAAGGACATTAGAACCCAGAGAAGTAAGAGAGAGCGCACTAATTGACATCAGAGTGGGCACAGTCAGAGTTAGTGACAGTTATTTCTCAGCTCTTTCCCTCTGGAACCCTCTTGCCGCCCACCCAGACCCCTGCAAACTCATCCATGCATCCTTTAGAAAACCACTCCCTACCATCCAAAGGAACCACCTTCAGCCTCCCCAATACATTTTAGCTTTTTACATTGCAGCAATTGGTGGCTCTCTCCATGTTCAGACCAGTCTCTCTCTCCCACTTATGGACACGAGTTACTAACCTTTACATGTATCTCAGCAGGGACCTTGGTGGGGTAGTGGCTTTGCGCTGGGCTGCTAACCCTATGGTCAGCAGTTCAAAACCACGCGCCACTTCTCGAGAGAAAGGCACAACTTTTTTCTTCTGTAAAGAGTTACAGTCTCCAAAACCCACAGGGACAGCTCTGGTCTGCCCTGAAGGGTCTATGAGTCGGAGCTGATTTGATGGCAGCAAGTTTTATATGTGTCTCACCTCTAACCCAGAGCCCAGCACAGCATTGATGACCAAGCTGTGGAAAACGAATGTTTACAGCACATCGTAAAATCTCCGCGTGAGAGGAGGGTTTGAGGAATCCAGAGGGCCTCTGAGGCCAGCTGGAAAAATAAGGATCAGCTCCCCAAGAAGCCACCTCACCTACCCAGTGGCCTCTCAGGATGAGAGATCCTGAAGAAGTCTCTCATCCACCTGACTGCCAACCAGGCCTCCTGCCAGCCGCCGGAGAGAGAGCTCATGGAAGCACCAGTGCATTAAAGGGGCCTTTCTTTCTAAAAGCCAACGGGCACACAAACTAAGAATTTCCAGCCTGAAGCGCAAGAGAACCAGCAAAGTCATCCAAGGGTGTCAAAACACCAATAAAATGTGATTTTCCTTTAGCCTTGCGCTAAGGCAGTTCTTTCGGGAAAAACATGTTGAACTCAACAGGTCTTTAAAAATTTCCCACCTTCCAAGCAGCATGAAAAGGTCTCCCAAAGCAGCCATGACAATACATCCAAAGGATGCACCAATTTCAGGCTACCGGGGAGGTGGGTAGCCCCGCCCCCTTGCCTTGAAAGGACGCTGGTACTCCACTGCTTACTGAGAGACAGAAGAGGGTGGGTCCTGGCTCTGAACTTACTACTTAAAGGGCAACTGGTACTAGCCTTTTCGCATTAGGTACATTCGCTCTCACTTTGAAAGGACGCAACCAACTCCGCCGCCCAAGATAATCTTCTGCACAACCACCTTCGTGGGCTGCGCGCACAGCTTTCAAGTCCCGGACAAGGCTTCAGAGCCTGTCCCTTCCCCGAAATAAGGCGTGGGAAGAACCGCAGGCATCTGGTCTGCCTTACCTACAAATTCGACCTGAAAAGACTCTCTTCAGACACGGAGCTCGTTCATAACCTGGGGACTATATAAGAAAAGGCCGTATATAACGAAGCCTAAAAAACAATCAGGGAAGTATTCCCGGTTGCCATCAAATCAACTCCAGTGCGGCTCCCAGCAGAGCCATGCTCCACAGGCTTTTTAGCAGCTGGCCTTTCGGGGCTGGATCACTAGCCTCTTCTTCCAGGCCACCTACAGGTGGGCAGGACCCCCATATCTTGTTACCAGCCACGTGTGTCACCCATTTGCATAACTGAGGGACTCCCCCATACAATACTGAGCTCCCTGGAACTGTTCCATGTGAACTGGCCTATTGATACCATTTCTTCTTGCCTGAGAACCGCCCCGGGCCTAGGTGACCACTGAAAGGCATCCTGACCCAGGCAGGCAGCACCTGCCTCCCTCTGAAGCCAACACCCAGTTGGCTGAGTGGTGTTTCCCTGGTATCCGCTTGTTTTGCAGGGAATGACCTCTCGTGGTCCTCCAGAAGCCATTTGTGTTCTGACCTAGTCCACTCTAGCACCCTCAGAAGAGTGAGCAACACACTAGAAAAGGCTCAGCAACATGGCGGCTTCCACACCTGGAGACCCTGGTGGCTGACAGTGTTGACCCAGGTCTGGAGAAGCTCCCTCCCACACAGCTTCAGGCCATGCGGCAGGGGGAACTCTCCATAAAAGCAGACCTGGAACACAGTGACCCCGCTTGGTCATCAGGGTCCTGGCTTGGCTCTTGCTACTTACTATTACACCTCTACACCCCAGGGGCCTTCCCTAGATGAACTAGAAGGCAAGGCCAAAGCTGGCGGAGCACGGGCGCTGGCTAGAGCATCCGGCCTCTAATCTGATGGGCACCATGCATCTCTAACCTGCTGCACCCCTTCACAAGGATGATGCCCCATGATCTTGGTAGAAGTGGCTTGCTCACTACATTGCTGGCCTAACCAAACTTGTACCGTGACTGAGCCCAAGCAGCGAGGGGGTTGTGCATTCGTTAGCGTAAAAGGAAAGTTGTCCACCTCACACTCACCATATGCACTGACCAAACCCTTCTTGCCCCTTGTTTCCTTCTTTGACGGTTATCCAAACCCGATTTTTCCTGGGAACACTGGCTGCTGTGCCCCGGTCACACTTCAGGGGGATGACTGGTATGGGGCTGGGAGGTAGCAGCGCCTAGCAGTGCTGGGGCCTGATGGGGGCAAGTGGAGAATAAACGGACTCACCTTTCCTGTTGCCCACAAACAAAACAAGAATGTTTGTGAAGCCTGCAGCAGGCTTAACAAACAAACAAACAAACAAACATAAGGCATTGGCTGGGAGCAGCACATACTAGAGACCAATTAAGTCCACCAAAGCTGTGGCCCAGTCAACTCATCCGCAAAGACATGCCCCGAGTGCACAAACCCCAAACGCAAACATTAACAATTTGGTTTTCAATGGTTCCACTAACATTAACTAACCTAAATCGAAGTAACAGCTTTTAGACTCTAAAGCTCTTGCATTTAAGCAGCGGTGATTTCCTTGTCCTTCAGGTCAAAACAGACTCCCATCAAACTGTCGCAAAGTGAGAAAGGACAAGTCACCTCACCTCCGAACCCTGCACCTTCCAGTGCGTTAACTAGACGCTTGTATTTCTCACATACTGCCAACAGCGGTGTGTTTCAGAATGCTCTATGTTCCAAGCTTCACAAACATTCCCTCTAATCCTCACCAAGACCAATATGGTGCGTGATGCGTTCTCAATTCCAGATGAGAAAACCCAGTGTCAGAAGGGTGGATCGAGAACTTCCAAGATGACTCAGTGTCTACGAACAAGGACTTGGGATTTGAACCATGTCTGTCTGGGTTCTAAGGCCAGAAACATCCCATAATAACACACAGCCTAGGTAGTTGTTTTTTTCTTTTTTCCCATCTGAAAGGTAATGTAAGGAAGTGGATACAGGTTTAAATTTACCTACTTTAAGACCCCAAACAAGCCGAACCAAACTCACCGCCATCAAGTCCTATAGGCAACCCTATAGGGCATCCCCTGAACCGCCCTGCCTGGCGGGTCTCCAAGATAGCACAGAAGGGGCAAGATGCTCCCAAGGAGTTCCTATGGGTTTGAACCACTGATCTTGTGGTTAGCAGTTCAATTCAAAGCCCAGTCCACTACTAGAGCTCCTAGTGAAAAATAAGATCCATATAAGTCTCACCACCTCTAAAACTGTTTGGAATTCACTCCCTTATTCTTAATATTCTTCACTTGAGTTTATTCAAATTTGATTGGGTGTGCATGCATTCCAATCCCACAGCACCCACATCTGGCTCAAACAGGAACTATATAACTGAAAAGAAATACATTTGTAAAAATATTTTGTAATTAAAAATAACCCGATTGACTTTATACTACAGATACACTACCGTAACTCCAGGTTCACAATCATCTTCTTATGACACAACAGCTTTCTAGCCTGTCTGCCTCACTCCCAAGCCTCTCCTCTCCAGCTCAAACACGAACACTAGGCTTTAGGATGTGTGCAGCAAGGCATCTATTTCCTTGATGACTGGAGTCTCAGCATCCAAATGTTAGATCCAGCATCCTTGTCAGGCAGCCAGCTTCCCAAGACAGACGTGCTCCTGATACTCCCCAGCCTTCTGGGGGACAGTTCCCTGCAGCGCTGCAACGTGGGCGTTACCTCACTTGCACCCAGGGACAGGAGCCTGGCAAGCACGGGGGAGGAGGTGTGACCAGCAGGGCACTCACTGGAGGGTTTTCCCACTCGCTGCTGCTGTAGGTGCCAAGGAGGCTGTGCCGACCCACAGCGAGCCTCCGCCCCAGAGGGAAGCACCACACGGTCCTGAGGGCCATCCCCACAAGTACCCTAGTCCGCGCGCAGTGTTGCGGCCACCATGTCCGTCTAGCTCCTCTTTGTCGTGCCTCTCTGCTTTGCAAAGCACGGTGTCCTTCTCCAGACACTTGGCTGGGCCCGGTGTGGGATCCTAATAAATGATGTTCTGGAGAGCACGGCTGCCCTCCTGCCTGTTAGAGCTCTCTGGTCCTTGCTGATCGCTCCATTCTGGAAACCACCTCTAGGTTCATGTCGGAGACCCGCTGAAGTGCTCAGCTGCTAACATGGCGACGACTGGCTTGAACCCACCAGTGGCTCCACGGGAGAAAGAGGTAGCAGTAGGGTCACCAGGAGTCAGAGCTGAATTGATGGCAATGGGCTTGTGTTTACTCCAGTTTCCCACCTCCAAGCTTTGCAGATACTTGACCCTCTGCCTGAAAACAAGCAACCAGCCAGCTAGCTAGCCAGCTACCTTCCCCCACCCTCTCCCCACATACCCCCTCCCCAAACTGGAATTTACTCTTTGCTTCCTGCTCACTCTGCACTCCATGCTCATTGGTGTTTAGATCCAGTTAGAGCCGTCTCCATTGGCTTCTGTGACTTCTCATGGTCAAGACCAAGAGATCCCCACGACCACTGCCCCCACCTCTGTCTCGAAGGTGAAAGCACTCATTTCCGAGCATGGCCTTGGTTTTGTTCCAGCCGCCAGCTGACATCACGGCGGGGTGCAGCCGACATGGCTGCAGAGTGCGGTGGGCTAAAGCCGCGCCCCCTCTATCTTAATTAACCGCAGATGGTGGGCGGCACGCAGCAAGAAAGCACCAGAAGCGTAAAACAAAAAAACCAAAACCAAAAACAGAGTGTGACAGGCACAGAGAAAAAGAGCAGGCTGCTGACAAGAGATCTGGACCTAAGTAAACAATCAGCCCTCGGCAGATTGGGGGGAAGGCAAGTTCCTAGCTTTATAAACGCGGACTACATTCCATTGAAGCTGCTTGCACATCCAAGGGTGTCGCCAACCAATCCCAGGGAAGTGATGTGGGCAGAATACAACAATCCCGCTCACTGTCACAAATGCCCCGTCATCACAGTGCACCGCATGGGACGTGACTGGGTCCCATTTTCACGGCTCCCAAAGTGACAGGAGGAAGCCCTGGGGGCATACTGGTTACTGGCTGGGCTGATGACCAAGGGGTCAGCGGGACAAGACCATCAGCTGCTCCGATGGAGAAAGACATCGTTTTTGACTCCCATAGAGTTATGGGTCGCAGAACCCCACCGGTGTGGTCTTACCCTCCCCTAACCCTACAGGTGGCTAAGAGTCAGAACTGACTCCATGGCGGGGGGGGGGGGGGGGGGGGTGGGGGGGGGTGAGGGGCTTGGCTTTTAGCTTAAGAGGAATACCAAGACAGAACTCGATCAGTTCTCTCCTGAAGGAGTTGAACTGTCAGCACAGTAACTGCCCAAGGGACAGCCCAGAGCCCGGGCTACAGGTCCTCGGAGCAGGAAGACCTTACCCCTCACCTACGGCCAAGGAGCACATTTAAGGAAACCTGAACCAAGCAAGGTACTCAAGCCACGCGGGTCAACTCTGAACAGCAAACAGGTGACCTAGGACACCGGGCAGAGAATGAGCAAAGTGAAGGGGGAGCAGTCGGGGCTCATCGAGGGCCTAGCAATGATCTGGATGACAAAGAGACACATTCAATAGGGGAAAGAACATTCTTTCAACACATGGTACACGGGAACAACTAGGTGTCCATATACGCAAAAGAGTTCGTAACTAAAAACGCATCACAGTCGAGAGAGAGAAACTAAGGAGCACTTTGAGAAATCATAGACATCAAGTTTCATGATGCTGGATTAGGCAGCGCAGTCTTCGATACAGCTTTAAAAGCTAAGTCGTGGAAGGAAGGAAGGAAGGAAGGAAGGAAGGAAGGAAGGAAGGAAGGAAGGAAGGAAGGAAGGAAGGAAGGAAGGAAGGAAGGAAGGAAGGAAAGATGAGACAATTACGAACAATGAACTACATCGGAATCAAAAGCTTTCGTGCTTTAAATACATCAAGAATTTGAGAAGATCATACTCTTGGAATAATAATAACAAACGATTGGTGAGTAGGTACATAGGTAAACACACGTGTTAAATAGGTGAGGGAGGTCATATGAGAGTATACTTGAGTACATATATGAAGGGGCTTCAAGAAGTTGATGGAGAAAGTCCATTATGTCTGAATTCCATAAACTTCTTGAAGCCCCTTCAAATAATAGAGCACCAAGGAGGCACAGGCTCAGAAATGATTTAGAACCAGGATCGAACCACTGGCCCTGAAGTCTGGGGGAACATCTAGGTCAACTGGCAAAACACGTTTCATAAAGAGACTGTTGTACATCCTTGTCTAGTGAGCAGCGTCTGGGGCTTGAGAACTTGCAAGCAGCCATTTAAGGAGCAACTAAATCTCTTCCAGATTGAAGCAAAGGACAATGGAGACAACCAAAGGACGAGTGGTCCATATGAACCAGAGCCGCCTCTTCCCCGAGACAAGCACTAGAAGGTACCCAGCCCCCACTCCCGCCCACTCTCACCAAGACAAGAGAAGGTTCCAGTTAGAATGGGTAAAATAGAATAACAAAACCTCACCAGACTCACTGACACTTCATACAGCTTTCCTCTGATTCGTTCATGCTTCTCCCCCCTCCCCACCCCGCCCACTATCATGACCCCAATGCCACCTTACAATTCTGGCTAGCCCAGAGCATGTCCCTGGGTACAGATAAGAGCTGGAAACACAGGGAATCCAGGACAGATAAATTCCTTGGGACCAATATTGAAAGTAGCCATACCAGGAGAGGAAGGGGAAGGTGGAGGGAGAAAGGGGAAACCGATCACAATGGCCTAACTATAACCCCCTCCCAGGGGATGGACAACAGACAAGGGGATGGGAGGAGACACTGGACAGTGCAACACATGAAAAAATAATTTGTAAATTATCAAGGGTTCATAAGAGAGGGAGGGAGAGGGAAGGAGGGTGGGGAAAAATGAGGAGCTGATACCAAGGGCTCAAGTAGAAAAAAAAATGCTTTGAAAACGATGATGGCAACATATATACAAATGTATTTGAGACAATAGATGTATGTATGGATTGTGATGAGTTGTACAAGCCAATAAAATGATTTTAAAAAACCTCACCAGACTCACGGGTCTGAAAGAGACGGAAGTAACCCTTGAGACTCTTACCCCAAGATATTCTTCTGAGTTGAACCTCAAGACAGTCCTGGAGTCTGTCTCTCAGGGAGGGAGAGAAGGAGAGAGAGGGAGGGAGAGGGAGAGAGAGGGAGGGAGAGGGAAGGAGAGGGAGAGAGAGAGACCTATACAATGAGCAATAACACCTGTTAGTAATGTGCTCATTAGAACCAGCCATGAGACATGAAAAGAAGCATCATTTTCTAAAAATCAAAAATGAGAAGGCAGCTAGGACCAAGGAAACAGGCTGGATGAAAACAAGGTCCCTGGGAGGAAAGTGTGGGTCCTAAAACATGGCAGGGACGGCCACCAACGCTGCAGGACCATTTGTGTAGGGAACTAAGTTTCTGTGTACACTTGCACCTAAAACACAGTAAAATGTTTCTATGGTAGGGGGCAGGAAAAGAGGGAGAGAGACTGATAACAAGTCCACAGAATAAGAGAAAATATTCAAAACTCCGTATCTAGTGAGGGATTTGTATCCAAAATAGAAAACTTCTTACAGCGCAATAATAAAACCTGGTCACATCCACTCCAAGATGGTTTCAATCACAAAGAGAAAACAGGACGTGTGGACAGGAAATTGGAACCCTTGTATATGGCTCGTGGAAATGTAAATATAGAATTTAGAAAGCAATTGGCAGTTCTTCAAAAAGTAGCACATTGGGCTACCTTATGTTCAGCAATTCCACTCCTTGGTATTCACTCAAGAGAAACAGAAACATGTCCACACAAAAGTTATACACATTCAGAGAGCAGCATTGTCCATAACAGTCAAAAAGTGAAAATACACTAAGTGTCCATCAACTGTAATATGGACAAATAAAATTGACTGTATCATTACAATGGGATATTATTCAGCCATAAAAAGGGAGAGAACACTAATACACGCTACAATACAAATGAACATTGAAAGCGTCATGCTAACTATAAAATGCCAATCACAAAAGACAGCATATTATAAATATGAAATACCTTAAAGCACATCTTACCTTGCAAACCTGGTTAGACCAGAGGATGCACAGCGGTGCAGTAGGGATCTGGAAACACAGGGAATCTAGGACGGATGAACCCTTCAGGACCAGCGGTGGGAGTGGTGATACCAGGAGGGAAGGGGGTGTAGAAAGGGGGAACTGATCTTGGGGATCTGCATATAACCTCCTCTCTGGGGGGTGGGCAACAGGAAGTGAGTGAAGGGAGATGCTGGGCAGTGTAAGATAAAATAATTCATAAATTGTTAAGGGTTCATGAGGGAGGGGGCAGCGGGAAGGGAAGGGGAGGGAAAAACTGAAAATGAGCTGATTCCAGGAACCCAAGTGGAAGGCGAACTTTGAGAATGATGCGGGCAACAAATGAATAAGGGTGCTTTACTCAATTGATGTATGTATGGATTGTGATAAGAGTTGTATGAGCCCCAATAAAATGATTTTTAAAAACACAGCTGATTCCATTGATATTATATGATTCCATTGCATGATTTCACTTTATAGTACAGGATTCCAGTGATATGAAATATCTAGCAAACAAAACAAAACAAAAAGAAATATCTAACATATTTATAGGACTCCATTACTATGAACAATCTGAAACCGGAAGTGATTTAGGGGGATCAGAGGCTGGCAGGTGAGGTACTGGACATGCGGAAGGGCTCCCGGTGGGGATGGGGTTTCTCATTGGAGATGAAGATAGTCTGAAATTAGACTATGGTGGGACGTCTGCACCCAACCAAAAAACCCAGCCCATTGGTGCTGAGTTGATTCTGACTTAGAATGTGTGGGTTCGGAGTGTCCATCTTGACAGGAGCAGACGGCCTCGCTTTCCTCTCTCAGAAGGTCAATAGCTCAAGGCTTATCCAAGCACCATCGGGGCTCTGCTCCTCCATGGCTGCACCGCCAGCCCTTAAAAATGCCACAAACACGGACTATCAACCCATCTGACATGGGTAAATCATATATCTCTCAATAAAAGAAAAGGACACACAAAAAATATACAAACTTGATTCCAGGAGATGAAACGCTCTTATAAGTCATCACACACTTTAAAGCTAATTAAACGGAAAGTGAGGAACCAGGAAATTTCTCGGAAACCTACATGTCCCGTCACTTGAAAACAAAACCCAAACCGACAGCCCAGTGCGGTATACGTATTATCTCATCGGGGAAAAGGGGACAAAGGTTTTTTAAGATTCACAAAGGAAATAAACTGCAGATGACTAATAGCTATATAACCAGGAGCCGTGTTAGCACAGGAGTTACATGTTAGACTGCTAGCCACAGGGTCACCAGTTCGAAACTACCAGACGCTCCTCAGGAGAAAGATGAGACTTTCCACTCCCATGAAGAGTAAGTCTTGGGAACCTACAGCGGCAGTTCTACCTGTCCTATAGTCACAGTTCTCAACCTGTGGGTCGAACGACCCCCAACAATAGCAGAATTACAGTGTTGATGCAGCAACGAAACTGATTTGATGGTGGGAGGGTCACCATGACATGAGGAAGTACAGGAAAGGGCCGCAGCATTAGGACGGTTGAGAACCACGGTCCTATCATGTCACTATGAGTTGGCATCAACGTCAGTGCTTATGGTTTTAATAGGTAGATAATAACTCATCCTCAATATTTAATTGCTGGTTGCGCCAGTCATCTCGGTTTCGAATCTCTGATGAAAGGATGGGAGGTGGGGCAGCTTCAGCCGCTGTGGCGGCTGTTCTCCAGCTACAGCCGCTTTAGAAGCTTGTTAAGGGAGCGCAGGCGGAGATCGCTGGCTGCGCTCGCTCGCTCGCTCTGCTCAGGACTGCCCAAGGTAGGCTAAGCATGTGAGGATGCTCCCCGCCGCAGAGGCCACTTGACTCCTCAGAAAGCTTTGTTTAAAGAGAAAATCCATTATCACCAGACCCATTTCTTTATCGAATGGCTTAATGGATTTCCTGTACTTGGATCTATGCCTCAGCTGTCCTTCCTTCTCAACCAAAGCAAGAAAGAAGCCTGCGAATCAGTTCCAGAATGCCATTTCTACAGCACCAATAGGTGAAGAACACCTCATGCAGATCCATCACCGAGACTCGGAGAGCCTCCTCAAGTCTGCTCCCGTGAGCATCGTCCCGAAGTTGGGCTGAAGAACAGCTTCCCCGGCAGAAGCTAAGAGTGGAGACTCTCTTTCTGTAGGAAAACCAAGGCTGGACTCAGTCCCCAGCCCAGCCCAGCACGCCTCTAATGACGTCCCTCCAGTCTTTGCTGAAGAGGCTTTCCGTTATATGATCAGAACTTAACGACATCGAAATAGTTACACATGTCCTGGCTGAGAGGGACTGCGATTTGCAGCAAGCAGTTAGAATGGGCCAAGCTCTTAAAAGCAGAATCATGTCTTATCTGAGCAGAATGAAGCCCTGGAGGCGCAACTGCCACAGCCTTTGATCAAGTTAATCAGCTACAGCATGAGCTGTCCACAGAAGAGTTACTTCCGATTGTCTCCACTGCTTCTGGTGAGTGAGTGAGTGAGTGAGTGAGTGAGTGAGTGAGTGAGTGAGTGAGTGAGTGAGTGAGTGAGTGAGTGAGTGAGAGAGACAGACTCCAGCTGGTCCACCCTTCTTCGGTTCAAGGAGTCCGTTAGCTGATCTCAAGGTCGGCTGCAGTTGGAGATGCTTCCTGAGAAATGCAAGGAACTGGAAAGAAAGGGCTCTTCCAGCTAAGGCTTGTCACATCAAGACAGAAACTATTACTTAAGAAGAGAAAGAACAACAGCTTGTCAGTGACTGCGTGAAAAAGTTTCATGAAACCAATGCTCTCGTGTCCAAAATGACAGCGGCACTGTCAGGGAAGCGTGATAAACTGATTCAGCACCAAGAGGAGATCTCCACCCTCCAGTCTCAGATAGCAGACCTGCAGCACCACAAGCGGAAAGAGTGTGATTGAGACGGAACAACTAAGACTTCACCCACAGCGTCCAAGGATGCTCAAAGTCAACAAACGATGGAGCTGCATGGATGTCTCCGAAGGCTCCCGGACCAAGCAGAAATGAAGGAACTCCGCAGCGGAACTGGACCTGCTGCCCTTCCCTACTTCTCCCAGTCCTATGGAGATTTTCCTGGGGAATCTCTGGCAGCTGAGATTGAGGGGAATCACGCGTAAAAAGTTCACTTTGGATGAGACCTCTTCTCTCTTTCAACAAAAGGTGCAACAAAACGGGTATTTGATACCGTCAAGGTTGCCAATGACTCGCGAGCGGTCTGTCCCCTGCCCAGCTCTGCTCCCTGTCCCAGGCTCCAACTGTTCGGGGGTCATTATGACAGCAAAGCATTTGGAGTCAGGTTTCCAGCTGAGGACATAGTGCTTTGGAAGCAGGGCCACATCTCAGAGCAAGGTGCTGGGAACGCTGAGATGGGTCAGCCAGGACGCCCCAGAGATGGTGATCTGGCTACAGCACTGCATGGCCTTCGTCTGTGTCGACAGAACTACTGATGTGAGAAGCCGTTCTTTGCTCATGCATGGGAGCGAAGAGCCAAGTTCGAGCTGACCAAGAAGAAGTTGGCAGTGGCTGCACCAGTCCCTCAGAAAGCACTACTCTGTCTCCACCGCTCAGGGAAGATGGACCTCAGCAGGGCCAGCTGCCCTCCGGGTTTTATGCCAGAAAAACTGCAAATTGTCAAGCCCCTGGAGGATCACAAACACTACTCCATTGACAGCAGCTTGGTCAACCAAACCTGGGAACCCTTGACCCGCCACCAGGTGTCATCACTAAAGACTCTCAGATTTGGAAGAGGATGGAGAGGGAATCACTTTCCAAGTTCAGCCCCTGCTTCAAGTGGAGCAGAAACCTTCAATGTCCGTGCCAGTGATATGGGATCTTCCTTCCACCTGTTACTTCAGCAGTTGCAGCCCAAACCCAGGAAAGTGTCGTTCGTTAACCTGACACTCACCTTCACCACCTGTAGGATACTGCATCCTTCTGACATCACTCAGGTCACCCCCAGGGTGGGAAACAAAGATTCCTCCCAAGTTATCTCCCCCAAATATATGCCAAAGTGAGCTGCTTGCAGCACATGGTAAATGACTACACTCGGAGGTCAACAAAAAGTAGGTCGGAGTCATTCTCCCTAAGGGTTGTCAGTCATCTAGAGGAACCACACTGTCTGTCCCACCCTAAGCAGGGCCCACTCCCTTCTGATAAAGATCATAATAGACTGTTTCCTTGTAGGAGAACCCAGGGAGGTCAAGTTCACCCACGGTGACCAAGGTTAGGCCGCTATCATGAATCCAGGGTCCACCATCTTGTCACATGTAAAGGGTTAGTCCCTCCCCTTCCTATCATGTGGACACCCCTAGTTCATCCCCTTCCTGTTATGCCTATGCCCATTTTATATCCCCCTATTGCTTATACTGCTTACTGTACAATCCCTTCCTGTGACGTATGTCTTTGCATGCAATTAGGAGGCAAGCACACCCCAAAGATTATATAAGCCTTGGTTAGCAATAAATCTCTCTCTCCCTCCCTCTCGTGTTCCATCTCCACGGTACCAGAGAGGAGACTGAGGTGAGCATGCTACCATGAAATTCACCTTCGCACTTTGAATCTCAAGCACATGCCTCTGAAAATGTCTTGGACTCAAGACCAGCTGAAACATTCCTCCAGGAGATGTACGGCCTGATGTTGACCAGCTGAAGATGAACTTGGTGGACAGGCTCAAGAGACTGGGATAGGCAGAGTGGTCACGAGCCCCCATGCCCAGGAGAAAGGAAGAAGCCAAGAGGCAGAAATTAGTCTTCAAAACCTGACTCTGCTGTTTAAATTCGGGGAGCAATATAGTAGGAGGATTGAGGAGGAACCAGATTCTTCCAGTCATGATGGGTGGGTTTGGAACCCCAGCTTGCACATCCTCACCCACAATTGGTGTCGTGAAGGACTGAGGCTCAGCAGGGACCTGACCTCGTGTGGTGGACACGAGGGCAAGTACGTCCTGGGAGGGCTGGGAACGTGCAAAGGGGCAAGCGGAGCTGGAACGCGGGCCTACCGGACCAGGTGTGGTGAGTGAACCTGATCAATGAAGGGACCCTGAGCTTTTGGAGACTCGCAAAGGCAAGTTTACGACACTCCCTTCAGGTAGATTTTCTTATCTTGAAAACAGATCGCGAATAACAAGGCTCTGGAATACTGCAACATACCAGAGATCCTGAACTTGCTAACCCATTTCATGTCAGGTCAGCAAGCTCAAGCAGGGAGAACTAGGACTGGAGAGAGAAAGAGAGAAAAGAAACAATTAGTTGCCTGCAGCCATGGGGTAAACTGTTACTGAGACAAGTCATCAGAAGGTGACGGTTTCCTGTGTGGGTGCCCCATCTCTGCAGGTACGTCACAGCATTAGCAGGAACTCTTACCTTGTGCACAAAATCAGAAGGGGAGACACCCCTTTTCTTACGTCTTGGGCCTTGAGCTTCCAGGAGCATAAATACCGCCCAAACCCCTTTTGTATTTGCAGTGAATGAAGGCATCTGGCTGTTTTTTAAAATGTGTATTTTTATACAGCCTGCGCGCACACACACGCACGTGCACACACACACGCACGTGCACACACACACACACACAACGCGGGTGGGCAGTGGGCCTGGGAGAGGCTTAAAGAAGAAAGAAACTGGGGTTACAGGGAGCCCAGGAAACTCATTTCCGGAGTATTTCCTTTGGTAAGCACAGTGGCCAAGAAGTATGACCATAGTTAAATGGCATTCAAATATCCTTGGAGGCTTCTAGGAATTAAACCAGAAGTTAATCAATAGGAACTAGGGAATGTTGTCTATTTATCTATATAAAACTTTTATATGGAATGCTGATTGCAAGGAAATATTTCCCAAAGAATGCTATGCATACTTTTAATGAACAATGACATGTGTTTGCACAAAAATTCTCAGGCACATTAAATTATAAATAAGATTTTATAAAAAGAAAGTATCGGAGGTACCTTTAAATATTTATAAGGATATCTATACTACACAGTATTTGTTGGAAAACTAATTCTCATAAATCATTAATAGGGTGGATTAAAAGTGAATTACTGTCTTTTATGTACTACACATAGAAACAAGGGGGAAAAAAGACATTCAACCAGGTGTCCAGAGTGGCTGCCCTTTCAGGGATGCAGAGAAATACAAGGCGCACGGGAGATTGCATCGTGTTATGTACACTTTGGTAGTTGAATTCCTCCTCAAATTAGCAATTGTTATTTCTAAAGGCCCCGCCCCATCTATCAGTTTGTCACATCACTGGGTGGCTTACATATGGCTACGACACTGAAAGCTGAGCCACCAATATTTCAAAGCCCTGTAGGGCCACCTGTGGCAGTCGGATTTCAGCAGAGCCTCCAGACCGAGGCAGACCAGGAGGAAAGGCCTGGTGATCTACTTGTGACAATTAACCAACAGAAAAGCCCTTCGGAGCACACCAAAATACCGTCTAATACAGTGCTGTAGAGGAACTCTGGTGGCCAGTGGTTACACTTTGGGCTGCAATTCAGAAGGTTAGCAGTTGGATACCACCAACCGCCCTTGGGGGGAAGACTGGTCTTTCTATTCCGATAGAGTTACAGTCTCGGAAACCCACAGGGGCAGGTCTTCCTCGTCCTGCAGGGTCCCTACGAATCCACATGGACTCAGTGGCAGTGAGTTTGTTTCTTTCTTCCTTTTTAAAAATAGTGCCGGAAGGTCAGGAGGGGCTGGAAAGTTAGGTTAGGAGGCAGTCAAAATACATAGTGATCACCATGAACGCAAGCATTTCAATGATGATGTTGACAGTACAGACCTGGGCATCATTTCCTACTGTTGCATATGATGAGGTTGCCATGGTCAAAGCCAACTCAATGCCAACAAAACAATTTCTAAATTCAGAGACAAGGAAACTCTGAAAACAATACATGCACCCCAAAGCTTCATAAAGAAGGAATTGTGAGGTACCACCTATTCTGTACCAGTGGTCCTTAAATTTTACAATGCATTAGAATCACCTGGGAAGCATGAAAATTCCTCAAATGTTCAAGGCCACACCCACCTTACACACGTTACATCAGTCTTCTAGGGGGCGTAAGTAGTCATCAATCCTTTTAAAAACTTCTAGGGTCCGTGGTCTAATCTGCACGTGAAAGTTGGACCAGGAAGACCGAAGGAGGAAGGAATAAGCAAGACCAAAGAGGAATCGATGCAGTTGAATCATGGTGCTGGTGATTGATATTACAATAATATCACTAAATGGGCTGCCAGAAGAACAAACGTCTGTCTGGGAAGAAGTACAGCCAGAACGCTGCTTAAAGCCAAGGCTGGCTGGTGAGACTTTGTCTCATGTACTTTGCACATGTTGTCAAGAGAGACCAGTCCCTAGAGAAGGACATCTGGCTTGGTAAAGTGTGGAAGGCCCTCAATAAGATGACTTGACAGTGTGGCTGCAATAATGGACTCGAATGTAAAAGCCACTGTGAGGCTGACACAAGACCAGGCAGTGTTTCAGGACTGCCATGAGTAGGTACCGACCCACCGACACAGAACAGCAGCACCGTCATTCCCACAAAAAGGCAAGTGGACAGTGAGCCAGGAGAGCACATGGACCTCAGAGGTCCTTAGGTGCAAAATGGGGCAAAAACACTCATCAACTGACTGTGTGAATGCATGTTTTAACAGAATAGTCTGAGTGTGCACACTTTCACGTGCTCGTGTTCCCAACCTGGGCACGGCGGTAGGCACAGGGAGAGCAGGCTATTCGGTTGTGGGAGGTTACCACAGAACACTCCAGAAGCAGCAGCAAAGGAATATTCTCCCGTTCGTCAGAGCAGGAGGAAGTGCCCTGGCTGGAGGGCAGACCCTCCCCTATGGAAGTTCAAAGACACCTGGAGCGGACAGATTCTACAATGGAGAAGGGGGCCTGTCTATTTTCTGTGTAGTCTCCATCTCCCAAGCAGCAGCCTCACAGACAGATCTGTGTACACGTACAGGCCATCTGTGGCAATAGATCAACAACGGGACGAGATCAGAGAATGGGCTCTGGGTCCAGAAGGTCCACGATGCAGACCAGTCTCTACCACTGACTTCTATGGCAGTGGAGACGTTCTCTGAGGGCCAGGAGGCTTCTGCTTCCACATCTGCAAAGAGGTCTGCTCTGGATGAGTTTGAGACGATTTTCCAACTCCCACATGTCCCTATGACCCTCCATGGGCTCTGTGATCTTCCACGTCATAAAGACTCCCGTTGCAGCTGAAACTAGAAGCCAGTTGAGTTTTGACCATGAATTTGATCTCACTCAGCTGTGAGAATTCCCCGGACAGTACTACGGAAAGAAGGAAAATGGGAATTGCCTCACAAATGCAGACAATTCAAGAAGTTGACAAGAGGGACCGGAGGACTCCTTCCCTGCCCCTCCTTCCCATTGCTTCCCGCTTCTGACAAAGCCCCCACCGAGCACCACCCCTTCAGATTGTTCCCAGGAGATGCCAACTTCGAAAAGCAGCATCTCAACTAATGTTGAAGGAAATGCCAGGCAATAGAGCCCCTCTGGAAAACAAGTGGGAAATATGTACCAAGATGCCGAAGCGTTTTAGACCATCTGGCTCATCACCCCCCTGGTGGAAGTATCAGGTACGTACAAAAACCACTGAGCATAAATACTCACTTCAGAAATGTAAATATCCATCAGAGAGCGAGAGGGAGGGAGGATTAAAAAAACACTGATACAATGGCCTTAACATGTTAAGTTCTTCAAACAAACTGGGAATGGTTCGTGATCTAACAGCACATTACAAAGGTGGGGACAGAGAAGGGTGTGGTCTCAGGTGGAGTGAGAATTCTCCTGGAATCCAGAGGTTGAGGGATCCACTTGACAGGTAGGAAGATTAGGGGGGAAAAGGGTTGTCTCCACCGAATGTCTACAGCAGACCAAAATTAGACGGCCATGCCAAAATAGTGGGTTTGCAGAGAAATCAGGCACATATCATTGCCCCTGTGGGGATGATTCAAAGCTGGGGATGCTCAGGCCAAGGTCACCTAGACACAGGTAGAGGTCAATGTGGGCACACACAGGTGCCTGAACGCAACCACTAAGAATGGCCAATATGCTCAACCACACCCCACACGCCCCTCACCCCACCTGCTAAGCGGGGATAGGAGGGGATGGATAGCACGGACTGGGGCAGGCCGCTGCGTCCCTCCTTCAGGATCTCTCCTGTGTGTGAGGCGCGTGCATGCGGGCCCCTCAGGGCTTTGCCCTCGCTCTTCTTTCTCAGTTCTGGTCTGCTCTTTTGGTTCTGTGGGCTCCACCTCCCAGCCATTTTCAACATGGTTTTCTCGACCACAAACTTTCCCTCGGCCCCTGCCACGCAGCCTGGCACACTCTGCAGAGACAGGGGTGCTATCTGACACCGTGCTCCCTTCAGCTTCCCTGTCCCTCCTCCTAAGAGGTACTTGGATTCACAAGAGTGCATCCGCAGCAAGAACTCTTCCTGAGAGGAGAACCAAGAACAGGGGAACCACCCTAGACACCTAACACACTCCAGCCATTGCCTTGAGGCCTTCTATTCAATCGTGGGCAGACTGTTCTCGTGAAGTCAGACAACAGCCTTCGGAAGAATTCTCGTTACACAGCTGGTTTTGAGAAGCAGAGCTCTGCCATGGAGTTAAGAGAAGGTGGGTGGGCTCGTCCGGGTTGACTAGAGAAATACTCACGCATGATTGTGTAAGAGAGAGCTTTATAGCATAGAAATTGCATATTGAAAATCTCTCCTGCCCAGTCCAGATTAAGTCCCTAAGTCCACTATTAGCCCATATGTCTGACAGTAGCCTATAAATTCCTCTTCAGATTCATGCAACACATGCAATGATGCCAAGTGTGGTAAGATCACAGTCCGGTGAGAGGAAAGTCTTGTGGATCCAGTGGCATCTCAGCGCTGCTGCGGGTCTCCACGTGGCTCCTCAACAAGGTGAAGCAGAAAGAGTGGCCCTCCTCCAGGTAGGAGGAGAGGGAATGGCCAGAATCCTCATGAGAAGGTCACGCCCATCAGGAGGCATCATCAGGCTGTGACCTGATTGACAGGCTACACTCCGTCCCCCCTTCACTCTATCAAGTTGACATGAAATGATCTAACTACCCCAGTGGGGTATAAGAATCTTGGGAACACTTCCACTCGCTAGGTAGAAGTGTTGTCCAATTTTAAAACCATATATTAAACAAACGTCAATTTATGTTACTGACAAAGTAATTTTTAGTTGATGGCTAGGACATAGGAAACACATACATAAACCCTAAAAATAACTGAGGGGGAAAAAGTCAAAAAGCTAATTTCTCTTTCAATAATGGGATATCCAAAAATTCCACAAGAAATAGCTTCTATACAACAATGAAAGAAATCCTCTCTCTGAGTGGCTGACATCATTTACTGCGCTCAAAGTCAAAGGGCCACGTGGTTTCCATTTTGGAGTCTCTGTTTTTGAGGGTTTCCCCTTAAATAAACAAGACAATCAGAACAGGTTTCAAAACTGCTTTATCATCTAGATCAAGTAGAGAAGTGGAACTGAAGTGACAAAGGTTTGTGCCTGGTTACTAAACCAACCACGTGTGGTAGTTACATAATCTGTTGTCAATTTGAGAGGACTAAGAGTGAAGGGGTGGAGTCTAGCCTGTCGATCAGGTCTTAGCTTGAGGACCTCATTTGGAGACACTGAGGAGATAACTAGTTTGCTGAAGGCGAGACATACTCATTCCCTGAGAGACTCTCTACTGACAGGACACTCGGAGCTATGCTGATGGCAGCCAGAGCCCTGGAGCTAGAGGAGCCACGTGGAGACCCACACCAGCACCGAGATGTTTACACCCCCACTGGATTCCTAAGACTTTCCACCCACTGCCCTGTGATCTTCCTGCATTTGACCTCATTGCATGTGTTGCGCAAGTCTGAAGAGGAATTTATAGATTGGTATAGTACATATGGGCTAATATCAGACTAATGGACTTGATCTGGACTAGGCTGGGATGTTTTCTCAATATTCAATTGCTCTTGTATATAAATCTATTTCTCATACAGTTATGAGTGTGCTATGAATGTGTGTCTCTAGTCTTACTGGACTAACACACCACGGTTCAAAGCCACTCAGCAAGGCCGTAGAAGAAAGAGCTGACAATCTGCTTCCGTAAGGATTACAGGCAAGAAAACCCTACAGGGTACAAGTCCACTCTGTAATGCATGGGGCTGTCATGAAAACAGAAAATCCTGCGTGTGTATGTGGAGATGGGGAAACCCAGACGTCTCACACAAGGAAGGGAGAATGAGAATAGCAATCTCAATGACATTCTATGCCATGATGTCATGCCCTGTAACAGTATTGTGTTAGTCCAGGTAGACTAGAGAAACAAAATCATTGACACACATATGTGTGTAAGAGAGAGCTTTATATCAAAGAGCAATTGTGTATTAAGAAAACATCCCAGTCCAGATCAAGTCCATATTAGTCCATATGCCAAAATACTAGTCCATAAATTCCTCTTTAGACTCATGCAGCACATGCACTGATGCTGAATACAGAAAGATCCCAGGCCAGTGGGGGATCCAGTGGTGGTGGATGCATCTCAGTCCTGGTGTGGATCTCCACATGGCCCCTCCGTTCCAGGGCTCTGGCTGCCATCAGAGTGACTTCATGTGGCTTGTCAACAGGAATGTCCAGCAGAGAGTGTCTCCCGGCTCCAAGGAGGAAGACAGGCGTTCCCAGACTCCTCAGGAGAAGGCCATGCCCACACAGAGGCCTCATTGGCTATGACCGGATCAACAGACTAGACTCCACCCCTTGCTCAAGTTGACAGGAGATTATGTAACTGCCGCAAGTATTTTTCAAAGACTGCTTCTCATTTCGTCCTACCTTTTGATGGCTTCCTAATAGACTCAAAGAAACTTGGGAAAGCAGTCCAAATGGAAAGTAACTAATGCTGTTAACAAGCAAACCACAGGAAATGGACTTTTCTCATCAAAGACAAAAGGGTGCACGACAAACGCTAACGAAGTCTAGTCCAAGATGATGTGCAAGGGCTACAGAGCTACTTTAAAGAACATGAGCCTTTGTCCTCATTCCCAGAGTATGCATTTTGCATTTAGGAAAAACAGGACCTTGAAGCAGTATCCAGAAAACAAAATCTTCCCACTAGCAGTGGGGAACAAAATATTATAAATAAACAGAGCAAGATGGTAGTAAATAAAGCTAATCGCTATCAGTGGAAATGGAATGCAAGAAATTCCACCATGAAAATGCAAGGTCACATTTTTAAATTATCCCAGGCCCACAGTTCCAAGTTCTAGGCACTAATCACCAACCGTATTAATGCACAAATTTTCACGAGCACAGGCCATGCTGATCTTGGTTCCTTACCATGGTGGTTTCCATGGTTTGAGCCCAAATGGTACAACACTGTCAGTCCTGACTGTGTCTACAGGAGCATCAACTGGTGAAGCATGTCTATGCAAGTAACTGAAGCAGGCTGGGTTTCCTTTTAAGCACCGTCTTAAACAAGAAGACGATCTTCACAGTAAAAATGGGAACAAATTCCATGGAGGCAACTTCAAGGCAGGGG
This sequence comes from Tenrec ecaudatus, assembly GCF_050624435.1. Classification (NCBI taxonomy): domain Eukaryota; kingdom Metazoa; phylum Chordata; class Mammalia; order Afrosoricida; family Tenrecidae; genus Tenrec; species Tenrec ecaudatus. The sequence goes on from NC_134542.1 coordinate 80,606,613, forward strand.
ATGTAGACTTGATCCTGAAGAGAGAGAGAGACAGAGACAGAGAGATACAGAGAGAGCGAAAAGTGTGTGAGTGAGTGAGTGAGTGAGTGAGTGAGTGAGTGAGTGTGTGTGTGTGTGTGTGTGTGTGGCGGTCAATACACATTGCCAGCCCTGTACACACAAGAGTACAGTTACCTCAGTGTTGCCAGCAACAGTGCTAGTTTAAAATAGCTGGATATTTTTAAATCCAGTGCACGTTCACAACCATATGTCAACTATTTTTATAGGCAGGTAGAACATTCAAGGCTCTGGCTAAGTTTTCAGCAATATAGTCTAAACAGAAATCTGCGTGTGTTAGACAGTCGGGTGGAATGTGGGGAGAGAGGGGGTTTGTAGTCTGATGTATTCAAAGTCACTGCTGTTTTTAAGCAATCATCTTTGACCTTGACTTTTCTCTTTGAATTATAATTACCCAGCTTCTGAAGTCAAGTTAGCGTCACGAGATGCTAATTCGTTGTGTAAATCTGTATGGCACACGAGTGCTTACTCAGTTACCATTTGGATGGAAAACATCTAATATGAAGGACATTTCCTCCAATCCATTATAAAGTCAAATGTGTTGGTTCCGCACCCCTTTCCTTCCTCCCACCTCCCCTTCTCCCCTGTCCCCTAGGAACCACTGGTCCTGTTATTTTCATCTCCAAAACATTTATCCTGCCTATCTATCTAGATAAACATGCAAATACATTAATAAGCACAAAAACATGGCAAAGCCAAATAAAACAACAAAGGAAGTCAAGACCAATAAAATAACAACAAAACAAAAACAACAACGAAAAGAAAGCCACTGACAAAAAATGGAAAGGCCAGTTTGTTGGCCTTTACTAGTGTTTTCCATTTGAATCTGCTGGGTGCCACACTCTATCTCCAAAGTCTGTTTTCTGGTATCCCCCAGGGATTTCATCACTTTGCTCCGCTTGATGCTCTGCTTACATGCTCTTAGTGTTTCGCCCCAGCGTGATTGGGTCAGATTGCAAACCCAAATGAAGGCCGAACATGATGGTGGGATGAAAGTAAAAGGAAATAGAGGAAAGAACCAGGAGGCAAAAAAAGGACATTTATAGAGGTTTAAATATAGGCATGCCCATTTGTAAATATACATATAATGAGAGTGGAATAGATCTATATACTTAGATCTATATGTTAAGAATTAGCAGAATGACATTGGGCTTTGACCCAAGCACTCCCTCAACAAAAGGACACTTTGTTCTAACAATCCAGCACTCTGTGATGCTCACCTTCCTGACACAATCACCGAAGGCAAAATGGGTGCATAAGTAAATGTGGTGAGGAAAGCTGATGGTGCCCGGTTATTGAAAGATATAGCGTCCAGGGTCTTAAAGGCTTGAAGATAAACAAGTGGCCATCTAGCTCAGAAGCAACAAAGCCCAAATGGAAGCACACCAGCCTGTGTGAAAATGAGGTGTCGATGGCATTAGCTACCAGGCATCTAAGGCCCAACACAATAATTTTACCCAAGGTGAATGGTGGGTTGTGGTGGAGTGGAGACCCAATGCCAATCTATAGACAATTGGACATCCCCCTACAGAGGGGTCACAGGGAAGAGATAAGCCAGTCATGGTGCAGTATAGCACCAATGAAACACAAATTCCCTCTAGTTCTTTGGTGCTTCCTTCCCCCATTATTATGACCTCAATTCTACCTTACAAATCGGATTAGACCAGAGCATGCATATTGCTACAGATAAGAGCCCGCAACACATAAACAGATAAACACATACAGATAAAGCCCCCAGGGCCAACAAGGACAGTAGGGATACCAGGAGGACTAGGGGAGGGTGGGGGAGAAAGGAGGAATGGATCACAAGGATCAACCTACAAACACTCTCTCAGGGGGATAACAATAGAAAAGTGGGTGAGGGGTGACGGAGGACGATATAAGATATGAAAATAATAATCTGTAACTTATCAAGGGTTCATGAAGGAGGGAGGGCGGGGAAGGGAGGGGGAAAATATGGGGAGCAGAGATCAGGGGCTCAAGTGGGATGATAATGTTTGAACATGGTGGCATATGTGCAAATGTGCTTGACACACTGGATGAATGTATGGGTTGTGATGAGATGTAAGAGCCCCCAATAAAAGTATTTAATAAAAAAAATAATAAAAAGTTAAATGTCGCAGAACTTTCCCAAACTAGGCGCTGTCGACCCCAACTCGTGGTGACCCTACGTGTGAGAGCCAGAGTGCTGCATGGGCTTGCTGGGCCTCTCCTCCCAAGCACCTCTGGGTGGACTGGCTCCTCCATCTTTTCAGCTGGCGGGTGGGCACAGAAAAATGAATGCCCACGAACAATTCATCTCGTTAGGCCTTGCAAACAATTTACAAAAAGATAGCTCTTGTGGGAGGAAAACAAATACATTGAGATATTTCTCAAGACCAAAGACACCTAATTTGGGCCAGAATACATGAGCAGATGAGGTGGAGTGATGGATTCTGTGCCTACATATATGTACTGCCGTGTGGCCTCGCTGAGACCCCTGCTGATAGACACACCTCCCGTGTTTGTTAGGCCATTCGTAAACACCACGAAAACAGACCTGCCATCTGTTATTAGTAATAAAGCTGTGCCTGAAGTATCCCCCTAGGGTCTCTCCAAAGTATTCTGTAGTCCTACTATCGCAGCAGCATCAATTGATTGACAGCAGTCTTTTCTAACATAGCACTGTACAGCAACCACGTTTCTAGGCTGGCAGGGCGCCCAGCTCAAAGATGGTGGCCAGGCAATCACCAGTCTCCCCCATCAGGCTCCTAACAGGGCTGGCTGCATGTCCCATTCCAGGGCTCCAACCACTCGTTTTTCCTATCCTGGGCTTTCTGCCAGGGCATCCACATATCAGAAACTCACCTGTTCAGATTTCACTGAGTCAGCCATGACTGAGAGGTTTGGACAAACCCTGACTCTAAGGGCTCCCCTTTTGTGTAGGAGCCAGGCACGTACCCCCTGCATCACCAGGGTTCCGCATACGACAGGAAGGGAAACTGTCCAACAGTGGATGAGAGCTAACATTCTGAGCACCAGAAAGCTACAGGCTTCAGGTGGGAGCCCTAAATCCATTTTTGAGTCTCTACATAGACCCAGTCTCCACTGAATACTTTATCACCACTGATGTAAACACACTGGATTGCCGACTGGAGAGCTACCCACCGGGGCAGTTCTGCTCTGTCCTATAGGGTCACTACGACCAGCATTTACTTGATGACAGTGCGCTGGGTTTCTTTCCAAGAGCACACGTAGAATCTTGAGACTAGCCATGATCCTCAAAAGAGGCCCTTTAAGGATCCAGGATTTATCTCCCTCTCTGATATCAATAAAATGTACATCTCCCCTGCCCCCAGGCATCACACCTAGGGAGTTCACAGACATACTACTTCAAGGAAAAGTGGCATGGCTGGTGATAAAAATGAAATGCTGTGAGCATTTTTCACAAGAAGGGAGTGATTAAAATGGGATGATATGGCCAGAGGCAGTGTGGGAACAGGCCTTGCAGGAAGGGAAGAAATCTGACAAAGAGCTACAGGGGTGGGGGAAGGTCCAAGGGGGAAGAGGGCATTCCAGGACTTTCCCCAAATACTGATAAGCAGGTCACATCCCTTTGCACAGGAAATCACTTCATACCAAAATCGCTTCCAAGTTTCAACTAATGATTGTAAACAGTGCTGTCCAACTAAGATTATTCTAGCAAAACAGAAGATTTTAGACAGTGACCAACTCATAGCATCGTTTCTAACATCAAAGTTCTAATTAGTTTTCTTCTTAAGTTTACAACCACATAAAACTGAATTATTCACTAAATGGCCATCCAGTAAGTCATATGGACATCGCCAGTAAAACAAGCATTTTAAAAATCACAAACACAAACACCCGTTTCACAGCCCCAGGGAAGATTTTAGAGCACTGTGCGTTGAGAGAATTCCCTGCACTGCCAAATGACCAGTCAGGCCTCAAATAATCTGCCTTTAATAAACCAATATTCAGCAAGCGTCAAAGAAGATGGAGCCCAGGTATCTGCACTGTAAGATTCTCCTCATGGCTAAAACATGACTTTCTTTGCCTCCTTCAGTAGTGTTAACTGAACAAAGGTGACATAGATAGATCAGGGGTGAGGGAGGAATGGCCCTGGACCGTGAAATCATCAATACCAGCTAACGTCACGTGTCTTACCAAAGAGAAGCAGGCCCAGCCATCACAATAGAACTGAGTTAGTTACGTTTAATCAGACAGAGCAGGATAACTTTTCAGTGGATAATTTTGTATAGCCTGCGAATACTGTCAAAATATATGTTTATTTAAATGGTCCGTGGCAGAACAAAGGTTCTCCACCCCGACATATACGAAGGGAAGCCAAAATATTTTATTACAAGCAATCTATAAGTCCCTTGCCTCCACTTTTTCCATCCCTCTGTTTTCACAAATTTTATAGCAGCTCAAATGCTGGATGATGTAACCATGTCAAGCAAATAAAATACTTAGTCATAAATAAACAGGCTGTCTTCAGATTACACTTGCCTAAAATCATAACCTTTAAAAGCACCAAAATGCATTTGGATTATAGCTTTCTAGCTCATGAAACGGCTCAAAAAGAAAATAAAATTGATGGTTAACGTTAGCATTCACAGGATCTTGAATCTTTGTAAAAGTTGAGCCTAGGCTTTCAAAGCAGATTAAAGAGTTAAACTAAAGGATTGAATTTGCTCAAATTATAATTTTTTTCTTAAGATGTTCTGCTTCAAAGTGGCGAAGAAAGCTGATGGTGCCCGGCTATCGAAAGAAATAGTGTCTGAGGTCATAAAGGCTTGAAGGTGAACAAGCGGCCATCTAGCTCAGAAGCAATAAAGCCCACATGGAAGAAGCACACCAGCCTGTGCGATCACGAGGTGCCAAAGGGACCAAGTATAAGGCATCATGCAAAAAAAATTATATATATATACCATAGTGAACGAAGGGGGAAGTGCAGAGTAGAGACCCAAGGCCCATTTGTCGGCCACTGAAGATCCCCTCATAGAGGGGTTTAGGAGAGGAGATGGGTCAGTCAGGGTGGGATGTAGTACCGATGAAGAACACAGCTTTCCCCCAGATCCTGGATGCTTCCTCCCCCCAACTACCATGATCCGTATTCTACCTTGCAGGACTGGATAGGGCAGAGTTTGTACACTCGTGCATATGGGAGATGGACGCACAGGGAATCCAGGGTGGACGATACCTTCAGGACCAGGGGTGTGAGGGGCGATGCTGGGAGAGTGGAGGGTGAGTGGGTTGGAAAGGGGGAACTGATTACAAGGATCCACATGTAACCTCCTCCCTGGGAGATGGACGGCAGAGAAGGGGAGGGGGAAGGGAGACTCTGGATAGGGAAAGATATGACAAAATAACAATCTATAAATTATCAAGGGCTCATGAGGGAGAGGGGAGCAGGGAGGGAGGGGGAAAAAAAAGAGGACCTGATGCAAAGGGCTTAAGTGGAGAGCAAATGCTTTGAAAATGATTAAGGCAAAGAATGTACGGATGTGCTTTATACAATTGATGTATGTATGGATTGTGATAAGAGTTGTATGAGCCCCTAATAAAATGTAAAAAAAAAAAAAGATGTTCTTCTAGAAATTACTGTAGCAAAGAAAAGCATTCCTCTAAACGATTTCTTCTGAGCATTAGTTTTCTTTTAACTTGTTTTCAACTTGTTTAAATAGCAAAGATATCACTTTCAGGACTAAGGTACTCCTGACCGAAGCCATGGTCTCTTCGACTGCCTCCTATGCATGCTGAAACGGAATCAATAAGGAAGACTGAACGAAGAAGCTGGCATCTTTGAATTAGTGTTGGCCAGCCATGTTGAATACACCAGAAACTTCGAGATTCTAGAAGATGAGTCAACCAGTTCTGAAAGATGCGTAGCTAGAATGATCCTTAGAATCAAGGATGCGAGTCTGTCAGGCGTACTTTAGGTGCAAAGTCAGCGGACGGCAGGGCCTGGAGCAGGACTTCGTGCTAGGTGAAGCAGAGAATCAGAGAGAGAGAGGAGACCCTGAGGGATTGGATCTAGACAGGTTGGGTTGGGATAATGGGTTCTAACACAGGTACCCTTCAGGGTGGCACCGGAGGAGGAAGTGCTTCTTTCTAGAGCATACTGGGTCGCGATGAGCTGCAACAGACTTCAGGACCCCTAACCCCAACAACATAACTTGAAAAACAAAGACAACTGGTTTTAGTAAGCTCCGTGACTTGCTTACCTGGAGACTTCTTGTTGGATCTTGATTGTACCAGGTGGGCCTGTCTCGGCAGCAGGGGTGATGATGGCAGAGACATAGACACACCTTTGGCCAAGCTCACCCTGTAGGTGTCTTCTGCTACCGAAAGGCTGCTAACAGGGAAGTCCCCACCATGGCCAGGAGGAAGGACTGGCGAAGTCTCTGGATCAAAGTCACCTCCTGCAGTGAAGAGATAAGACCTTACGTTAGACCGTCCATTACAGGTAGATCCAAACTTAACTCCTAAGAACTATTCTTGGACTACAAGGCTAAGAAACTTAAAAATGAGCATGGAATTGGATTCTCCTTCTCCGTGATGTTCCCAGAGCAGGCCAGCTGTCATCCCCTCGCTTTTTCTCAACCTTGTAGCTGTCAGTATACTGCCTGACTCACTGACCTAGGCTAAGGGGATTGCCTGCTAGACCCCAGAGACACAAGAGGAAGGCACACATCTCCCTAGTCACACTATGACAGATGTCACGTCCCAAATGGGCAGAAAAGAGAAAAATTCGTGTATTATGGTATCGTCAGAAATAAAAAGTAGTGATCATTTCTAAGAAAGAGTTTGTTTTCTTACATATCTACGATTCTCCAGTGGAGTGTAAAAAACGAAGGGTGAAGGGTAAACTGGGGCATTAACTCAAAAATCCCTGAAGTCCACTGAGTGGATGCTGACTCATGGTGACCCTATAGAGCAGGGTAGACTCACCCTGTGAGTTTCTATGACTGTAATTCTTTACAGGAATAGAAATCCCCATCTTTTTCTTGAGGGGACTGATGGTTCTGAACTGCTGACCTTGGGGATTGCAGCCCAATGCATCTGCTGACATGCAAAGTCACTCCCTCCAACTCCTACGACATTTTAATCCTTCAAAGTAAAACTCAAGCATCACTTCTTAAGCCCCAATGAAGCCTGTCCCGTATCTCTTTCCAGATCATGCCAACTGATCTGGTTTCAAGTCTAAGAATGGGTCTAGGTAGCCAGTGATATAAGATCAGATCAAGGATTGTTCACAAGAAACTGAGACTAATAAGGGAGGGAGGTTACTGATCTTATGTAAGTATTTGCAGAATGGATCTCATCTGTTTCAGAATTCCCCGTCAGCCCTTTCAAACAAGAATGTTCCAGAGTCTACTCTACCTGAACATTCCTCCCCAGCACTCTACACCTGTAGACTCAACCTGTTCACTCCACCATCCTCACAGTGCAGCGTTCACTTCCTAAAACCCAACCTGCTCCAAACCAATGGCTGGACTAGAACCATAGCTCACTGATAGGGCAGGCTCTCCTTTAAGTTGTCAACCCCTAACTCAACTTGAAGACAAACAAGATTACCGTGAGGGATTTGAACCCCTGGTGGTGGACCGCATGGCAGGTTGACCCACCAGTCAAATGGAGACGAGCGGTCTCACAAAGCCCGTACAGGGTCACTGCCACACGGAATCGACTCAATGGAAGTGAGAGCTGTGGAAAACAGAGCCCTCAAAAGGCTGAAGATGGAATCATGGTAGAATATGCAGGGAAGGTGTTACCAAGGGCCAGCTGATTTGTTTTGGGGGCCGGGTCAAATCCTTAATTATCTAAATATTTTAAGGGGACTTCAAAAAGTTTAAGGAAAATACTCACTGGCTTTTTACTTTCCTTTTTACCATGAACTTTTGAAGTGCCCTTGTGTGCTCTTCACCTATCAAGTACCCTTTCCCCCTCCGGGGGTAGGAAGAAACAACTGAGGATGCACGGAGAGAAGATAAATCATTTAAAATTTAAAAGCATTTTCAAGCTTTAAATTATGCACAACAGAATTAGAAAGATAAAGTTTTCCACAAGCAAATCAATCTCTGACAACACCGACTCTACCGGTTTTTCCTACGCCTTCCTGACTCCAAATCATCTGGGGTGAGTTTGGAAAAACGAAAAAGAAAGCCACCTGGCCAGACAGAAGGAGCCCTGATGGTGTGTAGTGGTCTCAAGCTGGGCTGCCATCCACATGGTCAGCAGTTTGAAACCACTAGCAGCTGCGACGGAGAAAGAATGGGCTTTCTGACTCCCATCCAGTTACAGTCTGGGAAGCCCACAGGGGGTCACTATGAGTCAGCATTGACTTGATGGCAGTAAGTTCGGTTTTTTTGAGCCAGATGGAAAGTCAGTGTTGATGGATTTTTGTGTCTCTTTAGGCTCAGACGAGAAGCAGCCCAAACCAGGGAGAGCCAAGTCGCCTTGCTGTGCGCCTCTTCCCTGGCTGGGGGTGGTCATGTCCAGTCACTCCCTCCATATAAGGGCTTCTGCACAGAATGACAAACAAAGGAGGGCGGAGGGGGGGGGGATGTTCAGCAGACTGACAGTGGATAACAGAAAAACGAAGCAGGGGGGCATGGAACAAGCAAGGATGGGCCATCACAGGGGATGAGTTGTTTGGATAGCAAAAGGCAGGCCGTGGACAACAGAACAAGGCCAAGTCCGAAACAAGCTCATGCCTTATTTTCAAAGCCAACTCAGAGATAACAACGCTGTGGAGAGGGAAGCCATGAGAGCTGGCCTTTCAGGAGGACAGCTTCAGTCCCCATGGACTAGCCAAGCCCGGCAGGGTTTAGTACACTTGGGAAGCTGGAGTTGATCACCAAATGCCCAAAGCATTGGCATTTGAGGAGGGACAGGGGGAGAGAGAGGGAGAGTGAGTGAGGGAAAGAGAGCGAAAGCAAGAATACTATGCTTGGCAGGGTTTTCAATGGCTGGAAACTCACTAGGAATTTTCAAAAGCAAGGGCATTTGGGAAAAGGTCCAAGGCAAATACTTCCTCCCCACTCCCTCAATTTCTTCATGTTTATTCATGTTTTCTATTTTTTCCCAACAGTTTTATTGGCACATCATTTACAAATCACACAATTCAGGAGTTCCATCGTTCAATCAGTATCAAGAAGAATTATATAATCACATCAATTTTAGAACACTTCCCTGTCATGTATCAATCGCCTTTAAAATGAGTTGTGCAATCCCAATCAGTTCTAGTGCTGCCTTCCCCCTCCCGCCGTCACCGTTTACTCCGGAAATCCCCTTTCCCTCCCTAGCACCCACCCACCCACCCCCGTGTCCCCTCTATCACCCCTTGTGTCAGGTATTCTCATTACGCACCCACTCCTCCTGTGCTTCACAAACTGGGAAACCCAACCGAAACGATAAAAAACAAAATTGAAGTAAGGTGGTAAGGATAAAATAATACAAAGACAAAAATACATGTAATGAGTACAAAATAAAAGACCTTTATCAACATTCAAAAAGCCAGAGAAGAAATGTGTCATGGAACCAGTAAGAGATACTTGTACCCGGAACAAATTCAGGATGGGTCTACAGCAGTGGTTCTCAACCTTGTTAATGCCACAACCCTTTGATACAGTTCCTCGTGTTGTGGTGACCCACAACCGTAAAATTATTTTCATTGCTACTTCATCACTGTACTTTTGCTACTGTTATGAATCATCATGTAAATATCTGATAGGCAGGATGTATTTTCATTGTTACAAATTGAACATCATAAAAGCATAGTGATTACAAAAGCAACATGTAATCATATATTGTGAAATATTTATTTCTAGGAACAAATCAATGAAATTTGTCTCGAAGCATGGTGTAGCCTGGTAACAGTCTTCACGCTGGGTATGCATATGTGGGCGGATCTGCCTGGAGATGAGGCACCTGTCCGCCCAGCATACTTAAGCTCCCAATGGTCTCTGCCTGACAGCAAGGAGATAAGGCAAACACTTCTGTTCTTGAGAAGGAAGCAGCAGAGGGCAGTGAAGGGTGAGTCCATCTGAATGGCAAAGGGCCCACCCAGCACTCTACACAGTGGTGAGTTATCAAGCAGCAACGAAAATAAAGTTATGGCTGGAGGGTCACCACCACATGAGGAACTGTATTAAGGGTCGCGGCATTAGGAAGGTGGAGAAGCACTGCTCTACAAGACACAGCTTCCAAGTCTGCATTGAACAAACCACCTAACTCCTGGGGCCCTATGGCCTAGTGTTATTCAACCATGGAGGCCCCTGGAATCTCCCATAATCTAACTCCCCGGCCTCTAGCTTATTCACTGCCATGGGGCCAGTTCTGACCCGCAGCAACCATGCATGGCAGCTGACCTGCCCCCATGGGTTTCCCAGAGAGGAGAAAGGCTCACCTTTCTCCCACAGAGAAGCGGGAAGTTTAGCACTGATCTAGTGGCAAGCAGCCAAGCTCATCATCCAGGACAGGACCAGGGCGCCTTTGAGCCCTGCAGCAGGACATAGGGCCTCCCAGCTGTCTCCCCGTTGAGTCTCGTAATGAAAGGCTCTTAAGAGCGAGCTGGGGTGCACAGTAATGGCCGCTCTGACCGTGCCGAGCGCTGTCCACTCTGAGACAACGTGTGCAAGCAGAAGGAACGCTGGTTTTCTCTGGTCTGATACCTGGTTCCCAGGGCCAGTCCCCACCACAGGACGGGCCACAGGAATAGCACGCAGGTGCCGTGACCCCGAGAATGGTGTCAGATCACTCCAACTGTGGGCGTTCAGACCAGAAACCCCAGGAGGTAGATATGCAGGTGGAGAGCGCCGTGGTCGCAGCCTCAGGGAGTTATTCTCAGGAGGCTGCTTGCGCAGTGGGTGTCGCTGGTGCATCTCTCAACACTAAAGGGGCTCCAGGGGGGGCCGAGGACCTGAGAGATGTACCCACGAGCATGGCCAAGAAAAGGTGCTGCAGGTGGGCTTTCCCCTGTTTGCTGATGATGATTTGTGACGTGAGCTTCCAGGAACGGCGCCACCGTCGTCGTGAACTGTGTGTCCTACCCAGGGTGTGCGGGTTCGCAGCACAGTTCACCGCTGCCTTGGCATAGCCGGGGGATGGGGGCGCATATAGAGTTGAATCCTCCTTTCCCCCCTTTGCATCCAGGAAGCCAGCTGTGGCTCCCACACCATTTCCTCAACCCTGGAGCTGTCCTTCAGGGAGCCGGTGGCACAGTGGTTAAGAGTTGGGCTGTGAACCACAAGGTTGGAAGTTTGAAACCACCAGCCACTGGAGGGAGACTTCTCCTGGAAAGAGCTAGTCTCGGAGACCCAAGGGGGTGGGTTCCGCCCTGTCCTCCACGTCACCAGGAGTCAGAATTGCCCGGATGGCAGTGAGTCTGGTTTGGTTTGGGGTAGCTGCCTTTAAACTGCCTAGGCTGTGCAATGGCCCAGGACAGACAGCACAAAGGCACAGTCAAAAGGCACTCTCGTTGACTCATGAAACTTCATGCCCCTCTTTGGGGCGGGGCGGCGCGAAGAAGGGAGAAATGCATCTATTCTGATATTGACAGAAATAAAGAGCAATGATGGGTGAGGGGGGAGCAGGGAGGGAGGGGGAAATGAGCTGATGCAGGGGCTTACGTGGAGAGCAAATGCTTTGCGAATGATGAGGGCAATGAATGTACAAATGTACTTTATACAATTGATGTGTGTATAGATTGTGATAAGAGTTGTATGAGCCCCCAATAAAATGATTTAAAAAAAAGAAAAAGTGATGATGGTGCCTAAGAAGGGGCTTATGTTCTTAAATCCTTAGGATTCTCCAATGTGGCGTGAGACAAATAGGGAAAAGGGTAAACAGGGAATTAGAGAGCTTCCTCGTGCTAGTCCGCCCATCTACTGTGTTGACATGCAGCGAAGCAAGTATTTCCACTAACTGCAGAGCTGGCTGGTGGGGATGAATGTGCAAAGCATGCTGTCGCCAGGAGGACATTCCGCCTTGGGAGCAGCTGTGCCGCGCCACTTGGATTGTATCACTGGGGGTCTGGGCAGGAGGGGATCCTATGGCACGTAGACTTGGGCAGCTCACTACCTCAGCCCCCGGTATATTACTCTGCTTCGTTTCCATTTTCCAGAGGAAATTACAGACACCGAATGTCAGCTTCTATTCATCAACAAGGATACAAAGCGGGTGAAAAAGCTAAGGTGGGACTCACCAATGACCGATCGGTCGACAGCCAGCATGTCACTAGGCAGGCACAAAGCAAGCAGAGTGATCAAGGGCAGTAGTTCTCAGCTTGTGGGTCTCGGCCCCTTGGAGGGGGTGGGGGTCAAACGACCCTTTCACAGGGTTGCCTAAGACCATCTGAAAACACATATTTCGATGGACTTAGGAACTGAGACCCGGCTCCTCTATCCATCTCCTGGCAGGTCAGCCCACAGGCAGGTATGTCCACATACAACTACCCGGCGTGAAGACTGTTACCCATGCTACACCGTGCTGCAGGACAAAATGTCATTGACTTGTCACTAAATATTTTGCAATACATAATTGCATGTTGTTTTTGTAATTAATCACTGTTTTAATGATGTTTAATTTGTAACAATGAAAATCATCCTATCAGATATTTACATTGTGGTTCACAAAAGTAGCACATTAAAGTGATGACGTAGCAAGGAAAATAATGTTATGGTTGGGGGGTCACCACACCATGAGGAACTGTATGAAAGGGTCGCAGCATTGGCCAGGCTGAGAACCGCTGCTCTGGGGGCTTGGAAGCTGGAGAAGGTGCTCTCTCCAAAAGCACCAGAGTGGGGCGGGGAGGGGGGTAAGGGGTTAAGGTCATAGGGGCAGAAGGTGAAAATCTACTAGGAGCATTTGCGCCAGTAATGCGATATTGGCCTTGGCACCCCAACACCCAAGTTCTCCGGCTGCCCTAGCTCTCCCCAGCAGATGCTCAAGGAGGCTGAAGAGGAATTAAAGGCGTCGATCTCACTGCAACAACCAGTCCCGCTGGCATAGTTTTGTATTCATTTATTTTTAGCTCCCTTGTTTGTCTTTTAACACTATCCCCGCACCCCACGCCACCCCCCATCCAAATGTCTCCATTAACTGATGGTTAACAGACTCCCATCGCTACTCTAGTCACCGCTGCAGACTCGACCAGGCCCGGCACAGGCAGTGGCTTCTGATCAGGGGTAGGAAAACCTGGCAGGTGTTTCCCACGGAGCACGCACACCCCATCGACAGTCACTTATCTCTCCACATGCACTTCATCTCGGCCAGTATGATTCCACAAACCTAGTCTCACAGACAGGAGGGCTGCACCCAGCTGACCAGAGGGCTGGCGTCGGGACTCTGACCAGCTAACTGCAGGGGGCCCACACTTACCACATTACACATTTAAGAACTTTACTTTTGGGGCTGGGGGAGAGGGTGTCCCAACCAGGCATGTTTTAAAATGAGCTAAACCTGTTGAAGGGGTCCAACACACTTTCATTGTAAAAGGCCAGGTAGTAAGTATTTCAGCCTTTGCAGGTCACATATAATCTGTCATTTCTCTCTCTGTGTGTATTTATATGCATGAAAACCCCCAAATCCCATTTTCACTGACACAGTTCTGGCTCACACTGACCCTGTGTAAGATTTCCAGGATTGTACATCTTTAAGGGAGCACACAGCCCTCATCAGATTCCCATGGAATGGCTAGTGGGTTTGAACCACTGACATTGCAGTTACAGCCCAAGGCCTAACCCAGAGCACATTTTATATGAAGGGGCTTCACAACATTTCTAGGAAAACGGAATTAAGAGTTAACGAAACTTTTTCCCCACAAAATTTTTGAGGCCCCTACCTATATAGGTATACACACACACTCTCTCTCACACACACACACACACACCCCTATCTTCTTAAAGTCACCGCTTTCCTTAATTACAAAATCGAGTCTGAAAAAATGCACAGGGACATTGATAAGATGCTTCCTATTTATAATAACATGAACGCACGCACGCACGCACACACATACATATAAATCAAAGTGTTCAAAGAGAATGGAATCATCAAAGGATATAAAGTCAGCTCAGCCCGGACATTTAAAATAGGTTGAAACCGCTTTCGACAATATGTCTTTATTTTAAAAGTTATTTTTCTCAACCGGCCTGTGAAAAGGGATTTAAATCCATAATGAAGGGAAATGTGATGAATAGAAAGCGCTGCCGAATGGCAATGGCCAACACCGCAGATTAAAATGCACGACGTTCAGGATTAGAGGCTTTCTTTAAAATGAGAGAAACCAGGCTTGGGAGATGAAAGCAAAGTGAATTTAGGAAAGGTAGGCCCAAGGAAGGCAAGAGTGAGGCCTAGCCATTAAAGTACATCAGGCTGCAAGATACAGGAATACAATTTCTATTCATTGTGCCACTGAAGTGGCGAGGCGGAGGAGGAGGAGGGCAGGGAAGCTTCAAAGAGTGATGTTCTGTTTATCCACTTCCAGAAAGCAGGGCATTCAATGTGCTAGGGCATCTTTTGTAGTCCCTGCCTTAGAGTGCACTAATGTCTCTTAAACCTCTTAAACACATTTCCCATCAAAAGGTTTTAGCCACACACACACACACACACACACACACACACAGCAACACTGGAAAAGATTCCCTCCCACCATAGCCAGTAGCATTTCGGAAGCCTTTTAAACCACATCTCACAGGATCTCCCACAGGATCCAGCCACAGCATGTTGTTACCGTGCACTTACTAAAAGAAGTGTAAGATAAGAGTAGCCAAGAAAACAATTTTCAAAATCATTATTCACACCGTTATGACCAATTCCCAGATGATACCACCAAGAGACAAGAAAACAGCAAAGCCTCCTGGCGGAGAAATATCTGGCTAATAGAAACATCTTACGGCCTTTGTCTTCAAAAACCCTCCGAGTGGGTTCTACTTAAAGACCAGGGATGAGCATCCCCAGTTCCATTCTTAATACTTCATCATTATAGAACCAAATGTCCAAATCTGGCCGTTCTGAAGCATGAGTGACTAAGCTGGCACGTCCTTTCATATTGTCTAAGTGCGCCCTTTAAGATATGCTTTAATGATTTCAGGAAAACTCACCACCCTCAGCTCTCAAAAGGAAAACACACTTGTAGTAAACGTTGGGTTGTTTTAGGATGCACCATGAGCTCGACAGAGTTTTAAGGTATGTATACACAGAAAAGTCTGGAGCGGTCAAGGACATCATTTTCCTTGGATAGACGGCCAATGCTCCTGAAAGCAGCACTCAGGAGATCAGATGCACTAGGTAAATCTGCTACACGAGACCTCCCTTAGGGTGTTAAAAAGCAGGACGTTACCTTGAGGAGGACGAAGGTACACCTAACTCCAGCCACGGTATTTTCAATAGCCTCAATGCATGTGTACATTGGACACTGAGGAGTCAATGCATTTGAACTAGGTGCCAGCCAAGAATCCGGAAAGAGCCAGGGACTGCTCGCTGAAGTACAAGCGGGCCTATCCGGAAAGAAGTAGACAGAAAGCTCCTTGGAGGCAAGGCTGGCGAGACTTCATCTCAGGCACTTGGGACAAGTTGTCAGGAGAGCAGACCCTCGACAGGATGGATGGACAGCGGCTGCAACAATGGGCTCAGGCAGAGAACAATTGTGAGGATGGGCAGGCCTGGGCCCTGCTTTGTTCTTTTGGGTACAGGGTGGTCACTACAGGTTTGAACTGACTGGACACCTAACAATAACACGGTGTCTACAAGTAATAAAATATTACCACAAAATCACAGCAAACTTTATCCAAATGTGAAGTTATTGTTTCCTGGCACACCCTCTTATCTGGGTCTTCATCCTTCTGAAAGCAGTCTCTCTCTCTCTCTCTCTTGATAATCCCCTCAAAGGCTCCTGGGCTCCGACTGGTCTCTATGAAGTGGCCGCTTCGGTATTCGAGAGACTCAGACCGTGGTCCTTTCCAACGCACTTTTGAGTTTGTTGAGATACCGGCTTTTTTGAGATAACAAAAGGCTATCTGAAGGAGCAAGATCATGGCTAGGGGGTAGATGGGGTTAAGTTCCCAAGGGAAAGTCCTGGGAGAGCCCTTGCCACCCCAGAAGATGGGTGCACTGCTGCAACTGAAAAACAATTTCTCAGCACAACTCTTGGCCTTTTCTCATCAATTTTATTGAAACTTAATAACCCCCCACGAAGGTTCTGTGTCTTTCAAGAAAATGTATCAAGAAGACTGCTTTGCATGCCCTGAAAAACAACCCACAAAAACCTTCTGGGAGCCATCCTTCAATGTAACGGGCTCCCGGGTGCCCTGGGCAGTTCCTTTCCACCAGACACCCTACGGAGCCAAGGGCAAGTGTACTCCTGAGAAGCGCTAGTCTGCAGCCCTCCGCTGATCACAGACCAACGGACACACAGACCCGTGCGGGTATGAGCTGGACCTCGGGGGCAGCATGTTTGACTTATCCTGAGTGAGTATGAGAGATATCAAAAAGTTCTTGAAAAAAATTCTATCTTTTAATTCCATTTTTCCATAAACACCATCTCATCATTCATGCTATTTGTCCAGTGCCGCTGAGCTGGTTCCGACTGACAGTGACCATGAAAGAAAACACTGCCTGGTCCCGCGCCCTCTGCCCGATTGTTCTGGGTCGGCCCATTGTGTTCAGGGTCATCCTGTTTCACTGACTCTCCACCCAGCATCCTGTCCTTCTCCCTTAAACACCCGGTGGTGCAGTGGATAAAGCACTGGCTGCTAACGGAAACACTGGTGGGATGAGCCGATCCAGAGGTGCCTTGGGACAATGGCCTAAGGATCTGCTTCCAGGTGGCTCCCGCCAGGAAATCTAGGCACAGTTCTACGCTGAAACACGGGGATTTAGCAGCAGTCAGAGTCCACTCCACAGCAATGGGTTTTGTTTTTGAGGTGCCATCGAGTTGGTTCCGACCCATGTATGAACGAGACACTGCCTGGCCCGGCACCATCCTCACAATGGTTCCTAGGCCCGCACCCGTTGTTGCAGCCACGGTGTCAGTCCATCTCCCTGAGGGCCGCCTTCTTTCTTGCTGCCCACCCCCCCCTCACTGTAGCAAGCCTGACGTCCTGCTCCAGGGACCGGCCCCTCCTAGCAAATGCCCAGTGTTGCTTTCCACTCAGTTCATCCTCACAGCATCCCCAGGAAGTGGGTGCTGTTACCATGCCTCTTCTCAGATGATGAAAGCGAGGCACAGAAAGGATCACAGCCCTGGCCCCAGCACCCGGTCAGCTAACGAGCGGCGAGCTGGGATTTGAAACCAGGCAGTCCGGGACCAGAGTCCACGACCCAGCACTCGGAAACCCAGTTCCACCGGTCATTCCACCTCGGTGACTGGACGGCACAGGCTGTGATCCACACCTTTCTCCCGCAAGGTGGCCCGGGGGTTCAAAACGCTTTCTGATAGCAGCTGAGCACTTAACCCCTGTGCCACCAGGGCTCCTTGTCCAGTATCATTCCCCTAAACAACAACAAAAACTACTTTCCAAAATTACATAGCTAATAGGAAAAACCAAAAATAGTGTGTGTCGGTCTACACACCGTTCTAGGCCACGGTGAAGAAGAAACCTGCTCCCTCATTTATTTGCGATTTC
Organism: Tenrec ecaudatus; assembly: GCF_050624435.1. Lineage (NCBI taxonomy): Eukaryota > Metazoa > Chordata > Mammalia > Afrosoricida > Tenrecidae > Tenrec > Tenrec ecaudatus. The sequence continues at coordinate 80,624,300 of NC_134542.1, forward strand.
CGTGCCGGGGGCTCATTAGCTCCGTAGCACTCCTGGGCGCTCCTCACTGGGGACCCCCCAGGACCTGCCATGGTGAATTTTCTTTCAGGCACACCTTCTGCCGCCGCCACTGCCGCACACTCCTAGTGGATCGGAGAGACGCTTAGCCGTCCCACACCCTAACTCACTCCTGCTCTGCGTTTCACTTCGTACTGCAAGTCCATGAACCTCGCGGCACAGAGCAGAGCCCCAAGACGAAGCCCCCAGCAGGCAGGCTCCGTCGCTAGTCTATATTTTGCCATTTTTTAAAAAACATTTTATTAGGGGCTCATGCAACTCTTATCACAATCCATACATATACATACATCAATTGATTTTGCCATCTCTTATATACTCACTACCCAGGTCCACCCACCCTGCCCCACACGCCACAGCTCTGCGGACTCTGCACACGAGGCCCGCCACTGCACTGCGTGGGTAGACCGGTTCCTCATTTCTGGCCACTCCTACGCTTTGAAGGACTCCACCTGGGCTGGGGTACAGCTCAGGCCCTGGCACCGAGAGCTCACGGGTGATTAGAAAGTGCAAGCAGGAATGTGGCGTCAGGCAAAAAGACGGGAACTCTTTGCCTTCCCTTTATGAGGCCAGGGGATGGGACAGGAGGGAAAGGGTTCCTGCAAGGACTACTCCATCACAGACACAGACGACCAAAAGTAGAGCTATTTTTCAAATTCATATGAGTATGCAGACATATGGATGAGGGCCCTTCAAAAGGTTCATGAAAACCTTTCCTCTTTCCCTTCCGTTTCCCACTCTGAGACTCTCCCCCTTCCTTACCCAGCCGGTCCTCGGCACTTCAGGGTTCTCGCTACTCAACTTTTCCTACTAGCAAAAGCGTATGCGCTACCCGAGACGCACTCCTCCTGCGCTTTTGTGACCCTGCACAGACAGCAGAGGAGGGCGCGGAAGATGGACGTCCCCGGCTGTGGTCGAGCAAGGCGACGCTGTGACTTGGTCTCTGCAGCGCTCAGGCTGCAGACCGGTGTCCTTCCTGTGGTCTGTTTGGTCCGTGCGTGCTCGTCACTGGGGATGTCACTGCTTACAACAATCCCCCAAGCACGTGCTCAACTGTCGCCTAGTGCTCGGAAGCACAAGAGCCGGTGACGCACGTCACGGAGAAAGTTTGTGAGTTGGATAAGCTTTGCTCTGGCCCGAGTTACAGTGCTCTTGGCTGTGAGTTCAATGAGCTGACAACACATATTACACTGATTTTAACCGGAAACACACAAAATAAGCTTGTATATTGACTGGTTGGCAAAAAAAATTTTAATGCTGACAGTTGTAATGTTCTAAGTCCCCCTAAGAGCAAGGATTCAGTGTTCAGTATTCCAACATCACTAAATCAAAAACATAACCATTTTACTCAGTGAGAACCAACTCTGCAAGGGGATGTATAAGCTTCCAGGCGCCCAGTGTCTCTGCACACAGGGCCCAATGCTGTGCCACCTCTTGGAAGAGGAACTAACTAATAAAGAGCATTGGTGGGAGTGGACACTGTTAGATGCTTTACATTTTTCCTTAGATGCATATTCTACCTATAAATTATTTCAAGACCAATTCATTTACCATGCTGTGGTTTTTGTTGTTTAACTGTTTTCAGGTATTAAAGGAATTTTTAAATAAATGGGGGGGGGGAGAATCAGAGAATACAGATTTTGTTTTGATTAGTGGGATGCATGTGTCCCAAAGAGTCTCTATTCTGGGCTTGGTGAGGCCAGGGCTGCTTCTTCAAATTCTTACGCTTATATATGCTCCCACCAGGTGGCAGCCTGCACTGAAGGTAGTACCGAGGTTCCCACTACACTCTATTACAGAGGCTGTAGATGGGGGTACTCTATATATGTTCTCATGGGTCACGAAAGGACCAGGAGGTCTGTAATCTTTAGGCTTGACCCAGGTTCTACAGCTCTTGACGCTAAATGAGCCACCCACTTAGGTAGGCTAGGTAGGCTATGCCAAACTTGGCAAGTGGCAAACCAGGGTTCAATTACACGAAGGATGTCCGCATTCAAAGTCACAGGAAGCGAGCTTGGTTTGTGTGGAGGAAAGTGTCAGTACTTTGGTTTGAAGGCGATCAGACTCCCAGTAGCACCGAGAGGCCTGCGCTTCCATCAGTGACTGCACCTATTTCGTGCTCCTGGTATCTTGTCAGGCCCTAATCCCCCATGGCGGTGGGGTAGAGGCCTGCTGGTGAATAAATCATCCCACAGAGACACGGGTACCACTGGCCTGGGAACGTCAGGTCAGCGAGGAGCGGAAGGCGAGGGAAGAAGAGAGGCATACAGAAAGAGAGGGGAGCGAGTGAGGAAAGAGAGAAAATGCAATGCTAAAAGGGAATGGACTGGGATGGGACAGGACCGAGAGAGAAAAGGAGGGGACAGCACACCGAGAAGAGTCCCTGCGGAGGACACACCAGCAGTGAAAACATGAATTCCTGCTTCTGTTTTAAACGACATCTGGTTAGCAGCCCTGACCAAGTCCCTTCCAACACCCCAAAATAGCCTGCAGTGACAGAGAAGTAGACACAAACTCACACATGCAGAAATGACCCAAAGATGAAGGACTGCTGGGAAAGGGAAGAATTCCCGGGAATGAACAATTTGTGTTGAACCAGCTGAAAGGTTGGCAATTCTCGTCCAGTCGAGGGTGGATTAGAGAAGAGGTGTGACCACCTACTTCCAGAGGAAAACCCAGACCTTCCACTGATTCAGACGCATGGTGGCCACAGGTGTTTCAGCCCAGAACTGGGTGCCATCTCTGCACCCTCAGCAGTAGGCCCCCAGGCCTTGGGTGGGCTCCAAATCCTAGTTAGCAATCAAATGCGTAAGTATTTGGGCCACCAGGCTGCCTGTGTGGCAGGTGGCAGTCAGCGTGGAGCGCAGATCTACTCTGAAGATGGAGTTGCCACCACACCAATGCGCAGAAGGGGGACAAAGGCGTGTCCTTTGCGGTTGTGACATAAGGGTGGCCTCACCATGCTTCAGCCTGTCACACTGTCCAAGTATTTCTAAAGGTTTTTCTTAATGTTCACGTAACCGACATGAATCTGTTCGTGGGCCTGTGGGAGGGACAGAGCTACTCTGGTCTTGTGTTTATGCCTCAATTCCCACGTACTCCTACCAGCAGGAATCAACAGAGTCCAATAATTAGAGATTTCCCATTTCAATGAAATGTCTACCCCAACCATGCCTCCAAAACAAAATACAGTGGGGGACTGAAGGAGTATGTATCTTTTTAGGGAAAGGAACTCCTTCTTTAAATATACAAAGAAAGATGATGGGGGCGGGGGGTAAGAAATCAGGAAACTGCTAGGCCCTTTCAACAGAATACAAGTCAACATGTCTCTATAGCCTTCGTCAGTATTTTTCTGATGATTCAAACTATACTACCTCGGTGGCTTAGTGGCTGCACACTGGGCTGCTAATACTAAGGTCAACAGTTCAAAACCACCAGCTGCTCCTGGGAAGAGAAGAGGTTTTCTACTCCCATAGAGTTACAGTCTCAGAAACCAATGGGGGCCCTTCTGCCCCGCTCTGTAGGGTTCCTAGCAGTTGGAATTGACTCAGCTGTGAGCTCAGGGTTTGCGTTTGGGCAGAGAGGTTAAGGAGCTCTGGTGGCACTGTGGGTTAGGGCTCTGGATGGCCGATTTCAAGACTGGCAGTTCAAACCCACTAGCCACTCTGTGGGAGGAAGGTGAGGCTGCCCCTTAGAGCTGTATGGTCTCAGCAACTACCTGATAGGGTCACTAAGAGGTAGACTTGCTGGCAGTGTGTGAGGTTGGGCTCTTAGAGCTGTATGGTCTCAGCAACTACCTGATAGGGTCACTAAGAGGTAGACTTGCTGGCAGTGTGTGAGGTTGGGCTCGTTGATGTGGTTTTAAGATTAGAGATAAGGTAAGGCGAGCTGGCTACGAAGTGAAAAGTGCAAAGCAAAATGATCACCGATGGCTCAGGCAGTTAACAAAAGGAAAGGGGCAAACATTTAAATGATGCAAAGATTCTAAGCAAGGAAAACCCCACTGCCCTCAAGACATCACCTCTCCAACACAAAGTCAGAAGTAAAAAAAAATATCTACAATAAAAAAAATTGTTTTGGGGGTGGGGTAGGTAGCATGATCAGAGTTGATAAAACAAAACCCTTTTTAATTTATTTTCTTAAATAAATCTTTTTATTGGGGCTCATACAACTCTTATCACAATTCATCCATACATCAATTGAGCAAAGCACCCTTATACATTCATTGCACTCGTCATTCTCAAAATTCGCTTTCCACCTGGGTTCCTGGAATCAGCTCGGTTTCCTTCCCCCCCCCCCCTCCATTCCTTCCTTCCCCTGCTCCCTTAATAGTTTATAATTATTTTATCTTATCTTACACTGCCCGGCGTCTCCCCTCACCCACCTTTGCATCGCCCATCTCCTAGAGAGGAGGTTATACATAGATCTCCAAGATGGGTTCTCCCTTTCTACACCCCCTTCCCTCCGGTGTCGCCACTCCCACCGCTGGTGTTGAGGGGTTCGTCCGTCCAAGATTCCCTGTGTTTCCAGATCCCCACTGCACCGCTGTACATCCTCTGGAATAACCAGGTCCGCAAGGTAGAATTGGGGTCATGATCATTGGGAGGGGAGGAAGCGTTCAAGAACTAGAGGAAAGTTTTGAGTTTCATTGACCAAACCCTTTTCTATCACATGCATATAGCAACAAACTATCCTCTGATATCCAACGTTTCAGGAAATACCCGGTCCATACCATTCTTGGGGCAAGTCTTAAGAGTTTGGAGGTTAAACAAACTACCATATATACTCGAATATAAGCCGACCCGAGTGTAAGCTGAGATACCTAATTATTACCTGGGAAACCAGAAAAACTGATTGACTAGAGTATAAGCCTACAGTGGGAAATGCAGGATGTGAATTAACACAGAGACCAGAGGGGAGAGACAGAGCGCAGCCACAGACACATCCCTTTCGGTTCAGCTGCCGGCTTAAGTGAATCACTACAGTGCTTCTGTGAATTGGAGCCGTCCACGTCATAGGACGGCTCTACTTGGTTAGATGTGAGTAAACAAACATTCAAAGCCCTGCAGTGTCAGCGGGGCTTTGAATGAACAGCGGAGGAATGGCAATCACCCGTGAGATGTTACACCTCGCGGTACATTTTTTTTGTGCTGAAAAACTTGGCTTATGCACGAGTATATATGGTATTCTAGAATGAGGAGTCGTCCCTGGTGATGCAACTCCGAGTTGGAAGGTTGGTGGTTTGAACCCACCAGGACCTCTGACAACTTCCTCGGAAGCCCCACGGAGCAGTCCACTCTGCAAGCCTGAGGCTGCCTGGAGACCAGCCACGAATGGCACTAACAAGGAGGATGTCATGGCTTAAAAACACTAAGGGGAAAAATGACGGAGCACTATGCTCTCCCAACCCCAGCCTTCCAGCACCTCACTCAACCGTCGCTCTCTGCTGCCACTGCCTCTCGCTCAGGAAACGTGTAAGGTTTTACCCACCGCCTACTGCTTCCCAGCAGCACAGCCGGCCTGCCTTCTCAGGTGGCTGCTGAAAACCCTGACTGGTCCTAGCCTGTGACACAGCGCTCTACAATGACAATGCCTGGGCCCCGGGGCTTCACCCCTCTCAGCCCCCTGTAAGCAAGCACCCACAGTGACCATTTTCAATGCTAAAGAGTTTAACTTACAAAACGAACAATATCAGCAGAGCCAGTCTACACAGCTTTCCACCTGCCATATAATCATTACGGAAAACAGACATGCAAGCAGATGCTGGAAGGAAGCCCACTAAGATTGATGGTCATTTTTAGGGGTGCGTGTGTGTGAGTTCCCCATCTGACATGTTCAGTTTGATGTTTTCCTGAGGATGCTAAAAGATAAACCTTACTTTCCATTAACATGGATTTGAAACATCCATTTGTACCCTCTTCGTTTACATCCACGGGCAAATGCTCCGGACCCCTCTGTGGAAGCAGGTCAAGCTCCCGAGCGAGGGCCCTGCTCCCATCAGTGCCTCCATTAGTTTCCTGAGGCTGCCGCAACAAACGCACACACGCTTGGTGGCTGGAAACCACCCAAATTGATTTTCACAGACGTCCTGGATGCCAGACTGCAGGCGCGGTGGTCTGAGGTGGTCAGGGGTCTGGAACTGTGCCCTCGCTGGGCCCCGAGGGAGAATCCGTGCCTGGCAGCGGTCTGCATTCCTTGGCTTGTGGCATGTCACTCCCATCTCTGCCTCCATCTTCACCACTTGGTTGGGGGGTGGGGGGCAGACACTGCGCCATTGGGGACCTTCCCCTCTCAAACACACCCTCATGATTTTTACCAATAGCCCACTTTTCCACAGGGCTCTCTGAGGTGGGAGGGGAATGATGCCGGCACAGCCCTCCACCTGGACCGCATGGCTGCCCCATCCATCATCACGAGGTGAAGTGGGGCATGTCACGTGAAGGTCCTCTGAACACTTCAGAAGTTTTGTTCAGTTCTGCTTTCTCCGTATTATAAGTCTTCCACGGCTCTGTCTGTCCTAAGGTGGCCGTCACTAAGTCCTTTCCGTGTGTCAGACACCTTTCCTCAGCACTTTACTTACAGCATATTCCTTCTACTCACATCTTTGCCCTCTGGTTACAGACGCGGAAACAAAAGCTTAGGGAGGTTAGAGAACGTGCCTGTGGTGCCAGACTTTAAGGGTCAAGGTGGTCCTGACTTCAAGTTCAGAATTCCCAATAACCGTGGCATTTACATGGGCTGCATCCCCACACCGTGACTGCTACCCAGGATGCGTACCAAACGTCCAACCCTATAGGCACTGACTCTCGACTGTCACCCACAGATAATTTAGCAAGTTGTGTTTCTGTGAACGGTAGTCATCAGGAACATTCTGTCATCTTGGACATGCTGACATTTTGGGGGTGGAAAAATGAGTGGAGGAAAAATGACTTTTAGAACAACACCATCACCAGTACACCACCTCCTCAAATCCAAACTCCGGCAGTCCTGGTAGCAAAGTGACTGCCAGCAGGCTTCATTACAAAAGCAAAGGCGGAGAATCAATGGGAGCTGCTACCATTTATCTTACTTCAGCACCTTACAAGGAAGAGGTGATCTATAAACACTTTGGAAGAAATGCCTCCAAGTTTCTAAGCAACACTTAATGGGTCTTCCCCACAAAAGCACATTCAATATGCAATACAATCAATTCGGTTCCCGTTCTGGAAAGACGAAACTACATCAGTTGTACACATGGGGATGTTCCACGGGCGGGAGGACACAGCCAGGCGTCCTCAAACTGCGGCCTGCCGAGGACACCTAACCCGCCCGCCGGGTGTTTTTGCCCCGCTTGGGGTTTTTTACTTCAAAATAAGAAATGTGCAGTGTGCATAGGAATTTGTTCATAGTTTTTTTTTTTAAACGATAGTCCGGCCCTCCAATGGGTCTGAGGGTCAGTGAACTGGCCCCCCGTTTACACAGTGTGAGGACCCCTGCATGTTCTGCGTCTGTTATTTTGTTCAATCCGTTCCTGCTCCACCATCATGACCACCACAACCAGCAAAACACACACACACACACACACACACGCACACGCGCACGCACACACTCAGTTCCCAAAACAGCAGCCTCAAAGACATGCCTTGCAAAATATCTTGACCACCACCACCAGCAACACACACACACACACAAACTGCTCAGTTCCCAAAACAGCAGCCTCAAAGACATGCCTTGCAAAATATCTTAGCAACCAAGTCAATATTGTGTCACTATAGTTAACCATATTAACATTCCTCGCTGCTCATGCGGTCTCAGCTACAGATAGGGAGAATGACTTATAGCTTCATTCATTTTTTTTCTCCTTTGAGTTGCACTCTGGGAAAAGGGCCCATCACCAGCTGTCTGTACACGAAGCATTGATTCTGAGTCATTCCGACCCTAAAGGGCAGACAAAGCACACTGGTCCTGTGGGGTCCAGAACTCTCACGCTTTGCAGGGGTCCAAAGCTTCACTTTTCTCCTGGGGCCAGCTGATGACTTAGAACTGCTGATTTCGCACCTAGCTGCCCAGTGAGTCACCCACGCCACCGAGGTGCCGCATATCAGTCATCGCTTTTCACGCATTTAACATGCAAGCAGAGCATGAGAATAAGCAAATGTCGATGAGGAACCAGCACAAACCCAGAACCCAATCAACTGTTATGAAAGACGCCAATGCTTTTGCTCAAACCCTGTCCCTTTTGTTATTTTTATCCTGGAATCCTTTACCTCATCTACTTTTATACTTGTACTTCAAATCCAACTTTTCAGGGCTGCCAAGACCTGGGTTTAAGTAAATGGGTGATCTTCTCCTGAGAATTTTCCAAACTATATACACGTCTCGGCCATGGCCGATTGGGAGAGGCCTCACACAGACATGGGAAGAAATAGCACCTGTGGGTTCCCAAGCCTGGCCAACCAAGGGTTTTATCTGGTTAGGGTCCCCAAACAATATAGATGCTTGGACCTCAGGCCTGGTGAGACTCCGTACGTCTGGTAGGCATTTGAACGTGTTACAAGTGTCCCAGGGCAAGTCACTGCACTAGACAACGACACTAAGATCCATTCTTGGAAATTCACTGTGCATGCAGAATCACAAGTGCACAACATCCTGACTGTGAGTGCACAGGTACACACATGCACCCATGCATTCAAAACACACACACACACACACACACACACACACACACACACACACACACACCCTTATCTTTGCAGAGATGGAAGCTTCTGGTTTGGGGTCCTTGTCTTCAGCCCTCACAGCCCTTCCCTCTAGAAGCAAACACGTGCCCTCCCAGACTGCTGGTGGCTACTCTCCCTACCGCACTCCGAGAAGGAGCTGCCTCTTACTGTGACTCTTTCCTCCAGCTGCCCCAGATGGACTGGCAAGGGTCGTGTCTGCCACACAAGACAAGTGAGCTAAGCAAACAAAAATACCTGATACCACCCTTCACTGAAATGCCAAGGGGCAGCAGACAGCCAGAATAATCTAGAAATTACAGAAGCGCAAAGAAATGGAAGAGGCTTGGTGTAGTCAAGGCACTGCACCATGCACCGCAACGGATTTAACCCTTCACTGCTGCCAACAACCACGGTGGCATGTCAGTTAATTCTAGGACATCTCCACTTCACGGGTACAGAAAAGGACCCATTGAAAGACCAGACAGCTTGAGCTGGGAACTGAACCCAAGCAGCCTGGCTTCACAATCAGTGTCTTCCAGTTATAAAGCTGGACCACCTGTGGGCTCTGGAGACGGGAGAGAAGTTCAAATTCTGGCTCTGCCGTCACTTCGTGTCTGGGTGCCTTAGCTATTTCTTCAGCCTCTCTAAGTCTCCATTTCCTTTGCTATAAAATGAGTAAGATACACATAAGCTCATGGCGGTGTGGACCCCGCTGCTTATAAGCACTTAGCACACTGCCTTCTACACAGCAAGCACGTAATAAAAAGCAACCCGGATTAGCATTGTTTTGGCTTTTGTTCTCTCTCCCAGAAAGATTCATTTCCTGGTAAAATGCAGTTCGCTTGCTAATTTCTTTAATGTCTTAAGGAAAAAAGAGACTTCTCTTACTCCTCCACCCAAAACAATGCGTATCACAAGCACTTGATATAAATGTAAATGCTCCTCTGAGCGGAAGCAGCCCTGGTGATGTAGTGGCTTAAGCGCTCAGTAGTCCACAGAAAGGCTAGGGCAGCGGTTCTCAACCTGGGGGTCCAACGACCCTTTCACAGGGGTCGCCTGATTCATAACAGCAGCAAAATTACAGTTATGAAGTAGCAATGAAAATAATTTTATGGTTGGAGGAGTTGTATTAAAGGTCACAGCATTAGGAAGGTTGAGAACCACTGGCCTAAAGGCTGTGTGGGAGAGAAGACGTGTCCCCGTGACGATGGGGTCCCAGGAACTCTGTGGTCTACTCTGTCATACGGGTCTCCATGAGGCAGAAGCCACTCCACCGCACGCAATGAGCAATACGAGTGTTACTGACTTCCTTGCTTAATGGGCACTTTCCAAAATCAAATATATGATAAGAAAAAGCATATCACAAGAACAAGAAAATACCCACACCATGACTAAGACTGACGAAACTGCAAAATGCAAACAACCTGCACCATCTCACTGACACTCACTCATCACAACCGAGTGACAGATCCCATTGCCATCGAGTCGATTCTGACTCAGCCACCCTGGAGGACGGAGTAAAACTGGTCCTATGGGTTTCCGAGATGGCATCTCTCTGCGAGGGCCTTAGCTGCATAGTGGGTTACAAGTTGGGCTGATAATCACAAGGTCAATAGTTCAAAACCACCAGCCACTCCCTGTGAGAAAGCTGAGACTTTCTATTCCCTATAAAAATTTAGAGTCGCAAACTCACAGGGCAGTTCTGTTCTGTTTCACAGGGTTCCTATGAATCAGAATCAAATTAATGGCAGTGAGTAGTTTAATTTTTTCTGGGAGCAGAAAGCCTCATTTTTCTCCCGCAGAGCGGCTGGTGGTTGTAAACTGAAAGACCTTGCAGTCAGTTAGCGGTCCCAAGCATAATCCCCTCCCAGAAGAGAACACGGAATATAAAGATCATCATTGCATTCACAAGCAAGTCAACTGAAACACCAAAAAATCAAACAGTCGGCTATTCTAGTGAGTACAGCCCGGCTGGGATGCTCTATGCCCCTTGAAGCCAAACTAGAATTCCCATTTTATCTAGAAGCTGGCTCTCCCACAACCCAGATTGGATTTGAAGACACCTAAAGATCGTGCAAGGTTAGTTGTTCAAAACCACCAGCTGTTTTTTTTTTGTGGGGGTGGATGGGATGGGGGGTGTTTCGACTTCCCATAAAGAGTTAGTCTTAGTAACCCACAGGGACAGTTCTACCCTTCCTATAGGGTCGCTACAAGCCAGAATCAACTCGATGGCAGCAAGTTTTGTTCTGTTTAATGATCACGTTAACAATTTTAATCTATTGGGGGTTGGGGGCGGCAGAGCAAAGCACTCCAGCCTCACTAATCTTCAGACTCTTAGAGGTGAGGGTGTAGCGCTCAGAGATTTTAATCAGATTAGTAGCATCAAAACTCACACGCCAGGCAGCGAAAGAAATTGGAGCTCCCTGGAATAATGATTTATAACCTCTCGGTAAGATTTCAACCTGAAGCGCACAGAATCATTACAAAGTCCCCCACCTAAGCCTATCAAAACTGAAAGGTGACTAGACGAAGCTTTTCCAGGCTTTGCAATTCAAACTTCCACCTGACACACGAGTTTGACTTACTAGAGACTGAGGCTAGTAAGCCCCCCACCATGGTTAACCATTTAACGAAAGATTACAAGGGGCTTTCCTGGAGCCAACAGAAAAGCAGGTAAACACACAGGCAGGCTATAAAAAGTAATTTTTAGTTACTGTTTACAAATACTTACGTAGCACGTACTGCGTGCCATTCGTGGGTTAATCACTTTACAAATACTAGCTTGCCTGATCCTCCTAAGGGCCCTGAAATGCAGAGGTTACATATTTGCCCAAATCCATACAGCTGCTCAACTCCGGAGTCAGGATACACAACCAGGAATGTCTGTCTGACTTGGCATGGCCTTAAATGGTCAATGAGCATGCAAAAATCTGCTTGGATTCGCTCTGAAGACATTGTAATTAAAACTGAAACATAAGTTTCATCTATCATACTTACATAAATGAGGCAGTGACTATAATCTATACTGGTTTGAGAGGAATAAAAAATCATTCTTAAAAATTGCTGGAGCCTCTTGCAGAGGGGTAGTGGGGAGGAGATGAGTCACTCAGGGTTCAGTGTCGCAACAATGAAACTCACAACCTTCCTCTAGTTCTTGAACGCTTCCTCCAACTATCATGATCCCAATTCTGCCTTGTAAACCTGGTTAGACCAGAGGATGCACAGCGGTGCAGTAGGGATCTGGAAACACAGGGAATCTAGGACAGATGAACCCCTCAGGACCAACAGTAAGAGTGGTGATACCAGGAGGGAAGGAGGTGTAGAAAGGGGGAACCGATCTCAGGGATCTACATATAACCTCCTCTCTGGGGGATGGGCAATGGAAAAGTGGGTGAAGGGAGACACTGGCAGTGTAAGATAAAATAACTTAAAAGTTATTAAGGGTTCATGAGGGAGGGGGAAGCGGGGAGGGAGAGGGAGAGAAAAAGGGAAAATGAGCTGATTCCAAGAACCCAAGTGGAAGGCGAATTTTGAGAATGATGAGGGCAACGAATGTATAGGTGTGCTTTGCTCAACTGATGTATGTGTGGATTGTGATAAGAGTTGTATGAGCCCCAATAAAATGATTTTTAAAATTGCTGGCGAAGGTGGCAATGGCAATGTGACAAACTCTAGGAGAATTAGTTTTTCTTATAATTATTCTCATGAAAGCATGAAAAGTTATAAAGAAGTCCACTGCTTATAATGAGACCACCAATGACAACAGAGACAGCTTAGTGCTCATCAAGTGGGGAACAGTGCAACCAACTGTACACGACTAACGTCACCCAATGTGTATGCCCCAGGAGGGAAATGCCTTAAAACCCATGTGGTCAACAGACCAGTTTACAGAGTAAAATTCATTTAAACGGTGTGGAGTTTGGTTTTGGTTTTACACACACACATAAATACACACAGGAGCACTGCTGGTATATGACATGTGTGCATGCGTGTATATATGTGTGTATGTGTGTATATCATGTATGTATACACATTTATGTGTGAGAGAGCACCAGTGCATACGCACTGAAACTATGCAGAGAGATCACATAATAAATTACTGGCATCAGGTGCCTCTGTGGAGGTGAAAAGGGAAGAAGAAATAGAGGTGTTACCTTTACTTTTAATAATTTTACAGTGGGTCCCCCCCACTTGTCTTCAAACCCCCCAGCTGCTCCACAGGACAAAGATGAGACTACATAGGGCCACTGTGATTTGGAATGGACTCAATGGTAGTAGGTCTCCTTTGGATTTACCTGTCCACCTATTTAGTTTGAATTGCTTTACAGAAACCAATGACTGCAAACCAGGGTGGATTGCACAGCAGTCTCAAGGACAACAAGCAGAGTCTGGTTTAAAATACATGAAGGAGAAACAGTTACTACAACACCATGAGGGGAGCTTAAGAGCACAGACTCTCCATATTTCTAGGAAAAATGCTTTCACGGAGGGAAAACTGAACCAACTAAAAAAGCTCTCCCTGGAGAAATTATAAATGTAAAGGAACTCTTCTAGGCAGTATCTCAAAGGTATGTTGTCCTTTAGATTTTTGCTTAGTGCGATGGATAACATAAGCGAGCTGGCCCGGCATAAGCACACTTTGAGATCTTTGCTTTGATGTTATGACCTTGGGCTCAGTAAAGCAGCCACCATCGAGTTCAGTCTAACCCATGCCCCTGTCTATGGCATGGGACAAGGCGCCACGTGGTTGTCAAGGGCTGGTTTCCCTAGAGGAAGTCACCAGGCCTCTCTTCTCAGGGACTTTAGGCTGGCAGAGGAGTGCTTGCTATTTGAACCACCCGTGACTCCCTTTTCCATGCAGCCTCAAAACGGAAGAGAGAGAACTACATTTCCCCAGTCCCCTCTACGATTAAGACCATTCAAGTTTCATTATTTGCCAGACTTTTGAGAATAAAACCTCTACAGGAGGCTCACAATTTTCATGTAAAAATTCCATTACCTTTGAATTCCATTTCCCAGTCAATTTTCAGAAGGCCCCTTGTAGCTAGCTAACCATCTTCTACGATGGCTAAAGGTTTATACATAAGAATGCAAGAGTGTGTAAGAGAGGCCCAGGTGGATCCGCCCCTGCCTGCTTGCTGTCAGCAGCTCCCCAGGAAATCAGTGCCCTGCACAGCAGCCACCTACGGGGGAGGAGGAAGCAGAGCGCACTGTTTTGGTTGCATACAGAAGCAGAATGCTATCAAGTGCTGGGGACAACTGGGGGCTTGTTTTAGTTGGTTTTATGCTCTTATTGTGGTTTCTCTAGGCAAGCCATGTCTTGACCGTAAGACGGTCAGACAAGCAGACCGCTAGCCTGGTGAAAACGTAATGCACGGAAGCCGTTTGGCCATCCCAGGTAGGCAGCACTCTCACTGCTCACAACTTCACTGTCAATCCTCCCCACGACGGACTAGAAGAATAGCCAACTACCACAGATCCAAACCACTCTAGACAAAGAGAACGACTGGCAGGCAAGCCTCTTTAAAAGGTCCTGCTAGAAGTCACATGAGGAGGCATACAGAGGAGGGGATATAAATAGGCAACTAACCACTTAAAGAGGTCTGCCAACCTCAAAGAAGTGCTCATTAAAAATGAAATGCAAGTCATAACCTATAAAATTGGCAAAGATCATTAAAGCCCATAACATATGCAATGCCAATATGAGACCTCAAGCGGGCATGTTCACACACTGCTTACACAGGTGGCCGCCAAGACGACCTTTCTGGGAAATAATTTGGCAACAGGCACCAAGCGCTTCTGTCAAGTTCATCTCTTTCACTATTAAGTCCACGCTGTGGAATTCTACATGGCATCATAATTCTAATAAAAGGATCACAAACCTCCAGACTCACTGCCCTCGATTGATTCCGACGTACAGCAACCTTGCAGGACAAAGCAGACCTGCCCTGTGAGTGTCCGAGGCTCTCCTTTCAGAGAGTAGGGAGCCGCCTTTCTCCCATGGAGCAGCTGGTGGTTTCAAACTGCTGACCCTGTGGTTTATAGGCCAATGCGTCACCTGCTACGCACACACACCAGGGCTTCAACATAATCAAAGACGTACACAGAGGTATGTTACTTTCTAGTGGTGCTTTTTGGTGGTTTTTTGTTGTTTATTTTGGAGGGGGTCAGTTTTTAGCAAGTACGTCAAAATGTACATACTCGCACAAATTACGGTACAACAAAACTTTATTCATTTTCCCAAGACAAAAGGATGAAGCAAAAGATACAGAATGTCCTGTTTGTTTTGATTCTTAACCAGTATTTTCCAAACTTTTCTACTATGAGCATACAGCCTACTGGGCATTGATTCAAAAGTCCTATTTTCCATACTTTTTATTTTCCAAAACCAAAGCAAGCATTCTCGTTAATGGCATCTTCAAATCGCTATCGGTGGGCGGTGTGTGGAGGTGGTTGTGAAGATGAAAACCTGGGTTATTACGTGTGCTGTAAAGACAAGACTAACCTCCCTCTTCAAGGTTTCAGTCAACAAACCACCAAAGTCCATCGTGGAAGGAATGTGAGCTCCGGGTTTTGCCTGAAAGCTTTCCATTAAACCTCCTTTAGGAATGGCATTACACTTGCAGAGCAGACGCCTTTAGATTCATAGAAAGTTCTGGCGAAAACAAGGAAGGGCCCAGGAAATGCTGCATCACCGATGCACTTAGTGACCCAGAAGAATGATACAGTGAAATATGCTGGATACAACTGATGTACAGGGTGTTATAATGGCCAGAAGAGCCCCCAATAAAATGATCTTTAAAAAAAATGGTACCGTGTGCAGGAGCATGGGTACTGACAACCGACTCAGAAAAACCAGACTCGAGGGAGAGCTTGAGAAGGACACATTACCAATTGCATTCCATTTTCCTTGGAAAGGGGTGATTTTAAAACAACTTTCTGACACAACTAGTGTTCTTAAAAGTCTATGCACACAATTGATGTGCGTATGGATTGTGATAAGTTGTATGAGCTCCCAATAAAATTATTTTTAATATTAAAAAATTCTTTGCATAAGCACAAAATTTAAAGAAAAAAGCAGTTGAAAGGAATCTTCATTAAATAAATACACCAGGTGATAACGTATTGCTCCAGTTTAATGGATAAGCTTTTTCTTGGTGGTTCGTACAATAGGGTTTATAATCACTGAAGTAATGTATTCCACTTATAAGCTGAATAAGTAAGAATGTATAAATGTGCTGTCAAACATATAAATGCTTTCAACAGTTGGTGTTTAGACATTTTCTAGATAACCTCAAATGTCTGGAACATTTGCTTCCACAAGAGAAAAAAACCACCTCTCCCAAAGAGGTAAGGCCTTCCTTAGACACAACCAACTGGTGTCCCGCCCGACTCCTGGTGGCTACATGGGTGTCGGCAGCACTGTACTCCCAAGGGCTTTCAATGGATGGCTTTTCAGAGGTAGAGCAACATGCCTTCCTTCTGGGGAGGCCTGGAACCTCCAATCTTTTGTGTAGCTAATTGTATCAGCCAGGGACTCTGAATCACTCTCATAGAAATCATTCAACTGTGAGATAATAACCAGGAATAGATAACGGTGTCTGAGTGGCTCTCTCCTCCTCTAACCCAGAGTTGGCATCCGGCAACCTCTCTGCAACCAGCCAATCCCATAAGCCATCTACCACAAGAACCCAAACCACCACAGCAGCGTGCGCATATGCCCAGCAGAGACGTCCTCACCCCGACACACACGGCGTGCTAAGCACTAAGAACGTCATCGTGCGCCAAATCTGGCAGTGCAAGGCTCTCATATGCCCTTAAAGATGGGCAATTCTCGGGCATAAACTTGAAGGGTGAAGAATCAAAAACAGCTGCTCAATACTGCTTTTCTTTTAACCCCTAAGACAGTGTCACAGAACAAAGGACAAGCAAGCACCTCAGAGTGCACCTGGGTTCTTTGATGGCTGGTGTGCTGTAACTGACCTGGCACAGGGATGATGGAGACACTCACACCTCGCTAACTTTAACAGTTGAGACTCGACAGAGCTCTAAAGCTGATGTGTTAAGATACAGCAGGGATAAAGTTACCCACCTGGTCAGCGTTGATGCACATCTTTGATAACTGCACAATGAATACAAGGTCACAATCTCCATTCCATTAAAGGGATCAAGTTTATAGGTTTAGATCATGGGGACAGGGGAAGGTGGGGGGGGGGGTTGGGGTGGAAGACAGTCACGGGAGAGGCTAAATCAAATATAAATAGGCCACCTACTATTACCCCACTCTCGTCAAGTCAATGCCAACTCAGCGATCTAGTTAAGTTTACTGAGATTGTAAATCTTTCACAGAAGAAAACAGCCTCAAAAAAAGAGAAAAGAAAACAGCCTCATCTTTCTCCCAAGCAGTAGCTGATGGGTTTGAACCACTGGATCGTTGGCTAGCAGCCCAATGCTTAATCCACAGCACCATCAGGGCCCCTCATATAGAGTATCTGGAAATTCAAATATGGAGTTTATGGGACGTAAGAGGCTACACATAACAAAAGCTACATAAAGTAATTGTTTAGTTGACAAGGCACTTTAATGTAAAAAAAAATTTGTGACGTGAGGTTAGGTTTGACGATAAAAAAATCCCTTGAAGTCAAATACCATTAAGTCGATGGCAACTCAGAACACACCTATAGAACAGGGTGGAAGTGCTTCGGTGGGTTTCTGAGACCAGCTCCTGACTGGCGAAAAAGCCTGATCTTTCTCCCTCAGAGCAGCTGGCGATTTCGAACTGCTGACCTTGCTGTTCGCAGCCCAACCCATAGAGGCCCTTAACTGCTCCATTATTTTTCCCTACTGCAAATGACCACAACCCATCACTCTCTCATACTGCAGCAGCTTGGATGGCCCTACGGCGCTGGAGACCATGCCACCGGATTTCAAGTACAAACGAACTCGCCAATGGAGGACAGGCTGCAATGAAGCTTCTAAACTAAGACAGACTGGAAAAAGATGCCAGGCATCTACTTCTGGAAATCAGCCAGTGGAAAGTTACTATGGACCGAGGACGACGCAAGTCTGCCCTTTCTCTGTCTGAGTCAAAGTCTACCCCGCAGCAGCCTGCTCCGTAAGTACTGCAAATGAAGTTTCCTTTTCCATTACAGTGGACCACCATAGAGACAATTCAGCCTCATCAAGCTTCCCAGGCGGTAAATCTTTGTGGAAGCTGCCTGCCTCATCCTTCTCCCCGGGGAATGGCTGGTGGATACCCCCCCCTGGCCTTTGCCATCTCAGTTATAGACAGAGTGCTTTAACCACTGTGCTGCTGCTCTTGCATTTACATATACACACATATAATGAGGGGGAACCCCCACAAAACCAGATTATTTTTCCAAAGCTACGTATTTAAATTTTTTACAACCGTATCTTCAAAGTACTCTCCATCACACTTAAGACATCAGTCAAATCTGCAATTCCATTCTTGGAAATAGCTTTCAAACTCATCTGGAAGGCTGACAGCAGCTCCCGCAGTTTTTTCTTCACCTCTTCTAAGCCGTCAAATGGCTCTCCTTTCATGTCCCTCTTCATTCATGGAAACAAAGAAGTTGTATGGAGTGAGGTCAGGTGAGTCAAGTATGTGAGGCAAGAGAAACATACTGGGTTGTTGTGTTTGGTTTTTTTTGTCAAAAACTGGCATACCGAGATGGCTGTGTAAACAGGTACATTGTCATGGTGGCAAAACCAGTCCCCCCCGCCTGCCTCAAGTCAGTCCTTTTTTGACACACACTGTTATGCAATCTTTTCAGAACTTCTAAATAGAAAGCTTGATTGACAGTCTGACCTGGTGGCATGAACTCCAAATGCCCTATCCCCTTCACATAAAAAAAAACCCCAAATGAGCATCATCTTGATCTTTGATTTCACTTGAGGAGTTATTTTGGGTGAGGTGAAGGATGGCATCTTCCACTGGCTTCATTGATGTTTTGTTTTTGAGGTTGTAAGAACTGCACACCATGTTTTGTCACCAGTAATGACATTGGGGAAAAGTCTGGGACTCTTCAGAGCTGTTCTTTCAAAGCACGGCATGTTTCCATTTGACGTCCTTTCCCCCCTGATCAGGCAGAACCCAGTGACCCTTCTCATTCCCAAATCTTGTTAAAATTCACTGACCTGAGCTCCAAGATAGTCCAGATGACTTCCCCATCTCTTCAGTGGTCCATCATCAATCTTTGAGCACAAGTGCATGAATTTTGTCGACATTTTCATCTGCTCAGGAAGTTGATGGACATCCAGAATCAGGCTTGTCATCAATTGACATTTCGCCTTTTTTTGAAACAAGAAAACTCCTCGTACACTTGAGTTTTTCCCATAGCGCTGTCCTTGTGAGCTGTGTTCAACATCGTAACAGTTCTGCAGTATTTCTCTTGAGCAGGAAACAAGATTTTGCAGCCGCAGGCTGTTCTCTTGGCCATCACAAAAAACGAGGTCCCAGAAAACCTTTTACAAAAAATTTTACTGTGTGCAGAGAGAATCTTCCCAGGCAACGTCGCTGTTTGAACTAACTCAGAGTGAGTTGCTTGATGCTCACCCTGGGGTGGGGGGGTGGGGTGGTAGAAATGTACTACAGAAGCTCTGCCTTGTAGAGCTTTTTCCACTTTTGGGGGGAGGTACCCCCTCGTATATAGCTACCTACACACACACACACACACACACACACACACACACACACACACGAGGTCCAAATAGGAAGCTCGTATATAGCTTACACACACACACACCATGTCCAAATAGGAAGCTCGTATATAGCTACACACACACACACACACACACACACACACACACACACGAGGTCCAAATAGGAAGCTCGTATATAGCTCTACACACACACACCCCACACACACACACCCCCACACACACACCCCCAAATAGGAAGTAGTCATTCCTTTTAGGAAAGATGCGGGAGGGGTTTTGCGGCCCTTATCCCTTTCTATTCATCTCTTTCTCTAATTGGTCTCTCAGCATCAGGCAGGTTCAGGGCAGACCTGCTGGTTTCCTGTGAGGAGGTACACGTGATACAATCTTAGTATTTGCTCCCTCTATTGTTATCCTTCACATTTCCTTGAAACATATGGTAACGATACCAAGGGGAAAAGACAAGCAGGGGGCAGGGACCGTTCTCATAAAGACCTTTCACTACAAATAAAGCATGGGTGGAGATGAAACATCTCAGAAACTTTTATAAACTAATTTCCAAACTGGCTCCCACGTTTCTTGCCAATTTCTGAAGTCCTTATAACCTCGACTCAAACCCATTGTCCTGGTGTCCATTCCACCTCAGAAATGACCCGTTAGGACAAAGTAGGACTGACCCTGAGTACTTCTTGGGCAAAAGTCTGACTTTCTGGTTAGTGGCTGAGCCCAAGGTCCACGGCACCACCAGGGGAAACGGCACCACCAGGGGAAACGTCACTCAGCCTAACTTCACAAAGAAACGTACAACTGCAAGCACCTGATTAAGGTAAGAGGCGAGACGCTCATTGGGAGAGACCAGACTACCATAAAGTAAAAAAGACTCGGAGTTTTTTCCCTATTTCTTCATGGAAGACCAGATGGAGGTGGCATACAGACCTTTAGCAATCAAATCAGACAGCAAGGTTCCTCTCCAGATGCAGTACAAACACATAAAGAACAGAGCTGGGGAGCCCGCTGGGGCCACGTGCCCTATGTTGCTGCTGGGTGCCACCGAGTGGATTCTGACCCATAAGGACCAGACACAGGATAGCCTGAGAAACCGCCAATCCCAGCGAACAAACAACCCACGTCTCACCAAAAAGAAGCAGTGTCAACCATCACCACGCAGGGCGGTTCGTTACATGTCTGACCAATTTTAGCAGGCTAATTTTTAAGATGGTAATTCTGTATGGCCAGAGAATGATGTTATAAATATCCGAAGGGCCCTTGGCAGAAAAAAGCTTCCCCGCCCCTGTCCTAGAATGTCACTGTTGTCCAAGATCAATCCTGCTTCTCTCAAACAGGAAACGAAGATGACATTTTCAAGGGTTTTGTCCGTCCGTTCAGGCAGCACATAGTTTTCTCAAGAAAAGATGTATTGGGTATGCCAGATGTCAAGCTAGGCATTTTTGCAAAACGCTTTTTGGTTTTTTAAAACCCTGACATCCCAGTAAAATAGCTTAGAGACCTTAAATCTGTCCATGGTCAAGTTAACTGGGTGGTGGGATTTGAATCTGTGTCTTTTAAAATGATAATCTGGGCCTTTCCTAGCCATTGTGGCATGTGTGAGGGACAAGGAAGAGAAAAATAGATGAAAGCATAATCCACATGGAAGTGTGCACACAATCCTGCGAGCCTGGTTCCATCATGTTTAAATCATGCCCTCATAGAACACACACACACACACACACACACACACACACATAGTTTTTTAATGCCCCGGGCAAGAGAGAAATGCAATGCCTTTACACTGAACGAGCCCTTGTTTTGTTGCTTGGGAAACATTTTTGGAGTCACTTAACAACAAGCTACCAAATATCCAAAGCTCAGCAAGACAGTCACTGCACTAAATTCCTAAATAATAGTCCACAGCCACAGAGAGCGGGCAATGCGGTACAGAGCAATCAAAAGCAGCTTCATATTTTCCGGATAAAACAAAGCATCGTTTGTACAGAGGCATTTTCAGAAGGTAGCCCTGAGAGCCAGACTGCAGCCTGGGAAGGCTTAACATACCAAGTTTCACAATACATCAATGGCTTTTAAACGTTAGAAGCAAACAGCTTCCTTTTGCTTCGAATTCAAAGTGAAGGATTAGATGCAAAGCTAACAGATTAATTCAATACACACTCAAACTTAAATACTATCCAGAGCCTTAATTAATGCCATTACAAGTATATTTAGCCAAACACCTGGGTTTTAATGATGGAAAGGTGAAGGTCAAATGTTTTTTAATAAATTGCTTCACATGAAGCCTTTCTGCTGGGAGAAAGGGGTGTGTGTGTGGGGGAGTAGAGAACACAATAATTAAGCTGAAAGGAAAAGACTAATAAACCGTTATTATATTGGCATATTAAGCTCGTCTGTATTTCAGTTGAGGCCATGCCATAGTGGGAAGTCCACTGAACTTTGCTCCCCTGCCCCAGTCTGGAGCAACTTCCAGATCAATACCAAGCAATTAGGAGAATCCAGAGGGCAGGAGAGGGACTCACAGAACAGTGGGGACAGACCCCTCGGAGGAAGGCTAGACCTTGTCTGGCAAATTCTTCCAGAACGAGATCGCCATCCCGAGTTAAAAGAAAAACGCAGTAACAACTGTGAGCTCTTATTGGATCACAGATGTTAGATCAAATTATGTGTCATTTCTTTGTGTCCAGGAGGTGGGAAAAAGCTCAAAAAAGTAGTTGTGCTTGATAAGTGGGCAGAATTAGCTGCAATAAGAAGCGGTACCAGGTAGCTGAGGGATCAATTTTGAAAGAGGGACCCGCTCTATGCCCAATACTGGAAGCAGAGTGTTAAGTCCGGTCATTCAACTTGCAGTCGAGATTTTCCACAACACTCAGTTGGTGGAAGGGAAAGTGAGCCTCACCCTTTAGAAGCCAAGACATTTATGGCTTTCTCTGGCCTCTCTTGCAGCTAATAGCAGACACCTGAACCAGGCTCAGCCAGGCATAGGAATAGAATTATCCACTATCTAGTTCAAGAGCCCTGGTGGCGTAGTGGTAATGTGTTGGGCCGCTCCCCTCAGGATCTGCAGTTTAAAACCACCAGGAGAAAGATGAGGCTTTCTACTCCCACACAGATTCACAGTCTCAAACTCACAGGGGCTAAGTTCTAGCCTGTTCTGTAAGGTTGCTGAGTCAGCAATGACTCGGTGGCAGCAAGTGACTGTCTTATTCTCTCCTTTACTGGAGGCAGCAGTGGCCATGTTTACAGCAGTATTTAGCTTCAGGTGGAAGTGGACTATCTTGTCCTCATGACCTTGAAGGAATCCTGGCTAAGGGTACTGATTATCTTGCCCTTGATTTGACCCTGCCCCAAAACAGGTCTAGTCTTTTTGGGTTTTGGAAGAGTTTCTGGTGCTTGTAACCAAGGGCCAATGAGAAACAGAAGGTCCTCCTTGTGAATCAGAACCAACCGAATGGATCTGACGAGAGCACCGTAGGATGCCAACTTGGTCAACAAACACTTATCCGCCGGTAACACCAGACTACTTGATGACGGAAAGGCAAAAGTCAAATGTTTGATGAATTGCTACAAACTATCAGTGACCTTTGCTCTTTTGTCTCAATTTGGAGCTACTTCCAGAACAACAACCAAGCAGTTAAGAGTCTAGGGCACCAGGGCGAGACCGTGAACAAGGCCTTTGTCAGTGCGTCCCAAGGATTCCTGGCCAGAGGGGAGATGGTGTCTGTCCCGGCTTACACGGCGCTCTCTATTTCACCTCGTAGGGTCTCATAGCCATTGCAATGGCTTCACAGAACCCAAAGACAAAATTCAGATGAAAAGGTTTATTACAGAAGTTGAAATGCCGGTAAGAAATGCTCAGGGCTGAGTGTTTGTTTATCAAGACATGTTGGAAAACTGTTAAGTCTGCTAATGAAAGCTCAAAGGGCATTCCGCTCTGCCATAAGCCTCAACTCGAAGGCACTCAGCTTCAGCTTCAAAGGCTGGCAACCCCAGCTCCGAGTTAAGGGGCCCAGAGGCACCCCACTCCAGTAAGCTTCAGCCTGAAGGCAACTCAGCTCCACTTCTGTGGGTCAGCAAACCCAAATCCCCCAATTAAGTGCCCAGAGGCACCCACTCTACAAACCAGCCTCCCGCACAAAAGCACTCAACTTGTCTTGCTCCGGGCGCTGGGAAGTCCACTCTGTTCCATGCTCTGGCTCCTGGTTCCACTGCTGCTCCTTTGATGGCATAGCCGTCGCTTGGATCCAGGAGGTCCACCGCACAGGGATCTCAGAACCAGAGGATTTGCTCCACTCCTGGCTGTTGCTGCTAATCAGACTCCCTCCTTCTGCTTGGCAGAGGGCTCATTTATACAAGCCAGGATGGCACTCCAGGGAATCCTGTTTGCAATCACTCACAGGTGATGCGTATCTTCCTCCACCTCCTCATCAGACCCATGCAGTGAAAGGTCTTTGGGTGGGAGTTAGAGACTTAGGCTAGAAGAGCCACATTACCTAACTCACGGCCCCTGCAGAATCAGTCTATAATACATCGGGGTCAGGGCTGGACCAGAAATGCTTACCAAGAATGACAAGAACCAGAACATAATTCTAGTTCCACGGATGAACATAATCCACGACGAAAGGAAGGAAAGGCAGAGTCAATACTTCAGAGTCAGAAGGTTAAGTAGTTTGGAGCAAGGAAGAGGGGCGCTGAAAGAAAACAAAGCCAAGCCCAAGAGGGTCGAGGTGGCTGGTTCAGAGAGACACTGAAAACCAGGTGGTCCATAATGCGCTCTTGCCTCCTTCTCTGGGTCCCTCAGAGCACATCCAATGCCAGCACCCTTCTCACCCACACGGTCGTCGGGTGGGTGCCGACTCACAGTGACCCTACGGGGCAGGATTGAAGGCCCCCTTTGGGTTCCTTAGACCGTGACTCTCTCCAGGAGTACAGTCCTGTCTTCCTCCCGCACAGCAGCTGGCTGTTTCTAACTGCTGACTCTGTGGCTTGCGGCCCAATGAGTCACCTCCATGTCACCAGAGCTCCTCTCTCTGACCCAGCTCCTGCTAATTCACCACCTTCAGGCTCCAGAAGCAGCAGCATTTCTCCCGAGTGTCTTCCTTGCCACCTTCACCTCCCTGCAACTGAGAGAGGAGCCTGGGAGCATCCTTTCGAAGTCTTCTGTCCGTGATACGAATCGCTTCAGAACTGGGCTGGCCAATTCAATGGCAATTTCTCCCCCAAGGGCAAGTGCCATTTCCAGTCGCCAGGCCATCAGAGAAGGGTGGTTACGACAGGCATATAATGGGTAAAGAGCAGAGCTGTTACCGAACAGACTGCAATGCACAGGCAGCCCCCCACCCCGTCCCTTCCGCCCCAAATTTATTAGCCAGCCTAAAAATGTCAATGGCCTAACTCACCACAGGCCCCAACTCTGAGCACTGTGTCTGACACACAGTAAATGATGAACAGGTACTCGTGACTCAACGACCCAAGGACCTCCAAATGATGAAACAGCAACGGAAAGCAGGCCTTCTGCCAAACCTAGCTCCCAATGATCCCCCTCTGAACTGTCTGTACGGACAAACGTGACCACGCAACTGGGTAGACTTGCCACCCACCCTCAGACATCCACTCACTGCACCCCACCCGGCCCCAAGCCTCCTAGGAGCTAGAGCAAAGGGGGTAAAGCTAAAAGTCAAGAGAAGGCGGCCTCTCAAGAATAACATGCCTCTCTACGAGCCACTCACACCAGGATTGAGCGGTTAAGAGAAGGCTATGGACAGAGATAATGACGAGGCCCAAGTTTCTAGCCCCATGAGAAGAAGGAATTAAAAAATAATGTGGTCAATGCTTTCCTGCTGAAGTGGAATCAAAAGCCTCCTGGTGACATCAGGGTTTAATGTCCATCCATAGGTAAATGGGTTGACATGTGTTTGTGTATATGCCTGCGTGTACTCCCCAGCTTGTCTGCTGGAGCCTAGCACCAACGGCACCCCAGTAACAATGACATAACCAGCAACCAAACCTTGGTTTCTCAGCCCCACTTCTCAAAGAAAGCAGCCAGAGCTGAGTGCAGAAGTGAGGCACGGAGAGTGCACAGACAAGCCGGAACAACTTGTAGTACCAGAGGGTTTAGTTAGAGTGTGCTCCCCAAATTGTGAGGGCAAAGTGACAGCCAGAAAGGACCTCACAATGGCCCAACCTGGGGGGTGGAGGGGGGATGACAATAAGAAATGAAAACAGAATAAACACAAATGCCCACAGAACTATACATTCAAGTGGTACCATGGGAGGGCATTCTTCCAGCAGGGTTCGTACTAATCAAGGTAGAATGATGGAAATCTAACACCACCATCTGACCAGCACTATAAAAAGCCAGCCCTGTCAGCCAAGAAGCAGATACAGATGGATGCGGAAATTAATGGGTGAAAGTGTAAGAAAGTATTTTTTATAATCGCAAAGTAGCCTTCCACAAGAGGCCCATCAAAAGAAAAACAGTAACATTACAATGGAAGAGCCCGGAGGACACTGGGCCGAAATGAAAGGTCAAAGATCGAATACAAGCAAAATGCGTCCCCTTGTTGAACATGAAACTCATGGTCTCTTCTGCAAACTTCCATCTAAATCATGATAAAAAGTCAAATAAAAAAAGTTAACATGACCAGCAGTAACACAGAGCAACAAAAGAGCCTGGTAGAGCAATGGTTGAGCACCAAAGGTCAGAGGTTTAAAACCTCAAAGACCTGGTGCTGTGTTCCTGTGAAGATTACAGCCTGGAAAACCCAGTGGGGCAACTCTAGTCTGTAACACCAGGCAGCCATGAGTCGGGCTCAAAGTCACACTCGCAGAGACTGCGGGGCCCAGAAGGGCACCTCACTTCTAGCAGCAATGAAGAACTGGAACCAGATGGGACCAAACAGGACAGCCTGAATTCCTTTCAGAAGTATCCTTCAAGATCATAAGAGATGAAGGGACACGCCCCACCCCACCCCCTTCCCCAGTAGTTCCAGACTGAAGGAGACTAAAACATGAACATTCCATGATATGTGGGGTCCAAGGTTGGATTCAGGAGCAAAGTGAACATTGGGTGGGACGGTAGGCAAAATTAAAAAGGAAAAAAAAAACCTGTAAGCACTGCAATCCTGCAGTGCAGTGGACTGTCTGCTGTAAGCACTGCAATCCTGCAGTGCAGTGGACTGTCTGAGGTGGCTTTTTAACTGCAGTCTGTCACTAGGAGCAAATGCCCCTTTTCTGCACGGTTCTGGGAAAGATAGGGCTCACCTGTGAGAAACAGGGACACACTGACTGCCATCCTGCGGGGGGTGAGCCAGCCCAGTGTAAAAGGGATGGAGGCAAGAGTCACTCCCAGAAAGGGCCAGGAGTGGAGCGCATCCTCGGAACCCCGAGTCCCCTGCACAGTGAACCTCCTTGGCCCAGAGGCTGCTGCGGGACTTCAGAGGCGGAGCAGGAGACTCAACTAGGGCCAAGGCAGGAAACAGAGTGGTGGGCTCTCGGGTCCGTGCGGACACAGCCCCGCGCTTTAAGGCAGGAGGCCCACTTGTGGGATGGGATGCCTCTGGGTACTTACTTGGGGGCGACGGGTTCACTGAACCTCGGAGCTTGAGACTCCCACTGAAGTGGCATGCCCTTTAGGGCATTCCTAAGCAGGCCTGAAGGAACTGACTGGAGAACTGTATCCTGAGCATTTCTCTCCTGCATTGCAGCCTGTTAACTTCCTTAAGAAACCTCCTAATCATGAAGTCTGAGTTCAGCGGGCCGTTGCAAGGAACTGTAACACCTCGATTTACAAAGTAAAGAGTTCTGTTGGAGTTACAGAAAATTGTAATATCAAAGCTAATGTCTTTGTATTATAATTATGTAAAAAATCAGTCCCTCTACCCAATGCCCATCTGTAGACAGCTGGACATCCCTTACAGAGGGGGTAGTGGGGAGATGAGTCACTCAGGGTTCAGTGTAGCAACAATGAAACTCAAAACCTGCCTCTAGTTCTTGAACGCTTCCTTCCCTCCCAATTATCATGACCCCAATTCTGCCTTGCGGACCTGGTTACACCAGAGGATGCACAGCAGTGCAGTAGGGATCTGGAAACACAGGGAATCTAGGACAGATGAACCCCTCGGGACCAGCGGTGGAAGTGGCGACACGGGAGGGGGTGTAGAAAGGGAGAACCGATCTCGGGGATCTACGTGTAACCTTCTCTCTGGGAGATGGGCAACAGGAAGGTGGGTGAGGGGAGATGCCAGGCAGTGTAAGATAAAATAATAATTTATAAACTATTAAGGGTTCATGAGGGAGGGGGGAGCAGGGAAGGTGGGGGAGGGGAAAAAAGGAAAATGAGCTGATTCCAGGAACCCAAGTGGAAGGCGAATTTTGAGAATGACGAGGGCAACAAATGTATAAGGGTGCTTTACTCAACTGATGTATGTATGGATTGTGATGAGTTGTATGAGCCCCAATAAAATGATTTATTAAAAAAAATCAGTCCCTCTAAAATAAATACATCAACAAAAACAAAGTAAATAAAATGACAAATCAATCTGCCCTTTCTAAATATGGTGCTTCTTTCCATCTATTTAGGTCTTGCTTTATGTCCTTCAGTAAAGTCTTATTTTATTCACTGGACATGTGTATTTTGTTAAGGTTGATGTTTAATGTTTCTGTAACCATTGTAAAATGAGCCCTGGTGGTGTAGTGGTTACGAGTTGGGCTGTGAGCCACATGGTTAGCAGTTCGAAACCACCAGACTCTCTGGGAGAGAAAAGATGGGGCTTTCTATTCCGGTAAACAGTTACAGTCTCAGCAACCCACAAGAGAGGTCACTGTGACTCAGCCTCAACTCGATGGTAGTGAGTGAGTACCTATTGTAAGTGAAATTTTCTTTCCTAAACATTTAAAAATGTTTCTATTGTATAGGAAAGATAAAAGTAGATAGTATAGGGACATATCTGTTAACTATTACTAGTTCCAAGTTTGTTATTAGATCATAACCAATGCTAAAATACAGTGATATATTTAATTTTAATACCAGTGAACAGTTTTACAATAATAACAGAAAATTTTTCTGAACAGAAACAAACAAAAAAACCCCCTCCAAATTCATGGCCATCGTAGCGACCCCACCAGGATGGGGCTGGACTGTCTCCATGAGTTTCTGAGCCGGAAACTCTTTATGGGAGTAGAAAGTCTCGTCTTCTCTCCTGGGCATCAGCTGGTGGTTTTGAACTGCTTACGTTGTGATCATCAGCCCAACGCATAACAACTACACCACCAGGGTTCCTTTTCTGAGAGTGAAGGCCATTTAAAATAAAGAAACATGGGGTGGAAGGTGGTAACCCTCTCGGGAAAGCTTCAAAATAAAGATAATACCTTGCTTGTCTGTTCTAGGTCAAGGTCATGAAGCAAGCCCAGGGATGAGAGAGAAAAGCTGCCCCTGCTTTGCTCTCCCCCCAAGATGGTTTAATACGGGCTTGAGCTCCCTCCGTCGCAAATTCAAAGTCAAGAGAAACTGCGGTGCTCATCTGTAGTGATGTCTAAGTTTTTAATAGTATATTCCCCAATGTGCTCCTATAACCTTCAGAATCCAGAAAATACTTTTGGTCCCAAAATCCAAAACCAGACTCACAGTCAATCTCAACTCAGGTGACCCTATGGGGCAGAGCAGAATTGCTCCTGTGGGTTTCCGAGACTGGAACTCTCTATGGGAGAAAAACCTCAGGTGTAACCCACTAGGTATAACACACTACGTTCACTTTTGGCCCAACTATATGTATTTCCTAGAAATAAAGTCTGTTCTTAAAAGAAAGTGTGCTATTTATTTAGAATCCACACAACGGTTTTCCACTACTTAATCTCTCACTGTGAATACGGCAAATAACCTTTTCTACATATAACCTGAATTTCAACACCGGTTAACTTTTTGCCAAGCGTTTGCAGTGGGAGGCCACAGGGGCACTATGGTTAGGAACGGACTTGGTGCCAGCTGGTGTTTTTTGCGAGACAAAGGACAATCTCCTTCAGGGATACAAGTGGAGAAAAGACAACTTTTCAAGACTTCTGAAAAACATTAATCTGCTTTTGAAGAATACTAAATTTAACTCTGACTGCATTTTCCAAATTCTCAAAATAAGTTCAACATAAAAGCAGAGTTCAAGATTGTCTGCAATAGTGATTGACAAAGGATATGAAAAGCTGAAACCACTTTCTAGCCAAAAATATTCCCTAAATTTCTATGATTGCAAGTTCAAGTACATAAAAATGAAGTTCCCTTTGCCCCTGAGACAAAGCGTGGCATTAATTGAAAACAGCAGGCCACATTTTTTCCATTTGGTAGGAGACATCATTACGCAAGTTTCTGAGCAGTCTCACTAGATTAACCAGCTTCCAGTCACAGAGACATTTCTGTGACTCGCATCATGAGACTTGGCACAGAGTTTGACAAAAATGAGGGGGGTTCACAATGTTCATGGAAAATCGACTTAAGGAATTTTTTCCATAGGCTTAAATGGTTAAATCCCAAGCACTTCCCCCAATCATCTTGTGACATAAGTTCAAGGTTCTAAATTCCATCTGCTTTGTAGACCTAGGAGCATCCAGCCAGCTTCTAGTTAAGAGGGGAAAGGCACACACCGTATAGATGTCTTCTTGAAAATATTTCCCATGACGTTTTCAAGTTGGTTTGTGCAAACGAAAAACCACATTGTGGGAATTACTATGAAAAAATGATTCAGAAAAAAGCAGTTGCCCTTAAAGACTACAGAGGGGACTAAACATCTCCCTCCCCCCAACATGTGCTTTGAAATTGGAAACGTTTCAAAGGCACGCGATGTTGACTATCTGGCCTCTCTGAAAGGCATGGGTGTCCAACATCATTTGCAACCGTTGTTCAATTCGAGTCGGACTCTGGCCACAGAGGACAGCAGGTCTGCTGGGGAAGGCTTTCGGAGTGAAGGGCTTAGAGACCCTGCCCCACAACCCTGGGGACTTGGCAGACCCAACCCGGATAGACAGATCAGGAGCTAAATTACAAAGCCTTCTAAAGAAACAAAGTCCCTAGGAGGAATGCCGGATGAGCCACACATGGGGGTGGGGAGGGAGGGGGCAGGGAGGTGCTTTCAGTCTTCAGAGAAGGAATGAGAAGGCTGTTTTGGCCTTGACCCAGACGAGGGGCAATGTCCCCCAGCAAAAAGTATGTGAACTGAAGAAAAAATTCTCCACAGTAACAATTCTAATTAGTCAAAGCTAGGAGATGTTTCTCTTAAGGTTGAGAGCTAGCTCGGCTCCTGTTTACAGCATTCGGATCTGGTTGCTTCTTTTCCTGGCAGCTGTTTAACGAAAAGCGCACGATGAAATGTTCGCCGCAATGATAGGAAAGAGGTCCTATTTTAAGGTGAGTTTTGCCATTTTTAAAAAAAAATTATTTTATTGGGGGCTCTTAAAGCTCTTATCACCATCCATCCATCCATTGTGTCATGCACATTTTACATATGTTGCCATCATCATTTTCAAAATTTTCTTTCTACTTGAGCCCTTGGTATCAGTCCAGTTTTGCCATTTTGCAAATTTAAGCTTATGCGTAACACAAACATTTTATCTAGGATTCCTCTAAGCAAAATGTGTAGCAGTCTATTTATTGTCCTATAGAACTGAGCTGAAGAGAGTTAACTATAATCCAGTGATATTCTGGCAATATGACTATTTTAGTAAAATTAAAACAAATGTTACTTAATACGGGTACATATAGTAACTCAGAAAATCTGAGTAGTCGGCCATTCCCTAGCCACTCAAATTCGTTACCATGAGTTTACATAGAGTGAAATGAAGTCAGGTTAGCAGCTTCCTCTTCTGCAGGAAGGAGAGAATACATGCTTTCTCACGTGAGGAACAATGTGCAATCCTGAGCACTCGCTAAGCCAATTTACATGCGTTCACTGCATGGAATTCAAAGCCATCAGAGAACCAAAGACCAACAAGTGCCAGAACTCCACAAACCCAAACCCTCCCTCACGGGGTCTTAGCGACCCAATAGGACAGAGTGAGTTGCCCACTTGGTTGCCAGGGCTGTGAAACTTAGGAAGCAGCCTGTCAGATCTTTCTCCCGTGGAGCAGCTGGTGGGCTTGACCCACTGACTTCTGGGTCGCAGTCAAGGGCTTAACTACTGAGCCAACAGGGCTCCTCAGAGCCTCACAGGCAGGAATGAAACCGCAGCCAAAATCAAGCGGCTTTCGTTAGGAAAACTGGCAGTCTGGCAGTTAAGTGGGCTCCACCTGCTATGGGTAAAATCTGATACTCAACAAGATGAGGACCAGTCAGCCAGCAGTTGGTCAGACATCTAAAAGGCATGCTCGTGTGGAAAGAGGGAAAGAGCTTTCTAGAAACCGAATTCCTGGAGACACCTGCTGTCCGTCAATGTGTGTAACTGTGAGTGCCTCCAGAGCTCCAAACCTGTGAGCATTATCAACCTTGCAGTTCCCCGGAAGAGGGTGCAGTTCAGAACTCAAGCAAACGTCAGTCAATGCTCAGAAATCCACAGAGAGACCTCAGTTTCAGATACGCTCCTATCTCATTGGTATCCTAAATCATGTGTGTGAAATAGGTTGAATGGGTGAATGTTTAACATAAAATGTGCATCTTTACAATGAAAAGGTAAAAGTGTGTGTGTGTGTGTGTGTGTGTGTGTGTGTGTGTGTGTGTATGAGGGGGCTCCAAAAAAGTTTGTGGAAAAAATGGAATTAAAATAGAATTTTTCCCACGAACTTATTTAGAAGCCCCCTTGTAAGGGTACACACACTCTCCCCCCACCCCATCCCTCCCATCCGTTCCTTGGCGTGTCTAGTATGTTGTCTGTTCTAAACTAGGTCAAGCTCTGACTCATCTCAAAGCGGCGGAAGCCTGGGCTGAGATCTGCCCAGTGTCCACCACACACCTGCTCAACTCACTCCTGTATACATACCTGCTTCCTTCCTGCTCCCCTTTCCTCCCTCTCGGCTCTTCTTCAGAACAGCCTTTAGCATTTTCAGCACTTGTGTGCTTCTGAAGGGGAAAAAAAAGGAGGGGGGCAGAGAAGAAATAGGGGCTGTAAGTTGGAAATGTAGCTTGAATATTGACACAGAGGTAACTTGTGTCCAAACAAACACACCCGTAGGACAAACCTCAAGTTTCTCATTGGTTTCCCATTACTAAACTAAGAGCAGCGTGCTGAAGACACAAGAAATGTTTCATAATGGTTAATGAAGTGATCAGAGTTCACGGTCTTGTTTTAAATGGACACACACACACACACACACACACACACACACACACACGTGCATTCTCAACATTCCACGCCTAATTGAGGTTATGAGGCGAAATCCGGGCATGCTCCTGTAAGGTATCTGGCCCTGTCTTGCGGGTCTCCCAAGGCCGGTTCCTCGAGAGAAGAAAGCATTCAGCTACTAGAATCCACCTGGTAAGGACATAGAAGCAAACCTCCATGGCTAAAGACGTGTGTGTTACAGGTGCTACTAATTAGATAAGCACAAGGAAACCGCCGGAAAGGCTATGGGAACGAAGCACCCTTGATGAGCATTTGCAAAATAAATAAAGTAGGAACACAGCCCAGCCTGATGGCAGGGGTCTCAATTAAGCAGCACCCATGACCCTAGGTTTTCACAACAGCTATGGTCCGGGGAAGGAGGCTGGAGAGGTGGATGGGAGGGGTCTGCAGCATTATAACTGAACCCTTTCTTAACGAGCTGTGTTTTTTCAGCAGAATGGCACTGAGCTTGTAAAACCACAATGGCTGTGGCCTAAGATGAAACATGAAACCATCTCTTCAGCAAGAGGAGCAGACAAAAGGCCCATTATTTCATCCCGAAGTTAGTCTCCAGCGCCTCTCTTCCCTCTGCTAGCTCTCGGATCAGATGGGGGGAAAACCTCAAGCTGTAGCCTTGTGGAGGTGAACATCACACTCTGACACAAAGAAGGTAGAAGACATGCTGTATCTGAATAGGAAAGGGGGGGGGTGAGGAGAAGGGGGAGGGAGAGAAGTAGAGGATGGGCAACAAACAAGCCTGACCTAAAAACAAAACAAACGCGCTGCCATGAGGTCTGTTCTGACTGATAGCAACCCTACAGCTCAGACTAGAACTGCCTGGGGGTCCCTAAGACTAACTCTACAGGAGGAGAAAGCCCATCGTTCTCCTGTGAAGCAGCTGCCGATTCCAAACTGCTGACCTGGTGGTTCACAGCCCAGCAAATCACCACACACACCCCCCACCACCACTGCTCCACACACCTGACGACACAGCGTAAAGGTGGACAGCCACAGCCTAACCCCCAGGGGAAAGCGGAGCAGCTGTGGGGTCCACTGAGGAGAAGAGGCCACAGTGCTACCAACCACAGCTCACATCACACAGCGCAAGCACGCTGGGACAGACCGCTCCTCATTTGGTTCAGGACAAAATGTTTATTTTTCCAAGCCCCCGTTTTACTGTTGAAGAAACACACCTGCCTTGCTGCTCATGGGTCAGGCAGCTAATTAACCACAGGGCCAACCTATCAGTCTGTTGACAACCCCTTCGCTCCATCAAGCCTCTCCTTTTGGATCAATGGAAGTTTCTGGCACCAGTGATCAGAAAAACCAACCAGAAAAACTGAGCAATAATAGGTAGATACTATCTCAGTCAGAATTTGGAGTACACCAAGATGGAACTATTCGGGTTAATTCAGCTCACGAAACTCTTTATACACAAAAGGGGTGTGGCTTGGGACACAATTTTTTCAAAAAACGCTACTCAAATGAAGAACCTTGATGGACCGATTAAGGTAAATCTAGAAAAAAGCCACTGGAATTGCTTCCGTAACACACTGTGGGCGCATAACTGCTTAAAAGAAAAAATGTGAATATGCTGTAGCATTATGGCAGTTACATAATCTCCTGTCAACTTGTGAAGGGGTGGAGTCCAGCCTGTCAATCAGGACGCAGCTTGGTGACCGCGTTTTGGAGCCAAAAGGAGATAAATAGTTCACTGGGGGGCCAGACCCACAGTCTCTCTCTGCTTCATCTTCCTGCTGACAAGCCACATCGAGCCACACTGACAGAGCCAGAGCCCTGAAACTGGAGGAGCCACGTGGAGACCCACGGCAGTGTGGAGATGCTTCTACCACCACTGGATCCACAAGACTCTCCACCCACTGGCCTGCGATCTTTTTGCATTTGGCATCATTGGATGGCTACAAGAGTCAAAAGAGGAACTTACGGACTCATGTTGACAAATGGGGTAATATCTGACTTAGGGACTTGATTTGGAGTGGGCTGGGATGTTTTCTTAATGTACAATTGCTCTTTGATATAAAGTTCTCTCTTACACATGTGAGTGTCTCTGGATTTGTTTCTCTAGTCTACCTGGACTAACACAAGCATATTATTTTTTAATGGCAGGGAAATGTCTAGAAATAAACAGCCTGGCGGTGGCGGTGATCATCATCAAATCTTCAAATCACCACCACCTCATCTATGATAGTAACAGAACACAATGCTGCCTGGTGCTGCGCCATTCTCACTACTGTTGAGTCTATCCTTCCTTGAGTAAGGTGCACCTTAGTCGAATGGATGATTTTGCTTTGTTAAAAGACCGTTGGCAGCAGATCTGCCCAATGCAACACATAATTGGATTTGACTGTGGGTCTAAATCAGATGCAATCCTTGGCAATTTCAACATTTACTCCTTTTACCTTGATGTTGCTTATGGGTCCATGTATTTTCATCCACAAATAAATCAACCTCCAAGGATTCTAATCTAGCAAAGACTCCACAGCCAACAATGTTTGTTTAGGGCACTTTGCACAAGTCTTGATGAATTCTTCATGAGCTCTGTATTTCCCTGGTTCGTGGAGCAGGTCAACTCCCAATGAAGCATGCAATCAATCTCCCTGGTCACCATCGACTGACCCACAATGCCACTCAGATGACATGCTGCACAGCCAAGCGGTAGGGGCCACAGCACTTCTCACCCCAAGCATCCTGGATGCCTATTTTGAGGAGCTCAGCTGTTTGGGGGACAGTCACATCTCCTACATCAGAGGCCTTGGCCACCCAAGGAAGAGAGGCTATCTAAGAGCTGCTATAAATTTTTGTTTTCCAGTTCTGGCTTCTTTCCCCAAATAGCAACCCAAGGGGAACGGTTTAAATTTACACAGTCAAGAGTATGCAGACTATGACCTGATGAAACTAACTGACCATGCCTCACTGTAACACCAAAGGGACACACACACACACACACACACCCTGGGGGAGAAAACAAACAAGGCACCAGACTGGCCCCAGCTGTTTGGTTCTGAAATTAATATAGATCACAGTGGAGCTATGTGATTATCTAGGAGTCCAAGGATACGTGGTCTAGAAGAAACTTCATTTACAGCCCCTGAGGGAAGTGGTCAGAAGTGGCTGTCATAGCACAAGGGGCCACATTGGCTGTGGACTCCAGGAGGATTACCGGGCATATCAGACAGTTTCCGCACTTAAACAAACACACCCACATCCCAATTCTGGAAAGGGCCGATCGAAGCCCGGTGCTATTAAACACTGGCATCATGTACCTACTTTCCCTCATTAGGATTCTGATCTCACTGAGCCCTCCCTCATGGGTTTTTTTAAAATCATTTTATTGGGGGCTCATACAACTCTTATCACAATCCATGCATACATCCATTGTGTCAAGCACATTTGTACATATATTGCCCTCATCATTCTCAAAACATTTGCTTTCTACTAGAGCCCTTGGTATCAGCTCATTTTCCTCTCCCGCCCCCCCTACCCTCCCCATGAAATCTTGATAATTTATAAATTATGTTGTCATGTCTTACACTATCTGATGTCTCCCTTCACCCACTTTTCTGTTGTCTGTCCCCCAAGGAAGGGGTTATATGTAGATCCTTGTGATCAGTTCCCCTTTTCTATCTCATCTTCCTTCCACCCTTCCAGTATCGCCACTCTCACCACTGATCCTGAGGGGTTCATCTGTCCTGGATTCCCTGCGTTTCCAGTTCCTATCTGTATCAGTGAACATCCTCTAGTCTACCCAGATTTGTAAAGTAGAATTGGGATCATGATATTGGGGTGGGAGGTGGCGGCGGGGAAGGAAGCATTTAAGAACTAGAGGAAAGTTGTATGTTTCTTCACTGCTGCACTGCACCCTGACTGGCTCGTCAACTCCCCACAATCCTTCTGTAAGGGGATGTCCATTTACCTGCAGATGGCCTTTGGGTCCCCACTCTGCACTCCCCCTCATTCACAATGATAGGATTTTTTGTTCTTTGATGCCTGATACCTGATCTCATCAACACCGCATGATCACAAAAGCTGATGTGCTTCTTCCATGTGGACTTTGTTGGTTCTCAGATGGCCGCTTATTTATCTTCAAGCCGTTAAGACCTCAGACGACACTACATCTTTTGATAGCTGGGCACCATCAGCTTTCTTCACCACATTTGCTTATGTACCCACTTTGTCTTCAGCGATCATGTTGGGATGGTGAGCATCATGGAATAAGACTGGCTCTTTTCTTAGACCATCAACAGTGAGAAAAAACCATGCTGGCTTAACCAGCACTACTGTCTGGCCTGTTTGCAGGATTCTGGAAATAAATAAACCAATGTTCTGACTTTAAACTAAGACTCTGACTTAAGGGAAGTCACTTTGCCAAATCCCAAGTCTCCTCCTCCTGCTAAGAGGAACAGACTTTCTGACCCTACTGTGATGGCCCAGGGGAAGACAGTGGTAAATGGTCCATGAAGCAGACCTGAGGATGCCCAACAGGCCCCTCCTCCAATACCAGACGTTCCCATAGCATCACCAGACATATGCCTACCACATAGCAACTGCCACCATCCATTTCTATCCCTTGAAAGTAGTAAAAATATACGGTTGGATGCAATTATATACAAATAAATTTCTGAAAATGTAGGTTACTACCAGGTTATTACTATTGAGACAGAAGAAAAACATCTTTGAATGTTCATTTAAAAGAAATAAGATGTGACAATACCCAAAGACGACAATCTATAATCTACGTCAGCTTCGCAGTTGCAATGGCAATACTGTGCTATAAACACAGTAACTTGTCTAAAACCAACGAATGACGCGAGCATTAAAGTATCCATATTGTGAAGGTCATTGCTGCTTACAGAGCGCGGAGTTGTCTGTTTACGGGGATGGAGATTCACATTCAGGGCGCAGAGTGGACGGATGAAACTGACATCAGTAAACTGCATGTCTTTAGAAGGCTGAATTGAAAAAGTCTTGTGATGTATACTTTTATAAGAAGGAAGAATGAGAGACCAGCTCTTAAGGCTGTTTATGCACAACCAAATACCTCCTGAGATTTGGTTTCCTTGGTTTGGAAGTTTAGGGTCGTGGTTTCCTGGGACCTCCCGTTACTGGTCTAATGGCATGTGTGCTGCCTCTATTCTAGATCCTTGTGTGGCACCTGGAGTCTTAAAAGCTTGTGCGCAGCCATCTAACGCTCAACAACTGGAGAACGAGGGGGAGAGAGCGAGCCAGGAATGTTGTTTGTGTCATACAGTGGATTCCAGCAAAGCAACCCGAAATAGAATGGAAGTGCCCCAGGGGCTTTCCTAGGCTGAAGGGTTTTTTTAATCATTTTATTGGGGGCTCACACAACTCGTATCACAATGCACACATCCGTCCATTGTGTCGACTAGGCTGATATCTGTATGGAATCAGACTGCTAGGTCTTCTCCCTCTCAGCGGCTGGAAGGTGCAAACGACTGGTCCTTTGGTTTGCAGCCAAGCACTTGACCGCTGTACCCCCGGCTCCTGGAGAATCAGGAAGAGGCGATGGAAATGGAACGCGTCCATAACTGCCCACAGGGACCACCGCCTCCTCCGCCGTGGGACAGGAAAAACTAGAGGGAACCTGGCAACCAGGACCGTTTTGCTGAAAGATTCTACAGAAGGGTCCCGATGGAAAAGGGGGGGAATACAGAATCTCAAATCTCCTCTTAAAAAGAAGCAACAATTTCCCTGACTAGTAAAGAACGCTGCCTTGAGCACGGTGTTCTTTCCAAGAACTCAGTGGGTCAAACTGGCAGCAACTCAACTCCAGAGACACAGCCAGAGACCTTGGGCTGAGGTGGGGGGAGCACTTCAGAAGAGGCTGGTGTACCAAGATACGTCATGGACTTGGGATGTGTTCTGCTATGACATTCTCAACAAAAACAATGAAATTACTTAAAACGTTTTCCTCTTCTGATGACCATCTTGCTTGTTTCTAGATCACCTCCAGTTGAACCTGTGAGCTGCAGGCAGTTTATTCTTAAACCAACAGAAGCCACAACACAGGCTCTGCAGCCACTCTGCTCCGATTACCTCTTGACAGAGGTCACGGGGCACCAATGGACACAACAGATGAACTGCCTCCTCCAACGCAAGCAACTGACCGGCACATCGAGCAATCTATCATTAACAAGGACATTCCTATACAGCCTCATTCATAAGGAATGGGTCAAAGCTCTGTTCAATCTGAACGAGACCAGACAATGGGGTGCCGCTGCACTGAGTAAGCTTCCTTCATGCCTACACCTGAATGATCCTTAGCATCGCAGGCCTTGGACCCGTGAGCCCAAATACCTGAACGCATACGCTTCTCCATTAAACTATCCATCCAACCTCAACATAAAACCGCTGAAGATTAGTACGTCTCCCCATCTTTGTCAGGGGAGAGGGGTTTAAAAAAAAACAGAAACCAAAAAGTCAAGAGCAGCAAGATTTACAAGGGAAACAAATGGAAAATAAAGAGAAGATCATAAAAAAGCTGGGCTTGGGAGGTGATGAGCCAGTCAGGGTGGAGGGTAGCAACAATAAAACATACAACTGTCCTCCAGTTCTTAAATGCTTCCTCTCTACCACTATTATGATCCCAATTCTACCTCACAAATCCACTAGACCAACTGGAAACACAGGGAATCCAGGACAGATGATCCCTTCAGGACCAGTGCTGAGAGTGGCCATACCTGGAAGGTGGAGGAAGGTGGGGTAGAAAGAGGTAACCAATCACAAGGATCTACATATAACCTCCTCCCTGGGGGATGGACAACAGCTTTGTGGGTGAAGGAAGACTTCAGACAGTGTAAGATGACAAAACAATAATTTATCAAGGGTTCATTAGGGAGGGGGTAGCGGCGAGGGAGGGGGGAAATGAGGAGCTGATATCAAGGGCTCAAGTAGAAAGCAATGTTTTGAGAATGATGATGGCAACAAATGTACAAATGTGCTTGACACAATGGATGGATGTATGGATTGTGATAAGAGCTGTACAAGTCAATTACTTAAAACAAACAAAACAAAACAAAAAACTGCTGGGCTCTGGAGGGTATGAAAAAATAGTCATTTCTGAAGGGAGGGAGACATCAAAAGCATCCTCAGTTTTAGGGGCTTGGTATTTTAGTGTGCATCTAAATTAGACGTATTTTCTGCATGCCCACCTTTAGGGCATTTCTGTGCATCCCCAGCATTTAGTGTTTACTGGAAGAAAAGGTGCCGTGTGGTGGCGGGGGGGGGGGGGGGGGGGGGGCTGGAGGCAGGGAGTAAGTAAGAGGAAGAAAGCAGGGGAGAACCCACAAAAGGAGAAACAAAGAGGTATGCTAGGGGACAGCACTGAGTGTTGGCTGGAAACTCATGGAAAGCCCTGCTTTAGACAAGTTTTCTGAGCACCAGAACCATGTCTTGGCATTCTCTGAGCAATCCCATGGGGCTGGGAAAACTAACTCTTGACGAATACTTGAAATTCCAGGATGTCTTTCTGCTTTTTTCCCCCTTCCTTCTCTTTTCTCTCCCTCTCTCTCAGGACAAAGGGAAAAAAGGGGGGGGCCTAGGAAGAAATGTGGTCCTAACACATGACCAGGAAGAAGTCACTGCCCTCGATTCAGATGCTTCATCCAGAAAAGAAGGCAGGGGGGCTAGCGAGCGATTTATCAAGAAAACCAGAAAGCTACTGTGGTAATAAGCAGCACATGGGCCTTCCATTTTGTTGAGCTTGCATAGCTGGGTAATATGCATCACTGAGCTTTAATTCATTCCCTAAAACACATGGGGACCCAACCTCTTGGTCTTCTTTATTCTGCCGTGTTTTTCTTCAGTGAGGTGTGTCTTGGGCTAAAAAGGACTTCCAACATAGGAGCGGCTGCTGTTTAAAGCAGAGGAAATTCACAGTCACAATACTGTGCCTTAGACAGAACTCAGGGCATGAAGTAAGAAATCCAAGCTCCCACATACTGAGGCACAGCATCATCTGCCCTAAAATGCTCTGTAGGAAAACACGTATGTCCTTCCAGGAGAAATGTTTTAAGAAATGTCGCTCTCCCTAAACCAATGTTGCAGGCTCAGAGAGAATTCTCTAGGCAAGTTTGTTTAAATTTCACTTTGTTGGGGGCTCGGGCGGCGGCGGTGGCAGTGGTGGTGGTGAAGCTACGTCCTTCTAGTTACAGAAGCCATTTTACCACTTTATGTGAAGGGATTTATTCAGCCTAACTTTCAACACTAAGCAAAAGCAAAACAAAACCCACTGTGCCTGAGTCCATTCCAATCCAAGTGACCCTAGAGCAGCAGAACTGGTTCCCTCCCCTCCCATTGCCCAGCCTGTAATCTCCACAAAGCAGGCTGCCCGGAGGCTCCTTGCTGTCCTGCAGGGTCACCGTGAGTCAGAAGGGACTCCACAGCAGTGAGTCTGGCTAGTTTTGGAAACCACGGGGGCAGTTTACTCTGACCTACAGGGTCCCTGAGTCTAAACTGATTTGATGGCAGAGTAGACCTGCCCCTGTGGGTTTCCAAGACTAACTTTTCACAAGTCTCTTCTCTCTTTGGTGGAGCGGCTCGCGTTTCAAATGCAGGCCTTGGGGTTAGCTGCCCCATGCATCAGCCACTACTACTTCCTCCTAAAGTCTTCCTTGACAACAGCATGCCTTTTCCTATTCCCACACCCACGTGGCCCTGCCATGTCCATCTGCGTTTGTCACCATAATTGTGTACTCTCCAAGCCCACACGGCGCCTGGCTATGGACCTTATTTCGGACACAGCAAAGAAATACATCTCTTGAAATGAATGAGTGGGACTGGTATTAGGGGAGAGGATAAACATCAATCTCAATTCTCCCCCTTGCCTATGGAACTAGGAATCCTGGTAGCAACAGAGCTAAGAGCCCAGCTGCTACACCAAAGGTCAACAGTTCAAATCCAGTCAAGGGCTCCAGGACAGAGACCTGTTGGTCTGCTTCCATAAGTTTACAGTGTCGACAACAGAAAAGGACAATTCTACTCTGTCTCTTGGGGTCATTATGAGTCAAAAGTCACGTAATGACACCTAACCACAACCAGGCGGGCAGTTGACCAAGCCCGCTGGTACCGCAGGCACAGGTTTCCAAGCTGATGGGCCATGCTCTCTGTCATATGCACAGAGCAGGCGCTGTTCTCAGACCGGCCCTTCCAGAGTGTTGACTGCAGGCAAGCTTTATATGGTATTCCAAATATGCACACAGAAGGGATACGTACAGTGACAGGGGGAAAAGCCAAACTCAAAACCAGGACAACTCTCTCAAACCAGGAAGAGCTCAGACAGCCAATTCACCACGAGCGGCATTCTAGAACAAGCCACTACGCCTCGGCACTTCTCAGTGTCCAATGTAGCCCCGCTCACCAGAGGCCCCTGGAGGCCACCTAGATGCTCCCCACACAAGCACTTCCCTCGCCACTGTAGCTGCAAACAGGACCAAACAGAAGACAAAATACTGATAGACACTCCCCCCTCCAGCCAGAGAGAGTAAACAGACAGAGCATTCAGAACTTTCAGGGCAAACAAAAGAATCTCAAACTTCAATTTTAATTGCTTACACAGACACACACACACCGCCCCCTCCTCCTCCACTAGGCTGTGAGCCTCTTGAGGGTCAGATGCAGACTCGCCAACCATGGATTTTGTCCTCACTGTAGTATGAATGGATGGGTAGGGAACATGATTTCATATATGTAATTGTCAAATTGCAACTTCAAACAGACTGCCAACTTCCTTTACAATATTTAGTGAATGCAAGCCCAAAGCCTTAGCATGTACGGTAAATATTTTTTAAGTTGGTTTATGTCTTCATTCCTGGAAGACAAAGCGAAGTTCAAGTGCACTTACTGATCTAAAAAATAACATACCATACAGTCAGGCAAGCACAGCTGAAAAAGTCCAACGCCTCATTTGAAATGCAAGGCTCTGACCTATGGAAGCTTCCTCTCCCTGCCCTCCAGTGAGTCGATCTCAGCACTTATAGGACCCTATAGGACAGGGTGGAACTCTCCTTGTGGGTTTCCAAAACAGTAATTCTTTACAAGAGTAGCAAGCTGCGTCTTCAACCATGGAGCGGCTGGTGGTTTCGAACTGTGGGTCTCGAGATCAGCAGTCCAACGCATAACCCACTCTGTCCCCCAAGGCTTCTCACGAGACTCTACCAGGCAGCAAGTAGCAGAGATGGAATCACAACCCAGTTTTCCAACTGAGTCATGAGCAGGGGGCGCAATGGCAGGTTCTCCTTGGACGCACATTCCATGGTAACTACTCTGTGCCAAGCGATGAGGATCCAAAGTCAACAACACGGCAGGCAACGCGGCAGAGGAGGCCAACGACACTGTCAGCACACTCGGCCTGGAAGCTACAAGGTCACATCACTCATTTTCCCTACAAAGTAAGAATCAGGTCGAAGGAGCTCTCGCAGAGCAGGAGCGGCAGCAAGGGCAGGTGCGAGGGAAAGGGCAGCGCCACACCCCAGCCGGCCAACCCGACTGTGGGCCAGGCCCGGCCAGGTGACGAAGCTGGGCCACCACCTCCTGGAAGGCTCAGTCCCAAGGAGGAGCCCTCGAGGCCACGATCAACGCGTGCACACGCGCAGCCCGGTGGCAGGAGACTGCGGAGGTTGCTGGTAGGAGTGTGTCCCTGGGGG
This sequence comes from Tenrec ecaudatus, assembly GCF_050624435.1. Taxonomy (NCBI): domain Eukaryota; kingdom Metazoa; phylum Chordata; class Mammalia; order Afrosoricida; family Tenrecidae; genus Tenrec; species Tenrec ecaudatus. The sequence continues at coordinate 80,667,716 of NC_134542.1, forward strand.
CGGGCCAGGGAGCACTGGCTGGCCAGCAGGGAGCGACTGGGCGGGATTTAGGGCCACCGAGAGCAAGGGGCGGTGTTGCAAAGAAATCAAAGAAGAAACCGTCGGAATACATGAATGAGGAAGCTGGCAGAGAGCCGCATCCTTCTAAGTGAATTGTTAGAGTTGGGGTGTGGAGCAACTCCAGAGGAAGACCAAGCACTCTGGATGGCAAAGCAGTGTGCGCTCAAGTCACGGTTGGGGGAGGTGAAGAAGTCAGGTTATGTTGATGCCGGGGCTGGGTTACCAGGATGATTCCTGCAAGAAGAAACAGAGGCAGGACTTGGGAAATCAACTCCCATCCCGGAGGCTGCTATGGAGGTATTTAGCATTTCACCCCACACATCAGCAGGGTGAAGAGTTCCCATAGGCTGAATCTTAGTTTATCTCCAAGTCAGGGTTCATGGTTTCTTTCTCACAGATAAGAAAGCATTAGTCAAGGTGGAGCTGGAACTTGAACCCAGGCCTGACTTCAAAGCCCAGGTGTCTCCACATCACTCAATGAATTGCAGGGCAGGGAGGCAGGCTTAGGGACAGGGATGACCAGGAGAGCACGGGTCGCCAGTCTCACAGAAAGGATGGATTCTGCCTGAGGGTGAGAGTGTAGCAGCTAAGGAAGCAGCTCAGGAGAGCGAGCGATCACCAGGTCAGCCGGGGGCCCCTGCGGCCCTGAGACTAAAGGTTTCCAGAGGACCGTCTGAGGTCAGCAATTTTTGAACATGAAACCTCTCTGACAGCTCTAGGGCGAACTTAAGAGTCTTGGGAAGCTCCACTTCCAAGGCCTATAGTTAAGTCTCAACCATAACCCCCACACGATCGCCAGCTGAGCCCCAACTTCAATGATCATCCCCTCCATGCGTGGCCATCACAACTCCCTGGATGAACAAAGGAGGCACTACCTGTACCACGCGCCTTTGGGCAAGTTATTCCATGAACACCTCTGTCCAATGGGAGTCCTGCTACCTTTCTGCCGGGCTGGGCAGTTCAAGGAATTTCTTCTACTGACCGGCACTATCATTTTAAGGGGCCAATCTTGCTTGTAGGCCACGCTAATCACATTATCTGAGAAACCATCAGCACCCTGGGGAGAGGAGAAAAAGCATCCCCACTATGGAGCGTCTGTGGTATGAGTGGTAAGTCTGCCATGTGAAGAGCCCCTGAAGACATGTCAGAAGAAGTCTCTTTCCCTTCCCCCCAAAAAAATATTAAAAGGTACTCAATCAATGCCGCTGAATGAAGTCTGATATTATCTAAACCTAAAGAAATTATTATTTTTTAAGTGCACTGCATCTGGCTTCAAAATGAACAAGGTCAGACAGCTTCAAAGACGGCCATGAAAGGCCGCTATTCAATACGGAAGCGCTCTTGCTCATGTAGCTGACAGATGGGTCTTTCACTCTCTGGCCCAGAGAACACGGCATGTAGAGCCTCCTGCACTTCTGTCAGGGGCTCCCTCTCACTCTCTGACCAGAGTTATAACCTCCTACGGATGCTAAGTGTATTCACCGTATCACTAACCACATGCCAGGCCCTCCTCAATACAGGAGAGTTTCAAACAATGCCGTAAAAAAAAAAAATCACAGAAATCTTCATGCATCAAAAATATCCAAACGTGAAGTGACTGTTTCTCACAGACCCTCCATCTACGGCTATGCCCTTCTGAAGGCCGCGTCGGCAGCTCCCTAGCCAGCCCTCAACGAATTGGGCGCTCATTGGCGTACACCATCAAAACAGCATTTGGGGGCATCCTGGAGGGACCCAACTAAGTTCTTTTCACACGTTCTGCGAGTTTGGGGAACAAGAGGACGTCAGGAGGGGCAAGATCTGGGTGCAAGGTGGTTGCTGTCGTGTGTGTTCTGAGTCAGTGACCCCGTGCCCAACAGAGTAAGTGCTGACCGGTCCTGCGCCATCCTCAGAGTGTTCCTGTGCTTGGGCTCCCTGTGGCTGCCACGGCGCCCGTGCATCTCCTGGAGGGGCCCTCTTCTTGACCAAACAGGAGGTTGCTCTTCAGGGCTTGGTCTCTCCTGACAAATGTAGGGTAGATGGGCTAAGGTTTCTCCAGAAAATTCTCTCAAGATAGCCTTGGCTACTCTCAAAGAATGAGCAGGTACGTGATCATGATGGGGGGGGGGGGGGTTCCTCCCGCCACTTTCCTTTTACTTACCAATGTACTTTTCAATTAAAGCCTTCACAATAAATCCTCACGGGTGTCCCGAGTCCTTTCAGAAACTATCAAGATGACTCCGCTGGAAATCCAAGACACAGCAGCCTTACTTTCTGAGACATATGCCTTGACCTTCCCTGGCACCGCAGAGCCCCTCGAAGCCACTGTGTGGATGGGACACTTTTCTGGAAGGCACCCGAAAGAGACTGAGACAAGTGTATTCCTGAGGGTGTTTGTCCGCAGCCACCCACTGATCGCCCAGATGGCAGGTCATGTCCTGTTTTGAACCCTGGGTATGTGTGAGCTGGGACCCTGGTCGCAAAGCTTTGGACTCGAAGTGTGTGTGTGTGTGTACACGCGCACTGGCATCGTGCAACCTTTTACTCTGTACCACCGCCCTCTGCACCGAGACGATCAGAGCCCACTCCACAGAAGCACAGAGAGGTCAGTGACTCTTCCAGGGTCACCTAGCTCATAAGGGGCAGAGCCAGTGCGTCCGCTCAGAGCCTCGGCTCTCAATCCTTACTCTATTGTGGGTTTTGTTTGATTTTTAGATAAAAATGAGCAAAGAAAAAAAAACAACCAAAAATAAAAATAAATAAACGATACAAATCAGGGTCTCACTCCTAGACACCTGCTGAGGTGGTCAACCCAGGCAGAACTGACCAGTGGTTAGGAAAATCACCTTCATCAAAACTCACTCTCCCTCCCTCCTCCCCTCACTTTATCCCCAATGCAACATCTCTTGCTCCAAATCTATCCTTTGAGGAAAAGCTACCCCTAAAGAAAGCTACTACTGTGCACCCCCTCAGGTTCCACTGGGCATCCAGTTTGTTCAGAGTTATTTCAAACCCCATGTTATCAATGCATGTGACCAGAGGATACCAAAACCAACCCCGCCCCCAAACAAAAAAGAAAATATGCTCACAAGAGCACACTCCTCAGTGTGTCAACACAAGATAGAGAATATTTGCCAACCAGTAAGCTCAGGAGCTGAGACTCACAGGTTCTGTGGGCCGTGCACCCCCTTCCCTAACACTGACTGAACTGTTGCTCAAAGAGCTCAGAAAACCACCAGTCTTCCAGAATGGATCTTATCAAACTTGGGAAAGATGGGGAAGGGTCAAGGGATGGCCTCAGGCTCTCAGTTTCCCTGGGCAGTTTTCCACAGTCTCATGAAGTCAGTGTGGCTTCAACCCTGGACGTGAAGTTCTGAAAGACATCAGGCATCCCTGGATCATGTTCACATACACCACACAACAACATCCTTCCCCTTAGCTAAGGCAAATAACACTCAACTCTGCTCTCTCACCTGAAAATGGCTGGACCATAGACGTTTGGTTGCAGTAAGCAGTCTTAAAGGGAACTGCCAGGAGGCCAGTCATAAAGGTCACAGAGAAAACAGCAACTTTATTTTTGTACTAACTCTAAAATAGAGGACTCTTGTACCACTTGACGTTCCCTATGATAAAAGCCAAAGTCCGGTCTGATAAGAAACAAAATCCACACATATGTTAAGACTGCCCCCACCCCCATCATGTTAACAAATCTAGTCGTTCGCATCAAGATGCAAAATGCCCAGGTACCACCCAAAACACAGGTGTTGCTCTTTAGTGCCAGGGACTGCCTTAGCAAACGGAATTCATGGCTCCAGAGGAATGCTGTCCAGTGATTAAGAAAGAAACGATGCGCTGATATAAGTTTTTAAGTATTCAAATCTGACACAGTATATGTGCTGAACACACACGAATAAATAAACAAGGGGGTAGCAGGTCCAAGAACTCCTCCAGCTGTTGAGGCAGCGGTATGCACAATGCTACGTTAAGCTACCTGGAACACTCACGGGACAGACACAGAAAGTTCTAACGGCACCTGGTGTGTTGCCTACCTTTGTGCATAGAGAAAAACTATTGTGGTGAGAAGTCCGTGAAAACAGAACCGTCATTTTCTTCTCCATTCTTTCCCTTCCCCCAATCCCATACAATGATCCCAGGAACGAAGGATCCCTGGTACAGAGGATCAGTGTCACACCCAATGGAACAATTTTTCAGAACTGCCCCCAAAAGGCGCTACCAAGAGCTCAGAGACGTCTAGAACAGCAGTAACACAGAGTTAAGAAGCCGTGAAGGTCAGAAAATTAAACAGTCATTTACTGATTGGCACACATTAGCAGGATCACGTAAGCCACTTAGGAACCATTCCTTAGCAATTAGATGTCAAATCCCATGATTAGTTCCCAGGTTGGTCTATAAAAGGCCTACTTCACAAGAAAGCCCGACACTGTCAAATCACAACTTCACCTACAGCAGCCATGCCTGGCCTGGCCTGGCGCGAGGGAGACCTCTGGAGAATCACGGGGTGATGACGATGGATACAGAAAGATGGGGGTGGGGGGTACAGAAAGACAGGGGGTGGGGGAGGTCTCATATCTGGGACCAGTGTGTTCGTAACTGACTCAGTGGCAGGGAGTTTGGTTAGACTGCTTTCCTAAGAAGCCCCGGTGTTTGCACTGTCGGGTAAACACTGGAATGCCAACAGCTAGCTCAGGGGTTCAACCCCACCAGTCCCTCTGCGGGCAAACCCTGAGGCTCTGCTGCTAGATACGGAGCACTATGTGGGGATCACTAGGAGTCTGAACTGGACTCACTGGGATGAGTGGCGGGAGGTTGCTCGCCAAACCCTTTGTAAAAAGCAATTCCACTCTAACAATTAAAATCCTCCACAATTCAGGAGGAAACCGGTGGAGAGGTCTGGGAGGCTGGCCCCAGCACCATAAATTAAGTGGATTCCTGCCCCTCTCCCGAAAAGAATTTGTTCCAAAGGACGACATTGACTCTGCAGCTCTGGGAGATGGACATATTTGATCAGAGCACACGGGAGCAGATGAAGGGGCAGGAGAAGAGAGTGGAGCACAGCCTGGCCCACCAGGCCGTGATGATGATGTTCCTGAGTAGAGCAGCCAGTCCACAGAGAGAACAACATGGCTGGCCCCACTATGAGACATGATGCCCCTCAGTGACTAAGGGCGATACAGGGGACAGCACCGGAGACACAGTGTGGGAATTGCACCTGACCTGATCCCACCACACCGAGGCAAATCACTGGGGGAGTGCAGCGGAACAGCAAGGGAATGGAGTGGCAAGGTCCCCAGGGAATGCTGAAAGTGGACTTTGGGGCCAGGGCGTGGTGCCCCAACAGACCGGACTGGAAAACGCTCCTAAGGGCCAGCAAACGATCCCTGAACTAACTACAAGCTTTTCTCTTGTGAACTGTTTTGTTCTGTTCTTTGTCAGTGGTTTGTTTTTGTTGTTTTGTTGTCTGGTTGTATACTGTTGCTTTGTTTTCCTCTGTCTAGTTTTCGTGCATGTTAGTGACTCCACAGGTCTGTCTGAATAGGACAGGCTGGATGAACTATCTGGAGGAAAACAACGGGACCGACAGTTCTGGGGGGACTTGGGGGGGTAGGGGGGGTAAGGAAGTGGTGTTAACAAACCCAGGGACAAGGGAAAAACATGGGACCCAAAATGGTAGAGAAGGGGGAGTGGCAGGCCTGGTGGGAAATGATCAAGGGTAAGGTTGCTTAGAGAAGAGGTATACTCTAGCCCAGGTGGCAATGAAGCATGGTAGTAGGGCAGGAGGAAAGTCAAGGGAGATGGAGGAAAGAGCTAGGAGTCAAAGGACATTCATGGAGGTCTAGACAAAGACATGTACATGCAAATATATATAGGAGGATGGGGAAATAGATCTATGTGTCTATATTTATAGGTCAAGTATTAAGGTGGCGGAAGGACCTTGGGCCTCTACTCAAACACTCCCTCAATGCATGAATACCTTCTTTTATTAAATTGGAACTCTATGATGTTCACTCTCCCGACACAACGGCTGGAGCCAAAGTGGGTGAACAAGTAAATGTGGTGAAGAAAGCTGATGGTGCCCGGCTATCAAAAGAGATAGTGACTGGGGTCTTAAAGGCTTGAAGATAAACAAGCGGCCATCTAGCTCAGAAGCAACAAAGTCCACATGGAAGAACACACCAGCCTGTGTGATCGAGTGGTCCCAAAGGGATCAGTTACCAGGCATCAAAGAACAAAAAATCATATCATTGACTGCACACCTCCATGATAGGATCGCTGAAGACAAATGGGTGCATAAGCAAATGTGGTGAAGAAAGCTGATGGTGCCCGGCTATCAAAAGAGATAGTGTCTGGGGTCTTAAAGGCTTGAAGGTGAACAAGCGGCCATCTAGCTCAGAAGCAAAAAAGCCCACATGGAAGAAGCACACTGGCCAGTGCGATCACGAGGTGCCAAGGGACTAGGTATAAGGCATCATGCAAAAAAACGATATAAGTGTGTGTATATATGTGTATATATGTGTATATGTATATGTATATATATACCATATTAAATGAAGGGGGAAGTGCAGAGTGGAGACCCAAGGCCCAAGTGTCGGCCAATGGAGATCCCCTCATAGAGGGGTTTAGGAGAGGAGATGGGTTAATTAGGGTGCGAGGTAGTACCGATGAAGAACACAGCTTTCCCCCAGATCCTGGATGCTTCCTCCCCCCAACTACCATGATCTGAATTCTACCTTGCAGGACTGGATAGGGCAGAGACTGTACACTGGTACATATGAGGGCTGGAGGTACAGGGAATCCAGGGTGGATGATACCTTCAGGACCAAGGGTGTGAGGGACGATGCTGGGAGAGTGGAGGGTGAGTGGGTTGGAAGGGGGGAACTGATTATAAGGATCCACATGTGACCTCTTCCCTGGGAGAGGGACAGCAGAGAAGGGGGGAAGGGAGACTCCGGATAGGGCAAGATATGACAAAATAACGAGGTATAAATTACCAAGGGCACATGAGGGAGGGGGGAAAGGGGAGGGAGGTGAAAAAAAAAAAGAGGACCTGATGCAAGGGGCTTGGGTGGAGAGCAAGTGCTTTGAGAATGATTGGGGCAGGGAATGTATGGATGTGCTTTATACAATGGATGTAAGTATATGTATGGATGGTGATAAGAGTTGTATGGGTCCCTAATAAAATGTAAAAAGAGAAAAGAGGAGAAAAAATGATTAGGGCAGGGAGTGTACAGATGTGCTTTACACAATTGATGTATGTATATGTATGAACTGTGAAAAGAATTGTATGAGCCCCAATAAATTGTTAAAATAAATTAATTAATTTTAAAAAAATCCTCCACAATTCATTGGGTTAGACTTCCAGGTAGTCGACCTCTCTTCCTGGCTGCCCAGCCTGTCTCTGGCAGTAAGGCCTTCCCACTGCGTGCTAAGTCATGTGGGGAGACTCACATGAAGGCAAACAGCAGTCAGAGTCCAAAATACCCAGGCTTACGTTGGATGGGTGCCAGTTTCTCATGGATCCTGGGTAACTGAGAGGGGTTCGTTTTCATGGTTAGGAACTGTAACGACAGCTGGAGAACCCCGTTACTTTTCCTAGACTAATGAAATGACCTACGTCTGGCTCACTGTTTCAGCGGCTGCTGCAGCCACATCCCCCCGCCCCCCCCAAAGAGATGCAAGTGCTGGGATGGAAGTTCTGAAGGACGGTTGAACGCAAGCCCCACCAACAGCAAGCACTCTTCAGCGAAACTTTTCCTCAGCGTGATCCCTGTGGGTGCAGATTACAAGCACTATTTTTAGGGATCCCACTAAACTTGCAGGGAGCATATGCCGTTCAGGGTTCACTGGACTCAAACCGACCAGCAGTCACGAAAACGAAGCAGGACCCGTGGACTGCCTGACATTGGCCATGAATCCAAGCCAACTCCGCTGCAACTAACCACCATCGTGAAGTTCAAGCTTCATCTGTTCTTTATTTCTCTACTTTTAAGTCGGGGGAGGGGGGTCAATCAACATCCTGAGTGCCTCTGCTGCGATGCCTTTGATCACCAATTCTGTCACCACTTCTCTTAACCACACCAAACCCAAGGCCCTTCTGTTGATTCCGACCCAGAGTGACCCTGCAGGCCTGAGGGGAAGTGCCCTGTAAAACTCGCAAGGCTGCAGGTCTGTACAGAAGCAGACTCCCACCCTGTGCCCCCAGGCAGCAGCTGGGGACTCCAAGTTGCCAGCCTGCGGGTTCACAGCCGAGCACTTCACCCCTGTGCCACCACGGCCCCCCTCCACATGCCCAGGCCACTTGAAAGAACCGTAACTGAGTCAAGGGCAAAATCCGCTCCGTAAAGCAAGAAGGAACCAGGACACGCGGGTTTAATACGGTGCCATACAAGCACCGCGACAGTTGCACAGACGGCTTCTCTTCCAAAGGCGGGCGGAGAGGGGTGCGTTTGGCAGCTAGCCTCCCAACAGCGGCACAGAGCTATTGCCCACGTGCAAGTGTGTGGTCCAAATGCCTTCTTTTAAAGGAAAAACAGTCCAACTAGGACCCAGTGGAAACCACGAACACATGCTCTCCGGGTGACTGAACTGGAGTCGGTGGGTGTGACACTGTCTGCCGGGATGAAGATGGTGTGCAGCTGTGGCGGGAGTGTAGGAGCTCCACGAAACAGCTCTCGGCTGCAAAACCTGCACCTCCGTCCACGACCATGCTGGATATAAAACAACTCTTGAAGCACACCGCGTTTCTGTACTTTTTCCAAACCGGGTGCACGTTTTTAACGCAGCCAACATCCCAAGTCAATTCCCTTCTGCCCCCTCACAACCCTAACGAAGCCAGTGTACCAAATCGTTCCGGGAAAACTCCCATTCAGACTCGGGACTGTTCTGCAATGACCTCCTCTTCCCCCCCTTCCTCCTCCTCCTCCTCGCACGGCCGTGCTGCCAAGCCTTTCCTCCTCCCGGGCCCAGGGAAAGGGCAGCTGCAGTGGGCGCTGCATGCAGTCGATTTCCCAGGGATATTTCACATCTAGCATCGCCTTCGGGCTCTCAACAGCATGCAGCGGGAACTAGAATCCGCCTCTTCTGATAGAGAACCTCAGCAGCCTGCCCAGGCCACTCCTCTCTGCCTCACTCGAGTCCTCCCGGGCAGGGACACAGGGACACTCCTACCAGAACCTTGCCTTGGCACCTTCCGCCTTGGCTTCCGGGAAGAACCAGGCTACAAACAGACGCCTTGAGTCTGAAGACGACATCCTGAAGACTCACGGTTGTTCTGATGATTTGGTTTTCTGTACAACTCGATGGCCATGCATGCTAAGTCGTCACCGCTCCTCAAAGAGACACTGCAAGAGTGAAGACCTCGCACAAGTAGCCCCACACCAGCCAGACTGCCACTGTACTCACACCCACCCCTTTGGGAGAATGAACTGACCCCAATCCTACCTCCAAGCAGGTGGCTCACAAATCTGGTTCTTTGTCACTTTCGACGTGCGCTACAGTCAACAGCACTGTAGTTCCCAAAGTGACCCCCCCCTTCCTTTCCCTGCACCTCCCAAAGCCCCACACCAACCTGGGGTCCCGGTATCTGCAGATTCCAGCTCACTGCGCCTCCCCATGGCCTCCTCCCCAGCCGGAAACAGTCCAAGTGCTCAGCCTCACCCCTCCTACAGCCCCCACCCCCACTCCGGAGAAGTCCTCCTTCCCCTCTCCCTAGACCACTTCAAAAGACCTGTTTGGTTAAAGTACACGAGTTACCTGGAGGGCCTGTTAAACAGGGCTGGGCCCTGCCCCCAGGGTTCTCCCTTTGGAAGGTCTGGGATGAGAATTTGCATTTCTAATGGATCCCAGGTGAAGCTGTTACCCCAGGATAACTAGACTCCCTCCCTCCCTCCCTTTTCATTCCATTTCTGCCTAAATCCTCCCTTAACCTTCTCATCATTGACCAGCTTGGCCCCAATTTTTAAATAACAACAACAAAAAATAAATGTGTTCATTGCCATTGAATTGTCTCCTGTTCCTGGTGGGAGTGTTTCAAAGCAAACCCAACCATCTGGGCAACCATGGCGTTCTCTCACAGCGAAGAAGGCCCAGACCCGATGGACTAACACAGCGGCTACAGCAATGGACTCAGTCAACCCTAAGAACAATTGGGAGGACGGTGCGGGACCAGGGGGTCTTTAGTTCTGTTGTCCACAGTGTCCCTATGCGTCAGAACCAACTCAAGGCACATATCAGCAACAAGGAGGTCTTACATGATAACGGAGGCAAGCACGGTCCAGGTCTGCCTTATTTTCATTATTTCTGGTATGCTTAAGTCTGCCTTCTGTCTCTGGTAGGTACCGTTTAAGCCCAAAACTCAAATCCGCCACCACTGAGTCTATTTCAATCAACTCAAAGCGCCCCTACAGGGCAGAGTTGACCTGCCCCTGTGGGTTGCTGAGGCTGTAGCTCTTCACAGGAGGAGGAGGCCTCCTCCTGCTCCCGTGGGTTCAAAGTGCTCACCTGGCTATTAGCAGCCTAATGCTTAACCCCCTTTGCCACCAGGGCTCCTCCAATAGGCAGGCCAGAACAATGATAGCTACAATTTACCTAGGATATACAGGGCTTAGGCGTGTTTTACCTCTGTCAGCATCAGCACCCAAACCAAACTCGCTGCCGTCAAGTCGATGTGAACTCAGAGAGACCCCATAGGGCAGGGTAAAACTGCTCTTGTGGGTTTCCATGAGTAACTGACTATGGGAGCAGAGAGCCCCATCTTTCTCCCTCGGGGCAGCTGGTCACTGAGAACTGCAGACCTTGTGGTTAGCAGGATAGAAACGGAAGCACTGGTTTTTAAAAGCCAAAGATCCTAATTGTTGAGGGACTCTGAGGTCCACTGGGAAAGCAGATCATAAAGATAATGCGCTAGATGCTAGTCCGATGATCAGCATCTGCGGTTTAAAAGTTCGCCAGTGGCCATTCAAGAAGCAATGGCTGGTTTCTTCCTGGGGCATGAAGAAAGGAAGATTCACGGAAAGAATCGATCCAAAGAACTAATGACCCGGCGGAACCGCAACCCTCTCTAACCCGGTCAGAAGTAGATGGGACCTGGCTACCATTACTGACCACTCTGTCCAAGACCACAGTAAAGGGGGCATGTTAGAATGGGTAGAAAATAAAGGAAATGCAGATTTAAATGGGGAGGAGAAAAACACCAAAGATTTGCAGTACCTCCAAACTATTTCCTGAGGTGACCTGAAACTGAAAACACTCCAGGAAACCAGGTTTGAGCCAAGTAACTGATGGACTACCAAACAACCCCCACCCCACCCACTGTGTTCCTCAGACCAATCAACTACCTAAATGAGGCCAAAGGACAATATTTGCTCCAATCTAAAGAAGTGAAGCCAGGGAGGGGCAGGGAAGCCAGACAGACAGGAACGGGGAGCACTGCCACATGGGTTTGGGGGACTGAGCAATGTCACAGAACAGTATGTTATGAACAATCAGTACAAACTACCATGGTATGCAAACTTTCACGCAAAGTACAACGAAATGCTACATAGACTGTAGTAGGAAGATACGACGCAGAAGGCAGGCTTGTAAAGAGGATGGGCATTTCCTCCCCACAACAGGGCCAAAAGCGAGATACAGAAGCAAACAAAACCTAACTGAAACACAGAACTGTGTCTGTGTCATGACTGATGGTTTGCTTTGGGACAGCAGAAAGCCAGTCCAAATTCACCCTTCCAAGGTCAATTTAACAGAATAAAGCAACCTTCAAAACAATAAGTAGAATCTTACCCTTAAATACACCATGCGGGTTTTGTAGCTCATCTTCTCGTCTTTTCTTTTCGGTAATGTTTTATTGTGTGTCTGCTGAAAGTTTTATACAGTCTCTTGGGCCCCCATGAGAACAGCAGCTACACACACTGTTCAGTGGCATATCAATGAATTTCTCACCATGTACCAGCATCCTCCAAGTTCTGATTGTCCCATTGCCATGAAGTCTCCTGCCACCCGCTCAGCTTCTCCCCTTCATTTTAAACATTGTGGTCTTTTCCAATCGAGGACCATCCCTCACATCCTTACATTTGTGTGCCATTTTTGTTATTTTACTGCTTTCTCAGGAGCAAGGCTTAGTTCATGGTTTAAGACTATCTTAAGAAGTCTTCTGGTCTTAACTGGTGCAGTTAAGTCTGGACTTTTAAGAACTTGAGTTATCTGTTCTGTGTTTTTTTCCCCTTCTTCCAGGATCCCTACAGAGAGCCCTGGTGGCGTAATGGGTTACACTACACTTCAGGCTGCTCACACAGGTCAGCAGTTTGAATCCATCAGCTGCTCCAGATGGACAGCTTCAGAAACTCGAAAGAGCGGTTCTACTCTGCCACACAGGGCAGTGAGGCCGGTTTTGGTTGATCGGGCCCATCTCCCATGGCCGTGATCAGTATCATCAGAAGTGGAAGTGGGACATCTAGTCCTTCAGGTCTCAAGGCAGACCATGCAGGCTGATGCCAAGTAGAGGGTGACTTTGTTGAGAATTGGGTTTTGTTTATTTTCTTCTTATCTGTTCTGAAATGTTTATACTCAAAATAATAAGAAGATCAGACGTTTGTTGTTCTCACTAACAAGCTCTTTACTTGATTAAGCCTTTTCAGCCCTATTACTTGCAGGTGAAAGATGCAAAGAAAATGAACGCAGGTGCCATGAATTATTTAATATGGCTCATGTAACCAATGCTTCTCCCACCAAATGAAATGACCTTTCCCTGCATGGGTCTGGTAAGAAGGTGGGAGAAGATACTGATAGGACGCACCTGTGAGTGATTGCAAACAGGATCCCTGGCATGCCACCCTGCTCCATATCTCCTTACCAGCCCAAGCCGGGAGTGGAGCACATCCTCTGGACTCCAGAACCCTGTGGATGAACCACCAGGATCCATCAGAGGAGCAGCAACAGAACCAGGAGCCAGCGCTTGGCAGACAACCAAAAAGTTGGCAGTTTCAACCTGCCAGTCACTCCACGGGAGGCAGATGCTACAGTCTGCCTTGCAAACCTGTATAACCCTACAGGGCAGCTCTACTCTATCCTATAGGGTCATTCTGAGTTGCAAGCAATTCAAAAACATCCGTACTTTAAGCAGATGTTTGAGAAACCTTTTTCTGAACACTACTAACTAGTTTAACCAGTTTCTACTGCCAAGCCAAACATTCCCTTGCTGTGCTACGTCTCACAGAACCATTTTATGACTAACTCAAAATTGCCCTGGACGTTTTCTACAGTTGTACATATGGAGGGGGGGGAGGAGAGAGGGGTAAAGGACATCGAAGAACAATTTTGCTAAATGAAACAAGAATTTAGGCTTATTTAGAAATCCAGGTGGAAATCTACTTAAATGGAATTTTACAAAGACAGAGCTTTGCATATTGAAATGAGAGCTTTTACACTTGTCATAACCCATTTGTCAAAGTAGCATTGAAAGGCAATTTATGTATCTTGCTAGAGAGTTATTCCACAGGAAATTTACTTAGTCGGTTTTCACATTTTCTTCCCTTCAGTCTCTTGGGTGAAAGAATGAACTCGCATTTTCTTTGCTCCCTTCCTGGGACCAACTCTAGGAAGTAGAAGGCAGCTTCATAGTGAACACCTGCTTAAAGGTGCGTGTGGTTTTTAAATTATGTCTCCCTGCTTGCAACTCTTCGATAGTTGATGTTTTATTAATTAGCTAGGTCGTGCTGGGGAAGGTTGAATTTCAGTTTTGAAATGAGAATGGTAGCATTTGGGAGGAATCTGAGATGACCTCTCAACCTCGTCCTCCTTCCTTCAACGGCACGGAAAGTTCTTGTGAAGATCAGAAACAGTGATGGCTGAGGCCTGGGATGACTTCTTAGTCCTTGATGGGCCTTTTTTGAAGCGTTTGATTCAATTCTGCTGCTCGTAACATGTTCTCAGGTTCCCTGGGGTCTCATCTTGGTGGGTTTTTTTTCTGAGTCTATTCAGCCTCTTTGGGGTACACCTCAATATTTCACTGGCTCAGTCACCACCACCCACACCTTAATGTCCCCTGTCCACCTTCCCCAACAGTCTTGGATGACTCCCTGTTACTTTTCATTAAAGCCAAAGCTGAACCCCATATTCCCGCCCTCCAGAGCCCTCACACATCCCCATGGTCTACCTGCTTCTCCCACGTGGTCAGCGGCACTGAACTCAACCCCTGTCACTCAAGCTAGACATGTCTGGGTCACTTTTCATCTCCTTTGTCCATCAACCCCATATTTTAGTTGGTTTTTATGTCCTGAGATTTTAAAATCCTAATAAAAGAAGGCAGGTTTACAAGCCATGCCATTACCATTTTAGTTATTGTGGGACGTACAATGTGTGGTTGGGGCCATGTAAGCACGCCAATATCCTGTGGGGAGTGGGTTACGTTTGGGGATGCTACCCACGTGGTCAGCACGTTGAACGCACCAGCCTCTCGGAAGAAGATGAGGCTCTCCTGTAAACACACTCCACTTTGAAAGTTCAACCGTATCCCCAAGAGTTGCTATGTGTTCAAATCGACTCAATTATAGCGAGCTTTTTGGTTTTTGTTCCGCAGGTAATACCTATTTCACGCTAGGCACAACAGCAGGGACGTTTCCTCCATTCTCATGTTCACAATTATTTTCAAAAAGTCATGGAAAATGGGATGAAAAGATAACCAAAATTTCCCCCAAACTTTTGGAAGCTCCCTCACATCTCATCTGTTACAGGGGGTCGTTTGTAGTTCCTAGAGATTAAGTACATGGCCAAGGTCACAGGAGAAGCAAGTACAGGATTTGGAGGCTTAAACCCCTGAGTTGATCTGAATCCAATGCTTTTGCTTTTGGCTTCCCATTACTCGTTGCTCTTGTCCCATAATGCCCCAGCCCTGTTGTTATCTAATGTCAAGTAGGCTAACTTTGTTAGGGAGGAAAAACTGGGTCTTAGTTCAAATTAGTTACTACGACAATTACTTTTTCCTTACACAGCAGATGCTGAAGAAGTGAATCTTGATGGAAAACTCCATGATTGCTGTCTTGTGTGGCTTCATCTCCATTCAAGACCTGGACCTTCTATTTGCTCTGTTTACTGTGTGGCTTGAGACAAAGGACAGTGGGATCATGCATTTATCCTCATGGGGAGTTTTATGAGAGCACAAATGAAAATGCTCGAAATTCAGTGGCATTTTTGAGAAATTCTGTTTGGCTGTGCAAGTTGCTAAATGGCCAGTTTAGATAGACCTCTCTTATTTGTAAATGGTGCTGTATGGAAACTATAACCCTTCAAATTCAAAGTCCATTATCTTAAGTGTTCTCTATTTTACCTCTCTGGGTTCTCATGTCCCTGGCAATGGCTACAGAGAACTCACAGATAAAAATCATGATTAAAGGGCTTATTAAGAAAATTAACAAGTTGTAACACCAGTGAGACATGCTCAGGGTTGAGTTCTTTCAGGGTTCCGAATAAATGCCCAAAGGGGCATACCTCTCTGCTAGAAACCTCAACTCCGAAGGCAGTCAGCTCAAGTTCTCTGGTCAGGAAACCCAGCTCCCCTAATTAAATACCCAGGGACAGACACCTCACTCCACAAAGCAGCCTGCTGCACAAAAGCACTCCGTTTCACTTGCTCCACGTGCTGGGAATTCACTCACTCTGTTCTATGCGCTGGCTCCTTTCAAATAGCATCAGGATTTTATTATTTATTTTTTTTACATTGCCATCCATTGACTCCAACTCTGGAGGCCCTGGGTGTGTCAAGGTAGGACACTGCCCCCATCGTTTTCAGTGGCCGACTTCTCTAAAAGTCAATCACCAAGCCTTTCTTCATAACCCTGTGTGGGCTCAAGCCTCCACACCATCAATAAGCACCCCAGTGCCTGGACCCTGGGCAGCACCCACGGACTCCAGACCTAGAGAAAACCCGCTGCCGTCAAATCTAGTAAGAAATTATGGAAACCTGAGCTCCCATAAAAATGCTGCTTACTTTTTGTAATCATGATGGGATCTAAGGAAATGATTTATTCTGCTCTTCCGGCCACTATGTTGACAGCCCTTGTAACTAGCCACTGTGGCTACTAATCTTTACCGAGGATGCACACCACTGCCTCTTGGAAAGCTTTTTAAAAATGCAGACACAAGAGGCCTCCCCAGCCCACCTTCCCCTGAACTTCTTAGAGTTTCAGGAGAACCTGGTGGGCACACCCCCACGATGGCCCAGTGAGTAGCTTTGCCCTGGGGAGAACGCCTGCACATTTTAGGGTGCAACGTGGCCCCTAATCCCCCACAGGTGCGTAAGGGGCAGCAGGAGGGGTTGCTGCATCCTCTGGATTTGGAGGGGTGTCTTCACCGTTTGAATCTGCCTGGCAGGCCACACAGGCCAGACTGGCACGTCCACCGCGAATGAAGAACTCACTGAGGTTTGCAAGCAGGTTCAGCCTTTCCAGTCTACCCAACATGCACCCAGGGCAGAATCTCTGGCACCACCACCATGAACCACCCAAGCAATGGAACTTCTCTGCGGGGACCCGCTGGGGATTCCTGCCCTGCGCCTCCACAGGAAGCAGCTCGGTGAACGTGAGCAGGCTGCTCCGAGCTGGGCTCACGACAGACCACTCCACACTCTGTCTGTCTGTCTGTCTGTCTGTCTCTCTCTCTCTCTCTCTCTCTCTCTCTCTCTCTCTCTCTCTCTCTCTCTCGGGTCCTACTCGGGAGCCCTGGGGACACAGTGCTGGCTTGCGCTTTGCGCTGCTCACGCCGCCCTGGGAGAGAGGAGGCTGTTTGCACCCACAAGATGGCCAGCCTCGGAACCGACTGGGATCAGCTCCGAGCAGTGGGAGTGGCACGCGCTGTGCACCCGTCACGATGCCGTTCCTTGCAGGCCGAGTGGCCGACTCTGCTTTCTAAGGGTCCCTTGGGGCAGGGGCAGCTGCCCGCCAGGGTTTCCAAGGCTCCACAGCTTTACACGGGACAGGTTGCTGGAACCAAAGGCTTCTCGGTTAGCCGCCAAGCGCTTGACCACTGCACCACCATCGCCACCTAGGGCCCCGTCCACATGACAGGTTTTTAAAAATGCAAATAAGCCAAATAGCACAAAAATGTTTACTGTCTGGAGCCTCCCGCTCCACCTTGAAGGTGGTATTTCTGTTTTGCAATTCACAGTATGGAACCCACAGCACAGAGAAGTTAGCCACTTGCCCGGAATGTCCTTCAGTCACTGAGGAGAAAATCCTCCCGGTGCCTCTGGGCCTTGGGGGTGGGCAGAGTAACTCCATTATCAGACGGTCTGGTAGGACACTCCCTCACTGCCGGCAGGTCAATGCCATCTCATGGTGACCCTATAGGACAGGGCAGAACTACCCCTGAGGTTCCCCCCACCCCAACTTTATAGGAGTAGAAAGCCTCATCTTTCTCCTAAGGAGCACCTGGTGGTTTTGAACGGCTGACCTTGTGGTTTGTGCCGCCCCCCCCCATGTAACCCACTACGCCACCAAGTCTCCTTCTAGCAGGAGAGAGACCCCTCGACTCTCAGAAGCCAATCGATGGAGGAGTGAGCCGGTAAAGCGCTGGGCAGCATCGCCCACGTGTCAGTGTCGCCCGGACGAGGCTCGAGAAGCTGGAGCTCACAGAGTGCTTTCGCCGGGGAGAAGGGAAGGGGGCAATGATAACAGAAGGCCCGTCTGGTGTTCTTTCAAAAGCTAGCTTCTGAAACGTTTCGAAAATCAAGCATACGCCTATGTAAAGTGTGAGCTGAGACATCGGAAGTCAGGCGCACAATAGATTCCTAAGTACTTGCAGTGTCGGGCCCGGGAGCAGGAGAAAAAGAAACCCCTGTAAAACGGACACACTGTAAGAACAACTGGAAGGCCTTTCGAAACGATGTGGCTGTGCTCGCGCTATTAATAGAAGAATGCCTTAACTGTAAATAAGGCAGAGGTTTCTTTTCTTCTTCTAATTCTTAAATTTCTTTGACCAAAGATGTACTTTAGAAAACGTCAGCGAGTGAGTATCTTGGAGCACGTGGTCTGTCAGAGCAGGCCCGGGTCAGACTACTCACCTAGCCTGGCCCTGGATCCCGCTGGCCCCAGCAGAGAGAAGCCAGATTACTCGGGGCACCAAGAGACCTCCTCCCCGGAGCACAGCGGAGCACCGAGCTGGAGGGCAAGCAGAGAGCAAGTCTGTCAGCACACTCACCCTGCCAGACCAGCAGCACACAGTGCTTTACCCAACTTCGGCCTCCCTGAAGCCTTCACGCTGCCAAGTGATGCACGGAGAGCCCCGTGTGCTTACAGTGTGGGAATGGCTCGTGCACCCATCTGCAAGTCCAGGCACCCATTCCTACTTCCCATACCCTCCCCAACTAAGAAGACATGGCCCGTGTCCTTGACCGAAGCGCAGCGCCTAAGGGTCAGGCTTACTTCTCTTCAAGGGATTGCCAGTGGGTGGGCAGCTTCAAACACAATGCAAAGGTTGCCAAGGCTTCGGACAAGGTGCCAGGGGTGTGCATATCCCCCCTCCTGCCTTGCCTGCCACACGCGAGGAAGGTTCCGTTCTTGCTGATCACCATTAGCAAATGCACTACGTTCACCCCTTAGCTCTCCAGTCCCTTCATCCCGAAATACCCTTCTCCCTCTCTGGAAACTGGTTCTCCTCCGGACGTGGCTCAAATATCACCCCCAGGGCCCACCCCATGCCCTCCCTGCCTCTGCCCTCAAAAACCTTGCTGGTAACCTGCACATCGGCACTGACTTGCTACTGCTTTGACCTCTGCCGATCAACGTTTCTCAAGGGTTGGTCTCCCTGGTGTCCCCACCGCCGCCCTCCACCTCACACCACAAGGACAGGCAGACACCACGTACTCTGCTGACGGAAGGATCCCTACCAGAGGCTGCCCCGGGCTGACTGGAATGTGTTTGCCCGGGGAACATTCTTGTTCACTGCCACACCTGCCCGGGGACGATCGTCTTCCTCGAGGGTCTTGCTGCTCAAATGCATCCAAAAGCCAGGCTCTCGCCAGGGCCAATCCTCTGCAAGCACTGCTGCCAGGCTCCGCTGCCAGGAGGAGGCACTGCATTGCGTGCAGTCATGTGCCAGCCAACAAAACCATGTTGGCAAGGTGCTGGCTTCTAATGGGTTTTTGCATGCAGGGGCCGGGTGGAGGCCTTTCCTCCCTGAGTCTGTTTAATGAGGACATGCCCTGTCCCCGCGCCCCCAGGACTTCAAAGATGAGAACCCAGTGCAGGAGATTTTCTCGGCGAAATGCCGGGGATAGGTTTGGCCTTCCCTCCATTTCAGGAGCAGCTGAGAACGATTCCTGCCATTCAGGCAGAACGAGGCAGGCAGAGCTAGCTGGGCCAGGTGCTCACCCCCGTGTCACATGTTTCATGTTTCTTCAAAATTGGGCTCAGCTCATGTTCACCCACAGCCCGAAAATGCTGCCAAGGATTCGAAGCGCCCAGGGCCCCTGGCTGGTGTGGTATGTAAGCATTCCCTGAGGCAGCACCACCTGGGAAGCGTGGCTCAAATACCCGAGGACTCCTCCAAAGAGTCACTCACGAAAGGGGTGACCACCTGCCCCCTTCCAGGGATCTAGCAAGTGGAGCCATCTCCCAGCTGCTGCAAATACTCCTGCCAAGCCCCCTTTCAGAAAGGCCCGCTCGCCAGCAATGACAGCCTTCTCACCAGGCCCAACCACAGCCAACAGCCTCGGATCAAAGATGGCCATGCAGGCCGTCAGGCAGACCCTCTGTCCAGGCTGCCCCCTTCCAATTAGATCTGGGGTGGCCGACGTGCACACATGCCTCCGCCCCGACCCCTCCCCACCTACGATGTCTGTGAGCACAGCTTCTGTAAAGGGAGTCCTCTATGGCTTTAAGGCGACAAAGGCCACCACCATAAATTAGAGCGGAGCCAACGAGGCAGCTTTCTAAGAGGAGGAGGAACCCTGCAGCCTGTCTTTGTGGTGACAAGATCACTGGGTGCAGAGTCTGTATTTGGCCCTACATGGATGTTATGGGCCACATGCAGTAATTACAGAAAGGAAAACCCGAGGGCGCAGATGGATCAGAGAAACGCAACATGGTGTTTGGGAAGTTGCTTATCACCAGTTACACTGCCCACTGGACTCAGAAGAGAAACGGCGCCTCGAGCTGTTTTCTTTTTTCCCCTCTCTTCATAATCAATTTTATATTCAACAACAACAAAATCCACGGTACTTTCTACTAACTTGTCTCATCAACCTCCACTCAAAGACCTCATAGCTACACAACTCAAAATGTAGGAGTAACACTGAATGGAACCCGAAACAGTCCTTGAATGATAACCTTCAACTACGAAACTTTTCAAGTCTCATCCCCTAGTAGGTTCAGTCTAATCAAATTGACTCATCGCGATTGTCAGGCAACAGAATGAAACACGCCCAAGTCCTGCGCCATCTTCACAACTGGTCTTGTTGCAGCCACTGTGCCGGCCCATCGTGTGAGGGGCCTTCCTGATTTCTCTGCCTCCCCACTTGCCAAGCATGACGTCCTTCTCCATGACTGGTCTCTCCGATAACATGTCCCAAGTATGTGAGACCCAGTCTTGCCATTCTTGTCTCTAAGTGGCGTTCTGGCCATACTTCTTCCAGGTTAGATGTTTGCTCTTTTGGCAGCCCATGGTAATTTCAGGATTCTTTGCCAACATTGCAGTTCATATGTATTGATTTTTTTTTGTATTTTTTTTTATGTCCAACTTTCACATGCAGATGAGGAGACTGAAAATACCATGGCTTGGATCAGACACACCTTAGTCCTCAAAGTAACATCCTTGGTTTTCAACACTTTATAAACAGGTCTTCACTGCTGCTTCCGTGAGCACTGACGGATTCAAGCAAGATGAAATCTTTGACAACTTCAAACACTTCCCCATTTACCATGTCACCTATCGGTGCAGTGTCCCTGAGTTGTGATCCACGTGGAGGCTTCAATCCTGGCTCTTCATAAGAAAGCACTTGAAGTCCTCCTCACTGTCAGCAGGCAAGGTTATTACTAAGCCTGTCACCGATTTCGATAAATTCTTCTTCGTATAATGCAGTTTATCTGATTATCTGCTCAACATACAGATTGAATAAGTATGAGGAGAGAATACAATCCAGGCACATACTTCTGATTTTAAACCAAGCAGCTTTCCCTTGTTCTGTTCACACAACTGCCTCTGGATCCATGTGCAGGTTCTGCAGGAGCACAATGGAGTGTTCTGGAATTCCCATTCTTCTCAAGACCGCCGATAATTGGTTACAATCCACACAGTCACATGTCTTTGCACAGTCAACGAAACACAAACACCTTCTAGTGTTCTCTACTTTCAGCCAGGATCCATCTGACGTCAGCGATGCTATCCCTTGTTCTATGTCCTTTTCTGAATCCAGCCCGAACCTGGCAGCTCGCTATCAATGTCTTGCTGCAGCCATTGTTGGTCCATCATGAGCAAAATTATATTTGAATGTGATATAAATGACATTGTTCTTTCTGTAAGTTGTGCATTCTGTTTGGTCACCTTTTGCTATAGTTTATTGTGCCAGCCTGGCCGATAAACACAAGTAGGATTAACTGAAGGGCAGAGGGATAAATGGCTCGGTGAGCCTCACCTTACTTGTTCTGTGCCTCAGTTTAAAGGGGTACACTACCCGTGGGATGCCTAGCCTGTGGACTGTGTCGCTGTAAGTTGAGGTCCCTTTAAGTCCACATGATTGGAATGTTCATCTCTGGAGCTGGGGACCGACAGTTGATGACAGTTGGGGACCTGCCTTGCTGTTTGCTGCCTGGATATATATAGCCCAGCTCTCTCTACAGAAGGGGACTGGCAACTGGCGGATCTCAAGCCTAAAAGGACTGCTAGTGTCTCACTGCTTTATAATTTAACTGTTAATTTCTTGTATTATCTGTATATAATTTAACGGTTCATTTCTTGAATTATATATCTATCTTTATAAATATATTTGTATATATAATTACTAGCAATCTGGTTTGTCTCTCTAGAGAACCCTGTCCAATACACCTTTCTTTGGAATCAGTACAAACAGGAATCTCTTGGCAAATTTCTTGGCACAGACCAGTGAGTGCTTCCTGCATTTCATCAGCTTGGTGAAATATTTCAAGTGATATTCCATCAATTCCTGGAGTATTGTTTTGGGCTAATGCTTTCAGTAAAGCGTGGATTTCTTCCTTCAGCACCACTGATTTTTGCTCGCATGCTACCTTTTAACATGGTTCCTTTTGGTATGGTGACTGTGTCATCTTTTGTTGATGCTTCCTGAATCATTCGATATTTTGCCCATAGAATCTTTAATATTGCAACTCAGACTTGGTTTTTTGTTTAGTTCTTTATGTTTAAGAGATGCTGAGCATGTTCTTCCCTTTTGGTTTTCTAACTCCAGGCCTTTTCACCTTTCAATGTAATATCTGACTTTTTCTTCTCAAGTGGCCCTTTGAAATTTTCTCCTCAGCTTTTTGACGTTATCATTTCTCCCATTTGCTTTAATGAGTAAGAGCAAGTTTCGGAGACTCTACTGACGTAAACTTTTACTTTTTCTTTCTTTCCCTTTTTTATGACCTTTGGCTTTCTTCGTGAATGATGTTCTTGATGCCCTCCCACAGGAGGACATGTCTGTCATTAGTGTTCAATGCAGCAAATCTGTTCCTGAAATGTTCTTGAATTTCACATGGGATCGACTTAAGGTCATATTTTGGCTCTCATGGACTTGTTTCAACTTCACTTTGAACTTATAGAAGAGCAATAGGCCAACTGTTCCACAAAAAGCCCGCCTGGCCTCATTTTACCTGCTGATATTGTCCTTCTCAATTTTATCTTCCCACAGATGTAATCAATTTGATATCTGTGTATTCTGTCTGGAGAAATCCTTCTGTGTTCTTGAAAAAAAAGGTATTTGCAATGAAGAAGTCATTGATCTTTCTTTTTTTTTTTTCACACAACCCGAAAATTTTTCTTTTGGCTGCCAAACACTGGGTCGTATGGCATATTTCATGTTTACAACACAGGGGTGGACAAAAGGCGACAACTCTTGCTCAGGGCTTAGCAATGATGGCAAGGCAAGGATTCCGGAAGGTGACAACCTCAGGGAGGCAACCTTTGGCAGCAGTCACCTAGGGATTCCAGAAGGCCCGTCTCTGGTCCTTCACCACTGGCCCCCTTTGGAGTCTCTTTCAGAGGCCTACCTCTCGGGCTCATGGGGAGAGGGACATCAGATCAATCGTTAGGCTTGGGGTGCGGGGCGCGCGGGAGGAGGGTCGGGTGAGCAGTTCTTTGGGGGCCCCAGCAGAGGAAGACAATGGAAGGGAAAAGTTTCAAGGGCTGCTGGGCCACTTCTTTGGAACTGGTACCCCTTCCCGAAGTCATTGATCTTTCATGTGGTTTAAAGTACATGAAAATTATGTCGTACAATGTAAAGAATGATTTCAAAATACTCTTCCTGCTTCTTTGTTTCCAACTGTTGGATTCATTCCAATTGCTAATAATTATCAATGCAGCTTGACTGCATTTTTTTAATCAACTCCAGAATGAATCAAGTTGGTACAATTCTTCGACTTCTGCATCACTAGCTTTAGAGGCTGGTGCATAAATTTTCATAGTAGTTGTGCTGGTTTGGAATTCTTTAAATGCAGATAGACACTTTCCTATCACAGACAGCACTGTACCTCAAGAGAGATCTTGAAACGTCCTTTTTCAGTATGAATGCGATGTCATTCCTCTTAATTGTATCATTCCTGGCAGAATAAGTCCCTGATTTTCCTGATTCAAATGGTCAACACCATTCCATTTCAGCTTATTAATGCAGAGCATCAATCAATGCATCCATCTTTGTTTTCCACTTCAATTTTAACAACTTCCAATGTTCCTAGATTCATACTGCGTGCATTCCAAGTTCCAATCATTAACTGATGCTTGTAGCTCTTTCTTCTCCTTTTGACTCACGGCCCATCAGCAAATGACGGTCCTGAAGGTCCATATCCATATGGTCGACCCTCGATTGAGAAGGTAGCTCTTCCTCAGTCATATGTTGGGTGCCTCAGACCTGAGGGGCTCATCTTGTGGCACGATCTCAGACAGCATTCTGCTTCTACTCCTGAGGTTTTCAGTGACTGATGATGTTTCTCCATAGGGTATTCGGTGGCTGCTTCCTCAGAAGAGGACAGCCTAGTCCTTCTTCGTGGTGTGTTCTTAGTCTGCAAGCTCTGCAGAACCCTGTTCGCTTTGGGTGACCCTGAGGGCCTTTGAAATACCAGTGACAGAGCTTCCAGCACCACAGCAAGGCACAAGCCGCCACAGTACGGCAAACTGGCGGGCAAGTGGTCTGCCTAACAAGCCCCTTAGAAACAACAACTTAAAATGCTTCTGAGGTTTATTAGGGTGTTACCTCCTGGTCACCACCTATTTTTCAAGGATGAATGGAGACTTCCAAGTTGTTTATCTAGTAATCATTAAAAATATATATATATATTTTTTTCTTCTTCTTCCTTTTCCTCTTAAAACCTGGTACTGGGCCTCCTCTGGCCAGAAAACAAAAGCCAGTGTGTATAGTACACGCTGAATCACGGTCAGGTCCAGGTGTCTGTCCAAATCCTGTGGTGATGCCCAATCTGCCGCAGGGAAGACCTCATGGCTTGATCAAGTCCAGAAAAGATTGAACAGCGCAGTGAGCGCCACTTGAGCACAGAAGGCTTAACACCCCCAACATGCTGCCTGAGGGGCGTTCATGACAAGGGTCACGTCTTCTTCAACGGCAACAACAGACTGGAGAGCACCACCACAGAAATCCTACCGCAAGCAAAGCTCCTCCTCATTTGGAAAGCTGGGTGCTGAATCGAAGGTAGGCTTCACCAGACTCAGACAGCGGGCTGTGCAGGGCTTTGGCATGCAGTCAGGGCTTGAGGGACAGAGAGCACGATTAAAAGCCCCTTGTTTCCATTTAAAATCGCACGGCTTTCCTGTTCCTTCAGATGTGTGTGCACCGCTAGCACCGCTAACCCAGCCATCAACCGCAATGCTTCCACCTGCCCAGGAGAAGCTCCTGCAGAGGTTTAAGACACCGCAATGCTGACAAGTGAAGCTGAATTTCCAGGGATTTAAATCTGACCAGCTGATTCTCAGACACTGCCAGTACCCTTGAACTTCAAGGATTCAGAGAATTCTCCTCTGGGAGGTCGGGTGTGAAATATAACTGTCCTAACAACAAACTCACTGCCATTGATCCCACTTGGAAGAAATATCAAGACTAGGTACTGTATACGCTCATGTATAAGCTGAGTTTTTCAGCACATTCTTAATGCAGTATTGGTGGTAAAATTAGGCACCTCAGCTGATATTCGGGTCGGCTTGTACTCGAGTGTATACGGTAAATGCATAGAGATCAGCATCTTTTAGTTGGTTGCCAGGAGTCCGTGGAAGGAAAGATGGGAAGGTAATTCTTAAGAGTTTCTGATCAGAGTGCTGGGTGAGGTAGTTACATAATTTCATGTCAATGTAATAAGCAAGTGCAAGGATGGGATCTAGCCTGTCACTCAGGGTACAGCCTGATGATGCCTCCTTGAAGGTATGGCCTTCTCCTGAGGATTCTGGGAAGTTCCTCTCTTGACTTCACCTTCCTGTTGAGGAGCCACGTGGAGACCCGCACCAGTGCTGAGATGCTTCCACCGATTTTCACCCACCAGCCCGTGATCTTCCTGTATTCAGCATCATGGCGTGTGCTGCGTGAGTCTGAGAGAAATTCAAGGACTGGTATTGGACATGTGGACTCATATTGGACTTAAGGACTTGATCTGAACTGAGCTGGGATGTTTTCTCAATGTACCACCGCTTTTTGATCTAAAGCTCGCTCTTACACTCCTGTCTGGATTTGCTTCTCCAGTCCACCCTGCCTAACACATAGGGAACAAAAACTGGAAATGAACAATGGTCATGGTGAACGTCCCTGAGGTCACACCCATAACATTTGTTGACGTGGAAAATATTTTCTTGTGGCCGGAAACACTCACAAATGGATAAAAGAAGAGTTGGAGGAAGGTGACGTGAATAACTGAGTAACTCAAAGGTGATGGTCACTAGGGGTGTACGAAGGAAAATGTAAGGCGTGAGGACAGATCCATCCATTTCCCTCAAGGGAACCCTGAAGGGCGCCTGCCAACAACAGTGTGGCTGCTTTGGTGAGTAGAGGCAGAGGCAAGAGGCGACCGTTCCAAGCTCATCTGTAGAGGCCATTCCGAAGCCAAGTGAGACAGTTAAGGCTTATGGTGCCAACCTGGCCGATAAACACAGGTGGATTAACTGAAGGGTGGAGGGATAAATGGCTTGGTGAGCCTCACCTTCCTGGTTCTCCAGTCTCCTGTTTTGTGATGGTCGCATCAGGGTGCAGCTGCCTTAGTCAGTTCCCTGCTTCAGCTTGCAAGGCTCACTTCCTGCGAGAGATCCCCAAGGAGAAGCCTCATGGACCTGCCCCAATGCAGCCCTGGGTGCTGGAGCAGCGTGTGGAGACCCCTGCCAGCGCTGAGAGGCTTACACGCTCACTGATTCGGCTTTCCTCCTGCAGTCGGCATCATTGCATGCATTTTGTGAGACTGAGGAGGACTTTGTAGATTGGTGTGGGACATATGGACTAATGTTGGACTTGCGGGCTTGGACAGCACTGGGCTGAGCTGCTTTCTTAATGTACACTTACTTTATATAAAACACTCTCTTATACATATAAGAGTTTCTGTGAATTTGTTTCCTAGTTTCCCCAGACTAACACACTGAGTTTCTATTGTTTGAGGTATGACGATATGATGGTTTTCATATGGGAAGAATCTACTGCACCAGCTGCAATTCCCACTGTGATTCTGCCTGTTCTTCCAACAGTGTCCGGACAGGTTTCTCTTTACTGACAATCCATACTTCCATGCTCTCCAGGGCTGACACAGCACACACTCGTTACAGGATCCCTGCTTGGAAGTGCAGTGTTCAAAGAATAGAGCTTTCTCCTAGGCACACAGCTGGACTGTCGCTCATTATCACGCTACTGAGCCCTGTGACTAGACAATGAAGAACCCGGGTGGAGGGTGAGGATTACAGGGACACGGGCTGCAGCTGAGGAGCTATTTCTGGTCGCTCCCTCCCTTTGCCTTCATCCTGAGCGTCCACCTGCTCTCGACTTGTCCTTCTGTAATACAACCACCAGGATCAGGCAGGCCAGCGTGGCTGTGTCTTTCTCAAATGCTGTCTCTCGTGGGGAATCAGTCAACTTACATTGTCCCTCCACCCCTCACTGTTTCCCAAAGCAGAGCCTGCAGGTGTTCGGCTGGGGGGTTTCTGGGCATCGCCCCAGCACACAAGATCCATCACAGCTGGTTCGAGCCCAACAATCACAGTTTAATCACCCACACAGACACAAGCCCCTCAATTCTTCCTCTGAAATGGACTCATCAGATGTACTACTACATCCTTCGGCATCCCCTGCCACTTTCTTAATTTGTGTCATCAGCTCTGCCTCCCCTTTGGTCTCCTGATCCCATCTCCCCAGATACACCCCAGCCATCCTGGCTCAGAAACCCACAGGGCAGTTCTAGTCTGTCTGAGAGGGTTGCCATGGTTGTAATCAACTCAATGGCAGTGAGTTTGGTTTATGGTCTGTTTACCCCGGCTCAAGGTTCCTGACTCAATAATTCCTCTCTAAATTCATGCCCAGGGCAAGTCCTCTCTACTAGTTATACAGGCCACAAACTTCGAACTCGATTTTTTGTGAAGCTAAAATACTATAAATGAGGCCCCAGCCTATGAAAATAAAATCTCTGGCTATAACTTAACCATCTTTGGTTAAATTATAATTCCTGATTCTTCTTGATATCCACACACATTGCCAGTCTCTTATCCTCCTGCAAAGTATGTTCCCCATTGTTTCTCTTGGAAATTTCTAGTCTTGGTTGTTGTCATTCTCAGATCATAAATAAACCTATTTATTTTTCCATTAAACGATTTTATCTCAAAAAATAAAAAGCAATTCTCAGTTTTGTTTCACACTCATTATTGAATATGCCACATAAACACCAAGACCATTACAAGCAAGCTGAAATGACCTCCCAGGATCATGAAAACTCTGTTTAGGTCTTGTTCCTAGAACAGTAGGGGGTTCCAGGCCTGGCCTGGACTATAATTTCCAGCTTCTATATCTGCTGCTCAGACGGCTGACGTCTCCTGACCTTGCCACACCAGATGCTCCCCTGCCTTTGCTGGCTCAATTCAGAGGGAATTTCTGCAACAGAGATTTAAACAGCGCTGGCCCAGCACTGGGACCCAGATCCAAGCTGCTCTGACCTTGCAAATAACTCCGCTTCTTTCTCTTGCATTCCACAGGCCAATCCACCCTTTTGCTCCCTTCTGATAGCGGGTTCTGAAACGCCCTCCATTGATAACCAGCTCTTCACTGGGGCTGCTTTGCTTTCTCTTGGCAACCTTCCCGGAGAAGGCTGGTCTATCTTGAACCCACATGCCGGGCTGGGGTCGAGGATGCCCGGGCAGGCTGCTCCGATGTCTGGCCCATGGTCTCTCAACTAGTGCCGACTATCTGCTCTTTCTCTATGACTCACTGAACTTCCCCCCAGCTGCACTCACAGAATTCCTGCCCGCACCCCTGGCCGGGGAGTTCCAGGACCCATTGCCTGGTCCTTGTCCGGATGCAGGGAACCAAGGCTTGTGAGGAAATGACTCAGATCACAAAAAGCTGAGGGTCCACAGGCCAGAGCACAAGTAAGTCATGAGAGCTGGTCTGTCCCCCGTCAGAGATGGCAAAACAGAAACTCTGACCACAAAGCCCAGCGGAGCAGGAGGACGCAGGCCATGTCTTCTCCCCACTGTCTGGGTAGCTCCTGCTCGCTAGTTCTCGTGGGAAATCTGAGAAGTGGCTGCCAACGGTGACTTGCCTGGGCAGAGGAGGAATTAAAGGGGCTGCTTGTACATCCCCCAAAGCGAACAATAGTTAGTGAAGTTACGAAGAAGAAAGTAGCGAAATGGTTCTTTTCTCCTGGGAGCTCAACTTATCGTCCCACCCCACCCGCCCACTGTAACAAAAACCAAGCTCAATTTAAATCGAATTTTTATCAATGTCCTTTATAAATCAAATAGACAGCATTAAAAACTCTTTAACTGGCCTTCCATTTCAGACTCACATGAAAATCAGCCGCCTTCCTTTTCTGGTCAAAACTTATCATTGCGATGACCATCATTTTCTCCGGAATTCCAGCATTTTCTGCTTTCTACCACTGTCATGTAGAAAAACTGTTTCCTCCCGCTACACCCACCCCCTTGGTCTTTTATCTTTCTTTTTCATCTTATTTACAATACAGAAGATTCCAACCTTGCAAAAAAAATTTTTTTCTTCACTCTTGGGAAGGATGAATGAATGCAGTCATTTAAAAGCAAGCGCAGTGCCGGCACTTCTGCTGTGAGGGAGCCGTGAAGAGGGTTCTTTGAGGAAACGCTCACTTCTCCCCACAAAAATGCCCTCAGAGTTATGACGACATGGTCAAAAATAATAAAGCATTAGCTAATCCACAAATACAGAAGAGCCCTCAAAAAAAAAAAAAAGAAGTGGGGGAAAGTGGGAAGATGCCATTATATTTTAATTCATTTTTTTCTACACTTTAAAAAAATCCCCTCATATTATACTTAACCTTAAATAATGCATTGTTTAATGGTATTTTAAAATATTATATGCCATCTATGAAAAAAATGTTTTGAAACCGACTGTGGTAGCAATTGTACAATACTGTTTTATGTGATTGATGGAATGTGATGATATATGTAAGAGCTCCCAATAAAATATTTTTTTAAGTTCATGGAGAAAATCCCATTATCTTTATATTCCATTTTTCCCCACAAACTTCTTAAGTCCCCTCATTCCTGGGCACGCGCTGATTGTGAAGCTCTCCGGAGAGCCTGCCTAGCACTGTTCGACAATGTACCATGCAGCTCCTCCGAGGCTGGTGTTGTGAGCCTCTGTCCTTGGTGGCACTCTAAGCCCCAGTGGCACGGTGGTTACAAGGCGGGCTGCTGCCCACAAGGCTAGCAGTTCGAAGGGCAGTTCTACCTGCACTCTCAGATCACTGTCAGTCACAAGTGACTGATGGCAGGGAGTTGGGTGGTTTGGTTTTGTATTATCCTTGGTGACACAGATAACTACTGACACTGCTGCCAGCCACCAGATAGGTGGTACGCTGACCAGTGACATGAAAGAAGGTCCCAGTTAAAGTGGGAGAAAAATGTACAACCAAACTCAAATGTATTAAAAAGATCCGATTTACTCGGCTGAGACGAAGGAAGCCATTCCGCTCAGTAAGACTGGCCAAGCAAACCAACCAGCAGCCGGAGATTTGATCCGCTGGCTTTGTGGTTAGCACCTCCCACTCCATACCACTGTGACACCAGGGCTCCTTTAAACAGCCAACTACAAGACCACATGACCCACATCCACCCTCATGCACAGATGAGAATGAGGGGACGGGAAGCCTGGCTCCTGGCCAGAGTCGATCAATTCTGATCCAGGCCGGGTAAAAGTGCCCCTGCGTGTAAAGACTGCAACTCTTTACAGCGGTAGGAAGCCCCATCTTTCTCCCGAGGAGAGGCTGGTGGTTTCAACCTGCTCATTAGCAGCCTGGTGCGTAACAACTACACCACCACGGCTCCCTGGTGTAGGAATGGTCAGTGTTGACTCATCTTGAGGATCACAATCAATGCCCGCAACCAATGTCCCATGCCAATCGGTACAGGGATTGTTGAATGGGACTCTAACTCGCTGGGCACATTTTCACCTAAGATCCCCCCCAAAATATTTTTGTTGAAATAATAAAAGGATGACAGTTCAAACCCATGCCGAGGTAGCTCAGAGAGACAGTTTTAGTTAAAGGTATGGAGTGCTGTTCTAGTCTTCTCACACGGTGTCAACATGAGTCGGAATTCACTCCGCAGCAACGGCCACCACCCAGAAAATGGGGTTGAAGGTTCGGAAATTCAGATGACTCCAGCTTCAGAGTTCCTGTCTCTTCAATTGCACGGTATTGTTAGGGTTAGCGTGTACAGTACAAGGAATGGAGAAGGAACGGGGCCCAAGAAGGCTGAAGCCGTCCAGGAGATGATCATAAAGAAGGGCCACGGAGGTCAAACCCAGAAGGATCTGTGGGGGCTGAGCTAAGCCCGACATCCGAGAAAGGACTGAACTGGTCAAAACCAAGAGGGTGTACCTGGGAACGGCTTCCCAGGGTTGGAGGGGATGGGTTACATAGAACACACTCCACACATCCCCCTGAAGAACTAAGCCAGCTATGAATGGGGGCAGAATAAAAGAACCAGTCAAGGGATCCCAGGCAACTTATCATCGAGCATGCAGGACTTTCGTTTCCTCTGGAAACAGCTTTGCTATATAGAAAAAAAGATGATTTAAAAAAATAGAAATAAGCCAGATAAATGATATAACATTTATACAGGATAAAGAAGAGTATTAAAATCTCATGTAAGCAATATCTCTGAAACAGTAGGTATAATTTAATCTTTAAAAATCACTGTCATCAGGGGAGGGAGGGGGGTTAAAAAAAAGAGGACCTGATGCAAGGGGCTTAAGTGGAGAGCCAATGCCTTGAGAATGATTGGGGCAGGGAATGTATGGATGTGCTTTATACAATTGATGTATGTATATGTATGGATGGTGATAAGAGTTGTATGAGTCCCTAATAAAATGTAAAAAAAGAAAAGAGGAGAAAAAAAATGATTAGGGCAAAGACTGTACAGATGTGCTTTATACAATTGATGTATGTATTAGTATGAACTGTGATAAGAATTGTATGAGCCCCAATAAATTGTTTTAAAAAAAATCACTGTCATCAAGCTGATTCTGGCTCATAGCTACCCTATGGAGCAGGGAACAACTGCCCCTATGGGATTCTGAGACTGTAACTCTGAGAGTAGAAAGCCTCGTCTTTCTCCTGCAGAGTGGCTGGTGGTTTTGAACTGCTGACCCAATGCATAACCTCTAAGCCACCAGAGCTTCCTAGTAGGTATCATAGTTGAATTAATCTTTTAGGTAATGAAACTATCCTTTTACATATACTATATGATTTTAAAGGGAGAAATCAACAGATAGAGTAGGTATTAAGTAGAATTTACTAATTGTAATTATCCTTATTCTGCTGTGTGTTAAAGGTCGGTCAGCGAGACACATAAGGACATGTTTACCAGGGAAGTTAAATGACATGGGGCTCTGCTCTGAAATACTCCAACCACAAGTAACAACGCAGGCAGGGCTCATGAAACACGCTGAGGAAACCGTTATGTGTGAGGCTCACGGATGAGTAGCTATATGGTGGCTCATATTATGTCTTAGAATAAGTACAGCCAGAGTGAGCACTCCTGGGAGGCAAAGGCAGTGAGACTTCATCGCAGGTGTTCTGGGCGTGTCACGAAGAAAGAACAGTCACACCTTGGTAACAGAGAGGCAGGGAAGAAGAGGAGGCCCTCACAAAGGTGGACGGGCACAGTCACTGCAATGCCAGGCTCAAAGGTAAGAACAACTGTGAGGCTGGTGCCGCCCGGGAAGTGTTCTCTTCTCTCGGACACAGGGCCTCGAGGAGCAGGGACCGGCTGAGAGGCACCCAACAGCATCCTCCTCCTCTCACGTTTTCTATTAACACAGGGAATCCAGGCCAGATGATCCCCTCAGGACCAGTGATGAGAGTGGTGATACCGGGAGGGTGGAGGGAGGGTGAGTTAGAAGGGGGGAACCGATTACAAGGATCCATATATAACCACCTTCCAGGGGGATGGACAACAGAAAAGTGGGTGAAAGGAGACGTCAGACAGTGTAAGATGTGACAAAATAATCAATTATAAATTATCAAGGGTTTATGAGGGAAGGGGGAACAGGGACGGAGGGGGGAAATGAGGAGCTGATATCAACGGCTCAAGTAGAAAGAAAACGTTTTGAGAATGATGCTGGCAGCAAATGTATTAATGTGCTTGACGGGATGGATAGATGGATGGATGGATGGATGGATGGATGAATGGATGGATGGATAGATGGATGGATGGATGGATGGATTGTAGTAAGAATTGTTTGAGCCCCCAATAAAATGATTTTTTTAAAAAGAAAGAAAAGACTTAGGCTATTCATCTGGAGAAAAACGCCTTCTGAAGTCCGCTGACCAGACGCTAGCCACCCACCTACAAAGGTCTAGCCTACACAGACCTGTCTCCACCTGCAATGTCCCTTTTCTCCACTGAGACATTCTTCCTCCAAGACCTGTCCCTCCAAAGCAGAGGTCTCAACCTCCCCTGTACATCCCGCACCACATCCATCTCTGCAATGTGCTCCAGGTTACACTCTTTGATTTGGATATGCAAACGTCTCCCTGCCTACGCTGAGAGCCAGAGCAGGACCCTGCCTGATCACCACAGATCCAGGGCCTGGCTCGTGGTACGCACTAGATACAGACAAAGATTTCTACTCCCGTAGAGTTACGGTCGCAGAAGCCTACTGGGGCAGTTCTACCCTGTCCTGTAGGCTCACCTTGAGTCAGAATCGATTTGATGGCAGCGAGTTTGATTTTGGAGTCTCAGCTCATTGTAAAAGCACAGATGTCCTGCCAAGAGCTGTTTCAAAGGCCTGCCAAGCTGAACAACCTGTGTTCTTCCTGATCTGCTGATGATGCCCAAACAGTGATGTATGCCAGCCTGTCCCTGTCATTTCTTCCGGCTAGAGCACTCAGACACACATGCCTCCAGGTAAGAGGCTCTGGGTACGCACCTGGGAGACCGCTGCATCAGAATCAGTACATGTACCACACACCTATGCTCTACTCTGGAACTGCTTAATTCTGGAAGACAGTCCTACCGAATTCCTGTCTCAACTGTGTCCTGGATCACTGCTATATCACCCACATGCAAATCATGAGACTTCCGGAGACATATCGTTGTGCATATGTACAAATACCCAGGCCTCCTAAGTGACAGATTCGCAAGGGCTCGGTTTGAGAAAGGGTGGCAGTAATGGTCACGCAACACCCCTGACAAGTGGTGCTCCCTTGCCCTCCCAGGAGCCAAGTCCCTTGCCCGCCAGGAGCCCTCAGGACTTCAGCGATAAAAGTAAAGATGATTACACAGGAAGAAGCTAAAACCCAGGAAACAAGACCTCCAAAGGTGTGGCCAGCACGTAAAATAATGTAGCACGTGTTGGTTTTCAAACCTGTGTTTCAGAAGCAGAACTCTTTTCATTTGTGTTTTTTTAATTATTAAATACACTGTTTTACTAATGATTATCCTGAAATTTTTTTCATCAGTCATCTTTTCAATTTTTTAATGGATGCTTACAGGATTCCTGTCCACTTTCCCCTCAGACAATGGCTTAAAGCCTGCACGTCACACGCTATCCCTTCATTGTGTGCCAATCTGACGTGCTTCTCCCCTCTTCCCTTGCACGTGAGCAGTATGGTGTGGTGTACGGGAAAAGAACTTTGAAATCAGAGGAAACTGGATTTTCATATCACATAAAACAAACTTCGGAGAAATCATCTGTGGGTATGTATGGGGGGAGAGACTAAGATATTTTTAAAATCTGAAATTTGGCAATTCTTCCATTTGATTATCAACTGTGTTCTACTAAATTTCAGTGAAATTATTCAATTTTCTATTTTAAAGGTCAGCAGTAAATCCCTGAATGGTGGGATTAAGATGGGGCTTTCTATTCCAGTGAAGTGTTAGTCTGGGAAACGCACAGGGGCAGAGCTACGCTGCCCTGAAAGGTCACGAAGGGTTGACATCGACTCAGTGGCAGTGAGTTTTGAGTTTGGGCCATAAGCACAGGTTACCTTGGTCATCCAGAAACGAACTTTTGAAAGGAAGTGTCTCAAAGATTTTCAGAGGCGTGGTGGGAGGGTGAGATGCTGCCCTCAGCCCTAAAAGATGGATTTGAAAACCACCAGCCTGCACCAGAGTATGTGCCCCAAGATCAAGTCTCAGAATAATGTGTTTACTGTATTACTGTATCATCCACACGTAAAACTTTTTCTTTTATTTTTTTTAAGTTTAAAATTCTTCTTTATACGCTCACAGCTTAATTTGTAAGGGTTTGGAGTCTCATGCTCCCGAGGTTAGAACATTGGCTTCTTTTCTTGGCCACAAAACTCAAACCAAACTCACTGCCATGGGCGCACAGTAGCTCTAGAGGACAGAGTTGAACTGTCCCAGTTGGTTCCGAGACTGTTAATGGGAGTTGAAAGCCTCCTTTCTCCCGTGGAGCAGCTGGTGATTTTGAACTCCTGACCTTGAAGTTAACAAACCAATGAGTAGCCACGACACCGCCAGGGCGCCTTTCTTGGCAACAGGAAACTCTAAGTCCCAGGCATCACACAATAAAAAACGAAAAACCAAGCCAGTTGCCATGAACTCGAACTTGTGGCAACCCATGTGTTACAGAGCAGAACTGCCCCAAAGGGTGTGCCACCTCTTGGGATTTCAGGCCTCTCTTCCAAGGAAGCCCGCGGCCGGCCAAGCCACCTGCATTTCCAGTTAGTGGCACTCAGCTGACCATTTGCATCCTTCAGGGATCTCTGTCTCCAAATAGGTGATCTCAATCCCGTCCACACCAGTGCCAGTAAGCCATTTCAAATGCCCTAGTAACAACCAGTACCTCAACCTCCTGAATTGCTGCCATCAAGTTGATTCCCACTCACAGCAAGAGGGAACTGGGCAGAGCAGAACTGTTTCCCAGGGGTTCCACAGCTCTACGCCTTTACAGGACTGGGCAGTCTCATCTTTCTCCCACATACATCAGTATTTCAGAAGTTTTTTTTTTTCTTCACATTATTACAATTTCGTCGAAACGAGCAAGCCCTATTTTGCCACAGATGAAAGAGATAGAAGGCCGTCCGGTGTCTAAATAAAAGACGACGGGACCAAAAGCCAAGCTAGCTACCCTTCTACAGAGTTGGTGGAGCCAGAGTTCCAGCTATGCCACGCAACCAATGTAGTGAGCAAGAGGATTCTGAGGGCACCACTGAATGATTCTGGATTCATCTTAAATTCATTGGCCCTTGAGAACAGTTTTCTTTATATGTTGAATGTGCTCATTGGATTAGATGGTGTTCAAACTCTTTGGGTTCTGAACTACAATCTAAGTTCAGAAATTCTCAATGGGCTCTCTCCAAAGGAAAAGAAGTAAGGCGTACGCGACTTTTGACACAGTGGCTAACAGGAAGTAAGCATATCAAAACGCTGGCCGCTGCATTAGACTAAGGAGCTTCCGGGCCGAGTGTGTTCCACGTAAGGTGTACACTCAAAACTCTGGTGGGACTCGCTACAGGGGAAGGAAAAGGAAAAAGAGAAAAACAAAAACACTTCAAAGTCCCAGCGTAATCAGCCTTATTAAATCAAAGGGGGCAACAAGGAAAGAGCCAACCATGACGCTCTGCTATGACAGACTATGAGCTTTGGGACATTGGCAGGTTTCGCCTTTTGTTCATTAGACTCTCGGCGACCTGTCAGCGGGACGCGGGGAGGGACCCTGCGTCCTGTGCAAACTCACTGACTCAGCAGATGCACACGGAAAGAGCTGTCCCGGAAGGAAGCAAAGAGCCACAAGTGCCTGCCTCTGGGCCCAAACAACAGCAAGTAACCGAGGAGTGGCCCAGGAGTACCAGGAGCTGAGGGGTCAGGATTCATAAAATGTTATTTCGATACTCTAAAAACCAACGTCTACTGCTAGCCGGTTTGGCCATTGGAATTAAGTTGCCAACACTTAGAAATTGGGTGGCTGGGGGCGGGGGGCTCTGTCACAGAATCAATTCCAACTCATGGCGACCCTACAGGACAGGGTAGAACTAACCCTGTGGGTTTCCAAGACTAACTCTTTATGGGAGTAAAAAGCCCCGTCTATCTCCCATGGAGCGGCTGGTGGTTTTGAACTGCTGACCTTGTGGATCCCAGCCCAATGTGTAAGCACCAGGGCACCTCTACTCTTGAAAAACAAATTCATCAAACTAGTGGGCCACAGATATTCTGTATGGCCACCAGGTTTTGTGCATTTGTTTTACTGAATTAAGTTGCCAACACTTGGAAATTGAGAAATTAGCTAAAAATAAGAATTTTTAGCCTCTCTTCAAAATCTGGAAGTGCTGACAGTTCTGAGTCCACATTCCTACTCAACAGTAGCTACCTGTACCTCGACGACACAGAAAGCTGAAGGCCATGTGCTCCTGGAAAGACGGATAGCCTGGAAAACTCCCTGTGAGGCTGTAGGAGAAGGAACAGCCTGGAGGCAGTGGGTTGGTGTGTGTTGCAAGGTTCAGGAGTTTCACCTCCGTGCGCCTGCTCCAGCATCTGAGGAGCCCGCCCTGGCGCAGAGCACCGCGCTGGGGTCCCCGGTGTGCCGAGTCCCAGCCACGGCTAGGGAAGCAACTCGGTGGGCCTCCGCTTCGCACCTGCAAAGCTGCGGTATTTGATAGCCTCCAGGTATCACTCACTTTTTCGAAGTTTGCTTTATCACCCCTTTGCTTTTATAAAGGACTCACATTAGCACCAGTTTTCATAACCAAAAGAAATCCGTGTCGAGTTATAGATTATATTTCCTGGATTAACTAGAATAACCTCATGAAATGGGAAAATGGCTTTAAAGAGGCTCCTAAGGAGGAATCTCGTCAGTTAGGGTGAACGTTAGTAACAAAAGCCCAGGTGAGCCATGAGAGAAAGGCCGAACCCACCCCCACCCCACCCCCAATCCTTCCAGGTGTGTTGTAAAACGAGATCTGCCAAGAGTTTGCTTCCACTCCCCTAAAAAGTGAAATTTTGGAGACAGCCAACTGAAATATAATTTTACACTACCTCTAATAAAGAACCTCACCACGATTTTGTGCTGAGTGATAATATACATAAGTTTTGAAATTATATTCTACTTTTTCAGAGTTCATTTTATGCCACTTCGCCGTAGGAAAATAGGGAAAGAAATCCAATGACGATTTTCACTTTTAAGGGGAAAAAGGGCTTGTTTTTGTTTCTTTGTTTTTTAACTTTTAAGAAACCTGGTGCTAGGCACTGTTTTGCATCTAGTTGTGAAGAGACAGCACCCACTGGGAGCCCCAATAGAGGCGCCCCGAGCTCCTTCCTTGGGAACTAGAGTCAGCAGCTGGCTGCCACAGCTTTAGCACTGAGTCTGGGACATAGTACTCGTGTTATCTTGGGTTCTAGGAGTGGCTTGGGAAAGCTATCCCATATAAGTCAAGGAGTAACTTTCACTTCACACTATTTTTGGCTTATGAAAAGTTTCGTTGGAACGTTCCAGCAGGGATCGGAGTAAGGGCAGTGACAGTGGATTTACAATCCGACTCTCAATCTTGCCTCATCAACGTAACTGACAACACAGGCCCAAATGGAAAAGAGGCACATCACAAAATAAAGGATCCTTACACACATCACACTTACATAATCAATGATCCTGGCAGCCAGCAGTCAAGACATCAAGGGACACACTGTATTGGGGAAATCTACCACACAAGACCACATTAAAGAGTTGAAAACCAAGGGTGTTAGTTTGAGGACTAAGGTGTGCCTGACTCAATCGCACGGCACTTGCAATTGCCTCATATGCACGTGAAAGCTGGCCACTGAATGATACTGCAGAGGAATCCACGCGTTTGAATTGACGTGCAGGAGCAGAATAATTAAAGTACCATGGGCTGCCCAAAGGACAAACAAATCTGTCTTGGAAGAATGCTCCTTAGGAGACTTCCTGTCGTGTACTTTGGACATGTTATTGGAAGAGACCAGTCCCTGGAAAAAGAGGAACATCTTTAACCAGATGGACTGACCCACCGTCTGCCACAATGGGCTCCAACAGCAACGACTGAGGATGGACGGCATTTCGTTCTATCGTGCACAGATCACTGTGAGTCAGAACTGACTCAACCTCACCTAACAACAACAACAAACATCATGTAACCACCAAAAGGTGTATTTCCATAAATACCACTCACTGCCATCAAGTCAATGCCAATTCCTGATGACCCTGAAGGACAGGGTAGACGTGCCCTAGGGAGTTTCCAAGACTGTAACTGTTGACAGGAATCAAAAGCCCCGTCTTCCCCCTTGGCGCAGCTGGTGGTTTCAAACTGCTGACCTTGCGGATCACATAACCGCTCCACTACCAGGGCTCCCATTGAATTACCGAACCCCTGAAAATCATGGCCCAATCTAGTTGGCTCACATTCACCGCAGGTTCTGACCTCTTTTTGCATTGGGCAGAGAGCTGTCCAATTCCCTTGGTGGGCCACTAGCACCCTATTTACATAGTCCCACCCAATCCCTGCGTGGGCGCCACAAAGACAGTAGCTAGAAAGGGCCCCATTAAATAATTCACCGCTCTACTGATACACAGTAACTGCTCTATAAATATTAGATGTTGCCACCTTCTGGTCCCTTTCAGACTTCTGTCCTAGGGCTTGAATATTTTAACATTATCTCCCCGATTGTTTTATGATCCAAAAAGAAAGTGGCATCTGGTGAATACAGAGACAACTGTAAGTATGATGAGCACTTACAGACTTGGGTCGGCTGCTGTTTTCTAACACCAAGTGGGCCACGATCCCAAAGACCCCCAGTGCATTCGTGTTCTCAGCGGTGTGTTTGGGAAGAGCAGCATTAGCGATCTCAGCAGCTGCACAGCAC
Organism: Tenrec ecaudatus; assembly: GCF_050624435.1. Lineage (NCBI taxonomy): Eukaryota > Metazoa > Chordata > Mammalia > Afrosoricida > Tenrecidae > Tenrec > Tenrec ecaudatus. The sequence goes on from NC_134542.1 coordinate 80,707,496, forward strand.
AGCCACGGGCTTTCTCGGCAATCTGGAGGCCTCCTGAGACTCCATCTGCAGCAGGTACAGTCCGAGGCTGACGGTTTGAATACCCGCCTCCAGCAGCTGGGCTGGTCTTTCTTCATCCACAATGCTTCACACAGGCGCCCAAGTCTCTCTACCAACAGGTGAAATGGGAGGCTACCCTCCAGGCTGGTGTAACCGGCTGCCTTTGAACAGAGGGACACCGCGGTGGCAGCACCAGGGAGCAGCTTGGATCGGCTGGCGTGATCTCTAACAACCTTCCACCGTCAATGGGCACAAGGGTATGTCCCTGGCCATCCCGCCTGGCAGGCTCTCCATCTAAGATCTCGACATGCTGAAGTTTTTGTACACACTGCACATGTCTTCCATTAAAAAATAAATATGCATGTGAAGCATAATCGAATTTAAAACCACTCTGCAAACGGCAATTAATCTGAGAAAAACAAGAAAGGCAACCCCACGCCTGTCCTCCGTCTTCCAGCTGAGAGCCCATGCAGATGTGCCTGTCCGACACTGGCAGAGCCAGCCCCTCTGGTGCCCCCAGTCGTGGCGCCAAAAGGCTGCACCTCACTCCCTCCCAGAAGGAATTTTTTGTCTCAACACTTGGAAATTTTAAAAACACTGGTAAATGGCTGCCTTTGGGACAAGTATAATTGTGGACCCGAAAGATCCATTCGGATCTTTTTGAAAACTCAAAGTGATGAGTATTTTTTTTAATTTCCATATTGTATTCTGAGTACCAAACCCTCATCGAGATGGGAGAACCACCTGATGAGACCTGGGTTTCTTATTTCCATTGCTGCCCGACAGACAAGGGACCAAACACTCAGATGGCCACTGTGTCCCTTATGTAAAGCCCCAAACACTGGTGGGTTCTCTCTGCAAGGGGGGAGGGGCTTCTAAAAGGGACAACAATCAGGCTACGTGCACCCTGACTGGCAACGGTTTTTATCAAATGGGGCAAACATAAAAACGGTTTCTTTAAATTCACTGGAAAACAGCCACACGCAAAATGGTCACCATCTGAGAAATGGCTTCAATCTACAAACCCGCGTAATGGGAAACCATCAGGAGTGAACTAGCTGTCTGCCTCACTGCGCAGAAAGTTTGACCTTCTCTGCCCAAGCTGCATATAAACCAGGCAATAAATGTTTATTAAGCAAGACAGAAAATGTGTTGCAGTCAGGAAATATAAGGAGACAGCGACCCCAGCTCCGCCACCAACCAACCGCACATCTCTGGAATCGATGCCATCTGGCCGCCCTCAGGTGCCTCGCCCGCCCTTCATACGGCCTTCAGACAACATGGTAGCCAGTGGACACTGCGGGCTTACGGAAGAAACATAAAGCTCTCGCTGCCTTCTCCCTCAGAGCTGACCCGGGACTGGCCCGGGGAATGTTTAACACACTGAAAATTCACCACGCTGCTCGGAATCCGGGCCAAGTGTGGATAAAGCAACATATCAAATTCTTTACTTCTCAGTTGACAAAAAAGAGCATGGCGACCCTTTAAGCTAGGACTTCTTCACCCAGGACAAATGGCAAGGATTTCATGATAAATGTTCTCATATTCCATGAAGTTTGGGTACACCCAGAAGTGTATCCTCTGGGTCTGGCCCCCTGGGGGGCCCATCTGACCACAGGAATGAGACATGGCCGCCTTCCTTTGTCCCCAAACAGAATACAAAATGCCTTCCATGTGACCTCCCGTCTCATCCTCCCTAAATGCATCATTGATTCTCACCATTTTATGCTCCAGTTCCTGCCCCGGCTCAGACGCAGCCTGGGACAAGTTCATATTTCAAATGCCCCTTCCTTTAAAAGCGTAGCAGGAGTGACCAGAACAATTAGCGAATTGTCTTCCACTTTCCTTTTGCGTGCCACCTTCTCCGATTTCAGTGACTCATGCAACCCCTCCTGGATCCAGAACTTTCTACCCGGCCGGTCCACAGGAGACAGAAGCAAACAGGCGCACAGAAAGGGCGGAGGCAGGGAAGGACGCGTTCTGGCGCGTCTTCATTTAGAACATTGACAGAGCAGTGGTTCCATTCCCATCGACCAACATCAAACAAAAATTCACACCTTAAGTTCCTTTACAAAAAAAAAAAAGAGGACAAAAAAAACCCAAAAGTAGTTATAGATTTAGGTCACTTTATTTTAAACCTCAGCCCTCTCCTAAGTGGCCTGAATAACCCCACATCAGCTTGAAGTGACAAGTCTTGTAATTCCTGTGAATAATTCAGTTGAATGAATTTGTTATACTTGTTGTTGAACGAAAATGTTACTTCAGAGACTGACAAGTTACTTGCCCACAAAAATATTCAGCCTGAATAGCTTCCATTTCTATTAGTGGAGAGGGGGGAAACTGCGCCCAGATTGGGTCTCCTGCCAGGCAGAGCCTTGGGCCACCGTGGTGGAAAGAGGCAGCACGTGTGTCCAGGGAGCCTTCCTGCTCGACCCCGTGTCCCACACAAACCAGAGCACCCCGGGGGGGGGGGGGGGCGTAAGACTCCGAAGACACGTGTTTGAAGTCTGGTACCATCACTGCCGATGACTTTCTTCGTGAACAATGCATGCCAGGAGACTGCATCGGGGCTTCCACTAAAGTGGAAACAATAAAATCAGCCGTGGCAGCAGCAGCAACAACATGGCTTGGTTTGCTGGGGGTTCTCTTTGTTTATTTTCCCTGTCATCGTCGTTTCGTTGCTTCTCTATGTGTGCCCTTTTTAACGGCGTGTCTTCTCGTTGACACACAAAGCCAGCATCTTGGCAGGAGAAAGCAACACGCCCAGGATGGCGCTGGCCTTGGGCAACAGAAGCATTTGTGGCTGGGGCTGGGAGACATCTGCCTCGTTCCTGCTGCACTTGGAGAAGGTCCCTGGCTTGCCATCCTGGCCTCTCTCTAGGCCCTCGTCATTCTTCCCAGATGCACCAACGAGCTACTCAGTCCATGAAGCTGGGAATGGGGGGAGTAGGGGCCCTGCCCCTCAGTCCTCTTCCTTCTTGGGTGCCAACTACCTGCCCTCTAGAAGCTTGCAGCTTGTGTGCTTGGACATCCTGGCTATCGGGGCCCAGGCTATCGGGCACCAGGCTATCGGAGGAAGCTTGATGGTCTAGCACTGCCGGTGAGCAGGGAGGCGAGTCTAGGGGCTGTGGGATTCCGCCTGAGGAAGCCCATTGTTGACACACACCGAGGCCACATTCTCCAAAGTTGGAGCGGTCAATAAAAAAGGTACAATCAGAATTCCAGATGTCTTCCTTCTTCCTGCTTCTGTTATAGCTGATTCAGAATTCCGGCCGGCAGGGTTAAGTGAGGTGTCATTTATTTCCCTTGCCTCAACTCCCAACAAGCTGAAAAACGAGTGCTTCTTATTTTCCTTCTAAGCACCCTGTAAGAACTAGAACCCTTCTGCCACCAGTCATCATGTGTCCTTATGCTGTCCTGTGGTGGCTGGCGTGCTGCTGGAACGCTGGGTACTACGGCCGTGGTATGTCACTCACCGGCAGGGTCACCCACAGTAGGAAAGTTTGGGCAAAGTTTCTAGACTCAGACACACTAGGAAGAAAGGCCTGGCAGTCTCCTGAAAAGCAGCCGATGGAAACCCTATGCATCCCAAAGGAATGCTGTCCGACATGTGCTTGAAGAGGAGCTCCCTGGGGTGGAAGGCACTCCAACACAAGGCTGCAACAATGGCTTTGAGCATCTCAACCATTCGGAAGAGGCTGCGGGCGGGGCCAGGCATTGTATTACATTCATTCTGTTTGGGGTCTTTAATTCTCCCGGGGCCACCCCAAGTCGGTGCCAACTGCACAGCAACTCAACAAACCCAAAACACTGATGTTTTCCAGTTCATCCAGAAGTTACAAAGAATCCCTCTTAGTGTTACCAGGCTCGGTTTCCATTGTTTTCTACCTCAGCCACTTAGTGGTCGTCACGGAGTGGCCCGTCCACATCGCTCCCCGTACTTGTAAAATGGGAATGGTGACCTTCCCCACTTCCCAGGCCTCATCAGAGTGAATGAAACAATGAGGACCAAAGGCGCTTAAGTACCTGGAGCCCAATAGGAGCTTCCAAAAGTTCACGTAAACAGAGACTCAAAAGGTGATGGACTTTTTCCATGAACTTTTTGAAGCACCCTTGTACAGATCAAGGATCTGTTAAATACACATCACCTACCATCTTCATCCAGGAGTCCTGGTGGCAGAGTGGGTTATGCGGTGGGCTCCTGATAGCAAAGTCAGCAGTTCAAAGCCACCAGCCACTCTTCCACAGAAACACGAGGCTTTCTACTACCATTAACAGAGTACTGGAAACGCACAGGGGCAGCTTTACTGTCTATCCTATAAGGTCACTATGAGTCAGCAATGGCTTGATGGGAGCGAGTGAGTGAGTGAGTGAGTGAGTGAGTGAGTGAGTGAGCGAGCAAATGAGGATGCTCATCTTCATCGATCAAAAAGGTCAGGCTCATCTAGGAGCAGAGGGAGCTTTCAGAGATCATTCACACAGCCTGTCTTTCATCCTCAGGCAGGGAAACGGAGGCCTGGCTGAACCTGTGGCGTAGAAAACCTTCCTTCGTTCCTACATGCCCAGTTCTGAGCCGCACCTTCCCCACATCCTTGAATTAGGGCTCGTCAGATAAGAATCTGTGAACTCGAGCCACGGCTGGTATGAAATCTTTCTTTACAGAACACACTGATAAGGCCGGCTTGGGATTATGAGCACGTCGGGCCCAGGCCCGGCCTCGACTGGAAGCTCGCCCGGCTTCTCATCCAGGGGCTAAGAAAGAGCTGTGCTGTGCCTCCCTGATGAGTCAGGTTTCTGGAATCAGCGTCAATTCTCCTGGGTTCACTCTTGCAGAGAATCTGCTTTTCCGAAGGACTCCCGGCACCCCCAAATCCTATTTTATCCATTTGGGTTTCTATTCCTGTCACTTCTGAGGATGCACCAACTACGATGTTGATCCACATTCCCCATCTCAGCCACAAATAAACCAACGGTCTATAAAAACGACTAAGCCTTTTGTAAATGTAAAGCTAGAGATAGGAATACTTGCTACTAGAGTTCTGTATAGGAATAGCATGCTTATCATTTAAGGAAGCTTTCCTGGTGCTGAATACCGCTAGGGATGATTATGGCTGAGTGCGTTCTGACTCATAGCCACCGTGTTCGCAGCGGCGTGGAAACACTGCCAGGTCACTGCCCTGTTTAGCCCCCGGTGCCAACCCGTCCGGTGGAGGGCTTCTCTTCATCAGTGACCTCCACTTGATCAGGCATGCTGTCCTTTGCCCAAGTGGACAACCTGTCCAAGTACACGAGACCAGTACACCCTGGCTTCCAAGGAACCATTCTGGCTGTTCCTCCTTCCGAGGGAGATGTGTTCTTTCTGCTGGCGTTCCACGGTATCTTCAAGAGTCTTTCCCAGCACCGGAAAGCAAAGGTTTCCCTTCTTCCGGGGCCACATCTGGCCCCCCAGTTGCTCTTATTTCCAGGAGAGGCTCTGTTCACTGTCATTCTAAAATGCTTCTGATGAGATTCCTCGAATAACGCTCACATATTGTATTTGTGGATAATCAATAACCTGTCATCACTGCTGAATTCCTGTCAAATCCCACTTCCCTCTCAGGACTAAGTAGGCAATTCTGAGCACTCGCAAAGGAAAACGACGCTGTGAGCAAGCTACCGTTTATATCTAAGGCCTGCTTTTAGTTTTTCAATAAACAACAACTTGAATTCTGTCTGGCATTACCAACTCTTTACTGTAGTTAAAGCTAGCCTCGGAAATTGAGAGAAAGGTACAGAAGATACACCGAGTCCCCCTCCAACCATAATCCCAAATAGACTCCTACCCGGTACTCCTTGTTGGTACCAGGTGGTTGCTGACAAACAGGAAGGCTGATTCCAACCTGGAGTCACACCGAGGGCTCTCTGTGGGAGGGTGTAGTCCAGAGTTTATTAACTTGATAGTCTCAGCTGTGGCGATCATGCATTTAGCAGTTTGCAAAGGTCAGTTTAGTTTGCAGGGCCACTAAAATTAGTTTATCAGCAAATATTCCAAAATAGTAAGCATGAATGCCTTACTCTTGGGCTCTGTTCTGTCCGCCTCTGCCGTCGTATCTCCATTGACCCCAGCTTACTCCACCTGCGACCTGGGAAGAGTCATCCCTATACTGTTTGACGAGGTCAAGTCCAGTATCTCCACTTTCTCACAACACACTCCTTCCTCTTCCTAACCATTTAACCCAGGCCTCTACCTTTCCAACAGCTGACGTGCCATTCACATTTAAAAGCAATTTTACACAACTTGTACACGAACAGTATTTTCCTTTCTATTCCTGGGTGTCCGGCATGATCAATTATAAGGAAGTGATTGGACAATTCTAATGGAGCTTTAATCTTTCGGATTTTGAATTGTGATCACCTCACCAACAAGTTTAGACAGATGGTCCGGGATAGCCCTCTGGTTTACTCCCCAATACATCCTACACTCAATCTGCCCAGGTTACCGCCCCAGCAGCTTCCCATTCACACACCATCCCAACAACGTAGCAAACCCTCCTCAGAAACACCATGTGATGTGATACCAAACGCGCAACCCCCAAGACACAAGACAGGTACACTGGCCTTCGCCATAATTAAACATTTCTATGCACCAAACGGCTTTAACAACAGAGTAAAGAGACAGCAGAATGGGATCAAGTATTTAGGAACCATATGTCCAATATGACTTTAACAACCCAAATACATAAAAAAAAATCCTATAACTCAACAACAAAAAGACAAGTCAATGAATAAAGACAAAGGTTGGACAGGCCTGTCAAAAAGCCACTAAGCTGATGAGAAGATCGTCCACATCACTAACCACTAGGGAAACGCAAATCAATGCCACAAGGAGATCCTACTTCACTCCAGTAGGGTGGGACTCGGGAGAAAAATGTCAAATAACAAGTGTTTGAGACGGCATGCAGCAACTGGCATTTCCAGTCCATTGCTGGTGGGATCCTAACACAGCCCGGCCACTGTGAAAAAGTGGGGAACTTCCTCAGTACGTTGAACATAAATGACGGAGCAGTTCCACTCCCCGGCATACACCCGAAAGACTTGAAAGCCAGGACACAGACAGATACTTGCACACCAACGCTCATGGCGGCATGAGATGGAAATAAGCCAACTGTCCCTGAAGAGACGGGTGGGTAGACAAAGTGTGGTCCATCCATACAACAGTGTAGCCTCGGTCGGCCCTCAAAGCCTCCCTGTAGCGAGTCCACTCACACTCATCATGACCTTGCAGGACAGAGAACGGACGCTGGATTTCCAAGACTGCAGCCCTGGAGAGAAAGGACTGGTGCACGCTGCAACTTGGATGAGCCTTGAAAATGGAACCTCGTAGGGGGCTATCACCCAGCGTTGAACATGCCCCACGTTTGCAGTTACTCACGCCACTTTTGCCCCGTTTCTGACCCCAGGCTCTTTGGGATTTTTATCACTTCTGACAGTGCCTAGTGACAGATAGACTGTGTGAGGCCACTTGGACAATTCTGCCTGGAGGTTCATTAAGACGTGGCAGTAGATTGCCTGTGCATACAAATGCTACTCTTGCTTTTTTATCTGACTGCTAAGGGCATTTGTGATGTCTACTGTACATACTCATGTATAAGCCAAGTTTTTCAGCACACTTTTAATGCAGTTTTTGTGGTAAAATGAGGTGCTTCTACTTGAGCAGATTCGGTGATTATCTTGTGACTTTAATAATGTTGCAAATCTGGAAGAGTGTGTGATTGCCCGCAAAGTGTGCATTTCCATATAAAAATGTATAAACTTGATGCATTCCGATAACAAGTGGGGCTCCAGTTACACAGCCTGTGTTGCTGTTGGCATCCACCCCCCACCCCCACCCCCTCCACCCCCGGTGTCACCTTCTGATACAACGTCTCTTTTCTTAACTTGTCAGTTGACGAGACAGGCAGCTCTGCTGCTCCAGCGCACAAACCCTTACGGGGTAATAAAATAACTCAGCCGATCAAAAAAACCCACACACGGTCGCACTTCTGTAAATGGGCTGCAATGGGCACAGACAGAGAAACAGAAGTCTGGGTCTTTCCCAGGCTTATTAGCAGGAGAGTGTGGGAAATAAGGAAGGCATTTCTTAGGGGTGCCTGAGTTTCTGTGAAGGATGAAGGAAAGATTGGAAATGAGAATGGGGCTGTCTGTACAACATGGCAAACTTAAATGCCACGGGGTTGTGCATGTACAAATCGCAAGTATTTCACCAGAATAAACGTTTTCTGCGAAGGCTCCAAGTGCTCCTTCCACATCACTCTGTCTCACCAGCGATCTAAAACATGGGGTTGGGGGACGCAAGCTGAGTCTGAAAGGGAAGCATTAGAACTTTTAATGAGGCTTACTTTTCCCATCCTTCTTGTGTCTATTTCGTGTCATTTAGAATGCACACCGAGCTGGTCCATATGTCTGTGATTGTTTAAGTCATAAATATACTAATGCTGACCATGTGAGCAAACACAGATTTGATTAACAGGAGGAGAACAGCACTAAAAAACGTGAAGCTAACCTAGTAGTGCGCTAAACAGTAACATTTCCTCCTAATACAGTTCCTTTGTATCCCCGACTTCATAATACACAATTCCGCCTAAATGGTGAATTCCGATTGCTTGACTAATAAAATATTTTGTATTCATTAAGTATTTAGATGGTAACATGATGTTCTTATTACTAAAATCAGACCTCACTCTCAGCTTTCTCGTTCTGAGTAACTTGTTCTCATTCAGGCCTACTCACAAAGATGGTCTCCATAGTTAAAATTTTTAAAACTGCCTAAGTTTTAAAATTAAAACTAATAAGCAGTCAACGTTGTTTGAGAAACAAATGGCACCCACGGCAGAATTTCAAACATACAGTGCTTACAATGCCCAGGCCCCGTGGTATCTCCATTATCCTTATCCAAACCTCCTAACACCACTAGTAGCCCGGTATCTTAACCAAGGCGAAACTCACTTTTGTCAAACTCCAGATTTCTTTAAAACTAGGGTAGATAAGGTCTTCAACAAAGGGGATCTGCAGGTAAACCATCATTGCTGTACTTTTCAATGTTTCCCTGGAGCTCTGGTGGTGCAATGGTTACAGTGCTTGACTGTCAACCTCAAGGTCACTGGTTTGAACACACCAATGTTTCTCATCCTTGTGCTGCCAGTCACAGGCTGGGCTCCTCAAATGCGATGCTGACAGTCAGTTCAATTACTTGTTGTTGTTGTTGTCAGATGCCATCAAGTCAGTCGACTCGCAGCAAGACTATGCACACTAGGATGAGACACTGCCAGGCCGACGGAAGCTATCCACACAACTGTTCTCAGGGTTAAACCCAGGGGTGCAGCCATTATGTCAGCCGATCTTGTGATGGTCAAGGGCCTTCTTCATTTTTGCTGCCCCTCTGCTTTACCACGCATGTTCTTTTCCAGGGACTAGTCCCTCCTTATAACATATCTGAGAGGAAGTACAGAGAGCCAAACGACGGTCGAATGTGATAGTGGGAAGGAGGAAGGTGAAAGGAAATAGAGGGAAGAACTAGGAGGCAAATGACATTTATAGCTATACAAACACAGGCATGTATATATGTAAATATATTAATATATAACTACAGGGATATAGGTCTATATACTTATAGGTTAAGTATTATGGTATCAGATGGACACTGGGTCTCTACTCAAGCCCTCCCTCAATGTAAGACCACTTTGTTCTAATAATCTGGCATTCTGTGATGCTCACCTTTCCGACACAATTGCTGAAGACAAAATGATGCATAAGCAGATGTGGAGAAGAAAGCTGATGGTACCTGGCAATCAAAAGATCTAGCCTCTGGAGTCTTATAGGCTTGAAAGTAAACAAGTGGCCATCTAGCTCAGATGCAACAAAGCCCACATGGAAGAAGCACACTAACCCGTGTGATCACCATGTGTCGCTGAGATCCAGAATCAGACACCAGAAAACCCAAAACAATCAACCATTTTGATGCTAACGAGAGGGGTTGGAATGGAGACCCATCTGTAGACAATTGGACATCCCTCACAGAAGGGGAGCAACAAAGAGACGAGCCAGTCAGGGTGCAGCGTAGCACCAATGACACGCACAACGTTCCTCTAGTTCTTTAATGCTTCCTCCCCACAACTATCATGACCCCAGTTCTATCTTAGAAATCTGGCTAAAGCAGAGCATATACACTGGCACAGATAAGAGCTCTCCACACACAGAGCCCAGGACAGATAAACCCCTCAGGACTAATAATGATAGTAGTGATACCATGAGGGTGGGTTGAAGGTGGGGGGAGAAGGGTGAACCGATCGCAATGATCTATGTACAAACCCCCCACTCACCGCACAAGGGGGATGAACAGAAATGTGGGTGAAGGGAAACAGCAGTTGGTGTAAAATATTAAAATAAAAATAATTTATAAATTATCAAGGGTTCATGAGGGTGGAAGGGTGGGGGAGGGAAGGGGGAAAATGAGCTGATACCAATAGAAAGGAAATGTTTTAGAGATGATGATGGCAACATACGTACAAATGTGCTTGGTACAATTGATACATGGATTATTATAAGAGCTGTAAGAGCCCCCAATGAAATGATTTATCAAAATAAAAAAAATTTTTAAGTACATAAGACAAAGTCTCACCACAACTAATATGTGCAAGCAACGCTCTTGGCTTTAGCAGTGAGCAAAATATAAAAACCTTTAGCAGTGAGCAAAATCCCAAAGACATTAGGTTATAACTGGAAGGCACTGGGCACAATGAGAAAAGCTTGGAATAACATTACCAACACTCCCAACTCACTCTCATCGGTTGACCTGCCTCATAGCGACCAGACAGAACATGGGAGAATTGGCTCTGTGGGTTTCCAAGACTGTAATTCTTTACCAGAGCAGAAAGCCTCATCTTTCTCCCTCGGAGTGCGCTGGTGGTGTCAAACTCCTGACCTTGCGATTTACAGCTCAATGCATAATCACTCACTACACCACCTCCTTACCCATGATTATTTCTCAAAATGAAGGGCCCTATTAGTCCCAGTGTCACTAAAGTCCATCTGCCTCTCAGTCTACCGAGCCACTGTTTCCTGGTGAAGGTGGACTGAAATGATGGATTAACCAGAATTTAGAACAGGCGAGCACACCACACACACACTAGAAAAAAAAACAAAAACCCTAAACTGAAAACTCACTGCCAATACGTCTAGGCCAGTTCACACACTCCGTTTGAAGAATTCTGGTCAGGCTTCTGTAGGCCCAGCCAGTTACTGAGGGTTAACATATCACAGCCAGGAACAAGGTTCTTCAGAGGACTTTTGCTGGCGAGCACCCCTCCCAGGACTTGGCCCCGATGCTGACGAAGGCCCATTTACACCTGGAGGTTACAGCGGATGCCCGGCTGTGCCTCTCACAGCTGCCACATTTCACTGTGCAACCCAATCCCTCATGATACCGGCCCCCGGGCTCCCCTTCCAGGAGCTGCCAGGAGAGCATCTTTTTATTTATTCAGAGTTATTACAGAATCACAGGGCCTGCTCTCCACGGTCACTGCTGCTACACAGAAAGCCATGCCCAAGCAGCCTGCCTTTCCGCACAGAACGCCAACCCCCCAGCCCGAGAATCAAAGCGTTCGGCAGAATCCAGGGTAAACACATGAAGTAAGATGGTAACAAGAACTCTCCATCCAGCTAGCCCTTCCCTTATAAACAGCCGAGATCACTTCACAAGCACCTCCCTGAACCCAAAGATCTGAGGCTGGCCCACATCTCCACCCTGGGGGTACCTAATGTCATGCGCTCCCTCTGAAGACAAAGTGGGCCTGAATTTTGGGTTGCGATCTCTCTCTCTCTGTCTCTCTGTCTCTCTCTCTCTCTCTCTCTCACACACACACACACACACACACACACATTTTTGGATTTCTCTCTCTCTCTACTGTATTCTGCTGAAAGAGCAATTCTGCCCCCAAATGTCTGCAATTTGCTCAGTGTCCATCCACAAAGCCGGTCCTTGGCTGAGATCTCACGCCCGGTATGTGCTCTGTCACATACGAAAAACATTAAATCCTGCTTGGTGCCTTCTCCTCCCCAGTCATATGCACCTAAATTCAATATCAGCTTCCTGACTTCATACTCAGCCTGGCTCTCCCCCATCCCAAGCAGTTCGGCAACAGGAGGAAGAAAGGGGTACACAGAAGCAGGCCCATCTCCGCAGTGTCCCTACTGGGGAAGCCCCACTCCCCGCTACTAGAATCTTCTACAGACTGTAGATCCCAGAGCCACCCCCACCACCCACCACCCATATTGGCTTATTGGGTGCTCATGCTGTGCCACAACCCAAAGTCCCTTTCTGAGATCAGCAGGATGGACTTCCTGCCAGCTCCAATACAGCACGAGCCACTCCAGACAGCCTTCTCCATCCAAACGCTCAGCCCTGCGGTCTTTCTGCTTCCCATGTGCCCCACCCCAATCATCCCCGCCTTGGGTATTTCCTCGTCCCCAGATTCTCCCTGAACCAGCCCCTCTCCCTCTCGGACCACATGCTCTAGAACCTCCCCTGTGCTGTTAAAATTCCCCAGGGGTTCCAGGAGCAGAGGATCTTTGAGTGCAGCCTCCTGATTCCATGACCATTTCCCGATGCCGTGACCTTGGGCTGCGCACAGTACTTACCTCATCTCGGAAGTGAGGTTTAAATGAAAGGGAACCACTTAGCCAAATCCCCCGCGCACAGTCCAGTATTTTCCTAAGAGCCCATTTCTGTGGGGAAAATGTTTCCTCCACGGGAGTGACTATCATTCCCGCCCTGCACCACCTTTGCACGGGGCTTCCTGGGTGAGAGCACCGAGCTGAGAGGTTTAACAACCTTCAGCCCATTTTGCTTTCAACATCGTGTGAAAATGTATCTTGAAGAGTCATCCCCCTTTGAGGCTCCCCGCACCCCTATTCAGTCTTACTACCCTCTACCCCAGTTCTCGGCGGCCACTCACTTGTTTGTGGAAATGTCCCCACGCTCTCCAAACAGAAGGCAATGGAGTCTGCTCACGATTTTCTCCTCGGACTTTTCTTCTGGGATGGTTCTTCCCCGAAAGTCAGCTCCTACGAGGAGGAGAAGAAGAGGGGCAAGATTAAAGAAGAGGGATTACGACAACCTGGATCATTCATTACCTGCGCGGCCTAGAGCAACTACTTACGCTCTTGGAGCCTCCGTTTCCTCACCCATCAATTAGGGAAGGAAGCGGGCTTTCTACTGTCCTGAAGAGTCAGTATCTCAAACCCACAGGGGCAGTTCCACTCTGCCCTATCAGGTCCTATAGGAGTGGCAGTGAGCTGGGAGCTGAAGAATGCAAAGTATGTATTTGACCACAATTAGGTGGAGGATTTTATCTCCTTGCTCCCACTGGCTTTTCAATGATCCTATTTACAGTAGTTTTTGTTGTTAATTTTGTTATCTTTTAATTCAGAACAAAATACACAGACACTTTTTCATGGTAAAAACTTTTAAGTAAAACCAGTTCATAAAAAAACACAAACCTCTCTGTCATCAAGTTCATGGCGACTCCTTGTGAGCCTGGAGGGCAAGTAGAACTGCCCCTGTGAGTTTCCGAAACTGTAAGTCTTTCGGAGAGGTGGGAAGCCTCGTCTTTGTCCAGCAAACATAGACTAAAAGAAGCTCTGGTACAACATGGTCAGCAGTTGGACTACTAAACACAAGATCAGCAGTTCAAAACCACAAGCCTCTAATGGGTTGCTAATCAAACCATTGTGATCCATGGGATTTCATTAACTGGATTTCTGAAGAAAATCACTACACCTGGAAACGTTTATCTTAGCCTGGAAACATCCAGTATCATGGTATGGTAGTTACATAATCTGGTGTCATTTGGGGACTGGAGAGGATTACGAGTGAAGGAATGGAGTCTGGCCTGTCAATCAAGATATAACCAATGAGACCTCTGTGTAGGCATGGCCTTCTCTTGAGAATTCTGGGAACTCTGGTTATTTCCTCTGCTCCCTTCCTGCGAGACATCCCTGAGGGGGCACCACAATGACCTACCCTGATGCACTAGGAACTGGAGGAGCCACATGGAGACCCTGGAGATGCTTCTACCACCATTGACTTTGCACCCACACTGACTCTGCACCCGCTGGGCCGTGATCTCCCGGCATTCAGCATGACTGCATGTGTTCTGTCTTCTTTTTTTTAATCATTTTATTAGGAGCTCATACAACTATTATCACAATCCATACATACATTGTGTAAAGCACATTTGTACATTCATTGCCCTCATCATTCTCAAAACATTTGCTCTCCACCTAAGCCCCTGACATCAGCTTATTTTCCCCCACCCTCTTTGCTCCTCCTCCCTTGTGAACCCTTGATAATTTATAAATTATTATTTTGTCATATCTTGCCCTGTCCGACATCTCCCTTCACCCACTTTTCTGTTGTCCGTCCCCCAGGGAGGAGGTCACATGTAGATCTTTGTAGTCAGTTCCCCCTTTCCAACCCATCCGCCCTCTACGCTCCCAGTATCGCCACTCACACCACTGGTCCTGAAGGGATCATCTGCCCTGGATTCCCTGTGTTTCTAGTTCCTATCTGTACCAGTGTACATCCTCTACTCTAGCCAGACTTGCAAGGGGGAGGAAGCATTTAGGAACTAGAGGAAAGTTGTATTTTTCATTGTTGCTATATCGCTCCCTGACTGGCTCATCTCCTCCCCGAGACCCTCTGTAAGGGAGTGTCCAATGGCCTACAAATGGGCTTTGGGTCTCCACTCCGCGCACTCTCCCCTCCTCCCCACATTCACTATGGTAAGATTTTTTGTTCTGATGATGCCCGATACCTGATCCCTTCAACACCTCGTGATCACACCGGCTGATGTGCTTCTTCCATGTGGGCTTTGTTGTTGCTTCTGCGCTAGATGGCCACTTGTTTGCCTTCAAGCCTTTAAGACTCCAGACACTATATCTTTTGATAGCCAGGCACCATCAGCTTTCTTCGCCACATTTGCTTACGCACCCATTTGTCTTCAGCAATCATAAAATGGAGGTGAGCACACAATGATATGAATTTTTGTTCTTTGATGCCTGATAACTGATCCCTTCGGCGCCTTGTGATCACACAGGCTGGTGTGCTTCTTCCATGTGGGCTTTGTTGGGTCTGAGCTAGATAACCGCTTGTTTACCTTCAAGCCTTTACTGCTTTGTGAGTCTTAAGAGGACTGCATAGATTGGTTATCAGACATAAGGGCTAATTTCGTACTTATGGACTTGATCTGGACTGTAAATTTCTTAATGTACAATTACCCTTAATATAAAACTCTCTCTGATACACATAGGACTTTCTATGGATTTGTTTCTCTAGTCTTCCCAGACTCACAGACAAGGCAGCACGCAAGCTTCCACTGTGCGCTGGGTGGTAGCTGAGCATCAGGTGCATGGCCTATACTCAAACTCAGTTGCCCCTCAAAAGGCAAGAATTCACCCCGGAGCCGCCGCCACCTTCTCACCTACCACACAGTCAACAAGCTCAGATACGGTCACTTGTTATTCTCCATAGTATACATTGAGTCTCTAATCCCTAGCTTTTCTGGTCACCGCCATGTCTACATAGTCAAAAGGCATCATCCAGTGCTCTTGACCGTACCCTACTCACCTTCCAACTCATGCCTCGCTCCTATGGTCTCTGCCATCCAGTCAATGATGACTCACAGCGAGCCCCTGTGGGTTTCTGAGACTGTCACTGCTTACAGGAGCAGAAAGCCCATTTTCTCCCACCGAGCTGCCGCTAGTTTTGAACTGCCGACCATGTGAATCACAGCCCAACAAGTAACCACTACGCCACCAGGTCTTTTGTGTACCACCTTGATTTCCTGATAGGGTGGAACCCACTGTTCACAATCTGACATTCTTCCTTGACAGGATTCTCGGCATCCCTCTTCCTTTGTCATCACAGTCACTGCAATCAGCTCAGCTTCCTTACACCTAAGCCCTGGGCTCAAAACACCCCGAGAAGCTGTGTCGCCACAGGAGAGACCCACAGCCTCGGAGGGTCTCTGAACCAGGAGGGAGTTGCGGTGGTTAAGTGCAACTGAGTCAGTTCCAACTATGAACACTGCCCAATTGTGTGCCAGCCTCCCAATTGTTGCTACTTTTGCAGCCACTGTGTCACTCCCTCTTTCTGATGGTTCCCCTTTTTCACTGACCCTCCTACTTTAAAGTTAGCCTATAATGCCCTTCTCCGGGAGCTGGCCCCCCTGAGAATTATCGCCAATTCTCACCATCTCCACTTCGAAGAGATCTGGCTGTACTTCCATCCCTCTTCTGGTAGCCCATGTACGTCGATATTCTCCCCCACCACCATAACTCAAGTAGACCAGTTCTTCAGCCTCCCTTTGTCTTTCTTCTTCATCGTCTGACTGTCACATACACATAAGGCAAATGAAAATACCATAGCTTGGTGTGGTAATTACATAACCTGGTGTCATCTCGGAACTTGAGAGGATTAAAAGTGAAGAGTTGGAGTCTAGTCTGTCAATCAATACGGTCATAGCCAATGAGGTCTCTCTGTGGGCATGGCCTTCTTCTGAGAATTCTGGGAAATCTGGTATTTCCTCCTTGGAGGCAGGAAACACCTCTCTCTCCTCTTCTCTCTCTCTCTCTCTCCTCATGCCCTGGGAGACATTGCAGCTGACAAGACTCATGGAACTACACTAGTGCCCTGAGCAGTAGAAGCCACACGGACCTACCCTGGTGCAACCAGACCTCTGAAGCCAGAAAATCCACAAAGAGACCCCTGCATAGTTGCCTGATGAATTATCTCCTTTGATTTCTTGACTGCCGCACTGACTGAGGAGGTGAGACAATGAAATCTTTCCATCTCTTCTCCGTGTATTATGATGTTTATTGGTCCAGTTGCAAAGATTTTTTTGCTGAGTTGTAATCCATCCTGGCGGCTGCGTCTTTGACCTTCATCAGTCAATGCCTAAAGCCATCTTCACTCACCACAAGCAAGGTAAGCAAGGCCGTGTCCTCTGCATCCAGCAAGTGTTGATGAGCCAGCCCCGGTGCTGTGTTCTTCTTCAGCTGGGTCGGCTTCTTGGATGATCTGCTCAGCAGGCAGACTGAATATGTAAGGTGAGAGGAGAGAACTCTGACACACACCAGATCCTGGATTTCAAACTACAGTGTCCTTTTTATTGTGTGAAAGACTAATTAGTCTATGGGCAGGTTCTGCCTGAGCCCTGGGCCAAGGGTGTTAACCATCTAAAAGGGCTCTCCCCAGGTGCCCTCAGCAACCATTTTGAAGTTTCATCATTCTCCTTTACCTGACCCTCACAAGTGTCCTTTCCTGCTACTTCACCTGGAAAACCTGGTCTCACCCCAGCGTCCTGCCCCGCTTCCTTGCCCTGTCAACCCTAGCTCCCCCGAGGCTGCTTAGACTTGGTTTGCACCTTGCCTCGGGTCCGCCCAACACACACCACAATGGCTCCTCCTTGAGAAGCACCACTCAAGAATCACCTCCCTCATGTGGTGGTGACTGGACATTTCCCCCTTGATAGCTTTGAATGATTGAACTATTCCATTCCATGATATGTGCCCATGAAACTGTTGGGAGAAAAAGAATCGTCTCCTCCAGGAAGCCTCCTTTCCCTCCCTCTCCTGTCTACTGCACTTTCCTATCTCCCTCTGAGAACAGAGACGGAATCGTCGACCCTCCTGAATGCCCAACACCAGCACACAATGAACAAATCAAAGGCTAAGTACAGCAAACCTGGCTTCTGTTCGGAAATGTCTTTTATTATTTATATATTTTATTGGGATATACTTTCCACAACATACAACATAATCATGCAATCACATGAAGACCACCTGGGCGATCATGGCCACAATCCATTTCAGAACATTCTCTTTGCTGTTAGCTCTCCATTCCCCCACCTCCCCTGCCACGCCGCCAGGTGATTATCAATCCCGCGACTGTCTCTACGGATCTACCTATCTCGGACTTCAGAGACGGAAAGCCTACGAAATATAGACAGGAAACAAAAACTCCACAACGACTGGACAAAACACAGAAAACCCTCATTCAAAAAAGAAAGCATGAAATATTAAAAACTGGTTAAAATGTATTAAAAACTGAGACAACTTTAAAATGGGTCAAAAGGGAAGTCAAATAAGGTATTGAATATTGACCTGACTACACCCGCCATAATGGACTGGACAAAGGCTACTGACATTGCTTACCTATGGTCAGAAGGGACTCACAGGGGCTAAACCCATGTGGGGCCCCTGCATGTGAATTAAGCCTCCAGGGAATGTTTTTAATAGCAATAAAGGTGCACACTCAGTCACTATCTATGATCCCACACGTTTTCTTGCTCTGCTCCCCTCCCCCTGCCTTCCCAGAACAAATCTGCCTTTGATGAAGGGGGGGGGGAGGTAAGGGCAGGCAAGATCAAAAACAAAAACACTCCACAAAAATAGAAACCCCAAAGTAGCAAGGCAGTTTACGAGAAATACCCAGCTGAGGACACTGGCTTGTAGGTAGGGATGCCGCAGTGATCTGCGCTTAGGGAAGGAAGCGATGTTTATTGGATGGGAGGAGGCAAAACAATAAACAAGTCCTAAACAAGAGTGCTAGCCAAAATAAGCCTGGAGTCTATTTTTAAGGAAGAGGAAACTGGTACCTGGGTGGAAATTTCCTTCCTTCGTCTAGTTTGAGTTCTGGTATGGTGGACCATATGAACTGCTCGATACTAGCTCAGGACGATTTAACTTCTGGGAAGTGATTCTGGAGGGCCCTGGGGAGCTGCAGATGGCACCTCGGGGACCCATCTGTTGGAGGATGAAAGCTTCAAGCACAACATTACATCATTCCGACCTTCCTCCAGCAACTTCCTATCTGACAAAATCTAGATGTTTGTTCTGTCAACAAGTTATTTGTGTTTGGCCCACCCCGGGACTTTGGTTCCTGGTTCGTTTTTAAAGCCTTGTACATCCTCACTGAATAGGGCTACTGTTAGCAGCTCAGCGGTCAGGTCCTCTTCTGGGCAAAGCCCCAAGGCTGTGGCCTTCAGGGAGTGATTTCTGTCCTTCTGCATAATTACACTCTCCCTGATTGATGAGCTGATCCGCCCTCCTACCCACTCTGCTCCATGTAAAGCCTCTCCCTGCTGTTTATTTTCCCAGGGCTCACCGAGGAGGGGTGTGGAATGGGATGGAGAGGTTGGTCTTGGTCTCTCCCAGAAGAAATGCTCAGGCGCTATTCATGACAATCCCAGCAGCTCAGTGCTGTCCCCAGATAAGTCTCGGGTCTACGTGTAAGGAAACGGAGGCAGAGGAAACTGGTAACTCAGTGGCAGTGTTCTCGCTTTGTCTCCTTTGACTTCTGGTGTGGCGGTCACATTAATGAAAGACCGCCTCTTGGTCCTCCCTTCCCAACCGTCCTGAGAGTTGCTTCCACGGGTGAAAACAGGTAAAGGATTAGAAATCCGTGCCAGGGAAATGCTTATTATTTCCTGAGTGCCCACAGGTCCCTCAGAGCCCACCCACACGGAGGCAGCTCTTTAGCAACTTACCCGGACTAGCCCGACTCAGGGAGGAAGACCAGCTTTCGACCACAGTACAGCGGGCACAGCTTGGAAACCCACAGGGGCAGTTCTAACCTGTCCTCTGAGGTCAGTATGAGGCAGCGTCGAGTTGAGAGCAGTGAGTTCTTTGGGTTGTTTGGTTTTAAGAACCATACTCTATTCTTAGTTATCTTTATAAACTATTTGGAATTCTTCTATGAAGATTTGTCTTTCCTCGCTATGCAGACGTACTTGTTTTGATTTTACAGTTTTGGGCTAAAATCCCACACAGTATTATTTATCTTGCAGTTCAAATTATTTCAGCCTTGAGCCCTTGTGGCATTGTGTTGGGCTGCCAACCTAAAGGTCAGCAGTTCTAGACCACAGCTGGTCGACGGGGGAGGGCTGAGGCTTTCTACTCCTGTAAAGAGTTATAGTCACGAGACCCACAGGCTACCCTGTCTGGCACGGAGGCTGTGGGGGGAATCGACTGGATGTCACCGAGTTGTTTTCGTTATTTTTCTAGCCTGGTCATATGGAGCACTCTGAGGTTGACTCCTTTGTCCTTTCGATAAGCCACATCCTTTGTTTTTTGAGCTCTTTCTTATTTCCTGGCAATACAAGATGCTCCAGCCCTGTAATTACCCATAATAGCCCTGGGGCCTTTCACTGGGGAATGGTATTTTAGAAACCAAAATTTGGGTGTCCAAAAGACTCTTGGTATGTTCCTGCTCCTAAGCCCAGCACGAGGAAAACTCAAGGAAGGCCATGCATTTATACTAAACCATGCATGTCCCAAAAAACTAATCCAGTACCATCGAGTCGATTCCAACTCAGAGCAATCCTATGTGGGGTTTCCAAGACTGTCCGGAGCAAACAGTCTCTCCCACAGATATACATGCACCTTATTTCTGCACCTATATTAAGCTAGATATAGGGCAGAAATGAATTCACAATGATGTCTTGGACTCTCATCCACAGAACTATGTGGCTCAGTCTAGCCGTCTTCTTTTGCTTCTATGAAACCCGCTCTCTCCCTCCACCATCCAATTACTTATTTGCTCTGCCCCTGTATACACGAGGAAACCTGGCGGCACTGACTGGTTAGAGTTGGACTGCTACCTTTACAAACATGGCGGTTCAAATCCACCAGCTGCTCCGCAGGAGAGAGTTGAGGCTGTCTAACCCTCTGCAGGGTCACTCCGAGTTGGAATGGGCTTGATGGCAGGGGGTTGAGTTGTTTACATATACATATAAAGCAATTTCAAAAACATCAACACCAAGATAAACCATAGCACAGTCACACAGTCTTTTTCTTTTAGCCTGTTTTTAATCAGGGAGCCCTGGTGGCAGAGTGGTTGTGGACTGGCCCGCGAGCTCCAAGCTCAGCAGTTGAAAACCACCAGCCCCTCCCAGGGAAAAGATGGGCTTTTCTATCTCTGTAAAGAGTGCAACCTCGGGAACACGCCGGGGCGTTCTACCCTGCACTGTACAGGGTTGCTATGGAATGGCACTGACTCAATGGCAGTGAGTTTGTTTCATGGTTGTTTTAGGCGTTTCCAGTCAAAACATCATTTTACAAAACTACTTAAGTCCACTCCTTCCTCCCACACACCCTCTTCAATAAGGTTGTAATATATGTGTAACATCTGTAAAAGGCGGAAGATTTATAAGATCAGAGTCATGTGTAACACAGGAGGCATGCTTGACAAAGTTTGCATTCCACCCTGGACCTCACCCCTGTACCACCACACACCCTCCTTGATCTCCATTGGTCTTTAAGTGCTTTGCAGGTATTTACCTGCAAGGGTATTTACTAGGATGAGTCAGTTTAGACTCGATGGCAGTGAGTGTTTTCACTCCTTGGTATAAGGGGTTAGGCGTTGGGCTGCTAACTGCAAGGTCAGCAGTTCAAAACCAACAGCCACTCCTCAAGAGAAAGATGAGGCTTTCTACTCTTGTAAAGAGTTACAGGCTTGGAAACCCACAGGGGCAGATCCATCCTGTTCTATAGGGTCGCCAAGAGTCGCCGTGCACTCCGATGGCAGTGAGGTTTTGTGAGTCTCAGAAAAGGAGCTGTGGTGGCACTGTGGGTCATTTGTTGAGCAGCTGACCACAAGGTGCACAGTTTGAAACCACCAGCCGTTCCTCAGGAGAAAGATGAGGCTTTCTATTCCCCCTGAAGAGTTGCAGTCTCACCTTTTTAGGAAGATGGCACCGAAGGCCAAAAAGGAAGCCTGGCCCCTCCCAGAACTGAAGCCAAAACAGCGACCAAGAAGGCCAAGTTGAAAGGCACATCACATACACACACAAAAACAAGACCCACATGTCTCCCACCTTCTTGTGGCCCAGGGCATTGAGGCTAAGGCGGCAGCCCAAAGACCCTCGAAAGAACACCCCCAGGAGGAAGCTTGACCACTATGCCATCCTCAAGTGCCCCCCAACCATTGAGTGTGCCATGAAAAAGATGGAAGATATGGCACACTTGTGTTTCCTGTGGGTGTCAAGGCCAACAACACCGGATCACACAGGTTGTGAAGAAGCTCTATGAACTGACGTAGCCAAGGTCAACTCCGAGAAGGCATGTGGTCAACTGGCTCCTGAGGACGTTTTAGATGCTGCCAACAAAATCGGAGTCATCTAGATCAAGTCGTGCTGGCTAATATTAATTATAAAGTTTTAAAAAACATTTAAAAACCAAACAGTCACAGCCTTGGAAACCCACAGGGGCAGTTCTACCTCGTCCTATAGGGTTGCTGTCAGTCAGAATTGCCTCGATGGCAGTGACTGCGATTTTGAGTCTCAGGAACCGCTTCAAGAGGCTGAACAATGAACCAGAACCAAAAGCCTTGGCCAAAAGCAAGGCGCCAGTAGTGGATGGAGTACCGATTGAAATGTTTCAACCGGGTGATGAAGCTCTAGAAGCACTCATTTGTCTCTGCCAGGAAATTTGGCAGACAGCTAGCTACTTGGTCAACTGACTGGAGGAGATTCCTATTTGTACCCATTCCAAAGAAAGGTGGCCCAACAGAATGCACAAATTACAGAACATTATCACTCGTAGCAAAAGCAAGTAAGATTTTTCTGAAGATCATCCAACAGTCGTCGCAGTACTTTGGCAGGGAGTAACCAGAGGTTCAGGCTGGATTCAGAAGAGGACATGGAACATGGAATGTCGCTGCTAACACCAGATTGCTCTTGGCTGAAAGCAGAGAACACTAGGAAGAGGTTTCCGTGTGCTTCCTTGACTATGCAAAGCCATTTCTCTGTGTGGATCACAATAAACTATAGCCAGCCTTTAGAAGAATGGGGGTTTCAGAACGCGTCACTGTGCTCATGCAGACCCCTGTACGCGGATCAAGAGGCAGTTGTGCAAACAGAATAAGGGAGTAGTGCACGTTTTAAAATCAGGAAAGGTGTACCACAGGGCTGTAAACTCTCATACTTATTCCATGTGTACACTGAGCAAATAAATCAGATACACTGGATTATATGAAGAAGAATGCAGCTTCAGGATTAGAGGAAGTTTCATTAACCTGTGACACGCAGATGACACAACCTTGCTTGCTGACAGCGACGAGGTCTTAAAGCACAGAATAAGGAAGACGAAGGAAATTAATCAATGCAGTTGAATGCTGGTGCTGGGGAAGTACCATGGATTTCCCAAGGAACCAACAAATCTGTCTTCGAAGAAGACCAGCCAGATGCTCCTTCGAATGGAGGGTGACAAGACTTCATCTTCCTACTCTGGCTGTTACCAGGAGGGACCAGTCCCTGGGGAAGGACATCGTACTTGGTAGCGGGGAAGCAAAAAATGGGGGCGGCCCTCGACGAGAGGGATGGACACAGTGGCTGCCAACAACGGGTTCACACTTAAGAACTGCGAGATGGCGCAGGGCCCCCGGTGACCCGTTCTGGTGCACACTGGGCTGCTGTGAGTCAGAACCGACTCGGTGGCCCCTCACCACAACCCAGAAACCCACAGCGTTCGTGCTGCTCGGTCTGGTGAGGTCACTGAGTCCGAGTGGACTCAGTGGCGGTGAGTTTGGGTTTTTGGTTTATATTCTGTGTTTATACGTCAATAGAAATGGCAAGTTAGAAAACACAAACTACAGTTTATCATTTAACATTTGGTATACATGTCGATGTCTATGAAACGAAATAGGCACATGCAAAAAGTGACCTTCCGGGTTCTTTCTAAATTCAAATGAAGAAAGAGAAGAATTTTTCCTGGGTGGACTACATTTTAGAGGAGTCCTTTAAGACATAAAAATGGTGTTTTCTCCAATTCACAACTGATAGGAAATGCGAAGAAAAGAGCAAGAACCTCGGCTGCCGGCTGCCCTGCGGCGCCTCATCATCTGAGACAACGCATAAAAGGAATGGGCCTGCGCTAAGGTGAGCACCCAACTCAGGGAATGACGGTGCCGAGACCCGCATCTGGAAGCTCTCGCATCTATTCCGAGCAGACAGCAGTTCAAGCAAGGAGTCGAAAGCTGTCCTGAGAAAAGGTGGAGCTGGGGTGGAGCCTCAAAGGGTAGGGAAGGTAGAATGTGGGACAGAGAGATAGACAGGGGAAGAGAGACTAGACACAAACTCATTTGCTCTCCAGTCGACTCGGGTCAACTCCTTGGGACCTGACAGAGGGTCACTGCCCCTCGTGGGTTTGCCTGGAAATCTTCCCAGGAACAGAACGCTTCCTCCTCTTTCTCCCGGATCCACTTGGAAGGACGGTGCGGACCTCATGGCTGACCGCCCTAAAGTAACCGCTACACCGCCAGGGCTCCAGGGACAACAAAGACAGGGTTGGGTGAATAAAACCACTCACTGGCCCAAAATGTTTCACACGAACCCATTCTTTTCCTTTTTGAAGAAATGGCAGCCGCAGCAGGAGTCTAGGTTTAAAGTGCCCCCCCCCGCCCCCCAGCAATCCCCTCCATGGGGCTGGGTTACCTAAAGGAATCTGGGTAGCTTCCGGCACAGAAGGCTGATGACAGGAGGCAGGCTCTGGGTTTTCAGAGATTAACATTTTTGCATTGGAATTTACACTCAACTCCAACATCCACCCCTGAGTGCTTTTAAAGAGAACCCCTTGTAAAACCAAAAAGCACAAGGCAGGCACCCACTAGAAGCCTTCGCAGCGTAGGGGAAGAAATGCTGGGCTCTAACTGAAAGTTGCTGGTGGAAGTGTGTGTGTGTCAGTGGGAGGGGAGGAAGGGTCCACAGAGAGGAGGCAGTCTGATTCTGTAAACACTTAGAGCCCGATAAACCCCAGAGAACATGTCTACTCTGGCAACTCAACTCACCTTTCAATACACACAGATGGCACACCTGTAATACAGGGTGCTGGAGGACAGACTGAACGCAGCGGCCACCTCACCAGCAACCCCTCTCTCAACTCAAAGGGTCTAAGAAGGTCTACTATTTGCTCATTAAACTAGCCAAGGTGGTAGGAGATTTACACACAGTATCTCATTTAATCCCCACAATCAGCAACTTAAAATTCAGTCAGTTCTGTCCAGTTCTAATTCCACTTAGAGTGGTTTCACGTGTTTCAACAATTCACAAGCTAGTGAAAATATACCATGAGTGTGGCTGGTTACGGAGGACGTGGAAAAAATCTGATCAGTCCTTTCTCAAAATAGATGCTATCTATCTACATGGCTAACATACGATGCCAGCATTTTCATTTTAAAATCCAAAGCATATTCTCAAGCCCAATGCAGCAAATTTGCTAGTAATTTAGCAAAATATTACAAAGCCCACAAATAAATTTGATTACACATGGTAAGCTTTTTTCAAAATGGGAGGGATCATGGGATCATGGCAAATCTCAAACATAAAAACACACACTTTTCTGTGATGTAAAATTCTCAAATTGTAGCAAAGACATCTGGGTGGATTTTTTCCCCCATTCTCAGTGGGGACTAATCTGATTTGGGGTCTAAAATGAATCAATCTCAATCTCTTTCTCTGGATTCCTTCATTCTACCTTCCCACCTCCCTGGCCCCAGTACCCGTTCACCCCCCCCACACACACACACACACACATACAAAAGAAGCTTTGCTTCTACAACTTGGTGAAACACATGTTTAGTTGGTGGTCTATAAACCATAAAGCCAAGAAAGGTTAGCTGAGACTTTAATTTTTTGCTGAGATAAAAAGCCCGCCCCTGCCAAGTTAAAAGTAGAGACATAAAGTGGAACAAACATATTAAAAGCCCAACCCACCCAAAAATATTTTCCTATTAAAAAGATGCAATCTTTAAAGTGCTCTTTAAAAGGGGGGGAGGGGAGCTCGGTCGAATGCACGCTGTCAGCACATCAGCACAGCCATCCACACAGCTGTCACGCAAGTGTTATTTGTTACGGACATTACGGAGACACCCACCCAACCCGCTGCCATGGACCAATCCTGACTCACAGCGACCCGCTGAGACAGACTAGATCCATCCCAGAGGCTTTACAATCTTTTGGGAGGCAGGAAGCTTCAGGTTTCTCCAGCGGAGGAGCTGGTGGGTTGGAACACCTGACCTCGTGGGTAGCAGCCCAACACAGAATCCACTGTGCCACCTGTTACAGAGTGAAGGGGGAGGCCAAATGCGACCATGCTCAGCTGCTAACGCAGAGGTTGGAGGTTCCAGTCCACTCAAGAGAGACATGGGAAGACAAAGCTCTGGAGATCTACTTCTTAAGGGTCACTACTGCCTTCAAGTCGATGCCAACTCATAGTGACCCTGTAGGACAGGGTAAAACTGTCCCTGTGAGTTTCCAAGACTGCAATTCTGTATGGGAGTAGAAAGTCCTGTCTTTCTCCCTCAGAGCGGCTGGTGGCTTCAAACTGCTGACCTTGGGATTAACAGCTTAACAGGAAACCACTGAGTCACCAGGGCACCCCCTAAAAGATGACAGCCATTGCAAGCCCTGTGGGGCACTGCGTAGGATTACTCTGAATGAAATCAACTCCACAAGGTGTAGTCTGTGGGTCTTGGGGCTGGGGGGTATCATGCGCCCACACATGCAGGTAGCCCTAGGTGGTGTATGGTTCACGCTGGGCTACTAACCCTAAGGTCAGCAGTTCGAAACCACCAGCTACTTTTAAAAAGACAAGAGCTCTCTTCTCTTCTCATAAAGAGGTATGGTCTCAGAAATTCACAAGGGCAGATCTACCCTGTCCTATGGGGTCTCTGCGTCAGCATCGGCTCGATGGGAGTGAGCTTGGTTTTGTTTTGGGGTGGGTTTCTTTGAGGGGGAGTAATAAAAAAGCCATTCTGAACTAAAGACAATGTTTTTTTTTTAGATCAGTGCTTCACAACTTTCCTAATGCTGTGACCCTTTAATACGGTTCCTCACGCTGTGGTGACCCCCCTGTATGGACCTATCTGCATGTGGGCGGACCCGCCTGGAGACAGATAGAGGAGCGGTGTCTCGGTTCCTAAGACCATCAGAAATACGATCTTAGGCGACCCCTGTGAAAGGGTCGTTTGACCCCCCCCCCAAAGGGGCCGCGGCCCACAGGTTGAGAACTGCTGCTTTAGATAAACCAGAAGGTAAGCCTAGAAAAAAAAAACTCTACAAAAAAAAAAACTTTTAAGGGGTGAGTGGGTTGGAAAGGGGGAACTGATTACAAGGATCCACATGTGACCTCTTCCCTGGGAGAGGGACAGCAGAGAAGGGGGGAAGGGAGACTCCGGATAGGGCAAGATATGACAAAATAACGAGGTATAAATTACCAAGGGCACATGAGGGAGGGGGGAAAGGGGAGGGAGGGGGAAAAAAAAGAGGACCTGATGCAAGGGGCTTAAGTGGAGAGCAAATGCCTTGAGAATGATTGAGGCAGGGAATGTATGGATGTGCTTTATACAATTGATATATGTATATGGATGGATGGTGATAAGAGTTGTATGAGTCCCTAATAAAATGTAAAAAAAAGAAAAGAGGAGAAAAAAATGATTAGGGCAAAGACTGTACAGATGTGCTTTATACAATTGATGTATGTATATGTATGGACTGTGATAAGAATTGTATGAGCCCCTAATAAATTGTTAAAATTAAAAAAAATTACTATTAGTTTAAAAAGTTACTATTATATTAAAAATGTCCTATTATTAAAAAAAATTTAAGAAGAAACTTAAGAGTCAAGAGGAAGAGAATGCCTATGCTAACATTTTTCATTATGTCTTTTTACCTCCAAGAAGGTTTATAAAAGTAATATCCAATGTGGGAAGACACAAACGAGGGGGTAGAGGGCTCCCATGAAAGTTTCTCAGATTCAACTTGTAACCCCAGGAGGTGTGAGATAACAAACAAACGTATTGTTTCGGGTGAGTGTCATCAAGCTGACTGCAGTGGGGCCCCAGGTGACAGAGGCACGCTGACCCGTTAGGTTTTCTGGGCTCACATCTGCAGGGGCAGATGACCAGCTCTTTCTCCAGTGGGCTCGAACTGCCAGCCTTTTGGTTCGAGGCCCCGCGGCCTAATCCTTGTGCCATCAGAGGACCCCTGGGCAAGGGTTAGGTGAATCGAATTCAAGCTTGACTTCAGTGACTTCCAGGAAGTTGTATGACTCTGGAAAGACGCCTTCAGCCCAATCTACGCCCCTGGCTGAAAACTGTCACCACTGCAAAGTGCGCCTTCCGAAATACCGGAGTCCGTCCCCCGCGCCCTGCAGCCGCCCCGGTCTCAAACACCTAGGAAGAGATGACCATCAATGCAGACAAAACGCCACAGTCCCAGGGCGCAGGAGCAGGAGGTGCACATGAAGGCCAGGGGTCCCGTCACATGAGTCATGCTGCCCCACAAAACGCCGGCGACTTAAAAAGGTAAGCACAACCTCACCACACTTGGACAAGGGCATGGAATCCTATTAAGCCAGAAAGCTCATAGCTTTCACTATCTTGTTCTAAAAAGCATACGCAGAAACTGAGAGAGAGAACAGGCCAACGGTTGGTGCGTTAAATAATATTCTCTCTCTTTCTCTCTCTCTCTCTCTCTCTCTCTCTCTCTCTCTCTCTCTCTCTCTCTCTCGTCTAAACTTTACAGAGCATCCGCTAACATTTATCATTCTTAAAATATTTGAATTGCTTGGAGAGCCCAGATGGAGGAATGATTAATTCCGACTGAAAGAACGTATGTGTAAGTGGGAAACTCGGAAGGCCGGCATGAATGACATTATTGTCGGACGCAGGATGATGGAGCGTTCTGCATAATGCCATCTCAGTGCAGGCACACCGGACATTTTCATGCCCTGCCGCTTAGTTTCCGGCTCACCTGACAATGTGCAACCTGGGTCATTTTTTTACAATATTTTTATTTTTCAAAAAGAAATTTATGTGAATGGCTAAATGTCCCAACAGTATTAAAAGGGTCTAAAGTAAAAGGCAAGGTTTTAGTCTAGCCCAGATGCCTGTATCCCTCCCAAAGGTGAGCTCCATCAGTGGTTTCTTACATGTTCTATGTATAGAGAGTATATAAGCCCTTTGTTTAAAATAAATGGACACATTCTATACATAAGTTTGTAGCTGGAGGCTTTTTTTTAATGGAATAAAATCCCTTGGACCGTTTTTTCTTAGGAACATATATAAACCAGTCTTTTAGCATCAGTAAATCATATTAAATGGATGCACCATCATTTTCTTAATCAGACCATCTACTCCACCACCACCCCAAAAAATCAGTGACATTCCTAGTAAAGATTATTTATGTAATTCTCATTATATTTTGAGGTTTCCACCCTAGCCAATCCCAGCTCTTCAGATTCTTAAAAGAAACTTTATATGCAAGGGTCCTAGCATCATCTGGCACCAGACATTTTGATGCCTACATGCATTAAACCACTCTCAACTCCAGACCTAGCTTTTCTCCCTGAGCTTCATGAAGCGACGGTCCACACCCAAATGCTCGGTGAGCAGTGCACGGCCTCCCCGGAGGCACCTCCACGCCACATGCCCCCAAAGCCTCAACTCTCCAGCATGGAGAAAAACGAACAAAACCCTAACTTCACACCCATGTTTTGTTTTCATTTTCTGTACCTGGCATGACCCTTCACAACCATGCAGGCTGAAGCCTAGAGTCAATCTTTCTTCTTCTTTCCTCTCCCCTCTCCTAGCTAGACCTATCTGCCACTTACTACTGGCTGTGCCTTTTAGTGTCTTTCCATCCCCCCATTCCTATCCCAGCTTAAGCCATCACCTCCCATCTTAACCCCTGGACAGTCTTCCCACCTCCCCAGCCAGCCCTGAACCCACCCTCACTCACCAAGCAGCCTCGCTGAAGCACAAACATGACCACGCCGTGGCCCTATTTAAAACCCCTCAGTGACTCCCTACCATCCGTGGAATCTGATCTAAGTTCTTTAGCCAGCCCCACCAGTAAACCCACACATCATAAGCTCTTAGGGGCTCATTCCACAGTACCTCCACTTCTTGCAAACGCAGCCTGGGTACCCCAAGTAGCTCGCGGGTCAATTCTGGCTCAGGATGACCCCAGGTGTGTCAGAGTGGAACTGAGCTCTCAATGGCGATTTTCCTCTAAGGTACCTCTGGATGGACTCAAATCTCCAACCTTTCTGTTTGAAGCAAAGTGGACTGATCATTTCTGCCATCAAGGCTGACAAGTCTTGAAGAGCGGGGATGCTTCTTTGCGAACGAAGGGGAGACTGACCGAAGTCACGGTATTTTGTCTGATATGCCTGGGGAGGCTGAGCAGCGAATAAAGAAGACCGGACGCCTCTGAAGGAAAGGACGGACTGGTGAAGAATACGAACAGACCATCTGCCGCCAGAAGGGCTAATCCAGGCGTTCTCAAACTGCGGCCCGTGCGCCACGAGGACATTTATCCGGCCTGCCGGGTGTTGTTGCCCCATTTGTTTTTTTCACTTCAAAATAAGATATGTGCAGTGTGCATAAGAATTTGTTCATAGTTTGTTTTTTTAACTATAGTCCGGCCCTACAATGGGTCTGAGGGACAGTGAACTGCCCCCCTGTTTAAAAAGTCTGAGGACCCCTGGATTAGTCTGTCTTGGAAGAGGTGCAGCCAGAGTACCTTTTAGAAGCAAGGATACTGACACTTAGTCTCTTCTACTGTGGACACCTTACCAGGAGAGACCAGTCCCTGGAAGAGGACACCATGCTCGCTAGGGGGGCAACACAAAGGAGGGGGGCCTTGATGAGATGAACTGCTGTACTGGCTGCCACCCATGGGCTCAAAGATAACACAGTAAGTGTCCGGATGGTGAAAGACAGGGCACTCTTCTGTTGTTCACAAGGGACCCAAGGGCACCCAGGGAAAATAGCTCTCACACACGCCCTCAGTTGTGAATGCTGTTCCTCTGGCTACAGCCCATCCCACTTGCCTAGCTCAGCACAGCTAATGCTTGCTCGTGCTTCCAGGGAGCAGTACCTCCTCCCAGAGAGGATCGCCCGACCCTCTGGGCAGAGGAAATGCCCCTGCTTTGGGAGGCTAAGCCCGTGCCCTCGCCAGGATGAACTTGTATGCGGTAGGTCAGCCTTGCTCACTAGATTTTAAGTCCCTCCCGGGCAGAAAGCACACCTTCACTCATCTCGGTAACTGCCAGAGTTTAGGACAAAACCTGGCTCATTAACTGTATCACACACCCATCAAATCACGCTGAGATAAACAAGGAGGAAATTTCAGAAAACCTACCATAGGCCAAACAGACATCAGTTTATTTGGTGCCCTCTGCTGCCAACGATCCCATTTTTGAGATGAGGAAACCAAGGCCCTTAAGTTATGAAACATGTCCAAGGACATAGGAGGGGCGTGAAATTCAAAACAAAGTCCACTTTCCTTCAGAAGCACAGAATCTGTCCATCTGGCTGCTCACGGGCATGTTTTCATGCCGAAAGTAGACAGGAAATCAAATATTCGTGATTATGGACAACCTAACCGTCGTCACTCAAAAAATTCCAGAAGAAAGCAATCCGGAATGTAAGCCTGAAATGGCAGGGGACTAAAAGGAGGCGAAAGCTAACAGATCATGCCACTGGCACCCACAGACATTTAGCAAACACAACCCAACAGATGCCACACAACAGGAGGACACACTGGCCTAAGGAGCTGACACAGGCCTGCTTAATGCTGAATTAAAATCACCTTTTAATTCCACCAGTTTTCATTCCTTGTCCACACTGTCAGCTCGCCCCCAAGTTTCTCTCCCACCCTCAACTCCGTAACTTCTACTGCCCCACTGAACCCAAAGAAATGGACCTTGGACCCACACCCGAAGGGATTTAGAAGTTGGTCCATTCTGGACACAGACACCCAGGGAACGTCAGTGGATCCCGTTAGGAGACCTCCCACTGGGCAAGGGGTGAGTGGCAGCAGCACCCCAGTGCAGCCGGAGCAGGTACCAGGAGGCTTCGAGCGCAGGAGAAGCCTGGGGTGAGAATACCTGCCAGTCCTGTTAAAGCATTCACCTGAATTCAATCAGACCGCGTGAGAATAAACACACAGCCCTGCGCCTGACTCGGGTGGCCTCTGTCGAATGACTGAGCAATCCAACCAGAAGGCCGTCAACTTCCTCCCGTCCCCTCCCATCAGGATGGGGACCAAAGAAAAGGAGGCTGGGAAAACTCGGCAATGGAGACAGGAAGTGTGATGGCATTTAGCAAAGGTGGGAAAGCGAGGGGAAGTCACTCCTCCCGCCCACACACCAGAAAAATGAGCTCAGGAGCAGCAAGCAGTTAATGGACCAGACTTTGTTCACAAGAGACAAAGGAGCAAATTTATCCCGAGGTAACCAGATCCCAACGAAAAAGGAGATATGGGCTGAAACCCCAAACCAGAAAAGCCTTTCTCTCCTACCAGCAACCACAGCCAAACCATGCCTCACCCCAGTCTGCAGGGGACGGAGGAGGAGGTAGGGGACGCAGTCAAGAAACACAGGCGGCCCGCCCTCAACACTGGCCGGCCGTGCAAGCAGACAGGAGCATTCAGGAAGCAAGCGTGCCTCGGTGGTGGTGTGGTGGGCTCCGCATTGGACTGTTCACTGCTAGGTCAATAGTTCAAAGCCACCAGTCGCTCAGAAACTGGTTTATTGTTTTTTTTTTTTTTGGGGGGGGGTTCTCCTCTATCCTACAGGGTCGCTATGCGTCAGAATCACCTCAGTGGTAGTGAGGGTGAGGGGGTTGGCTTGTTTGTTTAGTACAAATGATAAGGAAGCCTAGTGGGGCTGTTGGGTGAGTGTAGACCCGCTAAGCACAAAGTCAGTGGTTCAAGCCCACTTCACAGAAGAAAGTTGCGGCTAGCTGCTCCCATCACGATGGACAGCCTCAGACACTGTACAAGGATCAGAGGCAGTGGGTTTGCCGGATGGGTCGACAGGAGGACGCGGTTCGATTCCTAGTCAGTGTATCTTCTGCGCAGTCACTGCCCTCGGCTCCAGAGGTTTGGGTGGAGCCAGAACACCGAACAAGCCTCAGCAGAGCTCCCAGAGCAAGACAAAGAACCCAGGAGCCTCAATCTACAAGGGGCCTCAAGAGGCTCCTGGGGAAACAAATGGAACACAAAGGTAATGGAATTTCTCAAGAACTTTTAGAAAACCCCTGAGACTTGCAAGAGTCAGCCAAGGCAACCCATAGGACCACCTGGTCCATCCACAACAACCATGGGAGCGATGCAGACAGGGAGACGTCCTTTCCTCGTGTCTGCAACGGCCAGACTGACGGACGTCAGTAATGAACGCTGACTGACGCAGCCCCGAGCCTCACCCTCCCTTTTAAAATTTGGGGCTGTGTCTAGGTCCAGGTCCTGGTGTTTTGACCATGTGTCATTCAGGTCTCCAAACAACTTTCAAACATGTGCGAATTCCAAATTCACAGAAAATTCTATCAACTGGGAGGGCTGAGTAAGCCCTCCAGGCTACATGGCCACAAAGAGGCTGAGCTGGGACCTGAACCCAATCTGGTTTCAAATCCTCCACTCCTTTAAAAAAAAAAAAAAAGCACCCTGATTGGCAGAGAGCAGGAGTGGCGGGATCTAGGCTCAGGACAAGGCTAATTACAAACAACTGACATCATAAGCGGCTGATCCAGTTTACAGCCCAGGTTTCAAGGAGCTGGGTACTTTTCTCTGACTTTGTATTCGAGACAGCCCACGCCATTCTCAGGGAAAGCAAGAGCTCCTTCTGTGTGCCCCTTCTGGCGCAAGCCTGGAAACCGACTCTGAATCGACTGGACCAAAATGCCACTTACCAGGCCAAAGCAAGAATAATTAGCTGTTTCTGAGTGTGGACACAAATAACTAAGAGGCGCCCCTGATCGAGTTGAACGTGAACGCCTGACACAAGCAATGTTCCTGGGTGGTGGTTTTCACCCGCGATCAACATCAATCTGTTTGATGAGCCACCGAGCCCTTGCCCAGTGTTTCCCAGGCGAAAGCCAGTCTGTGCAGCCCAGCTCAGGTTCCACCCAGGAGCGAGTTTTACACCCTCTCCCCGCCCACCCCACCCCACCCCCGAAAGCACACTCGCTGCTGTACAGTTGGTCCTGACTTTGATTGTGACCTTTTAGGACAGGGTCGAACGGCCCCTGTGGGTTTCCGAAGCCTTAAATCGTTACAGGAGTAGAAAGCCTCATCTTTCTCCGTTGGAGAGGCTGGCAGTTTCAAACTGCTGACCTTGCTGTTACCAGCCCGTTGCCCACCAGGACTCTTAGTTACACATGCAGACTCTCACACCCCATCCAAACCTACAAACACACTACCTACCTGGGAGGCAGAGCCTGGAACTCTGCAGTGTCAATAACTTGTTGTCGTCTTTGCTGGTAGTAGCTGCCCTTGCAGCTGACCTATCCAACTCCCAACCGTTCCAGGCAAAATGTAAGGAAACCCTGCCCTCCCTGCTCTGGTCCACCTGTGGATCAGGTCCCTGTGGTCCACAAGGTTGACACTGGCTAGCCGCGTCTCCTTCTTCTCACTGCCAGCAAGTCCACTGACTCGGAGCAAACCTCTTAGACAGGAGGAGAACTGCTCGGGTTGGTTTCCAAGACTGCAGCTCTTTATGAGAGAAGCAAGCCTCGTTTTCCTTCCACAGAGCAGCTGTGGGCTTTCAACTGCTGGCCTGTGTGTAGTAGCCCAATGAGTAACCCCTACGCCCCCAGTTCCTTTTAATTCTGGAATCGCCACCGAAACCTCGCCAGCCTCTGAGCAGCACGAAAGCCACACTGGGCTTACCCCAAGCACACTGCCTTCGAGAACCACTGGTCTGCCTGCGTTCCCCGTCCCATGCGAGAGAAAGACGGTACAGATTCTGGGTCCCACAGAGCCCTGGTGGGGTAGTGGGCAATGCGCTAGGCTGCTGACCACTAGGTCAGCAGGTGGTACGAACCGGCCACTCCTTGAAAGAAAGATGAGGCTTTCTACTTTAAAAAACTAGTCACAGAAACCCACAGAAGCAGTTCTGTCCTGTCCTCTGGGGCTGCTCTCACTGGGAATCAGCTCGATGGCAGGGTGTTTGTGGAGTATAGAGATTAAGGCAACTGAGCCAAACCATCACCCTGAGATCATCTTTGTAACCCCGACAATTGAGAAAGGGCGTTCCTAAGGTCACTCGGGTCAAACAAGTTGTCGAGATCATTTTGTCTTACACACGGTGCTTTTCAAAGAATTACCTACGTGCTGTCAGTCGCCAAGGGGAAAACCCAAAGGGCAGTCTAGAAGCTGTGT
Organism: Tenrec ecaudatus; assembly: GCF_050624435.1. Classification (NCBI taxonomy): domain Eukaryota; kingdom Metazoa; phylum Chordata; class Mammalia; order Afrosoricida; family Tenrecidae; genus Tenrec; species Tenrec ecaudatus. Next base: position 80,742,796 of record NC_134542.1, read on the forward strand.
TTTGGGGTAAACTGTTACTACACGAAAATTATTCCAGCCTCGTTTCCTTAGCAATGCTGATAATATAGGGTATAAAGGATGTTTAGAACATCGTCCTTGGGACATTTTTTTCATCTCTAGCTGAAATGTCTCCCTGATTGGAAAACTTGTATGTGAAAAAAATGTTTCAGTGTGTTTGTGTTATTGCTTGGTAGGATTTTCACGTTGACCCCTCCTACACGTCCTTCAAAGGGGGCCCTGGTGGCATGGGGGGCGGGGGGGCTATGTGTTGGGCTGGGCAGCAGTTAGACAAAGACTCAATGGCAGTGGGCTTGGAGTTTGGCTGGACAAGTCCTAACTGACACAGTGACCCAGAAGTAAATGAAAGTCTTAAAGGAGGTTGGATTGCTTCTTCATGAACATGTTCCCAACTGCCCATTGAGCATTTCCAGCTGGACACCGCAGACCAAGCCAGCTGCCACTGAGTGGCGTCTGGCTCAGGCACCTCAGGTGCTTCAGAGCAGAGCAGTGAGCAAGGTTTCGCAGTCAGGATCTTGCAGGTGCAGATCTCTGGGCCTTTCTTCCAAGACCCTGAGTTGGCTCAAACGGACCACCTTTCCGTAAACAGTCCAGCACTTTGTCATTGGTGCTGCCACGGACTCCTACTCCTGACAACCCAGACCTACCACCCACTGCCATGACGTCAGTCCTGGCCCTAAGCTCACGGTCATCAAGGCGGTCCTGGCTCACAGCAACCGTGCAAGGCAGGACAGGGCTGCCTCTTTGGGCTTCTAGGACTTTATATCTCTACAGGAGTAGCTCTCATCTCTCTCTCTGATGCAGAGAAGCCTACAGAAGGCGTCTGAGGCTGTAAATCTTTATGGAAGCAAATAGCCGCCTCTCTCTCCAGCAGAGCAATTGGCAGGATGACCCAGAAGGGGCTATCAACTAAGCCCTACCCTTCTCTCCTCTACGGGGATCCCAATTACTAAGCTCACTGTCAAGCCTGGAAGCGCCTAACACTCCCTTTCTCTTCTGGGACACAGAACCCAGGACCCACTCATCTCCCAAGTGCACCTTCTTAATGGTCTCATGCCTCTGTTCTGACAGTCCGTGTGGCCTCAGACCCTGGCCTGGCCAGCTGACTTTGAGCCCGTTTCCTTCTCTGCGAAACGAGGTTGACGACAGCAACTCCCGTAGAGGTGCCTGTGAAGATGGCGTGGGCGCAATAAAGGGTAGTGGACCAACCTGGGTGCTTCGTCCACTCAGCTCCCCGGGCCTCGAACGTCATCACTTGACCTGGTCTGAAAGGCTCCTAACACAGAGCCCCCACCACCCATGTGTCCCCACACACCAATCTCTCCTGCACCCTGAGGATTCCCTGTCCCCCCTGCGGGAGAGCCCCTGACAGGTCCAAGTCCGCACTTCGCAGGCTAGCAAGCAAGGCCCTTCCCAACCCGGCTTCCTCCTCCCGGCCACTGCACCCAAATGCCCAGCAGTGTGTGTAAGGCCTGCATCCCCCTGTCTCCCTGAGTCTGCTCACCTCTGCCCTTCTGGAAAGTCCCCTGCCCCCTTCTTCAGGTACCTTGAGCCAGCTGCTGGGTCACTATGTAAAATCATCAGGGAAGCCATCCTCAGCCTCCAACTCCTGTTCCTCCCTCCCGCTGCCTTCTCCGAGTTCCCACTGCCCCCAGGCCTCCCTAGCCCCTCCATGTCCCTTCAGACAGGGCTTCAGAGGGAAGGCAAAGAGACAGCCCTCAAGAGAAATTTGTTGAAAAGCAAAACACAAAATTACCTTGTTCCTCAGCAATTCTATTTCTAGCAGTTCTAGCCAAGAGACCCGGAAACGTTAAGATGCACACAAATATTCATAGAAGCATTATTCACAGCAGCCAAACAGCAGAAAGCCCTAGATATCCACCAGCCCACGAAAGACCCTTTGAAAGGTGGCAGCTCCACAGTGAAATCATATCCGGTCACCAGAGAACAAAGTGCTGATTTCTGGAACAGCACGGATGAACCACAACAGTGTTGTTACTGTCGGTGCTGGGTGCCATCAAGCGACCCTATGCACAGTACAACCAAACAGTGCCTGTCTCGGGCCATCCTCACCGTCGCTCCAGTCACTGTGTCAATCTTCCCCGACGGCTGGCCCTCCACTTTACCAGACATGACTTCCTAGTCCGTGGCTGGTCTCTTCTGACATTGTTACATACAACAAGTCATAGACCAAAATGAGAAATACTAATTGACTCTACTACATGCATTATCCAGATTAAGCAAACTCATAGACCCAGAGAGTTCATTACAGGTTAACATGGGCTAGGAAGGGGGCCCAGGTCAAGCGAAGGATAAGATAACCAGAAAGGCTGGGGGTTCGAAGGCACCTACCAGCTTCAAGTGTGAGAGGCCTGGCTGGCAGGTGGGTGGATTGAAGAGATACTGAGCTTCCTGCTAAGGCAAGGTAGGCAGTTTGAACCCACCAGCCTCTCCAAGAGAGAAAGCAGAGGCAGCCTGCTTCTGGAAAGACCATGGCCTTGGAAAGCCACATGCCAGATCCACTCTGCCCTACAAGGTCACTATGAGTCAGAGTCAATCCTCCCCACCCCCCAGCAATGGCTTTGGCATTTCTACTTGCGATGACTAAAACATTTTATAAATAGACACCAGTGAAGGTTCTGCAAAATTGTAAATGTAATAAATGGCACAGAATTGTATGCTTAAAAAGCTTTGGATGGCATATTCTATGCTATACACAAGGGGGCTGAGGGGAAATTCTGTGGGAAAACAGAATTGAATAATCACAAGATTTTTTCCACAAACTTTTTGAAGCCCCTGCTTATTATTTTACCCCAACAAAAGATTTTTAAGACAGTATTTGCTGGAAAACCTCCACCACCCTTTGATAAATGAAAGCTGCTCCTAATTGGCCAGCTAACACTCTCGTAGTCGCTTCTCGGCTCTGGAAACTCTTAAGGATATTTTATCTCTTGTGCTGCTCGTAGAGACGGTGTTTGATGAAAAAGGCGGAGACGCGAGCGGTGGGAAAGTGGAGTGTCTTTCCACTTAGAGCCTAATCACTGTGCCTCAGAAATGGCTTCGCCTCATTTTTTCCGTGAGGGAGGGAAACCACGCCTGGTGCATCCAGTCTTCTTTCTGTCCAAGAGGGGCAGCGGGGGCAGAGGAAGGTCTCTCTTGCTTAATCAGGAGCCCTGGTGGCGTAGCAATTACCCAGTGAGCTGCTTACCACAAGGTCAGAGGTTCCAAACCACCAGACTTCTTGAAGGATAAAGACACAGCTTTCTACTCATGTAAAGGGTCAGTTCTACCCTACCCTGCAGGGTCAGTATGCGTCAGCATTGGCTCGATGGCACTGAGTTTGAGTTAGAGTGGGATGATACACTTTCCTTTATATGCCAGTGAATCCTTGAACAAAAGGTCCCTTCCAGTAGCAGTCTGAGTTCCGAGTTTGAAGGTCTCCCAGGGGAATAGGTGAACGGCCCGGTGGCGAAGTGGCTGGTTACGTGTTGGCTGGTGACCGCAAGGTCAGTGGTTCAAGATCACCGGCCCAGGCTTTCTACTCCCCAAAAGAGTGACAGCCAGAAACCCTCAGGGGCAGTTCCACGTGCCACACAGGCTGGCTCGGAACCAACGTGATGGCAGCGAAGGGAAGGACTTAGGGGGCTCTGCCAGTGTCCGTCGGACCAGGAAGTATGACCCTTATCAAAAAGGGATTTGCGTTTTGTTCTCTGCGTTTCCCCTTCTGTCCGGGACTATCTACTGTCTCTGGCTGGGATGTCAGAGGCGGAGGCTGCACAGATCGCGCTCTGGCATCACGGTAATTCATCAAGGTCACGGTTCGTGTAGACTGTAGTCCAGTTGGCGAGGTTTTTCGCTGAGCCTTGGGCTTCCTTCCTCTCTTTGGCTCTGGAGCCCAATCGTTCTCGGGTGGCCACACGCAGCTTTTAAGACCAGACACTACTCACCGAACTAGAATGTAAACCGTTACCTTTATGAGTTGCACCAACTGACCTAGTCGCCCCAGGAGACTGCGATTCCAAGAGCTCAAAGCCAGCAAACCATTCCTGTGAGGCACATGGATACGTCTATGAAACATTCATGACTATGTCCCCTATGCGCTTGATTCTGACGACAGCTGCAGCACACACAGACATGTATGGACGAACACAGGCCTCCAGAAACGCCTGCACACGTGCACCAGTCTATTTCTGTGTGCTTCCTCGGCAGATAGGTCGCAAAACTGCACGCCTCCCAGCATTTCCAAAACCATACCTTCCTCCTGTGTACTTCCTCGTGTCGTCATCATTTACCTAGGCCAAGTTGTGCCAACTCCACCCTTATTCAGCACCACCCTTCTCGTGAGCTCTGGTGGTGTACTGATTCCCAGCTGGGCTGTAATCCATACGGTCTGAAGTTCAAAACCACCAACTGCGCCACTGGAGAAAAAAAGAGGCTTTCTACTCCCACAAAGGGTTACAGTCTCAAAAACCCACAGGGACAGTTTTACCCTATCCTATAGGGTCTCTGTGATGTGACACTGACTCGATGGCAGTGAGGGATTGTGGGGGCTTTTTTCAGGGGGGGGCACTTTCTTGTAACCAAAACTAACAAATGTTGACAGCTTGAAGTGATTCGCCTTCCCTCTCATTCCCGGTAGCCCTTCCTGGAACACTGCCCTTCTTATACGTATACTTAAGTCTCTCTTTAAAAAAAGAAAAGTGAGATCCTCTTTTGAGAATGCCTAATTTCACACAATGTACCGTCCTCTACATGACATCTGTGGAGTGCCTCGTTATTCCTTACATGTGCGTGTGTGCACACACCACACTCTGCCGTCTATTCATCAGCAGACAGGCATCAGGCGGTGCCCGTCTGTTTGCTCTGGTGGAAAATGCCGCAACGCACAGGCGTACATGCGTCTATTCTTGTCGCCGCTATCAGAGCGCTCAGGTACATGCCCAGAAGTGGAGCTGAAGGAATGGGCGCTCTTTCCAGCTTTTTGAGGACGCGCCACGCATTTCCCACGGTCGTTGCACCAATCTAGCATCCCCAGCAAGGGCCCCTCTCCTCACCACTCCGCCAGCATCAGCTGCTTTCTGCTTGCTTTGAGCGGCCAGGTGGTATCCCGTTGTGGCTTCCACTTGCCTCCCCTAATGGCTAAGGACTGGGAGCATCTTTCCATGAGTTCGTTCGTTGGCCACGTGGGTATACCGTTTCTCTCCACTGGCTAGTTTTCAATTGGCAAGATGTTTTCATGGACAACGAGATTAACAAAATCAGGGCGCCCGGACCTAGAGACAGTTGTCTGAAGAGAATGCTTCATAAATGCCAGGCTCATCAAAGTGCAAATATGTGTAGTTAGCCCCAAAACGATTCTTTGACTCTTCTTGTTCAAAACTGAGGACGTACGCTTCCCTTCAACCTTCACATGGATTTTTAATAAGCAAAGCCAGAACCCTGTCGGGAAGCGCTGAGCCCTCTTTTCCCTAGGAAGCTGCTTCCTGAGTGGAAATGGCACAGTGCGTACACAGCCATGCATGCATGTCATGGCTTGAGCATGGCTCTGCAGACTAAGCTGCGAAACAAAACAAAGTTGACTGCTGCGCTCAACCACACGGGGCCAAATACACCCAAGTCCGCAGCATGCCTCGTGCTCACGGCCCCAGTTAACAACGGGATATTTTGTAAAACAGATTTTCATAAAAACCAGACATTTTGCTAACAGCAACCTGGTACCAATAGACACCATCGTTCCTCTAGTTGTCGCTACATGATGCCATCTAAAATTAGGCCACCTGCACAGGACCATCGTGTTTCCAGGCCACCTGAGTAGCCACAGCTGGCGGGATAGTTGAGCCGGTTGGCACGGCACAGTCCACAAGGAAAAGATGCTACATCCCAGTTTGGTGAGTAGCAACTGGAATCGCAAAAGCGCTCTCATCTGACAAGGTGTAACTAACTGTAGGCCTCTCCGCATGTGGCGCAAAGAATGAAACAGATCAGAGAATCAGAGAAACAATTCATTCGAAGAACCTCCCAGGAACCTCCATCTCCTGGATTCTGAGGCCAGAAGGCGGCGATGGTGCCCAGCCGGCACAAGCGACAGCCCGGGGGCAATTCCACTAGGAGGGCCGGTGACAAGGAAGGAAACCGCAGATGGAAACTCAAAGTCATGGAAGAAACACAGCTTGCCGGCTGGCTAGAAACTGGTGGAAGTCCAAGACTGTGGGGCCTTAGTCATCCTTCAGGCCTCAAACTGAACTCACCAAACCCAGTGGCTAAACTTTCTGCCAACACGTAAGCGGGTCAAGAAAGTAAATGGTAACACGAGGTACATGCGTACCTTTAGAGCTAACCAACCACTGAGATTTTCCTGAAAAGGCGGGAGGAGGCAGCATTTACCCAAGGGCAAAGTTCAGAAGCCCAAAAGGTTAGAAGAATGAAAGAGAAACCTAGAAAGTGGGAGTTATGTTGTAGACACTGGAATCAATGCCGTGAAACAAAATGTGTATGGATTGGGTTGGAAAATGGATTTACAGTGTAAACCTTCATCCAATTCCCAATTAAAAAACAAACAACGATGTAGTCCACATTCATGAGAACTGAGTGGAGATAAAAAGGAATCTTGCTGTGAGTCAGAGACAATGCGCATGTGTTGTCTTCAGGTACTATCACTCCGTCCTGACTTGGAGTGAGCCTGTGCACAACAGAACCACACACTGCCCGGTGAAGCGAAATCCTCTCAACCGGCTCTGTCCACTCATTACCGGGCCCATTCATCTCCTTGAGGGGCCCCAGCTTCTCCTGCCCCTCCACTTTACCCGGCATGATGGCGTTCTCAACATATAGGCCTGTGTGTCTGCGTACACACATATACACATATAAACAAAACCACATGCCCGCTCCTTCTTATGGTCAGGTCTCTGGATGGTACAAGCAGTGTTCGATGAGCCACTAAGTTAAAGGGCGCGCCCAGTCCCTGCAGAACAAAGGCTCGGTGATGGGCTTCTGTACAGAGCAGAGCCAAGAAAACCCTCTGGGGAAGGTCTGTCCTGTAACCCACTGGAGGTCATGAGTCAGAGTCAAGGTGACAGCAACTTTTCTAGCCTTTTTTTTCTTTTAACTACTACAACAGTACAAATTACTGGCTCTGTTCACAGTACCTTATTAGTCAACGTAGACAAATTATAATGGATAAATCAGAGTACCTGCCCTCTAAGGCATAAAGAATGGACTGGGAACTGCCCAAGATAGTTACCAGTGATGACCCGAAGCTAGTCTACGTGTGCCAGCTACTCTCTACTATGCAGTTTCTTGTACGTTTACTTCTTCTGTCCAGACCCACAACAAGCACTTGGAAGAAAATCAAGGGAAAACAAGGGAAGTCTGCTATCCCTGGAATTTTTACCTACATGTCTGTTTCCAAGACAACGTAAATATAAAATCCTACACTTAGAGGTAAAGCTGTTACTTCAAACTAGCTCAGAGATGTATTCCGTAAATACTGAGAGCACAGGTAATATGAATACCCATCAAGAAATCAGCAAACTTTATGAAAAGGTTTTTAACATCATTATACTCAGATACTCTCTCGTTCGGAATCAAATTCAACCACCCAATATGTTTAACATCCGATCCCTTTGACCAAAGAGGCCCATGGTTTATAGTCATCAGAGGACCATTTAACTATGCCAGCTGGGAAGAATAGCTGGATGTGTTCCGAACCACACCTAGAAAATTCATCTTGAATACCTTCCTATCCCGAGAAATCAGCTTATATGCTATTGTTGATTTTTACAAATGAATTTCCAAACTATAGGCCATTTTCATATTTTATTGAGGATTTAAATTTTCATCAACCCCTCTGACTTGCTCACCTGGAATACCCATCCCACATCATGAGGAAGCAAGACACACCACAGCCTAAGGACCTAGGCTTACCAAAAATGCTTATCCCTGAATTTAACTGTACCTGTAAACCTGGCCTCCAGTTTATGGGGCACAAAGGAACAAGGTGAAACCAGACACCAGGAGGAAGCAAACAAATTCATATAGGGATCTTTCTACAAGATAACTCCACCAAGTTTTCGGAAAGCCAGTGGGGAACAGGTGAGTTAGCAAGACAGAGTGAGTGAGTGAGTGAGTGAGTGAGTGAGTGAGTGAGTGAGTGAGTGAGTGAGTGAGTGAGCGAGCGAGCGCAAGTGTGAGAGTGAGAGAGCCAAGGAGGTGTGAGGTGCTTCATATGGCTCTGCAAGCCACGCTGTGTTCGTCCCACCAAACAGCCTTTGTTGCCCTCAGAGGTCTGGGTGAGAAGGCTGGGAGAGATACTGACTGGATCCTACGATTCCCTGGGAGTGCCTGTCAACAGGGTTGATGTCATCGACACTCTCCTGGATATAAAATCAGCCTCAGCCATCTCAGCACCCAGGAGGGGATCTCACACCTGCCGGCAAGAGAGAAGAGCCAGGAGCACACCATACCCGTTGGGGCCTGAGACCCATTTGCTGAAGCCCTTCACCCAGGAGACAGCTTGGACATCAGAGGCGGCAGAGAAGCAGCGGCAGCGGCAGTGGGGCCCGAGCTGTAATTCTTACACAGCCAACTGTCACACTTGCCTCCTGGCGAGTGTCGGTGGGTTGGCACTGCCAGTGCTGTGGTTGGCAGCTGAGAGCTTTAGCCACTGCATCACCAGGGACACCCTGACATCAGAACTACGGTTACTAAAAAGCCCTGCCATGAAAAACCAACACACCTGGCTGACGTTGGTTAAGCCGATGTCCCTTTTCCGACCACGGCCCCCTTTTTCCCTGCATAGAGGTTGCTGTTGAGTTTATCCTGAAGGAGCAAGACCCAAGCTGAGTCGGTGGACCAGGATATTCCAGAGGGTTTTCAATGGCTGGTGTTTTACCAGTAGACTGCTAAGCCTTTCTTCTAAGGCACCTCAGGGTAGATTTGAACCTGCAACCTTTTGATTAGTGGCCCAGGGCCTTATCAGTGTGCACCATCCAGAGCCTCTCTTTCATATATATATATCACATTGTCGTTGGGTCGCACGGAGCAAAGCACTTCTCTAGGGGTTTTACCTGGCAGCCACCAGCAGGCTGTCTTTCCAGGTGCCTTTGGGCAGGTTTGAAGGTCAGCTTTTAGGGGAGCAGTCAAGCACATGTTTATGCCAGCCACGGGCCTTACTTTTCATACAGAATATAAGGATCGATGTCCTAAGAATCAGTTTCCCATGGAGCTGATCGGAGAACTTGTCACAGGAAAGACTCCACAACACCCACTGCTTTTCAGGTTAGGAAGCATTCACATTCCCAGTATCTTTGGCATTCTGAAACAATTCGGTTTATTGTTTAACTTAACACGTCTTAGTCTCTAAGTTAGAGCTTGTCTGTAATATGAAGTTCCCATTTGAAAATGCCCACCACCCCTGAACTATACTGATTCAAACTCACTACCTTGGCACTCTGTAGTGGAGGAGACTTCCAATTCATCCCAGATGTAATCCATGAAACTTTTCTTTTTCAAAACTATCTTTATACAATTGATGTATGTATGGATTGTGGTAAGAGTTGTTTGAGTCCCTAATAAAATGTAAAAGAAGAAAAGAGAAAAAAATAATTAGGGCAAAGACTGTACAGATGTGCTTTATACAATTGATGTATGTATATGTATGAACTGTGAAAAGAATTGTATCAGCCCCAATAAATTGTTAAAATAAAAAAATTTAATAATTAAAAAAAAACTATCTTTAGATACTTCAGAGACTTTGCAAGCCTTTATTTCTTAAGGCTGATGACTACTGGCTTACTAACCACTACTAGTACCAATAAAAACCTGAAACCAAAATGCTTGGGATACTTTAGGATTTCCAAGAAAGTTATTTCAGCAAACCCACTGCCGTCAAGGCGACTCCGGCTGAAAACAATTCTGTAGGAGAGCAAAGAACTGCCCTAGGGGTTCCCAAAGTTGTACATCTTACCAATGCCGGCTGCCAGAGAGGCTAGTGGATTACCCACTGTACCACTGAGGTTGCCACAGTCACTTCAAAGTCCCCCAAATTTCCATCTTGATAGACTAGAAGGGCTCTACCTTTTAGGTGTGGGCACTTGGCACGCTTAACAATTAGTTGCCAAGAAAGTTTCACCTTTCCGTGAATCCTATATACTCCGGAGCTAAATGTTTTATGGTAAGTTCTCAACTGTATCGGTGGTTCATTTGAGGAAAATGTCATTCTGTTCTATTCAAGAGCCCAGACACTTTCAGAAGCTCTTTGGAAATTCACTTAAAGCATGAGAGACTAACAAAGAAGCCTAAGCTTCATGTCATTGCCGAAGAGAAACAACCAAATGTGAGGCCTCTTTTGTGAATTACAACACTCAAGACTCTTTCATAGATCTTGTCTGTCTCTGACCTTCACAACCTTGGAGATGTCTGCTTTCCATCACTCTAGCACACTCTAACTTGGTCAACTGTAAAGCCGACAAGCTGTCCACCCTCGGTTATCCGCTCTATGCAGGGAAGGCCAGCACTGAGAACGCCATTCAGCTGTTACACTCAAGATAGTCCATCACCTCGGAGCTCCCAACAGGAACGCGCTGCCCAGACAAGACCTGTGACTTTGTTTGTGGTCCCTGCAGCCAGAGCCCTTGTTCTTGTGGTTGTTGTTAGGTGCTGTTGAGTCAGGTGCAACTCACAGCAACCCAACAGAACTAAGCAGCCTAGTGCTGAGCCATCCGCCCAACTATTTGTTGGTGAACCCCTTGTTGCAGCCACTGTGTAAATCCAGCTCATTGATCTCTTTTTTTTTTTTTTGCTGTCCCTCTACTCTGCCAAGTATGATGCCCTTTTCCAGGGCCTGGTCTCTCATCACAACATGCCTAAAACCGTGTGAGATAAAGTCTCTCTATCCTTCATCCACGACAGATTTGTTTGTTCTTCGGGCAGTCCATGGCACTGTCAGTATTTTTCGCCAGCACCATGATTCAAATGCATTGATTCGGCCTCAGTTCAGACATATGATCCCTCCGGACTCACTCCGCACGCCTGTCATGCTGCCGTGCCATGTTGCTGTTCTTTACCTGGTGACGGGGGACGGGCCGTACCTGCTGCAGTCCGCGTCATGACTGTCCACTGGCCTCATGGCTGGGCGACAAGAGAACGTATGACTGCAGGCAACATGTGTGAGAGCCGACAAAACAACTTTGGGGGAGCAAAGGGACGCAGGTTGAAATCCTGGAACTCCTCGTAGGCAGATCCCTTAGGTGCAAAGTGGAGCCTTCTACCCGCCGAAGGTTACTAAGGTGAGAGAACCCAACCCGGCTCAGAGCTGGTATTTAACTGTGGGCTCTCCGCCTGCCGCCCTGCTCCCAGGAGAAAAAGAGGAGGCGGTAAGAAATCCCCTTAGCTTACAATGGACTGCCGTCCACAGGTAGCGCAAACTGCCATCACCTTCATAATCATTTAAGTGTGGAAGGTGGAGATTTGAGCGGGGTCTAGACAGAAGAGCCCGGGCGGCAGAGCGGGCTACAGAATGAGCTGCTAACTCTGACTCCAAGGACAAAGATGAGGCTGGCTCTTCCTCTAACGACTGAAAGGCTCGGGAACCCACAGGGGCCGTTCTGTTCTGTCCTGGGGTCACCAGCTGTCAGAATCAGCTTGAGGGAAAGAGGTCTGCTTTTAGGGGCCATGGGCAGGGCAGAAGAGGACAGCAGCAAGGAAGCTGAGAGAAAAACGATGCCCGCCAGAAAGGGGCCCACACCCACGTCCATCACGTCAGTCCCGATTCACAGCGATCCTGAAGGGCAGAAGAGAGCCGCTTCCCTTGGGTTTCAGAGGCTCTAAACACTCCAGGGAGCCGGTGCCTGCGTCTTCCTCCTGCTGCTAGGTTTGAACTGTTGGCGCTGTGGTGAGTAGCCCAATGCATAACCAACTATGCCAGCAGGGACCGTTAGAAAATGGGCCAAAAAAGCACACAAACACACTGCCATTGAGTCAATTACAACTCCTATCAAGCCTATAGGACAGAGTAGATCTGCCCTTTGGGTTTCGGAGAACTTTGAATCTTGCCAGAGTAGACAGCCTCATCTTTTTCTTAAGGAATGACTGGTGGGTTCGAACCACTGACATTTAGGTCAGTCACTCAATGGTAACCTACTATGCCCCCAGCCCTCCAGGAATCATAAATGACCCACCACCCATAACCCCCCCACCAAGGAAAACACAGGAGTTCAGTGGCACCAGTGGGAAGATGGGGGGCAGCTTGGGTTGGAAAGGAAAATTAAGGCCCAGATTACAGAGGATCTGGGAAGCAATGAGACCTTTACACACCACCCTCACCTGACCCGGCATCAGGCACAGTGCTTTGCTCTCTGTTACATGCAAATATTAATATAGTGCATGCATTTAAAACAGCCATTGAGGTGCTTCACACAATGGATGGGTGGATAGATGGTGGTAAGAGCTGTACAAGCCCCCAATAAAATGATTAACAACAAAACAGCCATTGAAAACATTTCCAAGAAAGGCAGATTCTTATAATGTATTTTCTCTATTAAGAATATAAATCCATTTATCATTTTCCACACTGACTTCTTGTCAAATTTTTTTAAACATCATTTCTAACCTCATAGTGTGGCCGTCTCCTGTTCTTTTACTCTTAAATCAGTGCCATTACACCCCACTTTGCATAGATCTTTCAAATCCTTGCCCATTTCATGGGGTCAACTTAGCTAAACTCAGATTTCTTTTTAAATAAGTCGATGCTGACTCATAGTGGCCTGAAAAGACAGGACAGAACTGCCCTGTGCGTTTCTAAGGTTGTAACTTTGTACAGGAGTAGAAAGCCCCATCTTTCTTTTGAGGACCAGATGGTGACCTCAGAGCTAGCAGTCCAACTCTTACGCCACCAGGACTCCAAAAAACACCCCATAAAATATCATCTATAAATCCACTTAAGCGGCTAGACATTCCTAGAAGCAAGGATAAGCATGAGGGTACTGCTGTCAATTCCAGCAGGCTGTAAAATTCTACCAGGTTGTCCACTCTTCCTCCGGGCAACCTCAGATGCCCTAAGTTACAGGAGATTGTCAGATACGTCAATCACTGTCTACCAAAGTATGAAATACTGAACCGAACACAAGCCAAACGAACCTCACTGGCCGGGAGTGCACTAGGGGCTGTGGTGAGCCGCCCAGAGCCTAACCACTATCCACGGAGCGGCCCTCCATTCAGTGTTGCCTCCTGGCACAGCCCTGGGGTCGGCGGGGAACGATGCTCCACAGGGTTTGCCATGCTGTTCTCCAGAAGCAGATCTGTAGCCTTTCTTCCAAGACACTCTTAGTGGACTCCTGGACGAAACTCAAACTCGCTGCCTGAGTCCATTCTGACACCTAGCAAGGAGGCCTGGATGGGGAGCGGGTCACCTTGGGTTGCTAACGGAAAGGTCAACACTGTGAAACCACCAGCCGCTCTTTAGGAGGAAAGACTCGCCTTTCGATTCCTGTAAAGCGTTACAGGATCAGAAATCCACAGGGGCAGTTCCACCCTGTGCTACAGGTCCAGGTAAGTACCCTGGAGCCAAGTGAGCTCGGTAACCACGGACCTACCCAAGGGCGCGCACATGAATCACTCAACAACAAAAACCGACTCCCTGCCACAGAGCCCATGATGCACTGTGGCCTCCCGTGGGTTTCCAAGACTGTCACTGGTTATGGGAGTAGAAAGCCCAGTCTTTCTCCCTCCGAGCTGCTGGTGGTCTTGAACTCCCAACCATGCGGATCGCAGCCCAGTGCTTAACCACGGCACCACCAGGGCTCCTTTAATATGAAATATTAGTCAAGTTTACAATATTTTTATATTGTTCTAGGATTTTCTTTTTTTCCCACTACTGGATGCTGTACACACTTCACTTCAGTGATGACCATCTGAAGCAAGGAGAATTTTCTCTCGCACGTAATGAGTGTGGTTCCCGAATTCGAGTGGTAACTCCGCTATGGAGCCAATTCTGACAGCAGCAATGCTCACAGGACAGGGAGAACTGCGCCCGTGGGCTCCACGCCTGTCACTGTGAGTAGGAATGCGTGTCTTTCTCCCTGACCCTGCGCTTGGCAGGCCGCTGCATAACCCTCTGTGCCACCAGAGTGGGTGCTGCTGCCAGCAAGCCGGCCCTAACCCACAGCCACACTACGCTCAATTGAAGGAAGCACTGCCGGGTCGTAAGCCATCCTGATAATTGTTCCTACGCCTGAGCCCACTGTTGCAGCCACCAGGTCATTCCATATTGTTGAAGGCCTGCCTCTTCTGTTCTCCCTTCACTGCACACCAAGCATGAAATCATTCTCCTGACAGTACGTCCACACCATGGAAGATGAAGTCTCGCCATCCTTGCTTTGCTACCCTCGCCTCTAAGGAGCATGCCACCCAAGCTTCTTCCAAAACAGATTGCTTTGTCCTTTGAGCAGTCCACGGTACTTTCAAAATTCTTCTCCAGCACCGCAATTCAAATGAATTGATTCGCCTTCACTCTTCCTTATTCAATGTCCAACCACCACAGCTTGGGTCAGTGCACGTCAATCCTCAAAGTAACCTCCTTGCTTTTCAACAGTTTTTAAAAAGGTCTTGTGCAGATTAACCCAATGCAACACGCATTTGGATTTCTTGACTGCTGCTTCCATGAGTATTGATGGTGAATCCAAGCAAGACAAAATCCTTCACAACTTCAACCTTTTCTCCATGTCCCATGTTACCTCTTGGTCCAGTTGACAAGGTAACAATCAGAGTGGGTGCAGGGTTAGTCAATGAAGCAGTGCAAACAAATCATTGTGGTCAAAGGCATCTTCTATCTTGGCATTCCGCAATCCTCTGCACCAACTGGCTCTCTTTTGCTAACGATTCCATGCTCCCAACATTGGCGAGACCCAATAGCTATCATATCCCTACTCAGCCAGTCACTGGCAACAGGTGTAGGGCACTAAAAGTGCCTTGGCTTCATCAAGATTCCCTGCCCCCGAGGCATGCGGCTAATGGAACGTAACCCAAATCAGGGTTGTTATCAAGTAACGCGGCGAATGAGGACAGCAAAGCTCCCCCGTGAGCCATGTGGCGTGAAGTGTGCCTAGGCCCAGGCAGGATGAGCATCCAGCTGGGGCCCAGCTCCAATTTCTGAGTCCCAACCAAACACACATTGTTGCTTTCCACCACAAGAGGGAAGGGGGACACAATGGGGACTGGCAACCCGCAATCCCTTCTACAGCACGGTCTGCATGAAGGGCGGCGGGAGATGCAGGGCTATGCTGTTTCACCGGCACATGCTTTTGAAAACCCACCCATCTGCTCCAAGTCAGCAAGCACTCAATAGACATTGCTAACTAACGTTGCTAATCCCAAATAATGTAGAGTAATGCTCAGCAGAGAGAAAGGGAGGTTAATGGGTTGCATGGGAATAATGGGCAGCTCCGAGTTTTTGAGCAGTAACCCAATACCCCATTACACAAGTGCCTGTGCATGCAGCCGTTCAGACCGTGGAAGACGCCAGGGCCTCTGGCGAGCGACTACAGGGGGGGGGGTGTATCACAATAGTAGTGCAAGCGTTCATAGCCTTCAGCACAAGGTCTGTTGGTGTCATAACCACTCAAAGCACTTCTGAAAATACCCACTGCGGTGAGCAGCCTGGGCTTCTTGGTTCCCACTCACCTCTCTTCCCTCGCTGATGACTAACCCCCTTTTTCTCTGTGGGGCACCCGCCCTGCACCGACACTGTGCGTTTCTAATGGGTGCTGCAAAACCACAACTTGTCTTTGGCCAACATCACACCAATTAGGGTCTTACCCAAATGGAACGACGGGATGTGAAATTACCAGTGCCCACAGTGCTGGGTGTACCGGGCACTGCG
This sequence comes from Tenrec ecaudatus, assembly GCF_050624435.1. Taxonomy (NCBI): domain Eukaryota; kingdom Metazoa; phylum Chordata; class Mammalia; order Afrosoricida; family Tenrecidae; genus Tenrec; species Tenrec ecaudatus. The sequence continues at coordinate 80,758,688 of NC_134542.1, forward strand.
CTAGGCCTGGTGATGCACCAATAAATAAATCAGACCTGAGCCAAAGGGCTCTGACCTTGGTCCAAGAGGCAATGTTTCTCAGATAACACCTAGATGTCCAGACAGACTTGGTGCTATACATCTTGGTAACATATATATAACAATGAAGTCGGATGGCAACATATATAATAATGGAGTCACTAAACAGCCATTGAAACCATGCCAAAGAAGAATGTGCCTGGAAAAAGTCAGGGGAGGGAAGCACATTCTGTAAGTCTAGATTGTACTCTCACCTGCACAAATCACATCTGCATTCTTCCCTCTTTTTCACGGCTCATCAGAAGCACAGGTGAGAGGAGTCTACCTTAGCATGGGATATATGCATGGAAAGGTCAAAATCAAGTATGTCTTAGGGATGGCCCCACTCCCCTACCCTCCTGCCAGTGAGGTCACGGGGGTAATAAGCCACTGCTCATGACTGGCGAGTAACCCTAGGTGTGCTGGGGTGGGGCAGGAAAAGTGGTGAGTCACTGTGGCCCTGGGCTATCATCGAACATCCTGGATTCTCAACAGTCTGCAACTGCTCGAGGAAGATTTGTACCCACCAAGTCCCTCGTGATAGTCCCTGCGCCAGGAACTCCGGGCTGCCGCCCTCTCCCAATTTTCTTGTCTGATGGGACTCTTCTCTCCAGAATAATCCAAAACACCAAACTCACTGCTACTCATTGTGACTCTACAGAACTGCCCCCGTGGGTTTCCCAGACTGCAATTCATTCTGAGATAGAAAGCCTGTTTTCCCCCGCAGGGCAGCCAGTGCCTTCTAACTGCAGACTTTGTAGCTGGCAGCCCAATGTGCAACCACCACACCATCAAATCTCCTTGTCTCCAGAATACTTCCCTTGGTGTGTCTACCTCTGGGTCTATGTCTGCTGTCTGTCTGTCTCGCTCCCTCCTCCCTCTTCTCCCTGTAGATGAGCACCCTTCGCATCAGCATCACAGCCAAACTAAACCAGGAGGTCGCATTCTCAAAGATGTTTCCAGAGAGCCCTTTAAATCAAAATGGCTATCACGCAAAACCCAGAAGCCATTCTCCTGCTTGGCTGCTCCCAACCTCACTGGCAGGTCCCCACTGCTGTGGAGTCCTCGGTTCCTGGCAACCCTATAGGACAGCGCCACACTGCCACAGAGCCTCCACAGCTACCATCCTCACTGTAAGAGACTCACCTTTCCCTCCAAGTGGCTGGTGGGGCCAAACCACCAACTTTTTAGTTTGCAGCCAAGCACTTAACTGCTGCCCCACCAGGGCCCCGTTTGTTAGCAGAGACTGCCTCCTTCACGCTCGCTCTTGTCCACACAGGGACCTGGCAGCAATTCCATGTTAACCACAACTTTTTTATGGCCAGCTAATGGGTACTGATGGATACATCCTCTTCCTGAGGTTCACACCCCGTTGCTTAATATTTTGAAAAGCCAATCCACTAGGGACACGTTTTTAAAACTGAAGATGTGCAAGCTGCTCAGACATAAGAGAGCCCATAGCTCAGCACATCGCTCCATTCCAGAACCTTTTCAAGAAAATCCATACCGGCTGTGCGGTGAGGGCTCCTCCCTGTGCTCCGAAATAGACAAGAAGGGCACAGCACAAACATTTGGGGACAGAGTGAAAATGGGTCACCTGCAGCCGACTGCCTCTCCCGCTACACCACGCGCATAAAGCAAGGGTTGACTCCGCACAGAAAGTGCTTCAGAATCACTCGTGCAGACAGACACCAGCAGGAAGACTCCAGGTACGATGAGCCACACACAGAGGAATACGCATCCAGGCTTTGTTGTTAGGTTGAGAGATACCAAGATGAAAGGCAAATGATATGTTCATTTCTTTCTTTTCAAAGAAAGAGAGAGAGAGATCTGAAAAGTGGTTTCCTCTAGAATGCTGCCTGGGCTACCAGGCCAGATTATAAATCACACTACGCCCCGAAGCTTACTTAATAAAGACGTGGAAAATAAACAAATGATTCATCAGAAGCATGTGAATTTCTGAAACTCTGTTGGGGTAGAAAGTTTTATTGCCATTATTAGGGAGCTGGTTTGAATCCTCAACATCAAAGCATCCTTGTTAGCCCTGAGGTTCTGAAGCCAAAATAACCCCATAAAAGAAACAGTGAGAAACTGCCACATGTATTGGTCTGTTTTCTCCATTTTTAGCCAATTCTGTGGCCGTAATATCCTCATGGGTGACTCCATGAATAAAGATAGTACGGGGAAAAGAGGACGGATAATCAGAAGAACTAGGCTCAAGCTCAACTCCATTATTGATAGATGGGAAAATATCTAAATTAATGGGCCTTAGTTTCCGTAAGTGACAAATCGGATATGAAACCTGTAAGTAAAGTACCTTAATAAACCGCAAAGTACTGTATTTTAATATCCCAGCACTGGCTCCAGTTTGGAGGCCTGGTGGCACGTCAGATTACTCCTCCGGCTGCTAACCACAAGGTTGGTGGTTCGAAACCAGAAATGGATAAGGGGATGAGGCTGTCTACTCCTAGAAAGATTTACAGTCTAAGAAACCCTAATTATAGGGTCACGATGAGTTGGAATCAACTCAATGACAGTGGGCTTTGTTATCGTCGGGAAAAGGGACTTCAGAATTCCCATGTTTCTAGAGCTCTTGGAGAAATTTTAGCATTTAATGGTTTGGCAGTTATATAATCTACTGTCAACTTGAGGGAAGGGGTGGAGTCTACCCTGTCAATCAAGTCATAGCCAAGGAGGCCTCAGTGTGTACATAGCCTTCTCCTGGGGATTCTGGGAACTCCTGTCTTCTTCCCTGGAGGCGGGGCACACACTCTGCTTTACATTCCTGTTGACAAGCCACATGGAGCTACGCTGATGGAAAACAGAGGCCTAGAGCTGGAGGAGCCACATGGAGACCCACGCCAGTGCTGAGATGCTTCCACCACCACTGGATCCATAAGAGTTTCCATCCACTGGCCTGTGATCTTCCTGTATTTGGCCTTCATTGCATGTGTTGTGTGATTCTGAAGAGGACTTTATAGATTAGTATCGGACATATGGGCTAATATCGGACTTATGAACTTGATCTGGACTGGGCTGGGATGTTTTCTTAATATATAATTACTCTTAATATAAAGCTGTTTCTAATACACATGAGTGTCTATGAATTTGTTTCTCTAGCCAACCTGGACTAACACAAAAGGTAATCCCATGTGAGGGATAATTAGAATGAGAAAACTTGAAGGTCCAAGATAGTTTAAGAACCTTGTATGATGGACATTTATATAAAGTACTTGGGAAGCAGAAATCTATTTTTTTTTTGGCCACTGAAATTAAAAACGCAATTCAAAACAGTACTGTCTTAGACACTAAACAAAAATCATGCTCTCCCCCGCAAACTACAACTCTGTTCTAGTTTTCTTTTTATAAATTGTACTCCTGTAACTTAACAGTTAAACTGACTTTTTCATTAGTGAGATAAAAATAAAAGTCATTTCCCTGGTTATGAGACTCTCCACAATCCACCAGCAACTCAGACAAAACCTTTACAATTGGGTTAGAAATGTCTGATGGAAACACTGACATCGTGTTAACCTCCAGCTGTGCCGGCAGGCATCATTTTAATATGGATGACAGCTGGGCCAACGCAGGGATACTGGGTTTAAGGACAATCCATCAACAACTCGGACAAGGATATGGCCTAAAAATGGACCATTTAATCAAGACAACTCCATGGATGCTGAAACTCTGTCCTCTACCATCCCCTATCAAACTCCTCCACCCCATGACACTAAATAAATGGTAAGTGGTAAAGACCTAAAAGATTCTTTTTCTTCTCCGGGCTGTTGGGGGAAGCAGAAATGGGCTGACTAGGAATCAGCTGCGTTTTTGCTTTATGATGAATGTAAAATATGCTAATTTGGACATTCTGGTGGTTAACTGGACCAAAAAGGGGGGGGGGCAGGAAAACCAGTGCTTGCAAGTTGCAGCAAGAATAAGTTTATGGCAGTACAGCTGCAAGACAGGGCCATGAAAGCCACCCTAAATTTATTTCTGGACTTTCCTGCCTCCACTGGAGCCAATGACACGATTTCCCATCCCTTATTGTCAAATCACAACGGGTCCGGAAGCCTGGACGGGCCTCACTTGGCAGGTAACAGGCGCACCCCTCGGAGGAAGCCCTGAAGGATGTCAGATACCATGTTTCCCTGACTCACACGCACGCACTTTCCATTCTCAAACCGCCAGGACAGATTTACAATGCGTGCTGACTGATACCCACCAGGCATTCTGGCTGGCTGAAAAGTTTTGTGGAAATGTCACTTTCGGGAGATGGCAGTGGCTCAGATGCGTCCAACATGCAAAGGGCGACTCCTAAGGAACTGCTCTTGGCCGCACGCTCAATAAAGTCTTCCCTTCCCAGGAATCCAGCAGCAGCTGTGGAAACCCAAGCAGCTCTGTCTTCCTGGAAACAGATCTGAAGTCTCTCCAGAGAAGCTTCAAGACGCCAGTTGTTTCTGCAGCTTCTCTCCCCTCCCCCGTGCCGTGCCCGGAGCGCCAGCCTGGCAGGAGCGACGATGACCCAGGAAGGAAACGCCGGGAGAGTAGCGGATCTGCTGGAAGCAGAGACGCTGCCTCCCTCCGTTTTCACTACGGAGACACACCAGCCCTCGGCACAGCCACCCGGGTCTCGCCTTTCCTCCCCCGCCCACGGCGGCACCCCTGCAAACACACTCTTCATTTCTGGCGCCAGCGACCTCAGCCACCCCGAGCCCCTTTCCACGAAGAATTTTGAACCCGGCACTTCCTTTCCGCGCCCGAGTTGATGCCACCACCCTCTACCTGGTAGTGGGCCGCACGACGACGCTGCTCCGGGGGTCAAGTTCAAGATGAAGGTGCCCTCCGAGCCGACTCCTGCAGGGGAACGGCGCGCCCGAGCCGACTCCCACGTTTGCGACCCGGGGATCCGGGCTCGCCCAGAGGGGTTTGGAGGGGGCAGGGGTGGGCAGGGCGGTGGCCCTCGCCCAGCCCTGCGGCCCCCGGCCCTTGGGCCGCGGCGCCGCACTGCTACCTGGCCACCGCCGCATTTCCTCCGGGAGCGCGGACACAATGAGCCAAGTTAAGTTTGGAGAACGCCGGTCCAGGGACGGTGTTTCTGTCTGCAAACACGCCGCACAATGCCGAGGGCTTCCTTCCGAGCCAGCCGTTCCGGAAAGCCGCCGCGCCGGAGCGAAGAGCCCCCCACATCCTCCGGGCTGCGCGCCTGCACCCCAATGTCCTCCAGGAAAAACTAGCACCCAGATGAGAGCCCTGACCACCTCGCCACGCTCCAAAAATACGGCGGCTCACGAGCTAAAGACCATTCGGGTTTCTTCCGCACCCCCCACAAAGGAAAAAGCATCCACGTCTCCTCTCTAACTTCCACTGCGCCCCCCCCCCGCCCCCCAAATACAAAAGCCTGTCTGCTGAGAATCACAGTGGTTGGGATCCAGGCGAAGCTAGGGCTTCCAGCCCAGCGCTGGGGCAGTCACACGCCGTCCCCTCCTCCCCCTCCGCTGAAACTCACTTGGCAACTTCGGGACCTGCGCACCCCTACACTCTGGGGGCGCCCCGGGCCGCGCAGTGCCAGGAGCGCGTCTCCCCCGCCTGCTCCGCCCAGGTACCAGGAGCAGCCCAGGCCCGTGCCAAGCCCGAAGGCGCTCAAGGCAGGAAAAGGGGTGAAGAGGCGCTCCGGGTGCGGAGGGGGGCGGTCTGGAAGCTCGCGGCGGGTCCCCCGCGCGCCCCCGATACCCACCAACCCCAGCTCCGCTGGGGGCTCGCTCGGGCTGGGAGAGGTCGGCGCAGGGCAGGCGCGGGCTCCCTGGAGCCAACGGGACGAAGGCCGAGAGCGCCCAACATGTCCGTGCCGGTCCCCGGAAACCTCCGGGTGTGCCCGGCGGAAGAGCGGGGCTCCAGGAACTTTCCCACCCGCTTTGCCACGCGCCCCATCACCTTCGCCGCCTCCCAGGGACCCCTCGGGCTCCGCGCCCCGCGGCGGCTGGCCGTGCCCGCGGCGCACGCAGGCCCCGGCGGCGGAGTTACCTGTCCGCAAAGTTTCCAGCTCCTCCGCGCGGCTCCCCACCTCCAGGGCCGGGCCTCGGGGAGCGGCCGGCGGGGCGCGCGGCGGCGGCAGCCTCTCCCGAGCTCCAGGGGCGGCCACAGCTCCCGCAGCTGCCAGAGCGAAAGCTGCGCTCCGGCCCGTCCCCCCGCCTCGCACGGCCCACACCGGGGCCTCATTGGCAGCGCCAGTCCCCGCCCTCGCGCGGGTGCCCGAAGGCACCTTCCTCGCGCGCGCCCGGCCGACCGCGCCCCTCCCCGCCCGGGCGGCGGCGGCCGCGGGGACCCGCTGGGGCGCCGGGCGCGAACTTTCCCCGGGGCGCGGGCGCGGCCCCTCCACCGCCCCGCTCCGGCCGCCGGGCCCCCGCGGGCCGCCCCTGGGCGCCTCTGGGACTCGATCGCGACGGGCGACAGCCTTTCCTATATTTCCCCAGCCGCTTTCAAATCAATCAAGTGACCCGGCCCTCCCCTCCCCTCCCCACTGGCGTTTGAAAACAGCCGGGGAGGACATATGGGAGCAATTAACCGAGCTGAAGTTTCGGTGGATGCTTTAGGGTGGCTTGTGTGGCTTTCTTGGCCCCACTTAAACACACACACACACACACAACCCCACCCCCAATGCGGGGAAGATGGAGGCATCTTGGCTTCTGGGTCCTTGTTTTTCCCAAAACAGGAAGTTAGGGGCGTTCAGGGACCCCAGGCGCAGCCCTACCCACCAGCCACTGTGCGGAAGAAAGATGTGACAGTGGTGCTGTGAAGATTTACAGCCTTGGAGACCCCAGGGGCGGCTCTCCTCGGTCACATAGGGTCACTGGAGTGGAATGGACTTGATGGCAGTGAGTTTGTTTGTTTGGTTTTTGGTTTAGGGAGCTGGTGACTGACTGGTTTGCTCCAGGGCCCCCTCCTGCCAGGGCTCTGGACTGGCCTTGTGATGCCCATGCCACATCCACAGAGGCCCAAGCCTGCTTGCCTGTTGCCTGGGGAGAGGAGGAAAAGGGGACGAAGTATGAATTACAAAATGCTATTATTATTTGGGTTAGTGGGAGTAAATTAAATCCCGAAGTTCCCAGAATGTTTTGCTATACCCCAGTAGACTGAAACCCTAAGTCCTGGGGATTGCAGAACCCAGCCTGCCCTTAAAGCCGTTTAGATTGGCTTTCATTCAGAAGGGTTCCTTGGGATTGCTGCCGCCCTGTGGGGTTGGGCCCCATTGGGGTGCTGGAGCAGTGACTATGGACGTTCTATAAATGGATTTATTGGTAGCCATACCCTTGCTGTGCCTTGCCGTCTTTAAAGAACAACTGCTTTAACAAGCTCCCCTATAAAAACTTCAACCTCATGCAGAGAGCTTCCCAATATAAAGATACGGGTTGTGGGGTGTCGATATTGAAAGTTCTTAGGACAAAGGGACGGGAAGCAAAATGGCATACAATCTGTCGACAGGAAGAAAAGATGGCTGAAATTGGTTTGATTTTTCACCCATCATGCAGTTGACTACCATCCTGATCCTTCCATTGCAAATGCCATCCTGGGCATGAAGTCTTCCTGGAAGAAGGCGGGGTATGACTAGCTAAAATGAAACATAAACTTATTAAACCAGAGAAGCTATTGACTTCTTTCTCCACTCTGAAATGTCTCCTTGCTGAAAAAGACGGTAATTGGTTTTATTTAATTTCTCCTGCAATGAAATGCATGAAAGATAGCAATCTTGCAACAGCAGATGAAAAAGCCAGACAGCAGCCTGAGTGATGGCACAATCAAAAGAAGAAAGCTCCACTGTGGTTTCATCCCAAAAACTAAGGCAGAGGGAAGTGAAATAATCAAACTCTCAGCCATTTTAAGGACCCTAGGACTCTAAGGAGCTGGCCGACTGGTGACATTCTCCAGCCTTCCTAAGAGGGGGTGAAATGGACGAAGGATGCAAGTTAGAATTTGTATCACATTCTTTGGACTTGGCTTCTCCTGAGCTGTGCTACCAAACGTTGTTTTCTGAAATTCCTTAGTTAAATGAAATTAATCCCTTCCCCCAATGCTCCCAAAGTAGTAAATAGAATTGCACATAAAATAAATACGTTAATTACCAGGATCTTTAAATTACTTTCAGTTGAGAAATTTTGGTCTTTAGCGTTCTCAAAAGTGACAGCCACTAAAGTAACTTCATCACTGCCTTGTTAGGAGTGTTTAGCATTCTAAACAGGCATACAGTTAGCAATCTGAAATTTGTACGCAGAAGGCCCCTGCCTGCCTGTCTTCCTGCGGTGTTTATGTAACCCAAACTACATATGTTATTATGCACAGTCTCATTTCCAGCCTTGAGCAGATAACATTACAGCCTGGATGGTATACCATGAACATAAAAGCTGCCTTAAGCACTAGGTGAAGCTGGTGCATTTTATAAAAGACAAGGCTTAAGAAACAAAGTAATAGAAAGTCACATGTGAGAAAGGATACAAATTCATAGACACTCCTATGTGTATAAGAAAGAGCTTTATATAGAGTAATTGAATATTAAGAAAACAGCCCAGCCCAGATCAAGTCCATAAGTCTGATATTAGCCCTTATGTCTGATACCAATCTCTAAATTCCTCTTCAGACTCACGCAACACATGCAATGAGGTCAAATGCAGGAAAATCACAGACCAGTGGGTGGAAAGTCTTGTGGATCCAGTGGCAGAGGAAGTATCTCAGCACTGGCAGGGGTCTCCACGTGGCTCCTCCAGCTCCAGGGCTCTAGCCTAGCAACCTGTGTCTTCTCAAAAGGAATGACTCGCAGGGAGTGAGTTTGTGTCCCACCTCCAGCGAGCTATTTACCTCCTTAGCACCTACAAATGAGGTCATCAAGCTGCAACTTGATTGACAGGCAAAACTCTACCCCTTCACTCTTAAATCTCAAATTGACAACAGATTATGTGACTACCACACCCATTGTAATAATCCGGGGGAGGGGGATGGAACATTTTTCTAATCATTTTTATATGTAACGTTTTAGCTATCAGAGGTCCAAAAAATGAACTGTAAGCTTTTCTTTGAAATAGAATTTTTCTTTACAAAAGAAAATATGTTTTACTTGCTCATTAGATTACTGTATTTTTATGGGGGGGGGTGTTAGGAATCAATGCTTGCTTTTCCTAGGAAAACTCTGCTCATTCCATTTGGCTTAAATATACAGGAACGCCTGTGAAAGCTCAAACCTGAATCAGGTGAAAACTTGTCTGAGAAGAAAAACTCAAATATCCTCCATGAAGATGAACAACAGAAAGTGGTGAGGCTGTACCATGCTAAAGACCCACAACTTAGAAGGCTCAGAAAAACAAGGCGCATTCTGGACTTCACTGTATTTGTGTAGCTACGAGCTACAAAACAAGCGGGCTGGAAAAATACATCACACCAGGCCCTAGGAGCGTGAGACCTGAAGAGCTAGCTGGCGCTCAGCGAGCGACCGCTCTGGCCCCTCTCCGGAAGGGAGCACAAAAAAGACCCCAGAGAGCGCGGGAGAAACCTGTGGAGAAATGCTCACAATCACAAAAAGGACTGTGGCCCATAAATATATAATGTCCTTTCATTTAATTATGTCTCTTTCTTTTCCGCTATTAGTTCTTAAGCGTTGGACTACTGTCAGGTCGCAGGTTCAAGCCCACCAGCTGCTCCGAGAAAGAAAGATGAATTGTTAAGCTCCTGTAAAGATTTCTAGCATCAGAAATCTGATGTAATATGAATCGGACTTGACCCAATGGCAGTAGGTTGGTGTTATTTCTACAAGTGCACATGTACCTGCACCAACTCAAAATTAGAAGTTTAAATAAATGTTTTTCAGAAAGCTGAAAATCAAAATAATAATAGGAAAAAAATGCCTTTAAAATCCTGAATACTGTTATTTAGAGAAAAAATATACTAAGAGCAAAGACTATCTCCAGAGGTTGACATTACAAAGCATCCAGAAGCCCTTGGGACGAGAGGGCTTATGACCAAAGGGCCAAACTCATGGAGTTGACCCCTGGTGGCTTCATGGGCTAAACGTTGGGCTGCTAACTCAAAGTGGATAGTTTGCAACTGCTGCTGGAGAAAGATCTGGCTTCCTACTACTTTTAGGAAACTTTTTATTGGAAACTAGTTGGAAACTATAGCCCTTAGACATCCTTCAAGCCTGGAGCTGAACTGACTGACCCCCATCACTCAACTTTCAGCCAAACGATAAACAGGTAACGATAACAACGGGGACGTATGCACTTCATAGCATAATCAACCACAAGAGACCAAAAGGGCAGCATTTACCCAGTAGAAGCTCAGAAGGCAGGAAGGGACAGGAAAGAGAGAGGATTAGAAATGCCTGTAGAGAGTAAGAAGGGTACTGATACATTGTGAGGATTGCAATTAATGCCCTGAAATAAAATCTGTACAGATTGAATGGAAAACCAATCTGCTCTGCGAGCTTTCACACAACTCACAATACAAAGTTAATATATATATATTGCATAAACATTATCTGACGAGAACAATCCCTAAACATATAAACATAGCTACAGTATACCAGAGTGCATCTTTACACCTTCCTTCAGCTTGTCAACAGTCTAGCATTTCTCAACAGAGTGCAAGAAAACAGCCACTAGTAGCCTGGTCATTTTTCCATCCAGTGTCCTGCCCTTGGCAATCGGCAAGGAAAGGTGTGAGAAAAGAGAGTGCCTTTTGAGTCTCCGTCGACTTTACCCCCTGGCTCAGATTCATAAATCGGCTATTTTAAACCAAGCCTAAGTTAGGATGCCAGCCCGTGTTTATTCTGGTATGTGTGGTACAGAGTACCTGGTGAAAAGTGATGTGTTCGTAACAGTATAGTATATTGTAATCAAATGCAAAGACTGTGACAGGACTTAGTTTTGTTTTTTTAAGAGAAAGGTAAGCAAGGTAGGGCATTCAGACTCAAAGTTATTGAGCAAATAGCACACAAACACATTTCTTATTGAGGAAACCTATTTTCCAAATTCATTCTCCTTTGATCCAGTTATTTCTCTTCTCCCTCTTCAAATCCACCAGCCGCTTCGTGGGAGAAAGACGAGGCTGTCTGCTCCCACAAAGATTGCCATTCTCAGAAACCTTACCTAGAGTTGCTACGAAATGGAATCAATGACGGGGGCGGGGGGGTTGGGTTTTTTCATTTTGTTTGTTTGGTTTGGGTTTTAATATTTTACAGAGGAAAATAACTTCTGAGGCCATTGGGAATAATAAAATAAATTGGACATAGTTAGAAATCAGTTGGGAAAAGCAATAAAATTATGTAGCCCTGAACAATTCCTGAATATGTAACACAACAGAAGCGCCCCCAAAACCATGGTCAGATGTAGGTTGGTGGCAGACAATCATCCAGGGATAGCAAACGCCATACCTGTACCCGGCTAACCAGGCTGTTAAATTAAAGGTGTCTTCTAGTGAGACATATAAAACCCTCATCAGGTCTAGCACATGGCCTGGCATGAGTGTAGGAACTCATTTAGTGTGGGCTACACAGTGAAGTATTTAAATCAATAAGAAATCCACTGGGGGAAGAAAGGAGGAAGAGGCAGAGGTTTACATTCCCTTATGAGACAGTAGAGTAACTAAAGTCTTGCCAGAAGCTGGTTTAAGATGTTTTGCCACCCTAATCTTTTAAATATATACAATTTAGCACAATCTTCTAAGGATACACTGGCCTCTAAGAGAAATATGGCATGGCCATATTGCAAGGTAATGCAATCAGGTGGTAAGCGCTCCAATAAATATGTGCATTGTTGAGTCGCTTAAAAAGATAAGGTCGCTTAAAAAGAAATGTGCTGCTAACTTTCAGTATAACACATACATTTTAATATTCCCCACCAAAGTTTATTTCCCTTTGCTCAGAAAAGACCCTGAAATTGGATTCAATTCCACTTGAGACTGAGGCACTTAACTGTTTGCAATGTCTGGTAGTCTATCTAGCAGCCCCTCCACCCCACTTTGTGCACCTCCCAGTGTTTCCTTTTGTCACTGGTCCTGTTGAGCTGCCCTCCGCCCACTGCCTATCCCTCCCTCTTATTGCCAGTCCCTCCCCCTTTCTGCCTATCCCTCCACCCCACTTTGCGTACCTCCCAGTGTTTCCATTTGTCATTGGTCCTGTTGTGCTGCCCTCCCCCCACTGCCTGCCCTCCCCCTTACTGCCATCCATCCCTCCACCCAAGAGAAGACACATATGTCTACTTTTTAGTCAGGGCTTCCCTCCCCATCCCTGGTGACCATAAGAAATAATGTTTCTTCATTGGGTCTTCATTTATTTTTATTTTTCTGCTATTATCTACCTACTCACCTATGTATCTTTCCACCCTTCGGCTATAAACTACTACAGAGGACAGCATGCAAGTCTTGCGATCGCAGGTTGGGAAGGTTAGATGAAGTAAGGCAAAAAGCATCCGATAAGTTAGAAAAACTGTGCATGTTCCGGTTGTGAGGATTTGTGTTTTAGGTTGAGGTACAATTCAGACGAAAGGCTGTCGAATTCTCTTTGCTCTGCGCCGGTGCTTTAAGTCCTCTTTGCTTTCAGCAAGCTCGCTGTGTCGTCTGCATATCGCAGTTGATAATGAGTCTTTCTTTAACCTTGATGCTGCGTTCTTCTTCACAGAGCCCTGCTTCTCAGATGACGTGCTCAACATGCAGATTGAATAAGTTTGGTGAACGGCTACAACCCTTACGCACATCTTTCCTTACTATTTTTTTCCCATTTTTACCAGGAACTTTTTTTTCTTTCCTTATTTTAAATCATACATCAATCCCTCTTTCTGGTCTAACGATTGCCTCTTGATCTGTGGACCAATCCCTCATAAGCACAATGAAGTGTTCTAGAATTCCCGATCTTCACAATGAAAATATTGACATTTTCAAGGATTTCATTTTGCTTGGATCCGCAGTCACAACCCATAGAAATAAAAACTCACCCCCATGGAATCAATTCCTACTCACAGTGACCCTATGGGCCGCATAGAAGTGCCCCTGTGAGTTTCCAAGGCCGTAACTCTGCATGGAGTAGAAAGCCTCATCTTTCTCCCAAGGAGCAGCTGGTGGTTTCAAACTGTTGACCATGTGGTTAGTAGCCCAATGTGTAGCTGCTACATCACAAGCACTCCTGCTCATGGAAGTTGCAGTCAAGAAATCAAATGCTATGTTGCATTGGGCAAATCTGCAAATGACCTCTTTAAGGTGTTAAAAAACAAAGATGTCACTCCACATGCACACCCTGAAGGTGCGTCGGATCTTTGCCATGGTATTTTAATACTCTCATACGTCTGTCTCAAAAGGATAGAAATGCTTTTAAAATAAAAGTAACAAAATGCAAAGCTGTTGTTTCTGGACATATCTTCAATCTAAGACTATATGCCTCTGAAGGAGGTGCTTCCGTTGTTTTAAGCCCTATCCCTGTGCATACACTACGCTGTAGACGTTTGAACAGAACCAGGAGATACTGAGTGCTTTAAAATTAAGAAAGGTCATCTCAGAGCTGTATCCCTTCACCAGATTTATCCAATCTACCTAAGAAGAAAGTGGTATCAGGATTGGAGAAAGACTCATTAAAAGTCTAATCTCTTATGTACAGATGGCATGACCTTGCTTGCTAAAAGTAATGTTTGTTCACTGCCATTGGGTTGATGCCAACCCACAGTAACTCTATAGGACAGGGTAGAACTATCCCTGTGGGTTTCTGAGACTCTTTATTTTATTTTAAAAATTATTTTATCGGGAGCTCATACAGCTCTTATGACAATCCATACATCCATCCGTGTGTCAAGCACATTTGTACCTTTGTCACCATCATCGTTCTCAAAACATTTGCTTTCTACTTGAGCCCTTGGTATCAGCTTCTCATTTTTCTCCTCTCTCTCCACCCTCCCTCCCTCATGAACCCTTGGTATTTTATAAATTATTATTTTTTCAGGTCTTACAATGTCCGATGTCTCCACGACTAACTCTTTATAGGAGGAGAAAGACCTTTCTCTCTCCCAAGGAGTGTCAGGTGGTTTTGAACTGTTGACCTTGCAGTTAGCAGCCCAACACATAACCACTACACCTCCAGGGCACCTGTTGACAGCAAAGGGGACCTGAAGCACTTCCTGATGAAGAGCAGAGACTATTGCCTTCAATCTAGCTCACATATCAATGTAAAGAAAACAAACTTCCTTACAACTAGACCAGTAAACATTGTGATAAAGGAAGAAAGGATTGAACTTGCCAAGGACTTCCCGGTTACTTCGATCTACAATGGGCACTCAGGAAGACGGCAGTCAAGAGATCAAAGGACCTACTGCAAATGTTATTTGCAAATGACATTTCCCAAATGACTTCTTTATGGTGTTGAAACACAAAGATGTCTTTTTTTTTTAACGATGTGCCTGACACAAGTCACAGTATGTGCTTGACATAGTATGGTTAATCATATCGCATGACAGTGAAGACCAGATAAAAACGGATGTCTTTGAATTCTGGGGTTAGCAATGAACATTGAATATGCCATGGGCTGCCAGAAGAACCAACACATCTGCCTGACAAGAAGAAGAGGAGTAATTCTCTTTAGAAACCAGGATGAGGAGATTTTCTTGTAAGTAATTTAAATTTATTATGAGGAGGGAACACTTTGGAAGGACATCATGTTTGGTAAAGTAGAGGGGGGGGCGGGGATAGAAGACTTCCAATGAGATGGATGGACTCAGTGACCGCAGCAATCGCCTAAAACATAGCAACAACTGTGAGGATGTCATGCAGCGTTTGGTTGTGTTGGGCGCAAGGTCACAGTGAGTGGGAATGACTGAAAGATGCATGACAACAACCCCTCCCAGGTAACTCTGTGTTCTTCAGTTGCCTCCACACCCAAACGGTATTCCTTCGAGATATCTTTTGAGTTCTGGGAACACAAAGAAGTCTGAAGGAGCAAGATCAGGCTGGAGGGTGGATCAGAGAAGATTTCCCAAGGAACTGGGGGTGCACAGCGTGAGGGGAATTGGGGGCAAATAACAAAAGTGGGAGTGGGGAGGGAGCATTAGAATGGATTGAGATGATGTATATACTAGTCTTTTAAAAAGTGGCTTAAGGATGGGAGTGTATGATATATGAATATTATATCAAGAAAACTACTAAGAAAAAAGAAACCAAACGACCAATAGTCAGCATGGGTGAAGAAGGAAGACTGCTTTGGGGCCACAGAATTTGTGCTAATGGTGGTGGAATATTTGGAAAAGGCTATCGGTAAGACTGTACAAAATGAAGAGGATCGTCAAGGGCACTGGCTTGTACACGTGGGAGTTGTTGGAGAATTTTTTGTTGTGTTTCTTTTTGACACAATTGACAAACAATCATATGAATAACAATGAGTACAGGAAGGGAGCACTGGTCTAAAATTGATTGTGGCAATGATTTACAACTTTGTGACAGGATTCGACTATTGAGTTGTATATGGGAATGAAGTGCAAATAAAACTGTTATCAAAAAAAAAAAAGAAAGCAAATAGATCAAGGTTTCCCAAGGAAATTCTTGAAAGACAGTCTTTGCTACTCTCAAAGCATGAGCATGCACATTGTCAGGATGGAGGAATGCTCCTCTCTGGATTTTTCCTGGCCTTTTCCTCACAAATACAGTTTTCAGTTTTCATAAATCTCTTTTCCTAATAAGCTCCTCTGGTCATCCTCCAGCCATAGTGAAAATCTATTAGGATGACCCGTTTGGAGTTCCCCCAAACCGTTCCCATATCCTTCTGAGCTGACCTCTCTATCTTGAATTTAACTGGCCCAGCAGATCCCCTCAGAAGCTACTGGTTGAATTGGGCTTTGCTCCTTGGATTCTACTGGCAAATCCAAGACTCATCCTGGGAGATGATTTGTTCCACACAAGCACTTTCATTCGCTTCGATCTTGCTGAAAAGACTGCTGGAAAGATCAGCTCTTCAAGTTAACTGAACTTCCCACACTACGTATCACCCTGTTTCTGAAGGCACCCCAGGAAGACCAAGACAGCTGTATCACGGAGAGAACGTGCCTGCAGCCATCACTGATCCTAGAAACATGTTTATACACATTCTGTTTGGGGGGGAGATCCATGCATGTGCGAACTGGAAACCTACTAGCAAAACGTTCTGACGTCCTCTTGTGTGTTCAGTTTTACCCCAAACCAGCAATAGTTGTCCAGAGGGACTGCACCGTTTTATGTCCTCGCCAGCAACAACCATCAGTCATTCCATTTCTATGTTAATCTTATTAATCACAATACCACCTGATTTTGAGAAATAAGATCAATACAGTTTGCCAGATAAATGGTAGGAGCAATCCCATACCCACATCCACCCCACATTACAAGCTTTTACTCTGTCCCTTTAGCCCTCTGGGAACTGGGGATGGGCGTGGAGAATGAGAACCTAAGACAACAGCTAAGGTCAATGCCCAGTGATTGCGGTTCCCAATGTCTTTAACCCATTTCCTACTGCGAGTGATTCAGTTACTGCTGTCCCTTCTGGTGGTCTTTTCAAAGGCTCTGAAAACCTTGACAAGTGAGAGCTAACAGATTAGCCACAGAGCAAAAGGAGGTTTGGGAATGGCTTTGAAACCACTGGAAGATAGCAGGGCTTTAGCTACAGATCACTGGGTAGTCAAATCCATTTTTACTCAGCCGCTGGTTTTTAGAGCAAAGACTCTAGGTAAGTGGTAACTCCTTTAATGACACCCAGGAGCTTAATTCCTCCTGATAATTACATAGTGCCTGTTTTCTCTTAGTCAGACATGACTCTGAAAGCCATTGAGACATTTATATATGACACACAGAGAAGGTGTAAAGGAACAAAAGGTGATATTTAAATAGTTCCTGACCCAAATCTAAAACATGCATATCTTTAGGAGACTATTAAAGGGGCAATGGACTTCTAATTATTGTATTTAATTATGAAGTTTTTTTTTTTAAGTTTTCAAAATGCACAAACTCTGTTTCACCTTCTGGCTTAGATGTTAGTTCTGTGTGGTCTACCGTGACCTTTTCAGAGAGAAACCTCTTTGACTTGATCCAGTTATTTGTGGTCATCTGTCGGTATAGATGAGATTCTCTATGTATCAGTGATAAAATACTAAGTGATTTTGTTTTGTTTTTAATTTTTGAGTGGTAAAATATATAACACAACATTTGCCATTTTTTAAAATCCTATTTTGATGAGTAAACACTTAGGAATGGATTTGCTGCTCATTGGTAGTTCTATCTTTAATTTTTTTCTTTTTAATTAAAAGATCATTTTATTGGGGTTCTTACAGCTCTTGTAACAATCCATACATCAGTTGTACCAGGCTTATTTGTACATATCTTGACATCATTATTTTCTAAGCATTTACTTTCTATTGAACCTTTGTTATCAGCTCCTCTTTTTCCCCTACCCCCTACCCTGTGACCCCTTGATAAATTATAAATTATTATTTTCATATCTTACACCAACCACTGTCTTCCTTCCCCCCATGGTTTTTGTTGTTCATACCCCTGGCGAGGGGGGGGGAGGGTTGTTTATCAGTCACTGCTCTCGGTTTCCCCTTTCTCCCCTCCTCTCCCTACCTTTCCTCTACCCTCGGGTATTGCTACTCCTGTTCCTGTTCCTGGATTCCATGTGTCGTGAGCTCTTATCTGTACCTGTGCACATGCTCCCGTCTAGCCCAAAGTGGAAGGCAGGAGTGAGGTCATGATAGTGGGGGGTGGGGGGCAGGGGGAGAGCCTTGAGGAACCAGAGGAAGAGTATGTTTCATCAGTGCTAGACTTCACCCTGGTTGACTCATTCCTTCCTTGTGACCCTCATGTGGGGGTATGTCTCATTGTCCACAGATGGGTTTTGAGTCTCTGCTCTGACCCCTTCGTTCTCAACAATGTCTTTTCATTTGTTTTGTTGGTCTTCTGATGCCTGTTACTGTATCCTGTCAACACCTCATGATCGCACAGGCTGGTGCGCTTCTTCCATGTGGCCTTGTTGCTTTTCTGCTAGATGACCGCTTGTTTAATTTCAAGCCTTTAAGACCCCAACCCTATATCTTTTGATAGCCTAGTCACGCACCACATCTGCTTTCTTCACCATATTTGCTTATGCACCCATTTTGTCTTCAGTGATTATACCGGGAGGGTGAGCATCACAGAATGCCAGTTTGTCAGAACAGAGTGTTCTTGCATTGAGGGAGGGCATGAGCAGATGCCAGAAGTCCGTCCACTACCTCAGTGTATTGCCATATAAATACATGTACAAAGGCCAATACCTCTATTTTTGTGAATTAATGTCTTTACATATGTTCACACCAAGGCTTATACCTCTAGCCTTCACTTCCTAGATCTTTCCCCTCTTTCCTTTTACCTTCCTCCTGCCCCACCATCATGCCACTCTTCTTCTGCCTTTTAGTACTTCCTCTCAGCTACAGTGCTGTTGCTCCAACACCCGCAGGATCTCTACGTCCTCCTCCTTGTTGATTTCAGTTCCCTAGTTGTTCCCCTGTCTATGGTATTTTTTTCTCACCGCTCCTGCCGCCTCCTTCCCCCAGGTCCCTCCAGAACCGTCAGTCCCACTGCTGTCTTCTCCGCCTGCTTCCCATGCCTATCTTATATAGGTCGGCACACCAGCAATATCAACGCTTAATTTCTGAGGAATCACAAAACTGTTTTCCCAAACAGCAGGACCTGAAGGTTCCTATTTCTCACTGTTTGTTATTTTCCAATTTTTGATAAAAGCCCTTCTAGTAGGTGTGAAGTGGTATCTCTTGGTGTTTTTGTTTGCATTTCTTTAATGTCTAGTAGTGTTAAGTTGTGTTTTTGGTTATTTTGGTTTTGTTTCCATGTGTTTGTTGGCCATTTGTATATCTTCTGTGGAGAAATGTGAATTCTAGACTTTTATCCATTTTAAAGTTGGACCTTTTCAGTGTTGGGTTATAAGGGTTCTTTACATACTTGGACACTAAACCCTTGTGAATTATTTGGTTTTCAAATAAGGAGCCTTGGTGGTATAGCGAGTTAAGTGTTGAGCTGTTGACCACAAGGTCAGCAGTTCAAGCCCAGCAACTGCTCTTCTAGAGAAAGATGAGGCTTTCTGCTCTTATAAAGATCTACAATCTTCATAATACTAGGCAGGGTTGCTGTGAACAGGAATTGACTCAATGGCCATGGGCTATTAGCTTTAGATCGTCCTTTCATTTTCCTGATAAGGTCCCTTGATGCCCAAAATTTTATAATTTTTATTAGTCTTATTCATTTCATTTTAAAAATTGAATTCTTCTATTCTTTCCTTTAAGGTCACAAAATCTTTTGTTTATAATTCCTTAATAGTTCACATGATATTTTTTGGCAAAATATTTCTTGACATTAAAAATAACAATATTAACAGAGATATTTGTTTTGTCTTTGTATCTATATGTCGATCCTGTTTTGATTACTATAGTTTTACAGTGAGTTTTGAAGCAGAAAATGTGTGTTTTCCAATTTTGTTTCCCCCTTTCAATATTGTTTTGGGGATTTTTGCTATTTCGAATGATTTTGAAGATCAGTTTTTCCAGTTATGGAAGATAAAGGGTATGTCTGTGTGTGGAGTCGGGGGGCAGGGGCAGTGGGGGGAGCATTGGCCTTCTCACAGGGATTCTGCTAAATTTGTAGGCTTCTTTGAGTCATGCTAACAGCATGTGGGTAATCTCAACAGCATTCTAGCCCATACGCATGTGGTGTCTTTTCATTTCCTTAGTCTCTTTCATTTCTGTTTAGCAGTTTCTGTACTAGTTCAAAAGTGGTGGCCTGCTAACTGCTGTTAAGTCAATGCCAAGTAGTGGCATCATGGGCCACGACGTGGGCTAGTGACCACAAGGTCGGTACTTTGAAACCACCAGTCATTCTGTCAGAGGAAGATGAGTCTTTCTACTGCGGTAAAGATTGACAGACTCCAAAAAGTCACAGGGGCAATGCTACTCCACCCTATAGGGTGGCTATGGGTATGACCAAATGACAAAGAGGCTTCAAAGTTGGTGAGTCAACTTTTTCTGCTGGAACGTGACTACCAGGAGGACGGAGAACAAATTGCAAAACTGACTAAATATAAATCCCCTCTCCCCCAAGGAATCTGTTGCTATGTGATGAATCACTCCAAGCTCAGTGCCTTAGTACAATCATGATCCCTAATTTCACTCACATATTTCGGGGTCCACTGGACTCAGCTCAGTGGCTTTTACTAAGGACCTCTCACACAGATGCAGTTAGTAGGTGAGTAGGGCTAGGTGTGGCATCTGGATTGGGAGGGTATGAAGAGGTGGACCCTGGACCAAGGGGCCATCTCTTTATGTGGTCTCCCAACATGGTAGCTCTGCACAGCAGGACTCAACACTGCCCAACTTCGTCTTCTTGTTTTATTTTTTATACATCATTTTATTGGGAGCTCTTACACCTCTTCTAACAATCCATACATCAATTGTGTCAAGCACATTTGTACATATGTTGCCATCATCATTTTCCAAACATTTTCTTTCTACTTGAGCCCTTGGCATCAGCTCCTCTTTTATTCTCCTCTACCTGTACCCTCCCACTCTCATGGACCCTTGATAAATTAGAAATTATTATTATTTTCATATCTTACACTGTCCGCTTTCTCCCTTCACCCACGTTTCTGTTGTTTGTCCCCCTTGGTGGGGTGGAGGGGGGCCTTATACATCTATCATTGTGATCGGTTCCCTCATGCTCCCCCTTCTGCTCCCACCTCCCCCTTTCCTTCATGGTATTGCTACTCCCATTACTGCTCCTGAGGGGTTAATCTGTCCTGGATTCTTGTGTTGAGAGTGCTTATCTATACCTGTGTACATGCTCTAGTCTAGCCGGATTAGTAAAATAGAACTGGGGTCATGCTAGTGGGGGGGGGGTTGTAGGGGAGAAGCATTAAGGAACTAGAGGAATGTTGTGTGTTTCCTTGGTGCTACACAGCACCCTGACTGGCTTGTCCTTTCCTTGTGACCTTTCTGTGAGGGGTTGTCCAGTTGTCTACAGATGCTGCCCAACTTCTCACATGGCAGCTGCAGGCTCCGCAAGTGAGGACTCAAAGCAAGATGAAGAAGCCGCATCTAACCTAGACTCTGGATTCACACAGCATCTTTTGTCACTTGCTGAGAGGTGTCCAAGTATAAGAAGAAGACGTTGAGTTCCAGAGAGGCGCAGACCTGTGTTCACAGTCCAGTTCTTCCCACTTCCTGACTAGGAACCTTGGAGAAGTGATTCAACTTCTTTGTACCCATGACAAAGGGCGGCAGGATCCCCCTTTGGGAGGTAACTATATTCAGCATGGAAATTTTATTAGGGCAAGAGGTGAGACCTCATGGTCCTGGGTCCTGGGTCTGAATTAAGTGGCAAGGCCTCAGAAATAAGGGTGAAACTGTGCCGAGTGTGATAACAGAGGGATTTGTGTTTGATCTGGAGAAGAGGAGGAATTGAGAAGAAAGTGCAAGGCAGCAGGAAGGAGGAGGCAATGTGTTCAGAGCCCCCTCCCTGCCTCACCCACGGAAGTTCCTGACCGTGCGGTGTCTGAAGGACTTTTCAAGAATATGAATTTTAAATGGTTTAAACTGTTCCGGTGTTGCTATTATTTCTGCACCATCCTGTCTCCCTCAGCCGCTCACATTTGAGCTGCACTTTTAATGAGACTGTCTCTGAGTGCTTTGAAGTGTGGCCTCTCACGCGGTGGACAGCCAATAAATGGTAACATGCATCAAAGATATTGAACGGAGGCTCCGCCTTGCAAGTTTGACTAGAAATGCCAGATGATTGCTTGAAATGCTAGTTAAGGTTACAATCCCAGAAAATGCAGCTCAAATGAGTTCTTGGTATTATTTACCAATTTAAGTAGCAAGGTCAGAGAAGACCAAGCTTCAGGATTGAATGATCAAGCAACTCAGCAAGGTCATCAAGATTCAAGGATCCTGTGTCTTTCTCTTTTTTTCTCTCTCATTTCTCTATGTACCTACCTTAGCTTGGCCTTCACCCTGATCCTATTTCCCCGGTGAATAAAGAGTAGTTGCAACTACAAACGGGCTATGTGCTTCCTTGCTGACATACTGACTTCTGGGCCAACATTTGAAACAAAACAGCCACAGCAACAACTCCCTGCCCTCCAGGCAATTTTGACTCATTGGGACCCTGGAGGAGGGCAGAATTGCCCCTGTGGGTTTCTGAGACTAACTCTTTAAGAGTGCAGGCAACTTCATCTTTCTGCCCTGGAGCAGCTGGTGATTTTGAACTGATGACCTTTAGGTTAGTAACCCACAATGCCACCAGGGCTCCTAATTCTAAGCAAGGGTCCTAAAATGCACTCCTGATTGGATCATCTGACGTTCAATGACCACTTCTGCATCAATGACAGTGGGCAGGAGACTAGAACATGATGATTAGTTTAAGTCTGTCATGGTCTATCCCTGTACTGGGGAAGGAAGCAGTTAGTTTGTAGGTGGGTTTCACATGGGGAAAAAAAAGTTCTCAATGAAAATCGGACTCACTCACTCACTGCCATAGAGTCCATTTCAACTCATAGGGACCCTAGAGGTCAGGGTAGAACTTCCCCTGGGGGTTTCTGAGACGGTGACTCCTTGACAGGAGCAGAGAGTCTCGTCTTACTCCTGCTTGGTGGCTGGTTGGTGGTTTGGAAAAGATGAACTTGAGGTTAGCAGCCCAAAGTGTAACGACTACAACATCTGGGCTTGTAACACCTACTGGATAAATATAGATTATAGACAAAAGTTCTTCTGAGTATGACCTATAGGGGAACGTAATAATGGGAGTCTTTGGTAATAATATATATAAAATAATAAATAGAAATGTATATTTACAAATAGTCAAGAATCCCTGATATAAAAGAAACCAAAGAATAGAAAAGAGCCTAGGATCCTGGGTGGTTGAAATGGGAGGTAGAGAAAGGATTGGAACAGGAGAAAAAGAGAAGAAGATAAAATTCACTTCAAGAATCTTGAGGCTGTAAGAAGCTAATAGTTTTGGGTTTTCTTCCCCTCCAACATAAATGATAGAGGCCTGATTTTAATGTTTATTAGTATCACCAACAAAATGGAATAGAAAAGAACAGAACAGGAACAACTTGTAATGATAAATCTCACCTAAATAGTGTGGGGACAGAAGTAAGGAAGTTTTAAAAACTCAATTATCTAATAGCAATATTTGGTTGACATTTTCCACTCTTAATT
Organism: Tenrec ecaudatus; assembly: GCF_050624435.1. Classification (NCBI taxonomy): domain Eukaryota; kingdom Metazoa; phylum Chordata; class Mammalia; order Afrosoricida; family Tenrecidae; genus Tenrec; species Tenrec ecaudatus. The sequence continues at coordinate 80,781,985 of NC_134542.1, forward strand.
ACATTCAAAAAGTACCTTGACTATTACAAGTGAAATGAAGAAAACACATTTTTAACAATTGATACCAGAATTGTCTATTATGAGTTAAAACAGAAAATAAGCTAATGGATTGAATAAAATAGACTTAAAGGGGAAAATGCATTACATTTGATAATGCAATAGCTACAATATTTTTATAAACTCATTTCTACTAGCAACTTTAAAAAATGCAAAATAAGACGTGAGGTGTCATTCATCTAATAAAATTTATTAGGACTATAAGAAGTCAAAACAGACAAACAAACCAATTGCCATCAAATTGATTCTAACTTGGAGCAAGCCCATGCAGGGTTTCTGAGACTGTACGTCTTTATAGGCTCAGACAGCCTCATCATACTCCCATGGAGTGGCAGCGCAGTTTGAACCACTGACCTTTCCGTTAGCAATGCATTGCCGAACCCACAGGGCTACCAGGGCTCCTCGAATGATAAAAACTAGATCAAAAGCTAGGGTCTAATAAGAATTAAAAATCCAAAGATAGTCCCGTTGATATTCCTGAAGATCACAGACTTGAAACTCTGTGAAGCAGTTCTGTTCCTCCGTGGGGCCACCATGAGCTGATTGACTCAACGGCAATGGACTGTAAGAACCCTCAACGGGATGTCCAAGAGAAGTCCTGTACAGGAAGCTATGCTGTCGGGAGAGCTCTCACATCGGAGATCCCTGGAGAAGGGCATTATGCTTGGTTACGCAGAAAGCCAGCGAAAAAGAGGGAGACCGTCAACAAGATGCGTTATTGACACAATAGTTACAAGAATGAGCCCCGCCACACCCACTATTGTAAACTTCCACCCAATTCACAGTAAAAGGTTTTTACAAAGATCACCTCCCTACTGCTGGGTATCTGGAGAAGGACCAGGCCTTCCACTCCCATAAAGAGTCCCACTTTCAGAAACCCACAGCGTTAGTTCTCCCTAATCTGTAAGGTCCGTATACGCTGGAACTGACTGGAGATGGCAGTGAGTTTTGAGTGAGATCCATGGGCATGAGGGCTGTTTCCATGCTAACAACTTCAAACATCTTTGAACACGTTGTTTTCATTTTTGCCTCAATGTTACTTCTTTAGCGTGTGTTTCCCAATGCGATGTTATTTAGCCAAGGGGCTGTCGAGTTACTGGTCTCTATCTGTGCTCCAATGTAGCAATGAAGACATGTGACAGGGAATGAAGACATGTGACCAGCAATGAGGACAGGCGACAGGGAACTCATGTGTTTTTGATGTGAGGGGGACAGTGCATTTGAAGTTTGTTCCACCAGGTCAGATCGTTAACCAAGTTTTCTATTTAGAGGTTCTGAAACGATTGTGTAACAGTGTGCGACAAAAAAGGACTGATTTGTGGCAGACGCGGGACTGGTTTTGCCACCACAAAAATGCACCTGTTCATGTAGCCATTTCAGTGCCCAGTTTTGGGAAAAAATAAGCATGCCTCTCTTGCCCCAGGGACCTTACTCACCTGACTGCTCCGTGCGACTTTGTTTTGTTTCCGTGAATAGAGGGACATGAAAGGACAGTGATTTGACGACGTAGAAGAAGTGAGGGGAAAAATGGGGGAGGTGCTGTCAGCCATCCAAACAGACGAGTTTGAAAATGTTTCCAAGAATGGCATCGCAGAGTTGACAAATGTATTAAGTGTAATGGAGAGTACTTTGAAGGTGATAAGGTTGTTTTATAAAAAAATAAAAATTAATACATAGCTTTGGTGGGAGGATGTTTCCTGTGTGTTCAGATTACTTGCAGGCTGCCTCTCGGCTACACGCCAACTTTTCTCTGTTCTGCTTGGCACTGCTGGAGCTAGGAGCCGGCAATCGGCACTTCCCGGGCTTTGTTCCCAGCTGGCTTCCTATCGGGTTCTGCCAATGGAAGGTGGGAGGGAAGGGCGCCAGCACAGTCTTCTTTCTAGAAGTGACTTCATTTCTAGGTGGCCTTCCCCACACTGCCTGGATCCTTTATGGTGTTCCCATCGACACAATAAGAAGTGTCACTCTGGGCTATGATGACATCACCTCCTCCTCTTCTGTTTCCTGGACGGCTCTCTGTCTTTCTGTCCCGACTCCTCACTTATCCATATGACTCCGTTTGACAGACCAGATTGCTCTGTGAAAACCAGTGCCGTGCAAAACTGGTGGGGGGGGGGGTGCGGGAGGGGGGAGGATGACCGCACCAGATCACAAAACTGGGGGATGACTGCATCGTTACATCATGCCAGCCACACCACTGCACAAATACCAACCCCCGAGAATCGCTGCACAGTCTCGTTCAACGTTAACAATCGTCAAAGGCAGCTTTACTTTCAGCTAGCATATTACCGCCCAATATGGTCATTCGTGTACTAAATTGTCAGATTTTTTTCACTATCACTATAAAAGAGCTAGATTAGGAAGAAAGATAATTGAGAAGGGAGGAGGAGGTAGAGACACCACTAGCACAGAACGCTTATCGTCCTGAAGTGTGACAGAGTTGTCTATGCCTCATAGCAGCATCAGGTGTGAGGGGACAAACTGTGGCAGATCTTGTATCGGAATGTTGGAAATCACGTGCCGCGTAACAGTAAAACCATGACAGTTCATGCATCCACCCTTTAAAAATAGCTTTTATTGTGAGAGTGAAGGTTTTTAGAGCAGCCCCAGCTTGTATTTAATAATCCACACACATTTTACTTCATCTCATTCATTGAAGTCCCCACACGATGACATCATAGGTCCTCCCTCCTCGCTGTGTTTGCTGTTTCCATTTCTCCAGCTTTCCTGACCCTTCTGAACCTTGTCCTTGGGCGGATGCTGCACTTGGGCTTTCAGACCTCGTAAGGAGAGCATACCTCTCTAGTGGTACTGTCTGTTTATAGACTTCAAGGGTCCCCCGGTTTCTAGCTAGTCAGGAAGCCTGTTTCTGTTTGTTTTGTTTTTTAATGATTTTGACCAGGCCTTCTAGTGTGAAACCTTTGAGAGCAGTGGATAGTGGTGCCCAGGCTCATCGTGGTCCTGGAGGCTGAGGTTCCTGTGGGCCATTAGGCCATTGGACTAGTTGTTCTACGGATCTTTGGTTTTCTTCACATTTCCTTCCTTCAGCCAGACAGAGACCAACGGTGGCAACTTAGATGGCTGTTCATAAGTGGTTAAGACCCTGGTTGCTACTCACCAATGAAAAACAGTCTTTGGGAACTATGCTATGCCACTTGACCTGGGGTCCCCTGAGACCAATGCCTTGAGTTCCCAGATCTGGTGATTTATTACCTCAAGGTGTTTGGTTATATTTATGACATTCTCATAACTTTGACTCCTTTTATTTTTTTAATCTTTTTTTTTTTAGAGTGGGTGAGAGAGTGAGTGAGTGAGAGAGTGAGTGAGTGAGAGGGTGAGTGAATGAGTGAGAGAGAGTGAGAGATTGTGAGTGAGAGAGTGAGTGAGTAAGAGTGAGTGAGAGAGTGAGTGAGTGAGAGAGTGAGTCATAACTTTGACTCCTATGTGCTCCACCACCAAACTAAAACCAAACTCACTGCCATAGAGTTGATGCTGACTCACAGCAACCCCATAGGACAGAGTAGAACTGCCCCCTGTGGGTTTCTGAGACTATAAATCTTTTTAGGAGTAGAAACCCCCATGTTTGTTCTGTAGAGCGGCTGGTAGGATCAGACTACTGACCTTGCAGTTACAGCCTAATACATAACCCACTGAATTGAAGATCCATGGAAGCAACTAGTCCAATGGACTAATGGTCCACAGCAACATCAGCATCTAGGACCTTGATGTACCAGTGCTCTGCAAGGCCCTGGATAGCGCGGGAGAAGCCTATGAAACAAAGCTCAAAAATATTAAGAACGAGGATACCCTGGTTTTGTTGGCAGCAAAAATAAATACCCGTGTACAAATATCCTCTGTCAAACACACACGCGTATATATAATGTATACAATAGCCATTCAACCTGTGGTTCTTTCCTTGAATCTTCTTGCTGGTGAACGTATGGCAGGGCTCTGCATGTATGTAACAGCAGCTACTTCTGTGTCCCCATTAATTGGCATGGCTCTTCCATCGCTAGTCTTTCAAACTCCCACCAAATGACTTGATGGGAGCATGCCAGTAAGGTGTGTGGGCTCTGTGACATTGGCCAGCTTTTCCATTCTGCTGGGTCTAGACTGAGCCATCTCAGAAGCAGGAATAGGGCATCTCATGAGCCCCAAGAAAGAAGAGTCATGAGTGAAGCACGTATTTGGACCCTGACATCCCTGAGTGGAGAGTCGGTGGTAGCTGAGGCAGGGGCACCAAGAGTATGAGACCGAACAGCAGACTTCCCTACCCACAGGTTCGTAAAGCAGAGTGTCTTTGGCCAGGAGGCTAACTTGCATGGTGGTGTGCCCTTTGTTCATGTATCCTTATTGAACGAGTTTTGTAGCACTTGATGCTAGCAGGGTATAGACCCAGCAGCAGCATGGTTGAGAAGCCAAACACCAGAGAGAGGTGTGCCTACTGGCACAGACGAGAAAAGATTCTGTAGACAAAAGAACTATATCCTAACATTCCTGATACTAACTTGTAACCTGTTAGCATCCCTAAGAAGACCGTGAGTATGATGTTGTCTATGAGTTTTGTGTGGCCCTTACCACGGGCTATGAAAGTAGAGTGCCATGGCAGGGTTAGTTGGTGCCAGAATAAGGTCAAGCAGATTGTAGGGAAAAGGCATCTCTACCCTGCCTCATAGAAATTGCCCTTGGTTGGATGTGGAGGTGGATTGTCTTTTCCCCCTTGTCTAGCTGGAAGAAGTCAGATACCACCGCCATGCTATTTTCTCAACCTCTGTTACCTTGCACTCCTCCAACGATGAAGCAAGCCGTGGCATACGTATGTGATGTTGTTACGAGATGTCTTCAAGGTAGCTCCAACCCTTGTGACCCTATATGCAGCAGAATGGAACCCTGCCCGATCTGTACCATCTTCACAATTGTTGCTATATTTGATCTTTATGAGTTCAAATATCTTGGCTCATCAGTGACTCAGGGAAACCAGCTGGGCTGGGGGAGAGGTGACTCAGAAACCTGGTCTGTCAATCAATCTTGTTGAAGGTCTTCCTCTTTTTCAATGACCCTCTATCAAGCATGATGCCCTTTTCTAGGAACCGGTCTCTCCGGATGACATGTCCAAAGTACATGAGACAAAATCTTGCCATCCTCGCTTCTAAGAAGTATTCTGGTTGTGCTGCTTCCAAAATAGATTGATTTGTTCTTTTGCCAACCCATGATACTTTCAATATCCATCCCCAGCACCATGATGCAAATGTATCAATTCTTCTTTGGTCTTCCTTGTCCAACTTTCACGTGCTTAGGATGTGATTGACAATGCCATGGCTTGGGCCAGGCACACCTTAGCCCTCAGAAGGGACACACACCCTTGGTCTTCAACACTTCAGAGACCACCAGATTTACAAAGTGCAACGTGTTCTTTGATTTCTTGATTGTGGATCCAAGCAAAATGAAATCCCTAAGAATGTCAACCCTTTTTCCATGTTTCATGAGGTTACCTACTGCTCTCATTGTGAGAATTTTATTTTTTCCACAATGAATTGCAAACTGTACTGAAGGCTGCAGTCTTTGATTTTCATTAGCAAGGGCTTCAAGTCCCCCATAGAAACAGAGCACGCTGCAGTTGATCAGGAAGAGCAGGAAGCTTGGGTTTCAAATAAGTATGAAAATGTTCATATGAAATGAGGTGAAGTGGGAAAAAATAGAACCAATAACTATGTCTACCCTAATCACAACTGTGCAAAAATGCATGAACGGATTGACGAGATCAGGAGAGACCCAGAGTGAGGTCTGGCTTAAAGCTTCTTGGCTTCTCTCCTTCTATAAAGTTGCTGAAGTCCGTAATCAGAAGAGAAAAAGGGAAAAGAGCCCTTCATTTTATTTTATAGATGCCCAACCAACGGAAAGTTCTGTTTCATGTGAAGTGGCTTTGAAGATAAAACCACCTCAAGTGCAGGCGGGTTTGCTTATGCAGACACACGCGCCCCCAGACAAAACACAACCTGGCTAACCATTCCCAACATAACACTTCTTTACAACTCCGGCATTCATCACTGCCAGGGCCTGAGGCCAGGGTCCCATTGGTCTGGAGCTTTTATTTTACAACCTGAGAACACTGGCTCTCTCCCAGTGCCTCTGCTCTCCTGTCCTGAGCTTAGCCTTTCTTCCTGCTGCTATACCTCGTGGACCTCACGACAGGCGGGAGCTGCTCAAGTAGACAAAAGCCATGAATACAGGGAACAGAGGGGACACTGAAAGCCGGTCTTTTAATGACTCCTGGATGTCTGCAGAATATACACGCCTCAAAATGATTTTGTTCTCTCCTTAAGCCTGAAGTACCTTATACCAGACCAGAAACAAAACTCTTCAATGCAGAAGGCAGGAAGACCAGGCCTCTGGTTCCGTGCTTCCCTAGTCCAGCTGGTTTCGTGAGCTAATGATGTGCCAAGATGTTTGGACTCTTGAACTCACGCTCACTAGCAGGTTCATACACATGCTTGCCCCTGCTGCCTTCAGACGACGAGAAATGTGTGGGTGTGTGGTGATAGCTGGGAGAGTAGGACAGCATGACTGCCCACCAGAGGGACCTGCTGGAAGATTGTCCAAGAGACCTTGGCATGTGATTGATTGATCAAGTCGTTAAGAAGCTTAAAGGAGAACAGGGCTCCGAACTTGACCAACTTTCCAGCTGTGTCTTTTGGGATGATTGGAGATGGGCTCTTCCAAAGGGTGTTGTGGTGGTAGATTTTCTATGCTAGCTCAGCTAGGCTATGGTACCTGGTTGTTTGGTTAAACTGAGTGTCTGTGGGCCACTGAGGTGTTTTGTAAATGTGATTGCCGTGGACAATGAGTCAACTCTAAGTCCAGATTATCCTTGATGCAGTGAGTTACCCTCATCCAATCGGTGGAAGGATGTACAGGTGACCACTGTGGCTGTCTTCCATCTGCTCTTCATGAGTGCCCAAGGGTACCCTGCTCGTTGTGACCACTGGGCTCAGACGGAGAGAGGAGTAAGCCTCCCTCCAGGTGGACCCTCACCAGGCAAGATGGCAGAGGAAAAGAGGGTCTTGCCCTGGCTGTTACAAGTGGGTGTAGGGTTTGCTTTCAACTCGTTAGCCGGAAAGAAAGTCCCGCCACCCAACCAAAAGCAGGCCACAAAGTCCAAGCCGGCCATGCGCTGACAAGGGGAACCCAAGAAAGAGCTGAGGAATCACGCTAATGACAGACAGGAACAGCATGGGGAATGCTTGCTATGTGTCAGCTGTGTGTCATGCCACTTACTATCATGCAATTCTCACAAGCAATCACGACTTTTTAAACACCAATTTCCAGATAAGAAATCTGAGGCTTGAAATGGTAAAGGAATTTTTGCCCTGGAGCCCTAGCTAATATGTGTGTTTGATGACCATTTTGCTGGATGCCCACATTCATGCTCTTCCATGACTCCTCCGAGTCAAACATGCGAAGCTGATCACAGCTGCACCTACAGTGGGGGGCAGGGAGGGCAAATTGAACAGGAAGGAAAGAGTTTATTGCTAACAAATATTTCCCTTCACAAAGCCAAATGGTCCATGCTGCCTTGACCTCGTTAGTCTAATGAGGTCACCAACTGAACGACCTACCCAGGGATCTCAACTGAATGCCACAAAGCCAGGAACAAAAATGGTTACGAAGCGGCTGTTTTTGGAGAAAGGGATACTAGTGTGTCTGACAGTTATATATGTTTCAGAGCCAGTGTTATGCTATTTTTACCTGCAAAAGCCTGCTAGGGTCCCTCAGGATGGTACTCAATTGCTTTAAAGATAACTCTTTGCTGTTCTATGAAGCTATAATTCTTACCTTTACCCCTAAAGAGTCTTCATAATTTCTAGAAGTTCCTGGGAAGCATTATACTGATATTCTTTTCATCCTGCTCTGAATGTACTCGTGCTGACAAAGACTCCCATTTCGAAGTGAAGTACACACTCAAGCACACCGGAGAGACCCAGCCTCTCTTGAAATTTCTAGAAGAGCTTGCTGCCAGTGACCTATTTCTAGGAGAGATGTGAAATTTAGCAAGGAACGGTCGATCCTTTCATTTTCTGAGAGTTTTCACAGGATATTTTACCCTGTTGGTTCCCACACTTAAGTGGACGACTGCCCCTTTCGGTGGGGGGACCCTCATCTCATCCCCACCCCCCTACAGCCATTACAAACCTTTGTACTATAGCCCTTGGTCCAGGATAAGGGGTAGACATTAGCTTTGGCAGTCCCCCTGAATCATTCCAGCAGTTCCAGTACCTCCCACTTTGGGAAACAGCACCCCATATGACAGAGTTGAACTGCACACCTCTCGGGGATTCCCAGGCTGAGCTCTGACCTGGAGCGGCGGGCCCTGTCTTTCGTGGGGGTTAGAAGCGCTGCCTCTGCAGTTAGCAGTGGAAACCAAGGCCCAGCCAAGGCTCCCTCTCTCATGTCCACGACACATCTAACAGATGATCTTAAGCATCCCATGGACCCTGAAGATGCTCGCGTTTGCTTTCCTAGGTGAATTCTTAGGGATCTTTTTAAAGACATAAAACAAAAGGAATTAAGGTAGCACTTAGGCAGGTTGTACCTAAAGATACTTGTACTATAAAGTTATCTATAAAAGGCAGTCAGGGTGGCCAGACACCTGGGCTTCTCCAGACCCATCTGCATGTGCTAGGATGGACCAATGCCCCGCACCTGGGATCAGCTCTGTTTTCTGCCTACTTGTGCTGGAGTTCACGGTGCCCGTCGGGCAGAGTGGAACTGCCCTGTGGGTCTTCCAGGAGGACTATCTTTATGAGACCACAAAGCCTCCTCTTTCCACCGCAGAGTGGCTGCCGGGTTCCCGCTGCTCTTCTCATGGGTCGCGGCCCAGCGTGGGACGCACTGTGCCGCCAGCCTTCTTTCTGTGAGCTGGAAACCCTTTGTTGGCAGTTTTGTGCTTGAGTTATAGATGAGTTTTATTCTCTGCGCCTGAATTGTTCTACAATGGTATGTTGCTGTTAAACAAAACATAAAAAGAAAGACTCGCTGCCATTGAGTCGATGCCAACCCATAGCGACCCTAGAGGACTGCCCCTGTGAGATCCTGGCACTAAACTCTTGACCGGAGTAGAGAACGCTGGGTAGAGTAGACAACTCCGGAGTGGCTGGAGATTTGAACTGCGCAGCTCACAGCCCCATGTATCATCACGGTGCCAAGTGCTCTCACGTCGGTTCCAACTATATACAATGAAGGAAACACTGCGGGCCCCTCGCCATCCTCACAAGTGTTACATTTGAGCTCACGGTTGCAGCCACCTGTGTCAATCCATCTTGTCGAAGGTGTTTCTCTTTTCCACCACCCCTCTCCTTTACCAGGCTGGGTGTCCTTTTCCAGGGACTGGCTTCTCCTAATAACATGTCAGACAAAGTCTCACCATCCTTTCTTCTAAGGAGCATTCTGGCTGTACTTCTTCCAAGACAGGTTTGGTTGTTCCTTTGGCAGTTCCTGGCACTTTCCGTATTCTTCACCAGCATCGTCATTCAAATGCATCGATTCTTCTTCAGTCTTCCTTTCTGAATGCCCAACTTTCACATGCATAGGAGGCGATTGAAAATACTATGGCTGGGGGCAGGGAAACCTTAGGCCTCAAAGTAATATCCTTGCTTTTCAACACTTTAAAAGAGGAGTTGGGCAGCAGATCCACCCAATGCCTTCCTATAGTCCTTAATATAGTTCAACTCCTCATATTATTTGCTCAGCATACAGATTGAAACGTCAATATTACCAAATTTACTTTATCAACTCAATGCAATTCAGATACAAATCCCACCACGATTTTCCAAAGACATGGAAAAGCTAACTATTGCCATTTTATATGGAAAGAAAAGCAACCTAGGATAAATAAAACACTATAAAAAAAAGGCGAAAAAAAAAAGGCAAAGTAGGAGCCTTTCCCGTCCAGATCTCAAAACCTACTCAATAGCCACAGTAACCAAAACAGCCTGGATATGAAGACCAATGGACTGGAATTGAAAATCCAGAAATATCAAGTACCTAGAGAAACCTAGTTTTTGATAATTAACTAAAACACATTAAGCAGACAAGAGATAGCCTTTATAACCAGTGGTACTGAAAAAACTGGATCTTTGCAAGCAAAAGAATGAAATAAGACCCATACCTTACACCATGTACAAAAACAAACTCAAGATGTATCAAAGATCTAAATATAAGTCACACAATTATTCAGACCATTGATAAAAAAATACGGACAAACTTAAGGACCCCCTGATAAGGCATAAACACACTACCAAATATAACGGAAAATATCCACACTCTAAAGACAAAATAAAGAACTGGGACCTACTAAAAATACATTTATGCAAGACAAAAGACTTCATCAAAAGAGTCAACAGAGAACTCAGAGAACAGATTGGGCAAAATGTACTCAGTAATAACACATCAGAAAAAGGAATAATCTCCAAAGTCTATAGAAAACTACAACATGTTAACAAGAAAGATACAAATAATCCAATAAAAAATGGGCATGAGCATGAATAGACAATTTACCAAAGATGACACACAAGTAGCCAACAACCTTATGAAGAAATGTTCGAAATCATTAGCAATAAGAGAAAGGCAAATTAAAACAAAATGAGATATCATCTCATAGTGACATTTCTGGCAAAATTCAATAAAAACAAAAACGAATGCTGAGGAGGATGTAGAGAGATTGGAATGCTTTTACATTGCTGGTGGGACTGTCGAATTGTACAGCCATTATGAAAATGAGTATGTGTGTTAATCTGTGTAAACTAGGGGAAAAAGCCACAGAAACTCATACATGTATGAGAGAATTTTATATAAAGGGTACGTATACCTTAAGAAAGCATCCCAACCCAGTGTTGTCCAAGCCCATAAATCCAACATTAGCCCACATGTCCGACACCCATCTACAAAGTCCTCCCCCATCTCACAAAGCACATGCAATGATGCCGACTGCAGGAGGAGAGCCGAATCAGTGAGTGTGTAAGCATCTCAGCGCTGGCAGGGGTCTCCACGTGGCAGCTCCAACACCCAGGGCTGCATCAGCGTAGGTCCATGTGGCTTCTCCTCAGGGATGTCTCACAGAAAGTGTGCCTTGTCAGCTGAAGCAAGAAACTGGCTAAGGCAGCTGCACCCTGGACTGACCATCAGAGAGCAAGAGACCTGAGAACCAGAAAGGCGAGGCTCACCGAGCCATTTATCTCTCCGCCCTTCAATTAATCCCACACATGTTTATCAGCCAGGTTGGCACAATAAACCTTAATTATCTCAGTATGGTACTTCCCTAAACAAATGCAAATACAAATACCTTATGATCCAGCAATATCTCTACTGGGTGTATACACTAAAGAAATTGAGAATATAACATGAGCACACATATTTACACTTGTGTTTAGTGCAGCAATTTCCAAAATAGCAAAAACATGGGAAGAACAAAAAACCTCAATTACAGAGGAATGGGTAAACAAGCTTTGGTATAGTCATACTATGAAATTTTATACATCAATATAAAACAATTATAATTCCTAAACACTACAAGATATGGACAAAACTAGAGAACATTATGCTTAGAAAACCACTCAATCTCACAAAGATAAATATTTAATACCACCGTTGTTATAAGGAAAAACAAAGAAGAAGAAATGTGGCTGATTCACCAATAGACAAGACTTTGATGACTATGAGGAGCCCAGGGACTGGGGAGGGAAGAGGGAGAGGAGAGGAAGTAGGGGGGAGGCAAAAAAGATTGAAAAAGTATGGGAGAGGATACAACCCTGGCCCACACAATTCCATGATTTTAAATCATTTAAAGTATTCCCTGTTCTTTTCATAAGACTGCCTCTTTCTTGATTTATAGATGGATAGGTTCTGCATGAACACCATGAAGTGTTCTGGAATTCCCATTCTTCTCAAGACTCTCCATAGTTTGTAATGATCCACACAGTCAAATGCATTTGCATAGATAATAAAACAAAACCTGTTTCTTGTGTTTCTCTTTTCACTCCAGATACAGCTGATATTAGCAATGATATCCCTTGATCCACATCCGTCCTCCCTGAATCCAGCTTGTCTTTCTGGTAGCTCTCTGTCAATGCACTGTTGCAACCATTATGAAATGATCTTCAGCAAAATATCTTATTTGCATGTGATATTAATGATATTATTCTCTAGTTTGCGCATTCTGTTGGGTCACCCTTCTTTGGAATGGGTACAGATATGGATCTCTTCCTGCCAGTTGGCCAGGGAGTTGGGTTTCACTTACTGGCATAGACCAGTGAGTGCTTCCAAGGGTTCCTCAGTTCGTTGAAACATTTCCATTGGCATTCCATCAATTTCTTCTTGTGGCTCATGCTTTCAGGGCAACTGAAACTTTTTCCTTCAGGACCATTGGTTCTTGATTATATGGAACCCTTTGAAATGGTTGAATGTCGACTAGTTCTTTTGGTGCCACGATTCTGTGTGTTCTTTTCGCTTTTGCTTGATGCCGCCTGCATGGTCCAATATTTTGCTTACATAAATGTTTCTATATTGCCCTTCGAGGCCTGAGTTTTTCTTCAGTTTTTGTCAGTTTAAGATATGCTGAGCATGTTCTTCCGTTTTGCTTGTCTACCTCTAGGTCTTCGCACATTTCACAGTACGTTGTCTTCTCGAGCTGCCCTTTGGAGATTTCCCTTCAGCTCCTTGACTTCATCATTTCTTCTATGTGCCTTAGCTACTCTATGATTAGAGCAATTTTAGCGACTTCTCTAGAACCTACTTGGATTTTTTTCTCTCCTTCCTGTCTTTTTAATGATACTTGGCTTTCTTCCTGAATGATGTTCTTGATTGCCCCCCAGTTGTCATCAGGTCTTCTGGTATCAACAGTGCTCAATGCTTCAACTCTATTTTTGAGATGCTCTTGAAATTGAGGTGGGATATACTTATGATCGCATTTTGGTCCTCATGGACTTATTTTCACTTTCTTCACATGTGAGAAATTAATGATGTTCCAGTTATCCTCTGTTTTTTTTTTAGTTGCCATTATTGAGCTTCTCCAGTATCTCTTCCCAGGGATGTAGTCAATTTGATTTCTGTGTATTCCATCTGGGAAAGTCAACCTGGATACGTCACTTTTTGTGTTGCTGAGAACAGGTACTGGCGATGAGGAAGTGGTTTTGCAAAATCCTTTTATTCAATTCCCAGCTTCATTTCTGTCACCAAGGCTGCATTTTACAAATATTCTTCCTTCCTCTTTGTTTCCAGTATTTGCATTCCAATTCCCAATGTATCTTGATTGCATATTTGATCCATTTCAGACTGAAGATGTTGGTCGAATTCTTCAATTTCTTCATCGCTAGCTTTCATGGTTGGTGCATAAATTTGAATAATTGACTGGATTTCCTTGAATGCAGATAGATATTATCCCATCGCACACAGCATTCTACTTTGAGATTCTGAAGTGTCCTTTTGGGCAATGAAAGGAACACCACTCCTCTTGAATTTGTTCTTCCTAGCATAGTAAATCATGTAACTGTTGGATGCAAAAATGGCCAATCGCAGTCCATTTCAGTTTACTAAACCTATGATATCAATTTTTATGTGTTTTATTCCATTTTGGGCACTTTCCAGTTTTCCTAGATTCATACTTTGTACATTCAAAGGTCCAGTTATTAATGTATATTTTTAGCTGTTTCTTCTTTGCCACTTTGAATATTATTGACTCAAGTGAAGGTCCTGAAGGCTTTCTCTATCCATGTTGTCATGGTCAACTCTACTGTGGGAAGGAAGCTCTTCCTCGGTCATATTTTGAGTGCCTTCTGACTTCAGAGGTTCATCTTCTGGCACCGCCTCTGATTCTAGACACGAGGTTTTCAGTATCTGATCATGAAATACTGTTATCCATAAGGTTTTCAGTGGCTAACTCTTCAGAAGTAGACAGCCGATTGCTTCTTCATAGTCTGTTCTTAGTCTGGAAGCTCTGTGGCGATCTGCTCCCTTTGAGGGAGCCTGCTGGTATTTGATATGCCAGTGACAGGGCGCCCAGCATCACAGCAACCTGTCATGGACACACTACAACAAACTGACAAAGGGGTCTCTTCAGAGCATAATGATACTATTTCTATGTTAAAATATTTTTTTAACTTCAACAGGGAATTTACAGTATAAATTAAAGCACTTTGAACTACATGCTTCTGATTTCTGATAGATTTGGTATCTAAATGGAAATCACAATGAAGATAGAGTACGAAAATTAAGCTCCAATTAGTACTCTTAAAAAATAATCAGTAAGGCGTGGAAGTCAAAACTCAATTGTAAGAGGCATGTCACAGAGCTGAGAGTCAACCCTTCCATAAAACAGCCAGAATTTAAGTCACCTGAATAAATAGAAAGAAAGAAGGAAAGGGCGATCTGAACTTTGCAACCTCTCATATTTAAAAGAAGAAGCGGAAGAGGGAATTCCAATTAACCCTTTGTATTTTATGAGGTTCGCATCTTTGGGCAGGCTAAGATGACAGCCTATTATAAACACATGTCCATTTACATTAACAGCCTTCTTCTGTAGCTGATTTAAGTGCATATTTGAAACATTCCACTAGAGAAACAAAAGACATCAAAGGACCAAGTAAATCCACGAAAGGCATTGGTATTTCACAGGCTGTTTATTTGGACTTTATTTAACCCTTCTTCGCCCACCACAATCCAAATTAGATCAAGAAAAAAAAAAATCAGTGCCCCAAAGACCTGCTTTCCATAGTCAGAACAGCAGTTTTGTTTTGTTTTGTTTTTAAGTCATTTTATTGGGGGCTTGTACAACTCTTATCACAATCCACACATCCATTCATCCATCCATCCATTCATCCATTGTGTCAAGCACATTTGCACATTTGTTGCCCTCACCATTCTCAAAACATTTTCTTTCTACTTGAGCCCTTGGTATCAGCAACCAATTTCCCCCCCCCTCCTCACCCCCTCTCCTTCACGAACCCTTGATAATTTATAAATTATTAGGGGAAGGACAACAGAAAAGTGGGAGAAGGGAGATGTTGGACTGATCTTGATTCTTTGCGGGAACGGTAGAGATACTTTAGCATTAGTAAAGGGAACTGCGGGGGGGGGGGAGGTGGTTGTCAGGGGATTATTTTACTAACACATTTCATGTGAGTTAAATAGGTTACAAGTTCTTGTCTGAACACTAATTAAACCTGGAGACCACAATGAACCAGAGAGTTCGTTGAGGTTTTGTTTTGTGCTGCTTCATTGCTTGCATGGTTAAATGGAATGAGCCAATCAGGAAGGGTCCTGAAAACTTCACCTTGGGAGGATGATGTAATTCAAGAACAATTACTTTAACTTTTCAGACAGTTGGTCCAGGTCTAGACTTTCTTTGTCTCAGCCAAACATTCTCTTTCTAATGATTTATCCCCTTCTTCTCTTACACTCCTTCCTCCCTTGATGTGTCATTACATATGGAAAATTGCAGATGTTTAGTTTATATAACAGGCAAGATTAATACTCACTTTGTAAAAATATCTGGTAGATGGATGCAATCCATATAACAGCACATATAATACCCACGCAAGGAACTCAGGGACCCTTAACTTTACTAAGAGCTACAGAACGTTTTAAGTGGAGACGAAGACATCATGAGAATATTTGCTACAGGATGCAGACATCAGTCCCTTGGTACCATTAGCTCAACAAGAATTAAATGTAACTACGAACAGGGGAAGTCGTTAAGCAAAATGGTATTTTTCTAGGACCTCCTTCCACTGCAATCTGGCTAAACGGATTTGTTGGGTTTGCCCAAGGAGCACAGATAAAAAAATAATTGGATAGAAGAGAAGAAATGACGTGAGATAATGACATGGACTACAGGCCCAATGACTGTAAAAGCAAGCCAGAGGAAAGTTATGGGGATGATAAGAAAGAACATGGACCAAAAGCAAACTCATTGTCACTGAGTGGATTCCAACTCATAGCAATCCCACAGAACAGGGTAGAAATGCCCTTCTGGGTGTCTGAGGTTGTAACTCTTTATGAGAGAAGAAAGCCAAGCAGATGTTAAACACGTACCCGCTCTAACTGGTGGGTGTCTTAACTAGAGACACTGCCATTAATCAATACTGCAACTGTGAGTACTGGTTCTCTAAGGGAGAAGACCAGAAAGGGCTTCTTTGCCCTTTGTTCACATAAACATAAACATTTGGGCAGCAGAGAGAACTATCCTGTGTGTTGTCTCCCTCCGTGAGCCAGGATGACTGGGTGAGATTCAGTGAGAAAGACATAGTGATCAATCACTAGTTGTATTTTATTTTCTCATTGTCATCACCAGGACCTCATAGTTTCTCTGCCTGCTTTTCTCTATTTTTACAGTCAACACGACTGGTCATCGGAAGAATCTCTGAGATGTCTTTGGAAACATCCTTTCTCAATCTAGCCACCAAATGAGGAGTCTAGTACTTTTCCTTACAGTTTAACATGAAACTTATAAAATAAATATAAATGCTAGTTATAAAATACAAACAATAAAGAGGAATTGAAGAAAAGGTTTCAGTAAAATGTTCTCTCTTACCCCCAAAGAGGACGATCCATGGACGTGAGAAGGGCAAATATCTCTCATGACCTAATATCAGGAATCATCTGCACACTAAGTCCAACACATATTCAAAGTGAGGGTCCACTTGTTAGTGAGAGGAGTATTGAACAGGGTGGCGATACTCACCACAGGGCTTCTGTTCCTTAAAAGTAATGGCTGTTGATGTATAGCTATGTATTTCATAGATATTTTCTATGTACATACAAACAGGCAAAGATCTACTTATATATGTATGTATACACACTCAAAGTTGTTTTCACAACTCAAATAAAATGCTATGGATATTATATTTACAACTTTTACTCAATAATTTATTCAAGGCATCTATCTGCCTTATAACTCACGTGATATCTATAATGCTACATAGCATTACTTTATATGCAGCTCTCTCTCTCTCTCTCTGTGCCATCGAGTCGATTCCAACACATAGCCACCCTTTAAGACAGGGTAGAACTGTTCCTTTGGGTTCCCAAGACTGCAACTCTTTCCTGGAGTAGAAAGCCCTGTCTTTCTCCCTCAGAGTGGTGGGTGATTTCGAACAGCTGACCTTGCTGTTAGCATCCCAGTGTGTAACCCTTACGCCACCAGGGCTCCTTATGCATATAGCATGACTCATTAAATCATTTCCCTGAAGATGTACATTTGGGTGGTGTCCTTCTTTCCTAGTGTTGCTGTAACAAAATACCCCACCGTAGGTGGCTCGACATGACAAAACTCGATGGTCTCATAGTTCTGGAGACTAGAAGTCCAAATTCAGGAAGTCAGCAGGGCCATGCCCTCTCCAAAGGGGAAGGTTGGCTTTTCTCTCTCCCAACTTCCGGTAGTACCAGAGACTCCTTGGCTTGTACCTGTAGCATGACTCCTTTTCTGCATCTGTTGTCACGTGGCACCTTCTGCTGGGTCTCTTCTCTTTTCTAAGGACGCCATTCATAGTGGGTCCAGGAGCTAGAGCGCCACACAAAGTGTGCGATTTGCTAACAGACAGATTGGCAGTTCAAACCCACCCGCATGGCTCCATGGCAGAGATGCCTGAAGATTTCTTCTTGTAAAGATCAGAGCTAAGAAAACCCTGTGGTTGCTGCTAGGTGCCAGTTGGTGAGTTCCGACCTCTAGCCTGTGCACAGCAGAATGCCACGCTGCCCGGTCCCGCACCATCTTCACAACTGTTGTCGTGAAGATGGCGGCAGCCACTGTGTCCGTCCATCGCCTTGAGGGTCTTCCTCAAGCAAACATGATGTCTCTTTCCAGGGCGAGTCTCTCCTGATAACACGGCGTGGAGAACTCCACTCGATGACACACGGGGTTGGCATGAATCAGATACCGACCAGATGGCAGCTAATGCCAACATATTGCATCAGGACTGACCCTACCCACTCCAGTAACTGACAGCCTCTTCAAAGACCCTGCTTCCAAACCAGGTCATGCTAACGCGTTAGGACTCCAACCTCTCTGGGGGGCAGCATAATTCAATGCATGCCAGGCTGTCTCTCATTTTGGTTTGTAACTTTGAGTAATGGCAAATAGTGAACAGCCTACACAAAACCTGGCCTACTTATGCAAATGCAATCGACCCTTGAATAACGTGGAAGGGTAGGGCCCACCATCCCTACCAACCCCCCTCAAGCACTTGAAAATCCACATACAAATTTTTCATTCCCCAAAACCTAAGGACCAATAGCCTACTTGGACCTGAAGTCTGCGGTCATTGCACACCGATTGTGCATATGTATGATCTACTGCACCCACAGAAAAACTGCCCTTTCAATAGGAGATTGAGAGGCGTTTGGCAAAACGTGCAAGAGTTTCATGCCCGTTGGTTGGAAGAGCTGCAGGGACAGTGGACCCCTCATTCCCCCACCCCCACCCCCACCCCTCCGCCCCGGCTCTTAGTCCGCGTTCATTTATCTTGGACTGGTGGGCAACCGCCGCAGCAGAGTTCAGTTTCAAAGCGCCTATGCAGCGATTCGCCGTTCTTGGGCCTCGCGGTGCTGCTCAGGGTTAACCGTAAGCCGGACGCACGATGACTTAGACCCGAGAACCGAGAGTGAGCCCTCTTTCCGGCAATACACAATTTCCTGGAGTCACATGGGGCGTTGAAAACAATCTGCACAGTGGACCCGCGCAGCTCACGCCTGTGTTGAAAGAGACCTTACCTATGCAGACCCATGTGCTCTGCCACGCAGGGGGCCTCTCTGCGTCCAGGAGGCCTGGTGACGCAGGGGGATGTGCACTGCGCTGCCAACAGAAGTTGGTAGCTCAAACCCACCAGCCATTTGTTGGGAGAGAGGTGAGGCTGCCCGCTCCTGAAAAGATGTCCGTGAGGGAACCCTCAGATCAGTTCTCTCCTGTCCTATAGGGCTGCTAGGAGCTGTGACCCGATGGCAGCGGAGTTGGTTTGGGTTTTGTCCCATGAGTCAGATACTCACCCCTGGCAAGCCAGCCGCTTCCTGGGGTGAGTCAGGAAAACCCTGCCTGAGAGCTCACCCTGGCTGCTTCCCTGCCTAGAGGCTTTGGGCATGATGGCATTCAAAGGGACAGCCAGCTCCTTGTGATCAGGCTAACCCCACTGCCAGTCAGTTGATTCTTGCTTAGAGTGACCCTGGATAGCAGGGGGCGGGGGCAGGGGGGGGCGATGTCTGGCTCAGGGGCTGTGCTAGAGCCAGCAAAATCATGACCGCCTAATATCGCACTCATCAAAGAGAAGCAGTGCTCATCGCGTCAGGGGTGAGGGACCAAATGTTAGACCAAATAGGGCAGACTAATTTCTAAGTTGATAAATGTGCATGGCCCGCAAATGATGTTATAAATATCCAAAGGCTCCTTGGCAGGGAAAACGTTTCCCCGACTTTGCTATATAGGATAGGGTTTCTGAGTCGGTAAATCTTCCAGGGAGCAGACAGCCTCCTTGTCCTTTCCCTGGAGAGCTGCTGTGAGGTTTGAACTGCCGACCTTGGGGTTAGCTGTCCAACTCCTAGCCCACCATGCCCCCAGGGCTCCTTGACTGTTACTTTAGCGACCCTCAACCGTCTCTTAGCAAAGTGAACATCTTTAGATGTTCTTCATCTACTGCATAGGATTGTTATGAGAGTAAAACGTATGCATCCATAGAGAATATATTATATTTATGCCAGTTATATTATATTATACATATTATCAGATCGTATACATCTACCTATTTTATAATATATTGTGCAACACACATACTATATCATAATATAAATATAATATACATGATATATGTGTGTTCACATGATTCTATCTTATACATATTATAGTATAATATACATATAATAAAATATAGTAAATTGATATAAATTTAAAAGCCTGACATATATACAATAACTAGCAAAGTCGCCAGCATAGAGAGAGCTGGAGACCTGAGGTCTGAAGGCCCACTGCTGAGAACTATAGCACTGAGCACCACACAGTACCAGCCCGGAGCCCTGCCCGAGGCTGCGGCTTCTCTGCAGGGCTGGCCTAGAATGCCTGGCACAAGAGCCTGCGAGCCTGTTATTGTACCTGCTCAGAAGCTGTGAGTGTGGAGTGGGGGGACTTCCGAAGGGAATGTCAGAGGAGTGGGAGGACGAGAGAGGGGGCATATCAATTTCTTGAAGCACTGAAGCATAAGGAGGGAAGCACCGTGAGTGTGTGTGTGTGTGTGTGTGTGTGTGTGTTCATCCACACTGGTTCCCTTTCCAATGAGCCAGGCACACGTGTGGCTCTCTGGTCTCCATGCTGCCAGCAATGGGCACGAGCAGAGACCCCACTGGTACCCCGTGTGGAGAAAGGGACTGGAAAGAGATGGTGGAGCTGAGAAAGAACAGATGGTTCTCGTTTATTTATTTATTTTTAATCTTCCCTGGCGCTACATATTTTTTAAAATTAAAAAGACATTTCCCCCCTAAAACACAAAGCAAAGAAAAAGCTCCTGTTGCGAAATACGTAGCACACAAGCAGAAAATGCATAACCCAAACTGCGCAGCCTCGTAAGGGACAAAGCCAGTGCCGAGTCACTACCACCGGGGTCAGGTAGTAAAACTTGGGCAGCAGCCCTGCAGCTTCCTCCTGTGTTCTCCTTCAGAGAGCCCCCTCATGTACCCGACCTTTAGAGGAACCACATTCTTATTTCAAAACAGTCACAGACTCTTTTCACACAAACGTGCACCCCAAAGCATTATACTTCAGAATTGCTTGTTTGGAGACAGGAGGCAAATGCAATCATACAGTAGGGAGAGCCCTCAATTCCTCTCTCCATGCTGCTGGTTTCCAGTTTGGGGCTATTGTTGACACATTGCCCTGACCACTGTGTACATGACTCCCACTACAGTACACACACTGCTGTAAGGTGCCCGGCGCTGTGCAGCGTTGTTGGATCACCGTGTGTCACCGCAACTCATTACACCAAGAGCATGTGAAGCCTCCCTTGACTCTAGAAGCTACTGCAGGTGTTTGTCTGTGTGTGCATTCTTACCAGCAGTTCAGGCGAGTCCTTGCTCCACATCCAAAGTGGTGAGTTCTCCTGTAGAGGTTCGGCACTTCTGTCTGAAAAAGAAGTGAAATCATAACGATGGTAGAATTAATGGATTCTTCTGTTTGGTTATCTTGAGGTGTCAAAAATAAAGATCTAGTCGTTTCCATCAGACCCTAATTTTATTTTCCCTGAAATGGTTTTGACAACTCTGTCTCAAACGCTGGAAACCATTATCCTAGAAAGCATGATACGGATGGTCCCTCCCCTCCCTTTCTTTCTCCTTCATCCTCTGTCACGCCTTCCCCATGGCCATCCTCTAGCCTTAGAATGTTCCAGCTCTTGTCACTAGGGGTGGAGTCACCCAGCACAGTTACTCATGCTGCAGCCCCCACCTTGGGAGGGGCTGACCAACAAACCCTACTGCCACCACCAATATGGCTGCCCACAGCTCTTGCCCTGTCCCATGGATCCATGCAGAGAACCTGTCTGTGCCCTGACTGGCTGGTGTTGAGAGTGGGGTGAGAAGCTATCATTCTGAGTGATGAGTTCCCCGTGTCTACCTAAAGCCGCAGCCTCACACCCTGATGTCATTTTGTTGTCACTGTTTCTGACAGTGGTGGGGAGTCTCTTCCCCTCCCCCACAGCCCCTAGGGACACCACTGCTGAGAAGCCAGAAATCATGAAGCTGGGAGAAGCCATCGCAGGGTGCACTGCCTGGTTTCCTCGAGTGCAGAGCCCTGCAGTTAATACGTGATTCTTGTTTTTTCCTGCGGCAATAAATAACTAATACAGCACACAGGACCACTTAGAAAGAATTCTTGCCAAAAAAAATTGAACCTGAATCCAATTATGTCTCTATATTTAACTATAAATTTCAAAGTAGTGGAGATGACAGAGGACAGAAGCACACTGCAGATACGGGCCACTTTCACTCACTCATTCACAGCCCAGTCTGACCCGTAGCGACCCTAGAGGGCAGGGGAGAACTGCCACTTTGGGTTTCCAAGACTGTAACTCCCTTTTCTCTCTCTCTTTCTTTCTTTCTTTCTTTCTTTCTTTCTTTCTTTCTTTCTTGTTTCAACCAAATGTTTTTCTTTTCTTTTTAAATTTTTAATTAATGTATTTTGTTTCTTTAATTCCCCCCCCCACAGATTTTTGGTATATAATTTACATATCATACAATTCAATACTTCAGTCACATCATACAATCAGTTTTAGAATATTTTCTTCATTCTCATACTTATTCTTATTAGCTCCCCGTTTCTCCCCAGCCTCCTTTGCCATACCCCCAAGGAACTATTGATCCAGTTACTGTCTATAGGTATATCTATTCTGAATTTCAAATGCAGAAAAACATTAAAGAAAAAAAATCCAAACTAACAATAACAAACAAAGTAAAACAGCTAAAATACCTCAATTGAAAAGAAAGCAGAAAATATTTTTTTAAAAACTAGAACAAATTTAAATGGATCATCAGGGAGATCAAATGCTAGGGTGCGAACTTTTCACTAACTACATCAACAACTATCCACTTTCCAAAGCATTCTGAATGACAGCGAGGCTATTCCCACGCCTGGTCCCACGTCAGAGAAGTTCACTAGGCAATACACGTGTATTACTCCCTCCCCCCCTTTAACGTGGGTCAAAAGGGAGATCCAAGGATAAGTTAGTGTACTTTAACCTAACTACTTCATCCATAATCAAACTCACAATGTCTGATAAAAGGGCTAGTCACATCCCTCAACTCTGGCCAGAGGCATTAGCTGGAAACTTAATCCATGTGGGAACCCTGCAAATGGACTTGGGGCCCCCATTGTCATCCATAGCCTTCTGCACCTGGTGTTCACAAGTTAAGCTCTGATGCCATTCGCTCCTTCAGATTTGGGTTGTATTATTTACAATCCTTGGATCACACAGGCCGGTGTGCTTCTTCCAGGTAGACTGAGGTGACGCCTCACTTACATGGCTGCTCGTTTGAAAACAAGCCTTTAGGATCCCAGACACAATTCGTTCTGATAGCCGTGCACCATTTACATTCTCTCCAACACTCTGCTATAGCACCCATAACTTCAGTGATCTCTTCAGGAGGGCGACCATCAAGCAGGGCCAGAAGACTGTAGCTCTTTATGGGAGTAGAACGCTTTGTCTTTCCCCCATGGAGTGGCTAGAGGTTTTGAACTACTGATCTTGGGGTTAGCAACCCAAGGCACAACCACTACATCACCAGGGATTCCTACAGGGAATTCTAGAGGGTCAATATTTCAATTCTTTAAAATAAAAATACAACCATAAATGAGGAAGTTAGCAAAAAGGTTCTGCATGATGCAAGATTGATCCTCAGCTCTAGAAAATAAGCAGTATACTATAGAAAGAAATAACTATGATTTTTTTTCTTCTGAGGAAGGATGCTCCATCTCTTACCCCACCAACAAAGGAGCCCTGGTGACATGGTGGGTGACGTCTTGGGCTTCTAGTGCACGGGCAGCAGTTGGATCCCCACAAGCAGAGCTGCAGGAGAAAGAGGAGGCGTGCTGCTTCTGTAGAGCCTCATAAACCCCGAAGCCCAGGGGGGCAGTTTTGTTTGTCCCAGGGTGCTGCTCTGAGTCCGATCCACCGGATGGCAGTGAGTTTTGTTGTTTTCCCTCTAATATTAAGTTTGGTCATATGGTTTATTTTGACCAATGAAATCTCATTCTCCAGTGGCGGAACTGGTGGGAGTTGAACTGCTGACCTTGTTGTTAGCAGTCCAAGGTGTAACTCACTAGGACACCAGGACTCAAAGCTAGTGACCCCATGGGACAGAGTAGAACTACCCTGTGCAGTTCTGACCCGTGAAAGCCTCATCTGCTTGTTGACATGGCCGGTGGTCTCGAAGCTTTCGGTCAGCAGCCCAGCATGTCACCTATCACACCGCCTGTGGCCCTCAGTGAAAGCCCTAGCAGGGAGAGATTCAGAGGGAATCTGTGGAGGTACCGTGGAAGCAAAGAGCTCGGGTTTGAATGAATCTTGCTCTTTTTCCTTCTCTAGCTATTGGCTAAGATCAGATGTAGAATCTGCTGTCAGCTCAAGTTTGTTTTCATATGTTCTCTCTCTAGTGATACGGACCTGGGAGATAGACTGGGAGCTTGCCCAATTCCTTGCCTAGTCCGGAATTGCAGTTCTTCCAGGAACAGGACATTCCTTTTGGGATTAATGACAGATCGTTTTTTGTTTTTTTTATGTTGTCCCTCTTGCCGCCTACAAAGTGCTCTAAATCACTCCTAACGAGGCTCCAGCCTGCATCACCCCCATTTGCAGATGGAAGATAGAGCTTCCCGTAAGAGGAGTAGATGGGGTAGCTGGGCAGGAGCCATGTTGCCAGTGCCTGTCTAAGATGGTGTGAGATAAGAGGATCTCTTGGAGAGAGAGGAGGGGAGATGGTTGAGGAGAATGTCTGGGGAGAGAAGCAAGAGGCTGAGCCTGAGCAAGAACTCCCATGCCAAGGACATGTGTCTGCAGGAGAGCCAGCCGCGTGGGCGGCCTCAGAAGGAGACCAGGGGACCATATGGTTTCAGAGGCAGCAGCAGCAACCTCAGTGGCCGGACTTACGGCCCCCAGGCCTAAGGAGTCAAGCAAGGAGATGTTGCCTCTCACACCCTCCTTCAATCCCAGGGTGGTTCCTCCTTAGGAAAAGGGGAGGAGACTTCGTGAGAGCGGATCCAGTTCCCACCCTACCCCCACTGGCCTGGCCTGGCAAGACCTGGGAAAGGGAGAGCATCTGACATTGGCCTTGTATGCTGTTTTGCTTTCGAGAGTGGAGTTTGGCAAACAAATTGGACTGAATAGTTGAAGTTCTGAAAAATGGAATTATGAAGTGGAAGTTATGAACTTGGGGAACCAGTTTCAGGGATGTTCCGGGAGCCCAGAGGAAACTGGAGCAGGGATTGCAGATGTGGGGCTGGGAGGGCAGTTCCACCATTCATTCTTCCCTCCAATGAAGCACGACGCCTGGGGAACCGCAGGGCTGCTTCATTTCCTACGAAAATACTGAGAAGAAAACGCTTGGAGTCAGCTATTTTTAGTGGTACTCCATCTACTTCCAGGATCCTCCCTTAGACAGAGTTGCTCTTCCTCCTCCGCCTTCAGCAATTAAAAAAATTGTCAATGAGGTGGGGATTTACAATTGAGATAATCAATTTTGTATGCAGCAGTTCAATTCAAACTACTTATCTGAGCCCCCCCCTCAGTGACTCCCCCCTCCCCACTTTACTTTCCCTTCTCCCTTGTGGGTCACCGCCTTCCCCTTCACCCATGATCACACCTGTCAACCTCATCAAGTGTATCGTTCCCACCCTTGCCCTCCCCACCTTGGTTCCCTCCACAGTCGGCTCCCTTTGGTATGAAAGCCTTTGTCTTGTTTGGGGTTAACTTCACTCTGGTGTTGGGGTGGTGATCCTTGGGCTGCGATCCACAAGGCCAGCAGTTCCAAACCTCCAGCCACTCCTCAGGGCGAAAGCTGGGACTTTCTATTGCTGTAAAGAGTTTGGTCTCAGAAATTCACAGGGGCAGCTCTGCCCTGTCGTGTAGGGTCGTGATGAGCTGCCACAGCTTCACGCAGTGAGTTTTCCTGAGTTTTACTCAGCAACGTTCTCCAGGCCAATCCCTGACCTGAGGGGCTTCGTGGTTTCGTCATTGTTTTTTTAGGGATCAGCAGTATTCCGTCGTGTGTGTGTATCAACATTTCTCTATCCCGCTGTGGTAGTTTCATAATCTGGTGTCAATTTGGGACTTAAGAGGATTAAGAGTGAAGAGGTGGCTTCTAGTCTGTCAATTGGGTCATAGCCATTGAGGCCTCTGTGTGGGCATGGCCTCCCCTTGAGGATTCTGGGAATTCCTCTATATTCTCCTTGGAGGTGGGAGACACTGTCTCATAGCTCACTCCCTTGGAAACTCTCTACTGACAAGACTCACTCCCTGAGAGATGCTCTGCTGACAAGGCACATGGCGTGGAACTACACTGAGAGATCCTGTGCCCTGAGAACTGGAGTCACGTGGAGAACTCTGCCAGCGCTGAGGTGCTTCTACCACCACTGGATCCCCAAGACTTTGCACCCACTGGCCTGTGATCATCCCACATTTGGCATCATTGCATGTGTTTCGTGAGTCTGAAGATGACTTTATGGATTGGTATCAGACATATGAGCTAATATCAGATTTATGGACTTGATCTGGACTGGGCTGGGATGTTTTCTCAATATTCAATTGCTCTTGTGTATAAACCTTTTTCTATACACATATACGTGTTTATGCATTTGTTTACTAATTAATTTCTACCCAGACTAACACACCAGTCTTCCACCGATGGACATTGAGCTTGTTCCCACTTCTTGCTACTGTGACCAGCACTGCGATTGACATGGGTGCACAGATGCCTGGATGTTGCTCCCCTTCCTCTCCCCTCCCTCTGCCTTCCCTCGGTCCTGCAGAGAACCAGTGCCCTCCCGCTGCCCTCTGTACAATTAACTAGGGCAGAACCTAGGTACTAGCAAGGACACTAAAAATAAACAGCCATATTTTCTTTTCATGTTTTGCC
This sequence comes from Tenrec ecaudatus, assembly GCF_050624435.1. Classification (NCBI taxonomy): domain Eukaryota; kingdom Metazoa; phylum Chordata; class Mammalia; order Afrosoricida; family Tenrecidae; genus Tenrec; species Tenrec ecaudatus. The sequence continues at coordinate 80,808,691 of NC_134542.1, forward strand.
TACTGTGACCCACTTTCAAGCGCAAAGGGGATGAGGCATGTCCTAAATCAACCTATCTGTGCCCTCCGTTGTGCACTGTTGGTTGTTTCAGCCTTTGTCCCATCAGCCAGGGTCATCTTCCATGGGCAACAGAAAATGCGTGCTTCCGCTCCGAAATTCCACCTGCCCCATCTAAACCTGACTTCTTTGGGAGCCGCTTCCCATCGAGAATCTTGGTACTAAGCATTCTTGTTAGTGTCACCTCCGATGTGGCTGAGCCACGTGGACGGTCTCTTCCCACCCACCCACGCACCTGCAAACACATTTCCAAGCAATGAGAAAACCCAAAGCGGAGAAGGGGCCTTGCAACCCGAGCACTGGATCAGCTGATGCGATTATAAAGATTCCGTTTTAATGAAGGGCCCAGGGATATCTTTTAAAATTAGAGTCACTAGCTAGCCTGTCATGTAAAAACAAATAAATAAAATTCAGCCTCCTTTTAAGGGTTTGGCTGATATTAGGCGATTATTAGCAACCATTTACATGCTTCAGTTTAGACAGCAAATTGTATCTGCCTGCTTTAAAACTTAGCTTTCATCTTTGCTCAGAGTTACTAATTGACATCTGAAGTATCCTCGTGGGGCGCACGCGCACACACACACACACACACACACGCACACACACACACGGCGAAAGAGGAGGCTTTCTGCTTCTTTAAAGGCGTGCCCTCTCTGAAACCCACCGGGTTAGTGCTCCATCCTGCAGGGCCCTTGGGCATCAGAATGGACTCCACCGCAGCGAGGGGTTTTGCCTTTTGGAAGGCCCCTGATGAGAAGCCTGGGATTTGGAATCTTGGGTCGGTAGCCACTCTCTCAACTGCACCTGAGGTGTTAGAAATCACTTGTTATCAGTGAAATGAATGGCTTTTGAGGGCACAGGCACTTCCCCCTGAACCCCTCAAGTTTTAATTTGAGAGGAGCCCAAACGGTGCTTCTGGGTTTCCGTCCTGGGTCTTCCACTTAGCGGGAGGATCGATCACCTGACCCAACGTGGTGGCTGAGACTTGCCTTAGAATATTGCGAGGTCGGCTTCAAGTAAGTGTCTCACACTAGGTGCTGCAAGGACAGTTTGCTCCGATTCATGTGCTAGTGACTGATCAGAGTTTGACCATGGCATCGATCTGAGGTGAGCTCTGTTTTCTCTCACCCCAGGGGGGCAGGGGTGGGTGCAAAGCCACTGATACCGCTTGGTTGTCAGAGGTCTCGCACCCACGACAGCATTTGCAATTGCACTAGTGCCAAACTTGATCAGGTCTGTTTAACCTTAGGGAAGAGTGTTCAGTGGGAAAAAAAATGAAGACCAAGTTTTTAAAAATTGACATAAAATGATACTTATATGTTTAAAATGTGATCATTGTCATTAAGTGATGTGTTTTGTCTATTGAATACTAATGAAAATAACAATGTCAAAATGATGGAGGACGTCCTACATGCAGGCAAGGGGCCTTCAATTGCTTGCCGAAAGGCTGGGAGTTCAAACCCCGGAGCTCTGTGGAAGAAAGACGTAGCAAAGATGATTAAAGATGATTGCTCCCGCCCGCCTAGGAAGCCCCAGGAGACCAACGGTTAGCAGGCAGTCCTACCATGTCACAGGCTGAAATACGCCGACAACAGCAAAACACATGCCATGCACTATATTAAGAAATTAATTTCATTCTCACCACGCCTTTATGGAAAACCGTGCCTCTTTTACAGAGGAAAAGCGACAGGCACAATCTGGCTTGTATTAGACCATACAGCTCACACTGGTCCTCGACCACACAGGAAACAAGGGTTTGAATCTGGCCAGTCGGCTGACTCCAGAATTCACGCTTGTAAAGATAGCAGACACCAGCCATTCCCTTCTGAAAAATCGCTGTTGGATAAGTGACTAGGAGCCAAGAGAGTTTAGAGGGTTAAAGAAAACGGAACTCTCTGTAAGACTCCAGGGGGAAACTAAGGAATTCTGAGGTTTTCTTTGGCTTCAGCAAGGCCCTTTTCCAACAAGGGATTTTTCTGTCAAGCATCATTTGGGCAGCGAGAGTTCTGTGATGAATTCGAAACACAGACCTGTCCCTTGGTTGATGATGTGCCTAACAGATTTCCTAGACCCAGCAAAGCGGCTGTGTTAGGAGGCTCTGAAGAGGAAGGCATAGGGCAGACCACCTGCGTCTCTCTATTCTGTTTGTCCTTCTTCCTTTTGTTCCCTTCTTTATCATCCATGATGAGAACAAGCACGCACACACGAGAGATTCTCCCGCAGTCTGGTTTTCACGGCTTCCTCGCAACCCCTCAGAGTCCCTGGGTGGTGAAATGACTGCTGGCCCAAAGGTTGGAGGCTTGAGCCCACTCAGAGTTGGAAGAAAGGCCTGGAGATCTACTTCTGAACAAGCAGTCCAGCACAGCCTCACGAGCATACCCATGGGTCACCATGGAGGACGGCAACTGGTTTGGCGGTGGGTTTTTACCACCTGGGCCAGGATAAGAGTTGGGTGGATCATCTGATTATTAGCACAGGCATTTGGGGAGCTCCGGCTGTGAATCTGATCTTGCATCTTTCTTTTGCAAACTTCTCTTTGGGTGTGGTTCTTGAGCAAGAAACCACCAGGCCATCCCATGATTTCATGGATGCCCTTCACCCTTTTGCTCACTTTAATTCCTGCAACATACTGTATAAGTGAGTGTGGAGAGGTCCACCCAGAACCTCTTTCCCCTTCTCAAGGCAGCACCAACCAGATATTCAGCTGTCTTGTTCTCTCAGGATCCTTGTCACTCACTCACTCACTCACTCACTCACTCACTCACTGGTGAATCCCATTCCACAGGACCCACAGGAAACAGACCTCGAGAGCAGTGGATTAACACAATGGCTCTGGGGAATCCTGTCCCTAGACCTTAAACCTTTGGGAAGACTTGAGACTTTGGGGCACTTTTTAGTTACTTGGCAGGTTGTCAACTGATGCTAGACATCTCGGATGTTGATATGCAGTATTTCAGATATCAGAGTGCTTTATGTAACCCTACAAACGCAAACTAAACTCACTGCCACAGGGTAGATTTCAACTCGTGGCATCTCTGGGGTTTCCCTGTACTTTTTTACATGAGCAGAAAGCCTCATGTTTCTCCCAAGGAGTCACTGGTGGGTTTGAACTACCGACCTTGCGGTTCGCAACTCGACTGGTGATAACTCACTATACTGCCAGTAAAACTATTGTGACTGCTTGATATAGTCATCAAGCTTTAATTGAGTCCAAGTGAGGAAGGGAAAAGACCCAGAGCCTGCTGATTCACCGAGGGCTGGGTTGGTTGTTGATGACAGTAGCCTGACTTAAATGAGCTTAAACAAAAAATGCATTGACTCATGTAACTCTGAAGTTCAGATGTACAGTTCAGACCAGGCTGGATCAAAGGGGCTCAATTTACTTTAGCAGGCCTCTCATTTCAGCTCTGCTCATCTTGGCTTCTCTGTGTGCTGGCCTCATTTTCTCTTGCTAAAGATAGCCCCTCTACTACAGCCTAAACAAACGGCTATAAGCAGCTCACGCTGAGATCACCCTCAGAGATCACAAGTGCAGGGAACGGGAACTTTCTCCCAGAAGCTGTCTATCAAAAATCAAGGATCATTCTGGATGGTCCTCTTCATCATCTGCCCACTGGAGTATTCTAACCAGAGGGGAAATACAATTGACCCTTGAACAATGCAGGTGGGGGGGGGGCATAGTAAAAAAAAAATCTATGTATAATTTTTGACTCCCACAAAAGTTAACTGCTGAGCAGTATTCTTCTTGTGAACATAAACACACTCAAATAACACATGTGTGTAACTTGTATGCATTATATACTGCACAACACATAAAATGGTATTTCACAAAGGGTTCGAAGTCCTTTTGCTTGCTGGTGTAGCTGCAACTATGGCTTCACACATTTCCTTTTAAAAAACAAACAAAAAATAAAAAACTATGGTCCTTATTAACAAACTGTGATATGCAGATGACAGTTTTGCTTGCTGAAAGTGAGGAGGGCTTGAAGCACTTGCTGATGAGGTTAAAGGATTGCAGCCTCAGTATGGATTACAACTCAATGTAAAGAAAATGAAAATCCTCACAACTGGACCAACAGGAAATATCATGGTAAATGGAGGGGAAAATGAAGTTGTCAAGGACTTTGTCTTGCTTGGATCCATAGTCGGATCTCATGGAAGCAGCCATCAAGAGATCAAATGACGCATTGCATGAGGTACATCTGCTGCACAAGACCTCTTCCAAGGTTGGAAAGCCAGGATGTTACTCTGAGGACTAATGTACGCCTGACCCGAGCCATGGTATTTCAATAGCCTCAAATTCATGGGAAGGTTGCACATTGAATAAAGAAGTAGAGTCACTATAGAGCAGCGGTTCTCAACCTGTGGGTCGTGACCCAATTCATAACATTAGCAAAATTACAGTTTATGAAGTAGCAATGAAAATAATGTTATGGGTGGGGGTCACCACAACCTGAGGAACTGTAGGAAAGTACCACGGCATTAGGAAGGCTGAGAGCCACCGCTATAGAGTCTTTATGAGTCAGCATGGACTCAATGGTGTTTTTGTTTTTCACACTTGATGGTACTTTTTAAAAACAAGAAGAATCAAGGCATTTGAATTGTGGTGCTTGCAAAGAATATGGAAAGTATTGGGGACTGCCAAAAGAACCAACAAATCTGTCTTGTAACAAGTGCAACCAGAATACTTCTTAGAGACTTTGCCTCACCTACTTTAGATGTGTCGGGAGAGACCAGGCCCTAGAGTAGGACACCATGCTTCGTAAAGGGGCAGTGAACAAGAGGACCTTCGCTGACAAGATGAATTGACACAGGAGCTGCATGCTTGGGCTGAAACTTCAGGACCACTTTGAGAGTGGCACTGGCCCGGGCAGTGTTTTGATCTGTGGTACATAGGGCAGTTATGCGTTGGAATTGCTTCGATGGCACCTAACAACACGCTAAATTCAACCACAGCTGCAGCCCTCCGTCTACGGTGCCTACCAAGCAATCTAACGCTCAGGAGCATCAAACCTTTCTTTGCATCTTGGGAACACTTCCACCATCGCTAGTGGAACTTTGTGTGGGTCACATCGTTTTAGTCGATACTTGTGGTTTTTCAGTAAACATGGTGAAAATTACATGAGAAAACTGAGGAATCACTTTTTTAGTGGGTTGCACAATTTTCTGCAGAGACGAACTACTCATATGCCATGGTTAGCTTTTTTATGATTTTTGCATGTGAGTGGAGCCACGCCATCCAAACCCATGTTGTCCGAGGGTTAGCTGTAATGTTCAGATTGGCCAAAATTAGGTGGTCTACTTCTCCTAAAGTGAGAAGGAGTTTGGTCTCACTTGAGTGACTTAAGAGGCATTTCTCACGCAAGGACATGGGAGGGAGTCCCACGGTGGGAGCCAGCCACCCCGATGGCCCCTATGACCCTCTGGTATCTACACCACTGTGCAGTCTTCCGCACGGAATCGTGGCTGGTCTGAATGGGCAACAGAAGATTGTCGAAGTGGTGTTGTGTGACCTTCAGGGCTAGATCACAAGAGCAATTGAGTCTCTCAGATGACTTGTTAGGCGGAAGTCCGCCGCCATGTTGTCAGCAGGTGAAGTGGAAGAAAGCCCTCTGCCAATAGCTCGTGCCAATCTGCTAACATGTTGAGCGAACCCTCTTGAACGTGGGTCTTCCAGCCCTAGAAAAGCTTCCAGAAGAGCGCAGCCCTGGGCTACATCGTTCGTTTGGTTTTTAATTATAAATTAGGTGATGGTCTACTGAGCAGATCCGTTTCCTAGCCAACAAAGCATCCACATTTTGTCCCACCTCATCGATTGAGACGCCACAATGAAATGTCGCGTATGCCATGTCGTCCTGGTTGTCCTCTTTCCACTCCTCCTCCGTTCCCAACACATGTGAACTCCTCCCTTGGGTAAATGCTGCCCTTCGCTCTCAGATTGTTGACGGTTGTGAGGCCTGTGGACCTCCTTCGTGGAATCGTTCCGCCTTATAGACTCCTCTAGTCCTTCGTCACAAAGTGACCCCTGGAAGTGAGTTCTTTGCCACATCTAAAGGATCACTAAGGGTCAGAGTCTCAGGGCTTCTCCCAGCCTATATTGGACCAGTCAGTCTGTTGTTTTTTTTAATGATTTTGAGATTTTTCCACTTTCCTCCTCTATTCTATTCAAATGGTCACCCCATCGCCGACCCAAATCACACCCCCACTACTGAGTCAACTCCAACTCATAACAGCCCGATACAGGCTTTCTGAGACAGTACATGTAGACGGGAAGAGACAGCCCCACCTTTCTCCTGTGGAGCGGCTGGTGGAATTGAACTGCGGACAGCTCAGAGAGCCGCCCAACACCTAGCCCACAGGGCCACCAGGACGCTCCCAGACCTTCATCCACGTGATGGCTCAGTCCTCTGCAAACCTCCCACTTGCTCATGTTTGAACCCGATGTTGCAGCCACTGTACCATGCATCTTGGTGAGCGTCCTCTTTCCAGCGACGTGCCTCGGCCTCGGCATGGGCCTTTCTCCAGCGACTCTCCTGATCACACGCCCCAAGTCCGTGAAAGGAAGCACTGCCATCCTTGCTTCGAAGGAGAATTCTGGCTGTACTTCTTTTTTTTCTAATTTTCTATAACAATCCATACACCAATTATATCAAGTATGTTTCTACATATGTGGCAATCATTCTTTTCTAGACATTTACTTTCTTTTGAGCCCTTGGTATCAGCTCCTCTTTTTTCCCTCCTTCCTGGTGACCCCTTGAAAAATTAGAAATTATTATTATCTTCATATCTTACACTGGTTCCTGTCTCCCTTCCCCCACGGTTTCTGTCGTTCGTTCCCCTGGAAGGGTGTGTGTGTGGTTATGTGTTGATCATTGTGACCAGGTCTCCCTTCCTCTCCTCCTCTCTCCACCTTCTCCCTACCCTTCTGGTATCGCTACTCCCATTCCTCTTCCTGGTTTCTATGTGTCGTGAGCTCTTGTCTCTTAATGTGCCCATGCTCCGATCTAACCCGCAGTGAAAGGCAGGATTGGGGTCATGATAGTGGAGGGGTGAGGGAGCCTCAAGGAGCCAGGGGAAGATTGTGTATTTCATCGTTGATATACCCTGGTTGACTCATCCCTTCCTTGTGACCCTTCTGTGAGGGGATGTCCAATTGTCTACAGATTGGATTTGGGTCTCTGCTCTGACCATAGTTCTCGACAATATCTTTTTGGTTTGTTTGTCTGTTTGTCTGGGGTCTTCTGATGCCTGTTACCTGACGACAACTCATGATTGCACAGGCTGGTATGCTTTTTCCATGTGGGCTTGTTGTTTTTCTGCTAGATGGTCACTTGTTTAACTTTAAGCATTTAAGACCCCAGACGCTATATTTTTTTTTAAAAAATCATTTTATGGGGGTTCGTACAACTCTTATTACAATCCATCCATCCATCCATTGTGTCAAGCACATTTGTATATATGGTGACATCATTTTCAAAACATTTACTTTCTACTTGAGCCCTTGGTATCGGTTCATTTTTCTCCTCCCTCCCTCCCTTACGAACCCTTGATAATTTATAAACTATTATTATTTTTTCATATTGTGTACTGACTGATGTCTCCCTTCACCCACTTTTCTGTTGTCTGTCCTGTCCCCCAGGGAGGGGGTTATATGTAGATAATTGTGATCGGTTTTCCTTTTCTCCCCCCTCCCCTCTGCCTTTCCCTTACCCTCCTTGTATTGCTACTCTCATTATTGGCCTGAGTAGTTTATCTGTCCTGGATTCGCTGTGTTTCCAGCTCCTTTCTGTACCAGCGTACATCCTCTGGTCTAGCTGGATTTGTAAGGTAGAACTGGGATCATGATAGTGTGAAGGAGGAAGCATTAAAGAACTAGAGGAAAGTTGTATGTTTCATTGGTGTTGTACTTCACCCTGACTGGCTCATCTCCTCCCTGAGACCCTTCTGTAAGGGATGTCCAATTGCCTGCAGATGGGCTTTGGGGCCCACTCTGAACTCCCCTTCATTCACAATGATATGTTTTTTGTTCTTTGATGCCTGATCCTATTGACATCTTGTGATCACACAGGCTGGCGTGCTTCTTCCATGTGGACTTTGTTGCTTCTCAGCTAGATGGCTGCTTGTTTATCTTTAAGCCTTTAAGACCCCAGCTGCTGTATTTTTGGTAGCCGTGTACCATCCACTTTCTTCACCACATTTGCTTATGCACTCATTTTGTCTTCAGTGGTTGTGCCATGTGGTTGAGCATCACAGAATGTCAGTTTGTTAGAACAAAGTGTTCTTGCATTGAGAGAGGATCTGAGCAGAGGCCTGATGTCCACCCACTACCTCAGTACATGGCCATATAAATATATGTACAAAGGCCAATACCTCTGTTTTTATGAATTAATTATAATTAATTTGTGATATTAATGATAGTGCTTGATAACTCCCCCTTTCTATTGGGTCACTTTTCTTTGGAATGAGCACAAATAGGGATCTCTTCCAATCGGTTGGTCAGGTAGCTGTCTTCCAAATTTCTTGCCATAAGCGATGTACACTTTCACAAGCACTTTAGTAGGTTTTTCCTCACACTAGTGTAGAGGTCACTTGCTCTTTAGCAGATCGAATTAGATGGATACAGGATATATGAGTCACAAAATGGGCAAATTGTGTGAAAACCAGAAGAGAACTGCTCTGTGGGAAAAAGGAAGAGGTGGTGAATCAAAAAAAAAAAAAGGATGAATATTCATGCCACAACGAGTGCCAGATATGCTTAAATAAAGACGGACAGAAAACAGATCCTTACTTAGTTTATGGTGGTGGCATTGTGGATGGTATTGAGTGTTAGTGGTTGTTATTTTGCATTTGGGGCATAAGCTCACGACCCCTATAATTTAAGAAGCTGTACTAATGTTGTGGAAAAGTCAGGTTAGATTTGGACTGAAGAGGTCATGGGCCTTGGCAAGTGGGAGGCTGTTGGAGACCTCTGGATGAGCGGGTGGAAGGCGGATTACAATGGCTGGATTCAGGCCTGTGGAGGACATGAGCGAGCCAGCACTAGTCAGGGACTTTGGCAGCCAAGGCAAATTTAAAAATAAAATAGTTGTTTTAATGGATTAGAACAGTAATACTTATTAATTATATAAAAATTGGGCAATACTGATTGTGAAAAACAAAATAATAGTCACCCATAATTCCAAACTAAACCATACTAGCTCTTTGGTATATCTGTCGATCATTTCCCCTTCATAACAGCTCTGTAAGCTAGAGAGAGCTGATCAAAACTGCTTACATGATTCTTCTCAATTGAGTAAACCAAGGCTCAGGAAGGCTAAGCACCTTCTGTAAGACTAAAACCGGCCAGAGGGATATGCTTGGCTGCACAGTGCTGTGCAGGATCCACAGCAGGTCAAGTTGCATGTCCTGGTTGCCTACCCTCCATCTTCCTCAGTTTAGCCCCTTTCTTGTAGTCTACTTTGCCCTAAACAGATTTTTTTCAATAGTTTTATTGGCATATGATTCACATATCATGCAATTCAATCGTTCAATCACATCAAGAAGAGTTGTATAACCAGCTAACCAGGAGGTTAGGAACGGAGTCTCATCTTTCTGCTTCCCGCTCCTAGCCTAGTAGTTGAATCTGTGCACCACGAGTATTCCTGGCATGATGGGTCATGACAATGTTTTGATAGACTAACTGATGGAATTGTCCCTGTCCTTCCCTCTTCTCAGTCGCATCCATCGACTTCTGGCACAGATAAAGTGTTTGATGCATAGCCCAGTCTTAGTAGAGAGAGCAAAGTAGAACAAGTCAAATTGTTGACTTTGGGATGTCAAAAGCTTAGCTGGGGTATGAAAAGGCTAGGAAGACTGTGAAAATTTGGATTACTAGCTTCCTGGTCTACCCAGGAGGAGAAATGAGACTCGAGGGAAAGGCGGTAACTGAACACCGATGTGGTCATTGAGAAAGGAGTCCATACACCACTCTCGTTCCCCTGCACTACAGCTGCTGGTTTTGAACCGTGGACCTTGAGGATCGCACCGCAAAGCGGGACCACTATGCCACCAGGGCGCCTCTTCCTTGCCTTAGGTAAATGCGAATTAAAATTCAGTGTGAGAACAACCCTCTTCTCTCTTAGGGGATGTTCAGATATTTCAGGAGCTAGCATATGTTCAAGGAACAATAATACTGAAGGAAGAAGTGAGGTTGCACGGAAAGCATTGGCAAAACCAAAAACAAGTTCCCAGGAACTGATGCTATACACATGGAAATATTTCAACAAATGAATACAATACTAGAAGTGCTCATGTATCTATGCCAAGAAATTTGGAAGATGGTTACGTAGTTAATCGAATGGTAGAGACAGTTGTTTCCATTCCAAATAAAAGAAATCTAACAGAATGTGGAAATTATCAAACAGTAACATTAATATTACATGCAAATAAAAATGTTCTGGAGATAATTAAAAACTGGTTGCAGCTCTATACATACAGAGAACGGCCAGAAATTCAAAGTGCATTTAGAAGGGGCTGTAGAATACGATATTATTGCTAATATCAGATAAATCCTGGCTGGTAACGTTGTTATTTAATTTCTACTGTTATTGATAAGTTATCTGGTTAGTGTTCAGGCTTTTAAGTGAGTGTGCTAGAAAGATGTTTACCTATGTTTAATTCATTATGCAAAGGCATTCAACTGTGTGGATCATAACAAATTATAGATAATGTTACAATGAATGGGAATTCCAAAACACTTAGTTGTGCTCATGAGGAAGCTGTACACAGGTCAGTTGTTTGAATGGAACAGGACGTAGAGAGTAGTTTAAAACCAGAAAAGGTGCGCACAAGGGTTGCGGCATTTCATCAGGCTGATGTAATCTGCACGCAGAGGAACTCATCCACGGGGCTGGACTCTACGAACAACGCAGTAAGATTGGAGGGAAACCTCAGTACTATCCTGTGATATGGGCCCAACACGATCTTGCTGAAAGTTAAGATTATTTGAAACATTTGCTCGTGAAGATCAAAGACTCCAACCTTCCCTATGGATTATACCTTAACATAAAACAAAAATCCTTCCGGCTGGACCAATAAGCAGCATCATGACGAGTGGTGAGAAAGAAATGAAGTTGGCAAGAATTTCATTTTCCTTGGATCCACAATCCACGATCATGGAAACAACAGGAAAGAAGTTCAAGGACGTGTTGCATAGGAACGATCTGCGGCAAAGGACCTCCTTAAAGATGTGGCTCTGAGGACTGAGGTATGCCTGACCTAAGCCATGGTATTTCCAGTTGCCTCATAGACATATTACAGCTACACAATAAATCAGGAAGATCCAAGAAGAATTGAGACATTTGAATGATGGTGTTGGTGAAGCATATTGATTATAACATGGACTGCCAAGAGAATGAGTATTCCTTAAAGAAGAGGATGGTGAGACTTCATCTTATGTACCTTGGACATGTTATCAGGAGAGACCAGCCCCTGGCGAAGGTCATCATGGTTGGGTAAAGCAGAGGGTCAGCAAAAAAGAGGGAGACCCTCGACATAATGGATTGACACAGCGACTGCAGCAATGGTCCCAAGCATTTGAGGATGGTGCAGCCCTGACATTGTTCTGTCCACAGGATCACTTGACAGCGTCTAACAGCAGCAACTCAGTGGGGTAGAGTGATTATTTCATCCCCGCTGTTAGTGATAAGCTCTCTGGGCTGTGATCAGGCAAAGTAGGGTGGGTGAGTCATTGATAAAAACCCTCCTCCCCCCTGGTAACTAGAGGGAGCCTGCACTAGGCAGGGTAGGATCCGCATCAAGAAATACAAAGAAGAATCATTGTCACTAAATTGGACACGCAGAAGCTGTTGGGTTACTATTTGTTTTGCTGTGTATATTCTCAGCAACAACAAAATGAACCAAATTTAAAGGAGTAAAACCAAACACTCTGGTTCATCTCAGGCACAGGAAACAACACCCTTGTCTAGTAAGACGCTTGGCAACCCCTTTAGATTGCCCCTTGTCTTAGAAAATAATATGTCAGTCCATAAATCTTTCTTTGGAATTGTTTGACCAAATGCATAAATCATATATTGCTCTCCATGCCTGGATGCCCCCATGGCGATAGAATCTGGTTATTACACAGTCAAACCTCAGGGTAGCGGAAAATTCTTTGCCTTGAAATCAGTTCAAATTCTGGCTGTTCCTCTGAGTCATCATGCAATTTGGAGGAAGCTATTTAACCTCCTTGGTTTTCATTTTCCTTCTTTATGATTTAGCTGTGATCCCTTACTCAAAGGAATCCAGGAAACTTAAATTACATAAAATGCAGACAGACTACCCAGAATGTAGCCTATAGAAAACCCATCTTTTTTTTTTCTCTTCCTCCTTGTTTTGTACCTTAGAGGGTTTGCTCGCTCCTGCCATTTGGCTTGACCTTTTGCTCTGCTTTCAAGCATTAGGCAAAGCTTGACCAAGCTGTAGACAAAGCCCATGTTCTAGGCATGCTCATGACTTAGCTGGGGCATCCCTGCCCTTTCTGTCTGTTCTCTGAGTCATCGTGCAATTTGGAGGATGCTCTGCTCATCACTGAGCATTGGGAAGCATAGCCCCTTGAACCAGCCATTTTGGAGAATGGCATCTCCAACATTCCTTCCCAGTTACTGACGGTTTTGATGGGCTGAAAGTCAACTGATTCTCCCATACATCATTATATGGGGGGCTGGCATGTTGACATAGCAATGATGGCATTAGGATGTTGGCAATTATTTTGTTTTAACACCTTAGCTCTTGGAACTGGGCATATTATCAGTAAGAAACCATATAGTATTTAAAAGGATGTTTTCAGTCTTGTAAAAGAGAGAAAACAAAACAAAACACCCTACCAGTAAAAACCTAAGGGCCACAGTTTTGAAAATGACCATGCTCCACTGAATGGGTGTCACACCTCTGGTTCTAAGCAAACCGAAGAATTCAGTAGTGATTGCCTTTGTCTTACATTATTCTAGAAATAGATTCGGTTTTCAACCACATTCTGAGAATGGAAAACTGTCCTTGGGTTTATCCCAACTCCATTAAGATTTTTTTGCAAATTGGGGCACACATGTTTTTTGTGGTTGTTACTGTTATTGAAGTTAGAACATTTTATTGCTGTTAGTTGCTATTGAGTTTTAGGGCTATTAGTGTGAAAACATTGATTATTGAGATACCAAGGTTTTGTGCCAACATAGCTGGACCAGGACTCCCAGTGGTTTGGCAGTTGGGTCCTCTCCCATAATGTGATCGAACATAATGTAACAAACTTCATGACGGGACCCTCTGTGAGCCAGTTTCTCAGGTTCTTGCCCTGGTAATATCTTTGAGGAGGTATGGCCTACTTGACATTTAAGTAGAGCACTCTGGAGAGCTTCCTTCTTGCTGGCCCGGATCTGGCATCTGTCACATGGATCTTTGGTTCTTGAGCTAAGGGCTTACCATACTGCATACTGGATCTGGGAGCTATTTATTGCCTGCTAACCCTGAGCTTGAAGACCTTGATTCTTTAGACTGTCAGCAACAGGCCTGAAATGCTGACGTCTACCAGCTTGTGTTTTTCCTGCTGCCTGCTCCATTGGCTCTGGTAGCTGCATGGTTCTGGAAGAACCTCCAACTTTACATCTGATGCTAGATTTGAACCAGACTGGACTTAACTGCTCCTACAACAGGGAACCATTTTTCTTGATCTAAACTTCTTTCTGTACCTACATAAATGTCTCTCGTTTTGCTTCTCTAGCGAACCATCCTAATGTAATTATGAAGCTCAGGACATTGAACGCTTTGGATCAATAAGGGATATTTGATCCCAAATGAGTGTTCAATAAAATACTCAGATAATGATGGTTGGAAAAGGAAAGGAAAGAAAGAGAAGAAGAAAGAAAAAATGGAAGAAAGAACTAAAGAAGAAATGCAAAGAAGAGAGATGGAGAGAGAGAACATTACAGTCCAGTTAATGATGGTGAAATAATTTGGAAATGGGCAGTGTAGTGAATTCAGTGAGTTACTTAATCTGACTATCCTGGCCACAGTCTCCGTAACTCCCACCCATGCCCTGTTCCTGATGGGTCTGGGTAAGAGTAGGTAGAGGGAGAGACTGAGAGGATTAAGTTGTTCTTTTGATTCATTTTGATTGTCTCCCTGCTGCATATAACACAAGCCATCTCAGAAGCAGGGGAGGAGATCTCACGACCAAAAGAAGGAGTCGGGAGAGAGGTGTATCCTTGAGACCCCCGAGATCCCTGCACATTGGACCCCCCTGATCCAGGAGACAGCTGGGACACCAGTGGAGTGGCACAGAAGCAGGAGCCAGAGCATGAGGAAGCATGGTGGACTCTAGCAAAACCGAGTGCCTCTGGACAGGAGGCTGGCTTACGGAGAGGAGTAGAGTCCATATGAGCCTTTAATTGGAGGCTGGGTTTTCTGATCCCTGGAGCTGGAGCTGGAGCTGAAAGGCCTTCAGGTTGAAGTTTACAGCAGAATATCACACCCTCTGGGCATTTACTGGCAGCCCTGAAAAAAGCTTTGTAACATTATCAGAGCAGGGCAGTGACCAGGCCAAATGATGTGAGGGCCAGAGAGAGGCTGGCAGCAGGGACAACAGAGAAAAAACTGCCCTGACTGAACAATTCTATTCTGCGAATTTCTCACCTGAATTGTCACCTGTTAACTTCTCTAATAAGCCCGGCAGCCAGGAGTATTGTCTGTGAGTTCTGTGTGGTTCTTGCAGTGAATTAGCAAATGGAGGCACAGAAACAGAACACGGCGGGAGGGCCAGTTGGTGTCAGAAAAGGGGTGGAGGGGGGAGACTTGTCTGACATCAGGCTCATAGCAATCTGCCTGGGTCGGTACTGATGGGGAGTTTGATGTGAAGGCGGTCAGACGTCACTGCACGTCATTTTTCTTCAGAGAGTGAGAAAGGCTTCGGGATGTGAAGAATGTAATTGTACATGTAGAAATAATTGAAATGGCATCTCTTTCACTGTGCGTATTTTCACATACACAACTTAAATCTAAAAGCTCAGCAAACAGATTATGACGTTGTGATATATCCTTTTTTAAAAAAAAGTTTCCAGTACTTTACAAAACCATAAAAAATTATTCCTTTTTTCAATAAATAATGCCTGCAAAGGGACCCTTGGTGACACAGTGGTCAAGTGCTTGACTGCTAACCCAAAGGTCACCTGTTCAAACCTACCAATGCCTCTGTAGGAGAAAGATGTGATAGCCCATTTCAGTGACGTTTAAGCCCAAAACACCAAACCCACAGCCATCGAGGCGATTCCAGCGATTCCATGTAGGGTTTCTGAAATGATGCATCTTGGAGAGCAGACAGCTTCACCTTTCACACATGCAATTGCCTGTGGGTTTGAACCACCGACCCTGCAGTGTGCAGTCCAGCGCCTCACTCACACTGCCACCAGGGTTCCTCAGAAGCCCTGTGTGACAGCCCTTCTAGGGACGCTATGGGCTGGAGTAACAGACTCGCTGACAATGGATTGAAGACGTGCAGCTATATTGGAGAAGTTAATTGTCTAATGCTTACTACGTTCTTTTGTCCTCTAAGTGCAGTCAGCTCATTTACTCCTGAAGACACCTGCATGAATTGGGTTCTATGAACATCCCCATTTTAGAGCGGAGGCTTGCGAACAAAAGGCCCAGCCAGGCTGCCAGAGCCCTGATTTTAACTGTGAACTTGAGCTCCTCCTCCCATGCAATAAGAGCCAGTCGCCCCCTGCTCAGAAGCCAGCTCAGCCACCAGCATCCTGGGGAGCCTTTTAGAGGGTACAGACATCAAAAAAAAACATTCCTTTTAGGAGGCTCCTTCGAGCCCACTTTTCAATCTGCAGTTTGGAGAATGGATTCCGTGGGCCCTTTCTCCCCCCACTCGGTTAGTTCTGTCCCATAAACTGTCAAGTCCCCCAGGCGCCTGCCGAGAGGCGCTGCCTGTTCACTGCCACCTGTAAGCCCACAGGTCCACAGACAAGGGGCTCTGATTTATTGCGCTTCTCCCTGCTGGTCCACAGAGCGGTTAATCTTCTGCCCCGGGCAGAACTTGACGGCTCCCAAGGGTCTCATGAAGAGCTCTTTTCAAAGTGAAATTCTCCATCAAATAAATTTGAAACAGACTTGGTCTGGATCCAGGTACAGCCCCCCCACCCCCCCTTCCCCTCGGCCTCCGGGCACCACTGGGCTACACTTCACTTACTGGCTTGTTGAGGCCTCTGGTGCTGGCGCTGGTCCTCCTTCAATAAAACAGTGATTTAAAGCCCCTGCCCTTCCTGTTGCTGATGGTGTGGGAGCAGATTCATGCTGTCTGCACAAAGGAGCGCCCCCAAACAGCCACTGGACCGTGGGGCCACCCCTGGGGCACCTATCAGGTGGACACTGCCGTCAACCCCAAGATCTCCTACCTTTATCCAGTTGGAACCATTTTTGTTTTAACGTATTTCCTGACTGGAATTTTATTTGGAGTCTTCTGACTTCCCTTTAGACCTTCCGATGATCCAGGAAGCCTGGCAGTTACTGGTTTTAGCAATTCCAAACCATCAAGCGCTCTGCGGGGGTGGGACTGTGTGCAAGGAGGAGGCTTTCTACTCCGATCAAGGGCTACAGTCTGGGAAGCCATGGAGGCAGTTCTACCCTCTCCGGTCGGGTCAGCTCTTCAGAACGGGCTTGATGGCAGTGAGTTTAGGTTGGTTCGGATGATCCATTGGCTTAGACAAGTGTCCACTGACTCTCATCCTGTCCACTGGAGGAGGTCTGGTGGGGCAGTGGTTAAGGGCTGAGCTGCTCGCAGGATTGGAGGGCAAGCACTTCAAGGCCACCAGCTGCTCTGTGGGAGAGAACTGTGGCAGTCTGCTATGGTGAAGATGACCGCCACAGGAGGGCCTGGTAAGGTAAGCACTGGGCTGCTGACTGAAAGGTTGGCTGTTCCAATCTACCCACAGGTACATTGGAAACCTGCCCTTGCAATCTACTTTAGAAACAGCAGCCATTCAAAACTATGAGGCACAGGTCTACTGTCAGAATAGGCTCCACGGCAACAGGGTGGGGATACGTGTTGGGGCAGTGTTGTGGGGTGAAAAACATAAACAGGAAGTCTCTGTGTTACAAAGATCAGATTTAGCACACAATTTGCTCTTCCTTTAAAACTACTGAATGATTGAATCGGGCTTCCAAAGGGGTTCCCTCCAACGCAGCCCCCTCCTGGGAAGGTACATTTCCACCTCAGGTACACCTAACCCGATGCTGCAATTTAACGATGTCCCCAGGTGTTTCCTAGATCCCCTGGGTGTCTGGTTCAAGTGCAGCTTCTGGTTCTGCACTTCTAGGGTGGAAATGCAAATTATCATCCCGGGTGGATACAGAATGATCTAGAAGGTGAGGCACTGATGGAACCAATTCTTCTTGACAATAACTCCATCCTAATCGTCTTCACTCGTTGCACTTGCAGCTTTTCAATAATTCACGGATTTTCTTGTATTAACACCAAATGCACACCCCTTGTCATAGAATCAGCTCTGACTAAAGCAGGGACAAATAAGAAACATGTGCACCTAAAAGTCAATTTAAAGCCACACTCAAGAATGGCTCTGGGTTGTAACCGGGGGCTGCCAGTAGAGTCACTTTGTAACAACCCCACAGTTGATATTAACAAGTTAATTAGAGACCCATTCCTGGACACTTCATGCTAGGTTTATTATTTTTTTTCCCACTGAGCATGCTGCTGGGAAAGATATTTATGCTTTCTTTCTGACACATGGTTGGCCGTCGGGTCCATTGCTACTCCTAGTGATCCTTTAGGACAGAGGCATCCTGGTGGTGTAGTGATTACCAGTTGGGCTGGTAACCACAAATCTGGTAGTTCGAATACACCAGCAGCTTCTTGGAAGAAAGAGGAAGCTGTCTACTTCTGTAAAGAGTTACAGTCTCAGAAACCCCCGTGGCAGTTCTACCCTGTCCCACAGTGTCGCCAGGAACCAGAATCAACTCGATGGCAGTGAGCTTGGAGCTGGAGAAGTGCTCTGGGGGGTTCCTGGGCTGGGATCTTTCTGGGAGCAGATTGCCAGGTGTGTCTGGGCTTTGCAGTTATCAGTCCACCTGTTTTCCGTTGATGCGTGATGTATAGGGGGAATTGCACGTATGTCCTTTCTCAGTGAACACTTGCATGTAGTGTGCAGTTCTTCCGGCTCTCCATGCAGTGCTGTGCTGGCCTGCACAGAGGGCACGGATACGGAGTCCCCCAGTCTGAGTCACTGGGCGACAAAGCCAAGGGAGGTCCCCAGCCAGCCTGCAATGACAGCACAGGCAGAAATTCAACTTTGTCACGTTCAGCAAACCAAGGTTTGGAAGTGGTCATTGAACTCATCCTGACTGGTCAGCTGGGAAGCGATCTACATAAGCAAGGAGGCTCTTTGTGGGTTTAATTCCATAGCAATCCACGAGAACAAGAATCAAAGTCTGTCTTTTCATCCACTGGGGCAACCTCAAATGATTTATGAATGTATTGACTTAGAAGTATTTACTGGGGACCCTCTGTGTCCAAAACAATGTAACAAGGGGAACAAAAGCTTTATATGATCACTAGGATTCTTTCTTAACAGAACATGAAAATTGTAGAGGATTCCAGACATTCCATAAGGTTAAATATCTAAAATGCTGTATAAAAGGTTTTCATTACAATTTCGTTTTCCTCTGAGCATTTTTCCCTCATAACACTGTGAAAGGATACTTTTTCAAAAAGGTAAAATCTTGACTCTCAAGCAGATATGAAATGAACCAGTGGGAAATATCTTAGCTAATTCATTTTTTTTGTTTTTCTAATCATTTTATTAGGGGCTCATACAACTCTTACCAGAATTCATACATACATCAATTGGGTAAAGCATATTTGTACATTCGTTGCCCTCATCATTCTCAAAACATTTGCTCTCCACATGAGCCCCTGGCATCAGCTCCTCACTTTCCCCCCTTCCCTCCTGGTTTCCCCCTCCCTCATGAACCCTTGATAATTTTTAAATTATTATTTTGTCATATCTTACACTGTCTGACGTCTCCCTTCACCCACTTTTCTGTTGTCTGTCCCCCAGGGAGGAGGTTATATGTAGATCCTTATAATCGGTTCCCCTAATTCATTTTTTAATGAAAAAAACCCCAAAACTACCTGGAAGCATATGACACCTGATTCATAAGAGAAAACACAGAGCTATCCTTATATGAAGTATAAGACGGTTGCCATCAAATCAACTCGACCTCGTCGTGAACCCATGTCAGAACAGAACTGTGCTTCACAGGGTTTTAGTGATTCGTATTTTTAGAGATAAATCACCAGGCCTTTCTTCCAAGACACCTTAGGTGGCACTTTGGGTCACCACCAAACTACTTTAGCTATTTGCATTAGCCAGGGTCTCCTTTATGAAGGACAAAAACTCACAGCCACAGAGTCAATTGTAACCCATAGCAACCCCAGAGGACAGAGCAGAACTGTCCTGTGAGTTTCTAAGACTGTAACTCTTGGCAAGAGTAGAAAGAGTCATCTCTCTCCCATAGAGTGGCTGGTGGTTTTGAACTTCTGACCTTGGGATCAGCAGGTTAATGGGAAACCCACTGTACCACCAGAGCTCCTTCCCCCATTGCTGGGCATACAAATTATAGAGCTGTGAAATCGCTCAAAGTTGATGAAAGGCTAGGTTTTGAGAAAGCAAAGGGTGAGCTTTAGCAATGTATAATTTCCCATCAGTGATACCCTGTCATCTATTTTGCTTATACCAACTTTTCTTAGAGTGATCCCCTAAGTTAAACAAAAACAATGAAAATAAGCAACACTATTCATTGAGCGTTTTCTCAGTGCTGGGCAATGTACCTAGACCTTTATGGGTAAAAGTAGTCCATCTGATCCTAATTGTGCAGACCCAGGTCAGACTTAGGGCACAGCCCTCAAAACTGCCTTCATTTCAGACACTACTCACAAGCAGAGAGATTCCCAGGGCACCTACACTTCTGAGCAGCTGGTTATAAATGTGGGGTTCCCATTAGCTGTTTGGGCTCAATTATTTATAAGAACAACTCATAGAGTTCAGGAAAGTCCTGTAGGTAGGTTTACAGTTTGATTATAGCAAAGAAAGGCTACAGGTTGGAACCAGCTAAAGCTAGAACAGGGTCTTTTCTTGTGGAGCTAGGATCCTCCAGCCACAATGGTGTGGACAATAGTAATTAGAAGCAATTTTTATGTACTATTATCATTATTCTTTTTTTATCATTCCATGTGGTGGCATGGGATTTCTCAACATGGCTCTCCTACTCAAGTTTCTGTAACCTGGGACTATGCAAACAGACCACGTGTAGCCTTAATGGACTGGTCAGTTTCCATTATATTCCTGCCCGCTGGCTGTAAGGGTGAGCAGCTGAGAGGGGCACCCTGAAGACCTGGGAAGAGCGTGTGCAAGATCGGTGTGAAGTGGCGGAGCCCATTGACAGTAGCTGTGCCAGAGACCGTGGCCTGAGGCTCCGAGGAGCAGTGCTGAGACTCTGGAGTACCTTCTTCTCATTGGCTGAACCCACAGCACCATGAGACAGTGACAGCTAGGTGGCTTCCTGGCCCATGGAAGCAAAGGCCAACAGACCACATGACTAAGCGACTGAGGACCCAAGAGAGGTTTGATTGCTGACTGAAGAGAGGCACTTAGGTGTCCCAATGACTGCTTCCTGACTGTTTAATCATCCTGACTTGTAGTAACCTTTAACTTCCCAAATAAACATCCTCAATTGTGAGTACTGTTCTGTGTGGTCACTGCGATGAATTATTGAGCCCAACAGAGAACTAGCGTGTCATGGGGGGGAGTCAGTGTTGGAGTCTAGAAAGCAGCATGGAGCAAGGAGGGGTGTCTGACCTCTGCCTCAAGGCAGTGGAGAAGCCAGAGGAGGTCAGGTATGCTGCCCCACACCCCTGCCCCCCCCTCCCCCGACACCCCATGCCACTGACTGCAGTCCTGAAAGTGATTTGCACATGGTGAGGGGAGCGTGCTGAGAAATGCTCTCTTCAACGTGCCAGATGAGTTGTGGGGGACATATTAAAAACCAGTTGTTTGGCCTATATGTGAACACCAGCAATCACTTCACATGAGTTCAAACCATCTTTCAGCGGCCGGTTGAGTCCAAACTAAGTGACAGTTTTAATCATTTTCCTCTTCAGAACCTTTTAAAAATTAAATCTCCCAAGGAACAGTATGTCATATTTAACCTCTAAAAATGCCATGTTTTGATAGTAAATAGCTGAGCTGTGGGAAATCAATGTGATAAATCAAATATATATACAAAACCAAACCCATAAACACAACTTTTTAAGGGAAAAATCCATTCTAAACCTACAAAACAGTAGGGTTTCCCTCTCTCAACATACCAGATTGATTACTCTAAGGTAAGAATAGTCACAGACATTCTGTCTCCAATTCCTGTCTCTTTGCTTATATATTAAAATAAACTTTACGCTTTAAGCAGACTGTTGTTTTGAGTTGACCAGAATATTGTATGACCATATTGATTTGTGGATGATGCTGTCTTCTCATCCAGCCCATCCATATTCCTCTTTGTACATTGCTTCTGTCTTGGGTTAATCATTATAAATTCCAGGACGGTTCCCAGCCTTCGCTTAAAGCATCCTCTGACATCCTCTTAGTTTCCAGTCATGGTGGAATTTTTCTTCTAAGGCCTGGACGAAGAGCTTCCATTTAGCTCTGAGAGCACATGTTATTTGCACTTTCTTTTCTATACAGTTTGGATTATAAACCAAGGTGTAGACAATGTTCAAAACTAAGTGTTACCATGATTGAATAGATAGTTGTCTGTGATTCTCACTGAGTGGCTCTGCTCCAAGACTCACACCAAACCAAAGCCCAAATCCAAACCCAAACCCAAACCCAACTCATTACCAGAGAGTTTATGCTGACTCGTAGCGACTTATTAGGATGGGGGAGAACTGCCTCTGAGTTTCCAAGACTGTAACTCTTTATGGGAGTAAAGAGCCCCGTCTCTCTCCCGAGGGATGCTTGGAACTGCTGGCCTTTGGATGCAGCCCGGTGCATAACCATGGTGCCACCAGGGCCCCTACGAGACCCACACGCATGGTTGTGAATGAGCAAAGTAGGACACTAAAGTACCTCCTTCATGTAAAATGAATGTGCTCTCTTTGCCCTTTCAGATTGAATCTCTACTTTCTACCAAACAAAAATACAGAGAACTGAATATTACATGGAGTACATGTCCATAAAAAATGGATTCATTCTTCATCTGAGATTGTAATGTAAATGGGTATTCTATATTTTATGTAGCAATCCCATCTCCACTCTGGAGCCCTTGTGACACGATAGGTACGTAATACTTGGGGCTGCTAACCAAGATCAGCACTTTGAATCCACCAGCTGCTCCCTGGGAGAAAGATGAGACTTTCTACTCCTATAAAGATGTCTAGTCTCAAAGAGTGACAGGGGCTATTTGAGACTAGACATCTACCCTGTCCTATCGGTTCACTGTGAGTTGGAATCCACTCGATGGCAGTGAATTTGAGTCTGTACATTCTACTACAGTCATAAAACATTTCCAAGGGAGTCCTTCTGACTGAATAAACCATCAGGAAATCAGAGGGGGCGGGAGGAGGGGAGCCAGATAGTTTGTCCCAGTTCCCGCCCTTTCTCATTGCCTAAGGTTGGCTAGGGACCTCTATGAAGTGTACGGCCCCAGCAGGAGACCTCTCTTCTAGCTTACCCTCTCTGGACCCACTAGTTTTTCCTTTCTCTTGACCCCTGGGTCTCGAAACAAACAACAACCCATCCCCCCACAAAAAAACAAGCCCCCAAACAAACAACAACAACAATAAAAAAAAAAACCCTCAAATTCCCTGCTAGTGAGTCAATTCAAAAGCAGACAGAAAGATCTAACAAAATAGTCAGAAAAAAAAAAAGACTCAAAAGGATCAAAGACGGTATAAGGAGCAGAAGAAAACATCAAACAAACCATTAATATTCTCTGGAAGATGAATGATGACAGAATATTCCCAAAGGGAGACCAGCATGGGAGCACAAAAGAACACCAGAGAATAAGAACGGGCTCTTAACAAATGAAAATATAACCGTTTTCGTTTAAGAATGCAAGTGAAGGGTTGAAAGAGAGCATTGAAGCGGTGTCTTGGAAGGGAGAACCAAAGAGCTAGCGAAGGAGAGGGCGGGTCCAAGGTCTGTCTCGGACGAATCGGGAGTCCAAGCAGAAGAAAAGCTACAGGCATGGAGATTGTTGAAGCCACAACACAGGAGCGATGGCAGAATGAAAGATGGAACTCCCTGGTGAACAGCCTTACTGAAAATGATACAGAAAAATGACTCTTACCAACGTTCCTCAACCACCGAACCCACCCCCACCGAGTCGATTCCGACCCAGAGATTCCATTGGGGCCTATTCAAAGGCAGCCTAAAAGCTACCGGAACGGAAAAGAGGCCACAAGGCCATAAGAATGTCTTGAACGCTCAGTAACAACACCCACAGCTAAAAGAGAGTGCAAGATGGCTTCCAAATCAACCTGAGTCTCTGCTCCGCCACACGAACAGTCAAAAACAAAGACAGCAGAAAACAAACAAACAAACAAAACAAAAACCCACCTATCGGGCAGGCAGTCTCTGAAAACGTCCTTCTCTTGCCTACTTTCTCAGAAAGCTCTTGGGGCATGCGTGCCAACCAGAGAAGAGAATCGAAGCAGGGAGAGGAGGATATGAGTGAGCAACAGCGTTTCAGCCAAGGAAAGAGGTCTACAGACAGCAAGAGATCAGCCAGTCCGGTGGAAAGAAGAGAATGGAGAGACCCAAGAGAGATGCTTTTTAAAAAAAAAAAAAAGAATGCAAGAGCTAGACAACTTGAGATGTGTGACCCTACTTCTGAGAAGAGACTTGGGAAGGTGGAGAGAAGATCGGTAGAAAAACAAGCAGCAATAACTAAAGAAGACAGGAACAGAGAAAGTGAGAGGAAGGGGGGGAGACGGAAAGAGAAGAATGGAAAAGGGAAATATAAGAGAAACTTTTCTGGTTGCTTATCTGTGCCCAATGTTTGCATCCTTATTATACAGACTGAGTATGCACAGCCGCTTTGATAAAATACTTGAATCTTTTCCCCATTTGTTGTGCTGTTCTGTATTGGTTCCGCTGTGAAACTCGATTTTCTTTACATTGAGTTGGAGAGAGTTCGGACTGAAGTTGTTCAAAGATTTCATCTTGCTCAGATCCATAGTCAGTGCTCACAAAGCGGCAGTTAAGAAATCAACTGATGTAAAGCACTGGGCAAATCTGCTACTCAAGACCTCTTTCAACTTCTAAAGAGCAAGAAACGTCAGTTTGAGGGCGAAGGTTTGCCTGCCCCATCCGTGGTGTTTCCAGACACCTCCAGGGCAGGTGAAAGTTAGACAATGAACAAGGAACGCCGCCAAAGAAACGATGCACGTGAATGACGGTCGTGGTTAAGCATATTGAAAACACCCAAACCAAAAATATAAAAAAGACAAAAAGACAGGAAAGTACCACGGACGGCAAGAGAAACAAACCGACCTGTCTTGGAAGAACGACAGCGACAATATGCCTTCAAGTCAAGAATGGCGAACTTTGGACATGTTATCAGGAGAGACCAGTCTCTGGAAAAGGACATTATTCTTGGTAAAGTTGAGGGTCATCAAAAAAGAGAGAGTCCTTGGCGAGCTAACAGTAATAAGTATAAGATGGAAGAAAATACTCTAAGATGGATTGTGATGGTGATTCTACAACTCTTTTTAATATGATTGAGCTACTGGATCTCATGATATGTGAATTATATACCAATAAAACCATTAACGAATAAAAGGGAGCTCTTGGACGAATTGGATTGACAGTGGCTGCAACAGCTTTGCCGTGGTTGTGAAGGTGCGCGGCTGGGGCACTGTTTCCTTATGCCGTTTGCAGGTTTGCTGTGTGCCAGAACTGACAGCCAGGCACCTGACAGCATGATAAAACAGCAAGAGAAGCATCTATGGGGGTCGCGGTGGATGGCTGGTATTAAATCTTTATCTTTCATAGTAGAAAGTATATAGATAATGTCTAAAGTTGTTTGGTCAATAAACAGCTGTATAAACATATTACTTAAAAATAAGGAGTTAAGTGTAAGAAGAGAAACAGCTAACTGGTTAGAAGTTGACTTTGCCTCTTGGGAGACTATTTCTGGGTCTAAGTACTGCTGGGTTTTGTTGGTATTCTTTTTGCTATTGTAACTTTTGTAGTATTAGCTTGTATTTCAAACCATGTCTGGTTATGTTTTGGACTCCCTGTCTTAGTCTGGGTTCTCTAGAGAAGCAAAATCAATGAATATATATATATATTCATTTATATATACATAATTTCTATCTCCTTGGGGATGGGTTGGACGAACATCACCTGCAGAAGTATGTAGACCTAGATAGAAGATATATTGTGAAACAGCAGCTTCGCATTTTGCTATTTTTGTCTACTAAAGGGGTCTATGATTTCGTAGCTGTACTTTTGGACTTTAAAAAGGGGGCTTCAAAAAGTTCTTGAGAAAATGGAACGAATAGATAATGGGATTTTCCCACAAAACTGACTCGGTGCTTGCCAACGTGGAGGGACATCAGAAAAGAGGAAGGCCCTCTTGAGATGGATTACTGCCGTAGCTGCATCAGTGGGGTCAAACCACAGAACAATGTGAGGACGATGCAGGCCCTGATAGCACGTCCAGAGCACAGGAGACGAGATCTCCCATCCTTCCCTCTAAGGAGTACTTTGACTGCACTTCTTACACAACCAATCTGTTTGTTCTTTTGGAAGTCCCCGTGCTTATAATGTTCTTCCCCAGCACCATAGTTCAAATGCACGGGCTTTCCTTAGGTCTTCCTCATTCAGTGCCCATCTTTCACAGACGTATCCGGCAATTGAAAAATGCTGGCATGGGTCAGGTATGCCTTAGTCCTCAAAGTAACATCCTGGCTTTGAGACACTTCAAAGAGGCCCTGTGCAGAAGGTGTACCCAATGCAAGGCATCATTTGATCTCTCGACTGCTGCTTCCATGAATATTGAGTGTGGATCCAAGCAAGAAGCAATCCTGGACAATTTCAACCTTTTCTCCATTCATCATGATCTTATCTGTTGGTTCAGCCATGATTATTAGTTCCCCCTGCCCAGTGGTGATTATTTCAATTTTCTTTACATTGAGTTGTAATCCACAATGAAGACTGCAGTCCGTGAGCTTCATCACAAGTGCTTCCAGTCCTCCTCATTTGCAGAAAGCAAGGTTGTATCATCTGCATATCATAAATTGTTAACAAGCCTTCTTCCAATCCTGATGCCACATTCTTCATATAAGCCAAGCAGCTTCTCTGATCATTTTCTCCACATAGATATTGAATAAATATGATAAGAATATACAACCTGGACGCACACCTTTCCTGATTTTCAGCCATGCACTATTCCCTTGTTCTGTTCACACAACTGCCTCTTGATCCGTGTACAGGTTCTGCAGGCGCACAATAAAGCGTTCTGGAGTTCCCACTCTTCTCAAGGCTCGCCATAGTTTGTGATGAGCCACGCAGTCAAATGCTTTTGCATAGTCAATGAAAAAAAAAAAAGGTAAGCATTTTTCTGGTATCCTCTGCTTTCAACTAAGATTTTCTTGACATCAGCAATGATATGCTGTTCATGTACTGCTACGCCTATTGTTGGATGATCGTCACCACAATTTTATTGGCATACGCTATCAGTGATATTATTCTATAACGTGTGCATTCTGTCGGGTCAGCTTTCTTTGGAATGGATACAAATACGGATCTCTTCCAGTCAGTGAACCAAGTAGCTAGCTGTCTGCCAGATTTCCTGGCATAGACAAGTGAGTGCTTCCAGGGCTTCACCAGCTTGTCCAAACACTTCAGTTGGTCCTGGGGCTTTGTTTTTGGCTTACGCTTTTAGTGTGGCTTGGACTTCTTCCTTCAGCGCTGTTGGCTCTTGCTCTATGCCACCCCTTGAAATGGCCGAATGCTAACTAGTCCTTTCTGATGCGGTGACTGCATTCTGTCTGTCTTCTTTTGGTGCACCTCTAGTCATTTGCCACAGACTCCTTCAGTATTGCAACTCAAAGCTTGATTTTCCCCCTTGAGTTATTTCCGTCTCAGATATGCCGAGTGCGCTCTTCCTTTGATTCTCTAACTCTAGGTCGTTGCACATTTCAGTATAACATTTTACTTTGCCTTCTTGAGCTGCCCTTTGAAATTCTCTATGTAACTCTGTTACTTTATCATTTCTGCCATTTGCCTTAGCTACTCTACAATTCCAGAGTCTCTTCTGACGTCCATTTTCATCTCTTCTTTCTTTCCCGTCTTTTTAAGGACCTTTTGCTTTCTTCATGAATGATGCTATGTAAGCACAGCTCATCGGGTCTTCTGTGATCAGCATTTAGTGCATCAAACCTGTTCTTGAAATTCAGGTGGGATGGACTCAAGGTCATATTGTGGCTCCAATGGACTTCTTTTCATTTTCTTCAGCTTCAACCTGAGCAATTGATGGTCTGCTCCACAGTCAGCTCCTGGCCTCATTTTAACTGCTGATACTACATTTCTCCATCATCGTTTCCCACAGATGTAGTCAAGTTGATTTCTGTGAAATATACCTGGAGAAGTCCACCTGGATAGTTGCCTTTTGTGTTTAAAAAGGGTATCTGCAATAAAGAAGTCCTTGGTCTGGCAAAATTCTGTCACGTGATCTCGGGCTTAGTTTCTAGCATTAAATCATATTTTCCAACTACTGTTTCTTCATCTTTGTTTCCAACTTTGGCATTCCAATTGCCAATAATTATCCATGCTTCTTGATTGCACGTTTGATCAGACTGAAGATGTTGATAGAATTCTTCAGACAGGTGCTGTCCTATCGCAGATAGCATGTACTTCAAGAAAGTTCTTGAAACGTTCTTTTTCACGATGGCTACAACTCCATTCTTCTTGATTGTATCACTTTGGCGTAGTAAACCAAAAGACTTTTCTGATTCAAAATGGCCATTACGAGTCCATTTCAGCTCATCAAGGTCTAGAATATTGATCTTTATGGGTTCCATTTCATTTTTGACACCTTCCAATTTTCCTAGATTCATACTTTGTACATTCCAAGTTCCAATGCAAACAGATGTTTGCATCTGTTTCTTCTCATTCTGAGTTGTGCCCCATCAGCAAATGACGGTCCTGAAGGCTTTACTCCACGCTATGATGGGCACCTCCACTGGAGAAGGCAATTCATTCCTCAGTCATGTTTTGAGCGCCTTTCCACCTGAGGGGCTCATCTTCTGGCACAATCTCTGGTCATGTTCTGCTCTATTCATGAGGTTTTTAGTATATGACAATGTTTCTATGCTATCCTTGCGGTTTTCAGTGGATAATTCCTCTGCAGTAGACAACTTATTCCTTCTTCACCTTCTTTGAAGTCTGTTCTTAGTCTGGAGGCTCTACTGAGACCTGTATGTATGTCTATATATGTGGAGGGGAGGGATATGGATATAGTAAAGCCTTTGGGACCTTCATTTTTTAATAGGGTTTGACTCAAAATGAGAAGAAATGTAAACATGTTAATAATCAGAACTTAGAATTTAGGAAGTATGAATGTAGGGAAATTAGAAGTAGTCAAAAATAAAATGGAAGGCATAAAGATTGACATCCTAAGCACTGTTGTTGTCAGGTGCCATCGAGTTGGGTGTGACCCATAGTGACCCTGGTCCTGCACCATCCTCACAATTGTTCCTACGCCTGAGCCCATTGCCCAGCCACTGTGACATTCCATCTGTCTGCGGGCCTTCCTCTTTTTTGCTGCCTCTCACTTTACCAACCATGATGTCCTTCACCAGGGACTGGTGTTTCCTGACAACATGTCCAGAGAATGTAAGACTTTGTCATCCTTGTCGCTCTACTTCTCCCAAGACAGATCTGTGTCCTTTTAGCAGTGCATGGTATTTTCAATATTCCTCTCCAGCAACGTAATTCAAACTCATCAATTTTTCTTCTGTCTCCCTTATTTAATGTCCTATTTTCACATGCATATGAGGCAATGGAAAATACCATGGCGTGGACCAGGTGAGCCTCTGTCCTCACAGTAACATCCACGCTTTTCCATGCTCTAAAGAGGGCTTGTGCAGCACATTTACCTAATGCAATGTGTCTTTTGATCTCTGAACTATGCTTTCATGAGTGTTGATTGTACTTCCAAGCAATACAAAATCCTTAACAACTTCAACCCTTTCTCCATTTATCATGATGCTATCTATTGGTCCGGTTGTGATTATTTTAGTCTTCTTGACACTGAATTATAATTCATACTGAAGGCTGCAGTTCCTGATCTTCATCAGCAAGTGCTTCGAGTCCTCATTTTCAGCAAGCAGGGTTGTGTCATCTGCATATCTCAAGTGGTTAGTAAGCCTTCCTCCAATCCTGATGCTGCATTCTTCTTCATATATTCCAGTTTCTCTGATTATTTGCTGAACATACAGATTGAATAAATATGGTGAGAGGATACAACCCTATGCACACCTTTCCTGATTTTAAACAATGCAGTATGCCCTTGTTCTGTTTGCACAACTGCCTCCTGATCCATGTACAGGTTCCACACGTGTGTTCTGGCATGTCCGTTCTTCTCTGTGCATTAGTGAACTGAACTGGATTGGTTCTGGCCATTTTGATTCAGCCAATCAGTTGATTTACTCTGCTGGGAATGACAAATTCATTAGTAATGATCTTCCATTCACCCTGACAAAAGGACATTTCAAGGTCTATCTTGAAGCACAATACTGTCTGTGATAGGATAATATCTACCCACATTAGGGAAATCCAGTTAATAAAATTATCATTCAAATTTATGTGCCAACAACTAAAACTATTGATTCAGAAATTGAAGAATTCTACCAACTTCTTCAGTCTCAAATTGATCAAACATGCCATCAAGATGCATTTATACATATTGGCGATTAGAAGGCAAAAGTTGGAAACAAAGAGGAAGGAGCGGTAGTTGGCAAATAGGGCTTTAGTGATAGAAATGACCCTGGAGTTCACATGATAGAATTTTCCAAGACCACCGACTTCTTCATTGAAAACTCTTTTTTTCGAGCAGCCTGAGCACTGTGTAGTGGGCACGCCCAGCGGTGCCTCTTCCCTGAAACTCCTAGAACGTCTTCCGCTCACAGGAAGGGCCAACCTGACAAGCTCTCCCGACATGGCCAAGCAGCCAGACTACAACCCGGGGAAAATTGAGAACAAAGCAGAACCCGCTGTAGACCTGCTTCTCAATTACTTGCAAGCTTTCAAGAAGGCCCTGGACCTGGTCATGCAGGTGCAAAAGCAGACCAACAAAGGAACCAGAAGCAAGAAAAAGCCCCAGTGATGACTCTAACAGATCTGAAAAGAATGGAAGTTTCCCACAAACTTTTTGAAGCCCCCTCGTATCTATCTCACAACTTTTCCCTGTTCAGTATTTACAGGTTTAAGCCTTATTGACAGCTATTATAAAAATCTGTTTGCAAGCTAAAAAAAAGAAAACTCTTTATTTCAACAACTTTTATGGCAACTGCACATGTGGACCTCTCCAGATGGAACACACTGATATCAAGTTGACTATATCTATGGGAAGGAGGGACAGTGGAGAAGCTCAATATCAACAGCCAGTGACAAACCCTCAATGGCTCATATGTAAGTTCAAGTTGAAGAAAATTAATACAAGTCCACAAGAGCAAAATACAAGCTTGAGTAGATCCCACCTGAATTTGAAGAATATTTTTAAAAAGTTTTTTTGGAAGAACATTTCAAGGATAGATTTGACTCAATGAACATTAAGAACAGAAAACCTGATGACGGACTATGGAATGGCATCAAGAATATCATACATCAAGAAAGCAAAAAGTTTAAAAAAGAAAGAAAAAGCTTATTAAAAAGATAAGAAAGAAAAGTTCAAAGTGTATGTCTGAAGAGACACTGAAACTTGCCCTTGATCATAGAGTAGCTAAAGCAAATAAAATAAATGATGATATAAAAGAGCTGAATAAAATTTTCCAAAGACGCTTCAGAAAATAAAATTAAGTATTATAATGAAATGTATGAAGATTTTGAGTTAGAAAACCAAAAAGAAAACCTGCTCAGCATATATCAAGTTGAAAGAATTGAAGAAAAAAAATTTAAGCCTTGAGTTTCCATATTGAAAGACTCTGTAGGAGAAAACATTGAACGATGCAGGAAACATCACAAGAAGATTGAAGGAATGCACAGAGCCCCCTGAACCAGAAAGAACTGGTCAACATTTGACTATTTCACGAGGCCACCTATGACCAAGAACCAATGGTCCTGAAAGAAAAAGTTCAAACTGCACTGAAGTCATTAGCGAAAAACAAGGCTCTAGGAATTGATGGAATATCAATAGAAATGTTTCAACAAGCTGGTGAAGCACTGGAAGCACTCACAAGACAAGAAATTTGGGAGACAGCTGCCTGGTCAACTGACAGAAAGGAATCTATATTGGTACCCATTCCAAAGAAAAGTGACCAACAGAATATGCAGATTACTGCACAATAGTGTTACTATCATGCAAGTAAACTTTTGCTGAAGATCATCCAATTAACAGTTGAGCAGTACATTGACAGGGAGCGGCCAGAGGTTCAAGCCAGATCAGAAGAGGATGTGAAATAAGGGATTTTATTGCCAATATCAGACATATCTTGGCTGAAAGCTGAGGATACTAGAAAAATGTTTACTTGTGTTTTATTGATTATACAAAGACATTTGACTGTGTGGATCTTAATAAATTATGCATAGCCTTGCGCTGCATGGGAATTCTAGAACACTTCATTGGGCTTATATAGAACCTATACATGGACCAAGTAACACTGGTTTGGACAAGGGCTTAAAATCAGAAAAGGTATGTATCAAAGTTATATCCTTCCACCATGCATATTCAATTTGTGTGCTCAGCCAAAAATTCAGAAAAACTGGAGTATATGCAGAAGAACACAGCATTAAAGTCTGAGTAAGGCTTATTAACCTGCAATATGCAGATGGCACAAGCTTGCTTGCTGAAAGAGAGGAGGACTTGAAGCACTTGCTGATGAAGATCAAGGATTGCAGCCTTCAGTATGGATGACAACTCCACGTAAACAAGACCAAAATCCTCCCAACTGGACCAGTAGGTAACACCATGGTTCATGGAGAAAAGACTGAAGTTTTCAAAATTTCATCTTTCTCAGAGCTGCAATCAATGCTAAAGGCAGCAGCAGTCAAGAGATCAAAAGACGCCTTCTTTCTACTGGACAAATCTGCTGCACAGGACCCTTTGAAAGTGCTGGGGAGCAAGGATACCACTTTGAGGACTAAGGTGCGTGTGAAAGTTAGACACTGAATTTGGGACAAAGAAGGTGGAAGAAGAATTGATGCATTTGAGTTCTTGTGCTGGAGAAGAAGATTGAAAGTAACACGGACTGCCAATAGAACAAATAAATCTCTCTTGGAAGAAGTACACCCAGAATACTCCTTAGACTTGAGGATAGCCAGATGACAAGATGGATGCAGTATTCGGAGCAAGGAGGGTCTTGCCAGAGGGATGTAGGTCACCGCCCACGCAGAGACTTGAGTCAGCGTGTAATTTGATGAAGGTGTGACTTGAGTGGGAATGTGAATTAAGGAGGGCTGCGTGACCCAAGCTACACATCGCATGACTCCGGGATGATTTACATAGAAAGGTTCGGGTTTACAACACACGAAACACAAAATTATCATATCATCATGTGGAGGATCGGTACATCAAATCACACAATACTGGGATCATGGCCTAGTCAAGTAGATGCTGAAGACTAACCAGCACACTTCCCAAACGATCTTTAAGGCCCAAATACTGTATAAGGTGTTGTCTGAGGCACATCTGAAGTATTGTTTGTTTTGTTTTTTTAATCACTTTACTGGAGGCTCTTACAGATCTTACAACACTCCATACATCAATTGTATCAAGCATATTTGTACATGTGTTGCCTCATAATTTTCTAAACATTTACTTTCTATTTAAACTCTTGGTATCAGCTCCCTCCCCTTCCCTTGTGACCCTTGATAAATGATTATTGTTTTCATATTTTATACTGACTGCTGTCTCCCTTTACCCATGTTTCTGTTGTTCTTCTCCCTGGGGAGTGGGATTATGCATCAATCATTGTAATTGGTTCCCCCTTCCTCCCTCCCCTCTCCCCTCTTCTCCTGGTATTGCTACCCCTATTTCTGTTCCTGAGGGGTTTATCTGACCTGGATTCTGAGTGTCGTGAGCTCTTATCTGTACCTGTGCACATGATCTGGTGCAGCCCACAGTGAAAGGCAGGACTGGGGTCATGATAGTTGGGGGTGAGGAAGCCTCAAGGAAGCAGAGGAATATTGTGTGTTTCATTGGTGCTTTCTATACCGCATGCTGCTTGACACATCCCTTCCTATGACCCTTCTGTGAGGAGATGTCCTATTGTCTATAGACAAGTTTGAGGTCTCTGCTCGAACTGAAGTATAGTTTTTCTTAACTTTTTTGGATTAAGTTTGACCCTAGAAAAACAAGATGTCTTGATGTTAACTACCTACTAGTTATTAATCACTATTTTGTTTAATTCAGGTTTTAAATTATATAAATGACTAAGTACATTGGGACTTCCACCTGCTATTATTTAGAAAACATTTCTATTGAAGTATTTTCTATAATAAATTAATCTATTAACTCTTTTAAAATGCTGTTGCTAAGAATCTTTCTAGCTATATCTAGACTCTTTATATAGAATCACCTAATTCTATAATTTGGTTTTACTCTTTTGTCTGAATTTTCTATCACCTTTTCTTAATAACCATCAAAGGAAAGAACCCGAGATTACTATTTATGCCAATGAATTATTTAGATGTATCCTTTAGAGATAGTTAGACATTTCCCCTCATATAATTTCCGATCTCCTAGTTGGGTATAAAAGTATTAATATCCAGTGTCTCTCTTGATTTGAGGTTCTTTTAATTATCTTTGTATAAGCAATGCTCTTAAAATAAACTTATAATTGCAGGGAAAACAATCTGGAGGGATTCATAACAAAGAGCTAGCAGTGGATATCTGGGAAGTGGAATTGGGGAACAATTTAAAAAACTCCTGGGTATTTTATTTTTGTAGCCAGAATATGTTGTACACAGGTGTTATATGTGAGTATGCATTTATGTAAAGTAAAACAGAGATGGCACACAGTGGTAGGTTTAGGCATTATGATTGTGGGGTGGGGTTTTTGTTGTTGTTGTTTTAATAGTTTTTCCACACAAAGGAATTTCACCAGCCTATGTCTGGAAGGATTTCCTGTTGTACTTCACAGAACATTCCAAACTTTTGGTTTAATTACTTAGCCCTGTATGAACCTGTACTGAGGTGACCTAAGGTAACTTCCTGTGGACAGTTAGCTCCAAGCTGGGAAGCAATGTGTAATGGCTTAACCAGGAATATCCCTTAATAAGCAATCAACCACTGTAAAAGCACATACAAGTTTAAGAACTACATTTCACAGATAAAAGAAACAACAAATAAGCGAATAAGGATGCATTGTTAACTAATAAACAGCATTAAGTTTCAGTCTGATTGTTTTCCTCCTCCCCTGGTAGGCTATTGTGTGTTGGCCCGAGGACACAGATCTTGAGCTTTGTGCTGCTGCCCCTCTGTTGGATAGCGTCTTTCAGAGGAGCTGCCCTGACCCCAGAAGCCTTTCAAGGGATCAGTTCTCTGTCCCAGAGTCTCAGTGATCAGCAGCGCAGCATTGATTCCGTTCTCCCGCTTCCACGTTACTATCCTAGTTCTTAAGGCCCTGGGTGGTGCTGTTTGGTAAGCACCACTCCTCTGGAAAAAAATGAGGTTATCTGCTTATGTAGACTTACAACCCCGAAACCCTATAGAGTGTGGTTCTCAACCTTCCTAATGCCGCCAACCATAAAATTATTTCCGTTGCTGCTTCATCACTGTAATTTTATTACTATTATGAATCATCATGTAAATATCTGATTGGCAGGATATATTTTCATTGTTACAAATTGTATATCATTAAAGCATAGTGATTGATCACAAAAGCAATATGTAATTATACACTGCTAAGACCATCGGAAATATGTGTTTTCTGATGGTCTTAGGAGACCCCTGTGAGAAGGTCGTTAGACCCCTAAAGAGGTCTCGACCCCACAGGTTGAATCAGAATCGACTAGAAGCCAGTGGGATTTTGATCCTACTTCTTGGGTGCTGTGGTGCAAATGATGAATGCATTTGGCACCTAAATGATGGAGGACCAAGTACCCACTCATAAGCAGCACCGGGTGATTTCCTTCAACAACCCAGCCACTGGAAACCCTACGAAGCATAGTTCGACTTGGACACATTGGTTGCCCTTGGTCAGAGTCCATTCTTCAGTAGGTGGTATTTTACGCTTATCGCTAGTACCTAGCATTCATTGGGATCCCTGGTGGTGCAGTGGTTACGTGGTGGGCTGCGATCCCTATGGTCTGCATTTCGAAACCCCCGGCAACCCCATAGGATAAAGACTGGGTTTTCTATTTCTGTAACCAGTTACAACTTCAGAAAGCCACAGGGGGTTGCTATGAGTCAGCATTGACTCGATGGCAGCAAGGGAGTAGTATACATTAGGAGACCCTGCTGGAAGCTCAGCAGGTAGGTCTGTGGCAGCGGTTCTCAACCTGTGGGTTGCGACCCCTTTGGGGGGGTCAGATAACCCTTTCACAGGTGTCGCCTAAAAAGACCATCAGAAAATACATTATTTCTGATGGTCTGAGGAACCGAGACACGGCTCCTCTATCCATCTCCAGGCAGGTCCGCCCACATGCAGATACGCTGATCTGGTGAGAAAGAAGCTATCTCAATCTTCACACTGAGGTTGGCTTTTTACTCACAATGTCCCAAAATGTAGCAATGTAGTTTACTGTTGTTATATTAAGACTGCTACCCCATGCTTCACGACAAGATGTCATTTATTTGTCATTAGAAATAAACATTTCACAATATAGAATGGCATATTGTTTTTGTGATTAATCACTATGCTTTAACGATGTTCAATTTGTAACACTGAAAATACAGCCTGCCTATCAGATACTTGCATGATGATCCCTAACAATGGGACAATGACGGTGATGAAGTGGCAGTGAACACAATCTTATGGTTGGGGGTCACCACCACCTGAGGAGCTGTGTGTGTGAAAGGGCCGCGGCATCAGGAAGGCCGAGAACCGCTGGGCGATGGTGTGGAACTGTACAGAGCCTTCCGACGCTCTCTGTTCTACACCTGCCTCCAACGAGGGGGTCGGGGGTCAAACTCCTTGGAATGCACCTTTAATACTGTGCGTTCTCTCCTCACCCTCATCCAGCTCATTTGCAAATCCTCCCAATGCTCCCAGACCTGTCTCCAGCGGGCCTGCTTCCATCTGTCTTTCAGTCCATCACCACTCTATCCAAACTCTCAGGTCAGATGCGTTCTCGGGACCACCGGGATCCCTGTGCCCCATCCCCCGGTCCTTTAACACGCAGCCGCCCGAGGGGCCTTTTGGAAGCAGGCTCGATCATGTTTCCCTCCAGTTTGTTATGATGAGTTTTTCAGAAGTCAGCCTTTTGAAGGCTCATTTGCATAGAGTACAACTCGCGCTTTTAAGGCCTACAATTGGTCCTTGTTTCCTAGAGGCATGGCAACGAAGTCCCACCGCCTGGGTGGCTGCGGAACGACAGAAACGTACAGTTCTCTCAGCTCAGGAGGCCAGCGAGGGGAATTCACGTCAGCATCTGATTCTTTCTTTCTTTCTTTTTTTAAACGTTTTATTAGGGGCTCATACAACTCTTATCACAATCCATACATACATTAATTGTATAAAGCACATCTGTACATTCATTGCCCTCATCATTCTCAAAGCATTTGCTCTCCACTTAAGCCCGTGGCATCAGGTCCTCTTTTTATTCCCCTCCCTTCCCATTTCCACCTCCCTCATGAGCCCTTGATAATTTACAAATTATTATTTTGTCATATCTTGCCCTGTCCGACGTCTCTCTTCACTGCCTTTTCTGTTGTCCATCCCCCAGGGAGGAGGTCACATGTAGATCCTTGTAATCGGTTCCCTCTTTCCAACCCACTCTCCCTCTACCCTCCCAGTATCGCCACTCACACCCCTGGTCCTGAAGGGATCATCCACCCTGGATTCCCTGTGCCTCCAGCTCCTATCTGCACCAGTGTACATCCTCTGCTCTATCCAGACTTGCAAGGTAGAATTCAGATCATGACAGTGGGGTTGGGGGAGGGAGTGGGGGGGGAGCATTTAGGAACTAGAGGAAAGCTGTGTTCTTCATCGGTGCTACATCGCACCCTGACTGACTCATCTCCTCCCCTAGACCCTTCTGCAAGGGGATCTCCAGTGGCCGACAAATGGGCTTTGGGTCTCCACCCTGCACTCCCCCTTTAATTCACTATGGTAAGGTTTTTTTTTTTTGTTGTTGTTCTGATGATGCCTTATACCTGATCCCTTTGACAACTCGTGATCTCACAGTGGTGTGCTTCTTCCATGTGGGCTTTGTTGCTTCTGAGCTAGATGGCCACTTGTTTACCCTCAAGCCTTGAAGACCCCAGACACTATCTCTTTTGATAGCTGGGCACCATCAGTGTTCATCACCACATTTGCTTATGCACCCATTTGTCTTCAGCAATCGTATCATGGAGGTGAGCACACAATGATATGATATTTTTGTTCTTTGATGCCTGATAGCTGATCCCTTCGGCACCTCGTGATCACACAGGCTGATGTGTTCTTCCATGTGGGCTTTGTTGCTTCTGAGCTAGATGGCCGCTTGTTTACTTTCAAGCCTTTTAGACCCCAGACACTATATCTTTTGATAGCCGGGCACCATCAGCTTTCTTCACCACATTTGCTTATTCACCCGCTTTGTCTTCAGTGGTTGTGTCGGGAAGGTGAGCATCATAGAATGTCAATTTAATAGAAGAAATTTTTCTTGCATTGAGGAAGTACTTGAGTGGAGGCCCAATGTCCTTCCACCACCTTAATACTAACCCTATAAATATAGGCACATAGATCTATTTCCCCATCCTCATATATGTTTGCATATGTATATATCTTTGTCTAGGCCTCTATAAATGCCCTTTGTCTCCCAGCTCTTTCCTCTATTTCCCTTGACTTTCCTACTGTCCCACTATCATGCTCAGTCCCCACCTGGGTTTCAGCAATACCTCTTCATTACATTACCCTTGATCATGCCCTACCAGGCCTGCCACACCCACCTCACCACCAATTTGGATCACTTGTTTTTCCCTTGTCCCTGGGTTTGTTAACACCACTTCCTTAACCCCCCCCCCCCCCCACCTACCTCTCCCTATCCCATTTCCCCCCAGAACTGTCGGTCCTGTTGTTTTTCCTCCAGCTTGTTCATACAGTCTATCCTATTTAGACAGACCTGTGGAGATAATAACATGCACAAAAACAAGACAGAACAAAACCAAGCAACAATATACAACAACACAACAACAACAAACCACTGACAAAGAACAAAGCAAAAACACAACAAGAAAGAAAAGCTCGTAGTTAGTTCAAGGAACGTTTGTTGGCCTTTAGGAGTGTTTTCCAGTCCAGTCTGTTGGGGTACCATGCCCTGACCCCAAAGTCCACCTTCAGCATTCCCTGGGGACCTTGCTGCTCCATTCCCTTGCTGTTCCGCTGCACTCGCCCAGTGCTTTGCCTCGGTGTGGGGGGATCAGGTCAGGTGCAATTCCCACACTGTGTCTCTGGTGCTGTCCCCTCAGGGCCATGTGTCAGTGAGGGACATCATGTCTCATAGTGGAGCTGGCCATGTGGTCCTCTCTGTGGACTGGCTGCTCTAATTGGGATCATCGTCCAGCATCTGATTCTTTCTGAGGGCAATTCCGGGATCCCCAGCCAGGGGAGGGAGTACTCTGACTCCACAGGACATACTTTCTGCGTGCCCCCTCACCCCCGTCAATGACTATTCTTGGTTTTAAGGCAACTTTAGAGGAAATTGGGGGTATAAAGTCCAAAGATTATCTCAGGGTTAAGAGCTTCAGGGATTTATCCAGACTCCATGACTTCGGAAAATCTGGAGTTTGGGAGAATATGACATTTCTTTCTGCATTTCGCACCCCTCTATGATCCGGATTCTTCTGATCCAAATGCTCGGTAGGGCAGTGGACCACCCAATTCTGGTCTCGTGACAAGAGAAGCAGTTACTCACGGGGGTGCGGGGGGGCAGGTGGGAGGGGGGAGGTGTGGGGGGGCAGGTGGGAGGGGGGAGGTGTGGGGGGGCAGGTGGAGGGGGTGCGGGGGGGCAGGTGGGAGGGGGTGCGGGGGGCAGGTGGGAGGGGTGCGGGGTGCAGGTGGGAGGGGGTGTGGGGGGCAGGTGGGAGGGGTGGGTGGAGGAGTTGGGGGCCACTAGACACACACTCCATGTTCTCCTCTTATTCTCCAGTCTCCTTCGTTGCTTTTCGGTTGTTTCTTAGCCCAGGGCCTCCGTCCCTCGAGCGTAAACTTCCTGCATTCATTTCAACACGGTCCAAGGGTTTGTGTAAATGCTCTTCATGACAAAGAAAACTCATGTGAGGTGTGAATGCATGCGGTTCGTGTATGGAGGGGTGTAGTGTATTCGGGGTGCGATGTGGGGCAAGCTGGTGTGCCTGTGGGGGGTGTGAGGTAGATTGGGGGTCTTGGGGGTATGATTTGGGGCATGTATATGTGGGTGTGGGTTGTGTGTTGTATGTTGGGGTGTGATGTGGAGCATGCATTTGTAGGTAGAGGATGTTTATGGTGCATTGAGCATGTGATGTAGGGTGTATGGAGGGCCATGTTTGCAGGTGTGGGTCATGTGTGACGTGGTATGCTGGTGGGTGTTGGGGGTATGATGTGACATGTATGTGTGGGTTGTGTATGGTGTGTTGGAGTGTGATGTGGGGTAAGTATGTGTGGGCGTGGGTTGTTTGTGGTATACTGGGGGTGTGCTCTAGGACACATATGTGTGTGGTCATGTATAGCATGTTTGGTGCGTGTGTGTATTTTGCATCGGGGCACAGGGTGCTACAATCTGCGAGCTCCCCATAACTCAGGCTGTCCTTCCAAGGAGTGTCTTTGGAGAGGTGCATGCGGAGCCGCTGCGAGAGCCCCACAAGCCCTTCCTTTGCCTTTTCAGCCCCTCTCCAAACCTTCAGCTTTCTGTTTTCTTTCTATTTACTTTACAGCAGATCTCTCCGGCTCCTCTCTGTGCCTCTTGCGTCTGATCTTTATCAGACTAGAGAAAGATGTTTCTGATCTGTGTTTGGTCTCGCCAGCGGTTCATGGCGTTTGTTCTTCGTAAGGGTTCCTTTTGATCACCCTTCGCCTTGGCTCGTTTGCTCCAAAGAGGGAACCCTCGGGAGGAGGTGAGAGAGGGGAAGGTCCGCAGTTAGCTCTATCAAAGGCCGCGTTTTTGAATGCGATCATTCATTTCTCACTCAAGAGGATATTTAGGATGTTGTAACCTCTTTGATACTTAACATTCCCATTGCTTGTCTCAGTTACTCATTCATGTCTTTACGGGC
Organism: Tenrec ecaudatus; assembly: GCF_050624435.1. Taxonomy (NCBI): domain Eukaryota; kingdom Metazoa; phylum Chordata; class Mammalia; order Afrosoricida; family Tenrecidae; genus Tenrec; species Tenrec ecaudatus. The sequence goes on from NC_134542.1 coordinate 80,849,413, forward strand.
TACGCTGAAGATTTTAAAAACTATGTTTTCTTAAAGGAGACTCCGCGTGTTTCAGTTAACAAACTCAGCTGCTAGCGGAAAGGCTGGTTTCAAGGCCATCCAGTGGTGCCTCTGCTCAACCATTTAACCAAAATCACCTGGAAGTCTAGGCTTCCTGGATGGTGAGAGATTGGTGCAAGCCCCAAAATGATGGCCCATAATCACCTTACAAGCCTGGAACTGAACTCACTCCTGTCACTCAATTTACAGCCCCACGACAGCCAGACCTGGAAAGGGAACAGAACACCAGGGAGAGATGCACTCCAGAGAACAATCAAACAGACGAGATGGAGAGGGCAGTCCTGGCTCACAGAGAGAGTTCTGAAGTCAGGGAGAGATAGACGGAAGCATGAATGGAGCCATAAGGGGGAGGGGGAATGGTGTGGTTACATTGAGGGGATGGGAGTCCATGCCACAAAACTAATGGCGTATGAATTGTCAAATGGAAATCAAAATCTGTTTGCTCTCTAACTGTTCACCCGAATCATAGTAAGAAAAAAAAGAGTTTAAAATAATGAAAACAAAACAAGAAACCTAGCCTCTGAAAGCCCGACAGTGCTAACAGCAGAAGTTAAAAGCGAAACTTAACCACCAACGAGACTGTCCTTCGGTCAGTCCTAAAGACAACTCACACCTTTCTGCTAATATTGGAGATGGTCCTAGCGTGGCACCTCCTTAGGCCATCAGTGAGCTGATGTGTTAGTCCGGGTGGACTAGAGAAACAAATTCATAGACATTCATATGCGTTTAAGAAAGAGTTTATATACAAGAGCAATTGAATATTGAGAAAACATCCCAGCCCAGTCCATAAGTTCTATATTAGTCCATATATCTGATACTAGTCCATAAATTCCTCTTTAGACTCACGCAGCACATGGAATGATGCCAAATGCAGAAAGATCACAGGCCAGTGGGTAAAAGGTCTTGTGGATCCAGTGGCAGTAAAAGCATCTCAACACTGGCACCAGTCTCCAGGGGTTTTCTCCAGCGCTATGAGTGTCTCAACAGCAGGAAAGAAAGGGCAGAGAAAGTGAGTCTGGCCTCCAGTGAGCTATTTATCTCCATTGTGCCGGCAAATGACGTCATCAAGCTATGACCTGATTGACAGGCTAGACTCCACCCCTTTGCTCAAGTTGACAGGAGATGATGCAGCACCACAGGTGGTTATCGCCTAGGGAGAGGTGAGGGAAGAAACGAAGTTCAGGAGTCTCATGGGGTCTCCTCTCCTGCACAAGTTATTTCCAGGGCAAAATGCTGCCAACGATGTCCCGTCACACTCTTCTTTCCACATTGTTTATTTAAAGAACATGGGAACCATCACAAAGAAGATTCATCGGCTTAAAATGTAAACTTGGACATCTGCTCTGTTTGAGTTAATGAGGTGGTGAGTTTGGACTCTCCTCTTCCCTGGCCATCACCTCTGCCCTGGGAAATGACAGGGCTGGAAATTTATAGGGATTCCGAGCCAAGGGGTCAGGAAAGGCACAGGAATGGAGAAAGTGGGAAGCTAGGAGATGGCCCCTCACGTGGTATGTTTCCCACAAGATGTGCTCTGCAGGCCAGCTTTCCACTGCCCCGCCTTTCAGTCCTTGGGATGAGTTACTCATGCCACAGTGCCTCTGGCCTGCGGAAGGCAGGCGCTCCATTTACGTGACTCGCCTTCCCTTCTAAGCTTTAGGTTGATAAGCTGCCACTTTGATGGGGGGTGGGGATTCCTGAAGCAACTGGAATAGCTCTAATCTCAAAACTGTAGATATAAACTACATGAATATGTTACATAACACATTGTTCCATATTTTAGCAGATAAGAACCCGGTACAGATCGAAAAGTTCAATTTTATTTCTGAAGAAATAAAACAAATCAGTTTTATTTACCCTCATCAAACTCACTGGAGACAAGGCTGAAGGCTGAAAGGAGCCATAGAATAAGCCATGAAAGCCCTGGATTAAAAAATATTTTTTAAATGGCCTCATTCAGAAAATTTTCAAATGAGGAGTCACATTCGAGTGAATGAATGCTGTATCAAATGATCCCAAGACAAAGAGGAGCAGCCAGTCTCCCAGCACAAACGCAGCTCATTTTGTCTGGGGGACAAATCATTGTTGCAGTCTGTTTGGAAACGTCACTTTTAAGTCAATGAGAGTTGTGTTTAATAAGAGGCGGATGCAAGACCCCATTATGCTCCCTGCGATGTGCTGGTTTGCCTCTGAATGGTTTCCACAGTGCATGAAAATTCCTTTTGGGGGGCAATCTCTTTAATGTCTTGAACGGTTTCAGGTTTTACAAAGTGCTTCAGTTTTTACATCTAAAGGGCAGACATGATGACACTGGAAGACCAGTCTTGGCCTACAGAAATTCTGACTTGGGGACACATCGTTTGGAACACTGCATTTGTTGAAAGCAGATGACTCGAGAAACAGATTCACTGGGTCTTGGGGGGAGGTTGTCCTTCTGGAAGCAGGCCAGGGTTTCACTCGAAGTTCAGCCCAGGCCATGCTCTCCGGTTTGGGGGCTATGCCCGCCGGAGTGCTGCCCTTGTGAATTAATTGAGCCCTCTCTGGTTGATTCTAACTCGGGGCCATGCCACGTGCAGAGTAGGACCGACCATGCAGGGTTAACAGTTGTGACATTGCGGAAGATGGATCTCCAGGCCGGTCTTTCAGGGTCTTTAGGACAGATTGCTGCCAACCGTAACTGTTTGTGCCACCAAAGAAGCCGCCCTGCCAGCCTTAGACTCAGTTCAGTCCAGCCGCTCCTGCTGTTGTTAAGGGCACTGGTGGTGACGCATTGGGCTGCGAACCGCAGGGTCAGCAGTTCAGAAACACCAGCCATTCCTGGGGAAAAAGACCAGGCTTGCAACCCCCATTGAGAGTCAGTCTCAGAAACTCGAAGGGGGCGGTTCTGCGCTGCCCTATAGGGCTGCTCGGAGCCCCACTCCATGGCGGTGAGTTTGGGTTTCTAGGGAGACCTGGTGCTGCTGTGGGATAAGCATTGTTGTGCTAAGCACAAAGTCGGTGGTTCAAACCCACCAGCTGCTCCATAGGAGAGAAGCGAGGCTGTCTTCTCCCGTAAAGACTTACAGGCTTGGATTACCATGCGTTGGAATTGACTGGATGCAGTGGGTTTGGGTTATGCTTTTTGGTGGTATGTCCATTAGATCTCTGCCATTACTGGGCTCGATTGGATCGACAATGGCACCTGGTGGACTCATAAAGCCAGAGAGGTGATTGAGCAAAACAGGGCTGAAAGCGAAGTCCGTCCATTGCTGAGAACTGACCTAATTGGCTGACAACTGTGAGATTTGTTTAGAAAACAAAACAAAGGACCAGCTTCTGGGCCAGTCCCTGCTCACTTATGGTGACCCATGGGTGTCCGGGTAAAACTGTGCTTCACGGGGTTTTCACTGGCTGGATTTTCGGAACAAGATGACCGGGTTTTTCTTGCAAGGAACCCCAGGTGCACGGAAACCACCGGCCCTTCGGTTGCGTAGCTGGGCATGCGGCCTGCTTGCCCCCTCCAGGCTATGCAGAAGCAGCTTGCCGGTCTCAGCTCATCCTCGCAAATGGAAATCCCCCAATATTATCGGGTAGCTCCATGCAATCAGTTCATTTTTTATTGCCAGCAGTAAACTGTTCCGTACCCTCAAACTCTTTTGACAGATAAGCTAGCACACATAAATGGGTGATGATTTGTATCTCATTTTGACATAGGTTTTTCTTTATGAAAGATAAATTTCTCTATGGAGCAACATCTAACTCATTGCAAACGGATGCAGGCTGAACTCTATCGACAGGAGCAGACAGGCTCCCCTCTCTTCTGCGGAGCAGCCGGGGGCTTGGAGCCACCAGCCTGGTGGTTGGTAGCCCAGGCCTATCCCATAGCTCTTCCGGCTGCGGATGAGAGCCGTCCCTGCCCATGGACAGGTCAGCCCGGCAGCCAGAGACTTTCTTCAGGAAAAGGCACCTGCCCGCCTTGATCTGTAAAAGTCTACACGGAAAGACAAGCAAACTGACCGTGGCTCTTTGTGTGCGTTTTAAAGCAGAAACTTAAAAAAAAAAAAAAAAAAAAAGGAATGGTCCCGACGAAGCTGTCTACATCTAAAAAGGGGTAGTGGTGGTGAAAGACCTGTTGGCATCAATCAAATCCTCCACTTACTTGTTTCCTCTTTCGGTTGTCAGGCAGAAGAGTGGCAGGCAGTCCCTCACCAGGGGCCAGCCCGGCTCTGGGGAGGGCTGGCAGAGGGACAGCGCTTGTGGCGCCTCAGCTATGCTTTCAGTGAAGCCTCACGGGGCACAGACCAGTGTCAGCTTTCTCCCGAAAGTGCGGAGAACATCGTGACTAAGGATTAAGATGACGCATGCGGACACTAGCAATGAGCATGCATTGCCTTGTACTTGGGACGCATCTGCACAGGAGAGACCCGCCCCTGGCGAAGGACATCGGCTTGAAGTCGAGATGGACTGACCCCGGGGCTGCAACAATGGCCTTACATGCACCGACGGGTGTGACGAAGGCACAACTTCATTCTGAATTTCATTCTGTTGGACATCGGGTCACCATGATTCAGAACCAACTGCATGACGCCAAGGACAAACAACAACTACGTGCTGCTAGTCACTGTCCTCAGTGCTTATGTTCATTTAATCTTCAATCTGTATCTTGGGGTTGGTATTATTAGTCCCAGTTTACAGATGAGGAAACTGAGGCTAAGAAAAAGAATTACTGTAAAGCAGCAGTTCTCAACCTGTGGGTCGCGACCCTTTTGGGGGGGCGGGGCGCCCGTGTCATAATAGTAGCAAAATGACAGTGATGAAGTAGCAACGAAAATAATGTTATGGTTGGGGGGGGGGGGTCACCACACATGCGGAACTGTATGAAAGGGTCGCAGCATTAGGAAGGTTGAGAACCACTGCCCTAAGTCACCAAAGTAGTTGGTGGAGCCAGTGATTGGCCTCCAGGTGGGGTAAGCTCACAGGCAGAGTGCTCCCCCTGTAGGACGGACAGACATTTAGGGACCCAACATGAGCTTTTGCTGCGTTGGGCAAGCATAGACACTGCTCTAATTATACAGGTGCAGTTGCAGATATTATGAGGATCATTCTTCTACAGACAAGGGAACGGATGTTAAAACCTTTCCCACGTTCACACTGCAATCACAGGGTGGAGAGGCGATTTAAACTCGGTCACGCGAGCCCTGGACTCTGAGCATCGAATGTTCTGTTGTGATGGGCCATTGAGTTGAGTCACATCAACCCTGTAGGACAGGGTGGACCGGCCCCTGGGATTCCCCAAGCCAGCCTCAGGACGGGGGGGGGGGGGGGGGGGGGCACGCCATCAGGGCCAGGTCTTTTCTCCAGGGAAGCACCTGGTCCCTTTGATGATGGCTCTCTCAGCAGCAGGACGCCACGACAACTCTAGTCTGACTCACAAGGAGCCTTGTGCTTTTCCAAGACTGTGACGCTTTTCGGGGGTAGAGTGTCCTCTTTCTCTCCCACGGGTTTGAACTGTAGACGGTTAGGTTCAGCAGCCCAGGGCGCCAGCGTATTTAATGTCTAAGGTACTCTAAATGGTTAGAAAACACATTCCCCAGGGGATTTTGAAAGGTATTTAAAATTTATTTTTGGTGTTTAAACTTTAAAGGTTTTTTTTTTTTTTTAAGGAGGGGTTGGAGGTGGGGAGTTACTTTGCCTAAATTGTCATTCTAATGAAATCTTTACCAGCCAGCCTCCTCACCAGCCCGCATGGCAAGGCTTTTGCTGGTCTCTACTACCCTCTAGTGGTCGTTTGAAAATTCTGACGCTCAGACAATGGATGGTTACAAAATTGTCCTTTAAGGTCACTTCATTTAAACAGAAAGATCAGTATGAACGTAGAGCCGATAGCATTTATTCTGTAAGCACCGTTTTGAATGAGAAAAGTACAAAATCCCCAAGCGCCTTTTATTTATTTATTTATATATTTTTTCCCAAGCGCCTTTTAATAAACGTTTTATTGCGACTTGGTGAAGGTCTACAGCACAAAGCATCAGTTTGACATTCAACAATCCTTACCCATCTCGACCCATCTCACTGACTGTAACCCCCACACTGTAACTTCACGCGTCCCACTTCCTCCCTGTGTCTCTCATGTCCGTCCCCCTCCCTTCCTGAGCCTTCAGAAGGTTGTCCTTAGGTCCAGGCTGACCTTTTGATCTCAAGGGGCAGCCTGTTCTAAGGTGTGCATACCCCCTTAGTATCATTGTTTCCATTCTAGACTTGTTTGTTACTTGGCTGAAGGTTGAGTCATGGGGGGTGAGTTCCAATCCAGACAAGAAGGGTGAATGAAGGTCATCGTCTCAGGAGCTCCATCAGGCTCCACCTGCCCAGTAAGCCTGGTCCTTTACTGAATTTGAGCGTTGCTTCCCCCACTCTGTCCAGGACCATCTCATGCGAGCCCTTCCGTAGGAGTTGGCTTGGAGAGTAACAGGCTCTGGTTCTTCCGACTGCAGGACTGTGGAGCTGGCGCCTGCATGGCCCACTAGTCACCTGGAATCAGTCTTTCTGTGTGCCTTTCGGTAGTGCGACACTCTGCTTTCCTCCGGACAAGGGAAGACAACCACTGCCCCTTAGATGGCTGACGAGGGATGTAGAACATCATCTTTGTGGACCATGTCATGCCAGTTGATCTTCGGATCCCCTGAGACACTAAGATCATGGTCCCGAGCCTGCAGGTCCAGGGACTCATTCCTTCGTAATGTGTCTAAGAAGTTTCTATAACTGTCCTTCCTGGATGTTCTACCACATGCATGCTATAGTGGAGCAAAGGTAGCCATGTACAAATATCCCCCATCAAATCTGTGTTTACTCCCACACTCCCCCCCTCAGGCCGCACCTCTATTCATGCATCTACTCATAAAGCATTATTACTACAGGATTGTGTGTGCAACACTATTTTCCTCCGTTGCCTTTAATTCTAGCAAAACCTTCTGGTGTCTTCTCTTGATTCAATTTTTTTAACCAAAAATGGTGTATCTCATTCTCTCTTATTGTATATTATCTTCCCCTTTGCTCAGTTAAATCCACGCGACTTCCTTCCCATTTGGAAGTTCTCAAACTTCACTGTTCATCCTTTTCACTTTGTAATTGCCTTCATGACAAACGGGACGGCTTCCTGTTTTTCATCTTGTAGGTTGCTTTGCTTTGTATACTTTATATACAAGGTATATAGACTTCTGAGTAGTGTAAAGTATGTTAACCGCAAGTTGCTCTCTGCTGTTGCTATTTTTCTGTCCAAAGAACTCCCTTTAGTGTTTCCTGTAAAGTTGGTTTGTTTTTTTTTACTATTTCTTTTCATTTTTGTTTATCTGGAAATGTTTTAATTTTACCATCATATTTGGGGGACAGTTTTTCTGAGCATATGACTCTGAGCGGCATTTTTGTTCCGTTAGCATTTTATCCATGTCACCCATTGCCTTCTTTCTGCTAGTTTCTGCTGAGATGCTAGCAGGTCGTGTTACTGGTTCCTTTTGTAGGGGACTTTTTATCTTTCCTAAGCGGCTCTCTGGATTCGTGTCTTTGGATTTGTAAAGTTGGATCAACAAGAGCCTTGGCGATTTTCTGTTGAAATGTATCTTACTAGAGGTTTGTTCAGCTGACTGAATGCATACTTTCTTATCCTCATCGTGTTAAGGAAGTGTTCTTCCAACAATTTTCAACAGTTCTCTCCTCCCCTCCCCTCCCTCCTCCTCCTCCTCCTCCTCCTTCTCCTTTTCCTTCCTTCCCTTCTTCCTCCTCTCTCTCTCTCTCTCTCTCTCTCTCTCTCTCTCTCTCTCTCTCTCTCTCTCTCTCTCTCTCTCTCTCTCTCTCTCTCTCTCTCTTCCCTTCTGGTTCGGGGACATCAGTCACAGGTTCCTTATTCCTCGTGATAGTGTTCCAAACAATTCTGAGTCTTACTTCAGATATTTTTTTCGTTCTTTCTTCTGGTTGATTCTCTAGCACAGTGGTTCTCAACCTTCCTAATGCTGTGACCCTTTAATACAGTTCCTCATGTTGTGGTGACCGCCCCCCCAACCAAAAAATTATTTTCATTGCTAGGTCATAATTGTAATTTTGCTATTGTGATGAATCAGGCAACCCCTGTGAAAATGTCCTTTGACCCACAAAGAGGTCGTGACCCACAGGTTGAGAACCACTGCTTTAGCAGATTAGTAATGAGAGACTGGTCTGTAAGCTCACTAATTCAACCCTCCACTGAATCCATTATACTCCTTGGTCCTGTGAAAGTTATTATCTGTTTCTGAATTATTAGTATTTATCTTCTGTATTTCAATTCGTTGTTTTTGCCTGGGTTTCTCAATTTGCATGCACTCTGTCAGTTTGTTCTTGGAGTGTTTTCCTGAATTCTTCTCTACCCCCCCCCCCGTGTTCTTCTTGTTTTTTTGTCTACAGCATTCTTAACCTTTCTCTCTATCCATTGAAATGACCTAAATATCATTTTTTTGAATTATTGCTGAATTGCTTCCAATGTCCTTTCTTCCTCAGAAGGGTTGTTAGCCCTGTATTTCAGGCTAGGGTTTTTAAGCCACCTTATCTTGTTTCTTTGTGTGAACTGAAACTCTCTATTGTCTTGAAGGTATTGCCAACACCCAGTCTTGACTCATAGCTTGGCGACATCTACCGTACTGGATAAGCATAAATAAAGGGTGCCTCAGTGGACATCAGAGGGGGTGAATTTACTATAAATATTTAATAGTCAACACAAAGTTAAGGTGCAACCTTATTATGTAAATCAGGGACTACTTCTTTCATGCATGCGTACCATATCACAGTGTAAGTCAAACATGTTTAGGCCTGCCTCTTCAATCAGTGGGTGGTGGCAGATGAGCTAGCTCAGTTATAGACTTGCCTTAGTCTCATTAGGGCGCTTAAAAAAAAGGTTTCAATCAAAACAGTGGCTCCTCAACAACTGTGTGAAGCAATGCCTGTGGCCATTGACCAGGAGACATGCTCTCAATGCAGCATGAGGACAAAGACCACACACATGAATGTGGATGAACCCTTGTACACTGTTCATGGGACTGCAAAATAAGACAGCCACCGTGGAAATCAGTACGTGCCCCAAAAGAGTTGGAAATAAAAATGCCACACAATGCAGCAACTGCACTACAACTTATATGTTCTAGACAAACGAGAGCCCCGACTCGAACAGACTTATGCTCACCCAGGTTCATTGCAGCTCTGGTCATAGTAGCAGAACGTTGGGAGCAACCTCAATGTCCATCAGCAGATGAATGGATAAACAAACTATGTGTGTTAGTCCAGGTAGACTTGAGAAACAAATTCATGGACACACATGTGTATAAGAAAGAGCTTTATATATAAGAGCAATTGAATATTGAGAAAGCACCCCAGCCCCGTCCAGATCAAGTCCATAAGTCTGATATGAGCCCATATGTCCAATACCAATCTATAAAGCCCTCTTCAGACTCACGAAACACAGGCAATGGCACCAAATGCAGGAAGATCACAGGACAGTGGGTGCAAAGTCTTGTGGATCCAGTGGCGGTAGAGGCATCTTAGCGCTGGCATGGGTCTCCACGTGGCTCCTCCAGTTCCCAGGGCACGGGGTCCACCAGTGTAGTGCCATGTGTCTTGTCAGTAGAGTGTCTCTCAAGGAGTGAGTCTTTTTTATTTTTAATTCATTTTATTGGGGGCTCATACAATTCATCATAATCCATATATCAGTTGAATCAGGCATGTGTGTACATATGATGCCCTCATTCTGTTCTAGACATTTACTTTCTATTGAGCCCTTGGTACCAGCTCTTTTTTTCACTCCCCCCTCTTCCCCACCCACCCTCATAACCCCCCAATAGTCTGTACATTGTTATTATTTTCAGCTCTCACACCGACTGCTGTCTCCCTTCCCCCATGTTTTCTGCTGTCCTTCCCCCTGTAGAGGGGTGTATGGTTATGTGCCGATCATTGAGATCGGTTCCCCCTTTCTCTCTTCCTCTCCCCCTCTTCCCCCTACCCTTCCGGCATCACCATTCCCACAGGGAGTGAGTCTTGAGTCTCGTCAGCAGAGGGTCTCCCAGGGAGTGAGCCGCCTCCAAGAAGGAAATAAGGGAGTTCCCAGAATCCTTAGGAGAAGGCCATGTCCACATGGAGACCTCATTGGCTATCTCCAGATGGACAGGCTAGACTCCAACCCTACACTCTTCAGCCTCCAAATGACACCAGCTTATGCAACTACCACCCATGGTACAAATGCACCATGGAATGCGACGCAGTGTTGGAAAATAGTGCTGCGTCTGCAAACCCCTCATAACAAGGAGGACATTATGCTGAGTGGCATTCGTCAGTCACAGAGGGTAAGTATTATTATTTGAGACCACACAAAAAGAAATAGTCTTTGGTGTTTGTTGGGGTAGAAGAGGAGGGGAAAGCAAATTACTGACTAGAAGAGAGGCACGTATTGACTTGGGTGAGGAGAAAGGTAACATTACAACAAGGGGGAAGTGAGCAACAAGTGAACAGGGCAAAGACAGACTTTGGAAGGAATGTTCGCGTGAAAGGCGATCCTGCCATGACAGTACTAACAATCATCTGGTAGCTCCACAGATAGGGACGGGGATGAGGGGAGGCGAATGGGACTATCTCTAAGAATAGACATAGGCTTGACAGAGGATTTTTCTACTGATGTAATACACATGCTGCAAATATATCCATGAATATAGTAGACCATCCAGGGGGCAAAATCCTGAAACCTTCTTAGAGAGAACCATCCACCTTGAGGGCGTGAGTTGCTGGGTCCGGGAACACTGGAACATCAGTGTATTGGTACCACATAGCCCACAAAGACCGTGTGCTACAACTTTCATTGGTGAGCAGTGACTGGGGATGTCAAAGCTTGTGAGCAGCCATCGCTCTCAATCCATCAGAGCCAAGAAGAGGGAAGAACAGCAAAAACACCAGGAAACAATGAGGTCAGTTACTTCCATAGGGCCGTCGGCCTCCGTGACCCTGGGTCCAGAAGAATGAGATGGTCTACCGACCATCTACCAAACCAACTACTCTGAAAGGGATTACTTTGGAAGGTTTTGGATAGAGTGGAACAAAATGTGGAACAAAATGCAAACCACAAAAAAAGGCCAGGCTCGTTCTCTAGTGCATCATTTGCATGTGAAAGTTGGGCATTGAATAGGAAGGACCGTGGAAGAAATGATGCCGTCGAATTGCGGTGCTGGAGAAACATCTTGAGGGCACTGTGCACGGCTCAAAGGACAAGCCCGTCTGGGTTAGAAGCAGTGAGGTCAGGGTGCTCCTCAGAGGCAAGAGTGGCAAGACATCGTCTTACCGGCTTTGGACATGTCAGGAGAGACCAGTCTCTGGAGAAGGACATCATGTCTGATAAAGGGGAGGGGCGATGAAAAAGACATGGCCTGACACAGAAGCTGTATCATAGGAACCATTGTAAGGACAGAGCAGGACCCTGCAGTGCTTTGTCCTGTTGTGCCTTGGGTCGCTGTGGATCGGCGCTGACTCGATGGCGCTGATCAACAACATTGTCAACATGGTGGAACCCTTTATTACCCTTCAGGCCTGGAAGTGAACTCACCTCTGTAACCCCATCTTGCAGCCAAAGACTTGGCAGCTCTATGAGGCACATAGTAACACAAGGGAGAGATGTACACTTTAGAATGATCGACCACTTGAGATCAAAGGGATTTGCCCAAAGACAATGTTCAGAGTGCAAGAAGGGACAGGAAAGCAGGCAGAAGGAATGGGAACCACAGAGGAGAAGTGGGGTGAGTAATGTTTCATTGTGGGGATTGCAAACAATGGTATGAAACAACATGTGTATAAATTATTGAATGGAAACTGATGTGCTCTGCAAACCCTGATCTAATTCATAATAAAAATTTTTTTAAAAAAACTCAAAACAGTGACATTTGTGGAGATTTGTTGGGCCAGTTGAGCCCTGGTGGCCTTGCTGGGTAAGCGTTGGATGACTGACTACAAGGTCATGGTTCAAACCAGTGGGAGAGAGTTGAGGCTATCGGCCCTGTAAAGATTTACCCTTTAGGAAGCCCTAACTAAGTTACCTTGAGTCAGAATTGACTTCATGGCATTGGGTTGGATTATATAGATCCATGAAGACAAGAGTAATAATAATATATTTTTAAAAGATTAATTCAGCATAACATAAGTCTAAGATATAATACAGGATTTTTAAGCAATCTAGACAAACATATATCAAAACCCTGCTAGCAAGTAAATTTCAACTTATAACAATCCTCTAAGAGAGAGTAGAACTGTCCCACCGGGATTTTATGACGTAAATCCGCATGGGAGCAGAGTGTAAATCTCAATGGAAGCACATGGTCACATCTTTCTCCAGTGGAGCAGCAGGTGCATTAGAACTGCTGACCTTTTGTTTAGCACCCCAGCACGTTAGCCACTAGAACGTGTAGAGAAACAAATGTTTTCCCAAAATAAATCTAAGAGCTCGACCTGTACCCTCACCCCTTTACTCTATCTTCCCTCCATTTTCTTCTCTGTTACCCTACTGGGTAAAAGAATCCAAAGAATGAGCACATCTCCCTGTTGGGGTGTCAGGATCCTCAGGAAACTCCCCATCTATTGCTCTTCTGGGGACTTGGTACTAAAGGAGTTCAGGTGAGCTCCTTAAAATGTTCATGGCTGGGAAAACTAGGCTAGGGAAAAAGAAAATCCACTTATCTATTTGGCCCTTTTGAAGTATGCAATTCAATGACTTCTAGTATACTCAGAATGCCATTTAACTATCACCCTTATTGAATTCCAGAACATATTTCTTACCTGTCTCTTGTCCTGCAACTGTTAATCTGCTTTCTGGCTCTATCATTTGCCTAGTCCAGAGATTTCATATACATAGAGACATATAATATGGCTTTTTGTGGCCTCTCTCCCATAGTTCTTAAGGTTCAACCATGTTGTAAGGTACATCAAAACTTCATTTCTTTTTATGGTTGAATAATGTTCCATTGTATAACTGTACACAATTTTGTTTCTCCATTCATTTGATGCACCTACGGCCATACTACCCTGAACGGCCTGATCGCGTCTCCATTCATCTGTTGATGACTTTGGGTTATCTCTGCTTTCTGTCACAAATAAAGTGCCTTGGGCACTCATGTACAAGTTTTGGTTTGAACACCAGCTTTTTGGTTCTCTTGGGTAGATACCTGGAAGAGCAGTTGCGGGGTCATGTGATGTGGTTTGAATTGGGGGTGCCAGCCCCCCACAACTACTCATGGGTTCATTAAGTAAAATTGTATGGTTGATATATATATATTATATTAAAGTCATCTAGAGTATGAGAGATGAAAGATATTTCAGACACATTTCATGGTAGCATGCTCACCTCAGCCCCACTTGATGGTTCATGTGGAGAGAGGGAGAAGGGAAGGAGGGCAAGGGAAACGGGAAACAGGGGAGGAGAAGGAACCGAGGAGAGGTCAAGGGAGGAGCCGAGAAGAGAGACTCTCTATTGCTAACGCAGGCCTATATACCTTTGGGTCGACAAATACCCACGCCTAAGCTAGCCACAGGCTTGCGGAATTGTGTTCTCGTGAAATTTGGGATGAATTGGTGTATTCCTTTAAACTGGGGATAGGGTCATCTTTCTGAAAGATGATGCTGTAAAGAAACTGGGGTCCTGTTTTCAATGAAAAAACACCATGTTGTAATCTTACCCCAGGCTTGTTGTCCCCCAGTTTCCATCCCGGGGCGACCTTAGGAGGCATGGGGTGCCAAGGGCAGAGCTATGGAGACAAGCCACTCTGTGCAGGCAATAGGCTGAGACTTACATATAATAATAAGAGCAATCAGAAGATGGCCGGCTTCATTTTCACATTAGGCAACAATTCTAAACAATGTCAGCGATTACATAAGTCTCCCTGAAGAGAAATGTTTGGCCTTATTTCTGAACAATTGCTGTGGTTTCAGTCCAGTTTTAATAATGTGCATATGAGTTTTCAATTAACACATTTTTATGAGCTATGATTATTGTGTTCTACTCCATGGGAGTTCATCTGGAAAACTGACAGCCCCAACTCAATAGAAAGGGAGACTGGAATCAACAGACATTAGAGAGAGGACCATAAACTTTGCGAAAGCAAAGCATGAGGAAATGGACATTTCCATGAAGGACCTCAGGAGAGACAGCAAGAGACTTGTCAGAAGAAATGGAAAGGGCCCTCTGGGAAGCCTCCGTTGTTCTCGCTCATCAGTGCGCCTCCTTCTACAGCAAAGGATCAAACGCAAGCAATGTTTGCCCTCATTCAACCATTTCCTCTGAATTTTGCGAAAGACCATTTCAGGTTATTTTAATCAAATATAGGAGACGTTCATGATGGATTTCTGTTGACATGATTTTAAGGGAACCTCTTCCCTTTGAACTGCAGAGGCATTTGGAAATGATCAGAATCAATCTTGGAGGAAACCAAAGCACACGATCACCATCCCAGAGTTCCTGTGAAATGGAGTGGTTAGGAATTTCTGCCCATCTCCTCCTTCTGAACTGCTTATATTCGAGACACATAGGGGGTCGGGCAGGTTATATGTTGGGCTGCCGGCTGAGGCTACCAGCTGCTCTCGGGAGAAAGATGAGGCTTTCTGCTCCTGTAAACATTTCAGCTTTGAACACCCACAGGGCCAGGAATGCTCTGTTCTACAGGGTTGCTATGCGTCAGGATCCACTCAAAGGCAGTGAGGATTTTTGGGTTTTCTATCATGTGTTAGTCTGGGTAGACTAGAGAAACAAATTCATAGATACTCATATGTGTATAAGAAAGAGCTTTATAGCAAAGAGTAACTGTATATTGAGAAAACATCCTAGTTCAGTCTAGCTCAAGTCCATGAGTCCAATGTTAGCCCATATGTCTGATACTAGTCTATAAATTTGTCTTCAGACTCATGCAACGGTGCCGAATGCAGGAAGATCACATGGTTGGGAAGTCTTGTGGATCCAGTGGCATCTCAGCACTGGTGTGGGTCTCCACATGGCTCCTCCAGCTCCAGAGCTCTGGATCCATTAGAGCAGCTCCAAGTGTCTTGTCAGTGGGAAGATGAAGCAGATAGTGTAGGTCTGGCTTCCAGGGAGTTATTTATCTCCTTCATGCCTCCAAATGAGGTCATCAAGCTGCGACCTGATTGACAGGCTAAACTCCACCCCTTCACTCTTAATAGTCTCAAGTTGGCACCAGATTATGTAACTATCACATTTAGTTATTTGTATACATATTGCCATTTTGAAGCAAAGTAGAAATAATTTGAAACATCCTGTGTCTAGCTAAGTGGTGACAGCTACACTGTCTGTAGTCAGCATGTGAAGAAGGTGACAAGTCTACCGAAGTTAAGTCTTGTCTTAATATTATGCTTCACCGCAATGGAAACTTATTATGCTTCACCGCAATAGAAACTTAATATCATGCTTCACCACAATGGAAACTTATTATGCTTCACGACAATGGACCAAATTTAAGTATACATTCACTGTATCACAAGTTTATTTCGTGGCACTATAATATTTGTTTTTCATTTGTATTAAATGGTGTTTTTATTGACTCCATTATATTATTGACTGCCAATGCCCTGTGAAGGCACTGCTCTGATAAGCAGAGAGTCTTAGAAATTTGGAGATGAGATTATTAATGAGGCTTTTGGGATCTGGTTTAAAGCGTATCTTCAATGTAAAGGCTTGATAGAGATGGGGCAGCATCTATGGTACCATCGTTTCAGATTGGCACTTACAGCGAGCCTAGGACATTTTTGTGAGCTGGAAAAGTAAAAGGTGAATCAACCTCATAGACTTACTGCTTTCAGAAGGAGCTATTTGCTTCAGGGTGGTGCACTTGTAGTCTGTTATTCAGATAAATCGATCTTTCAGGAAATTCAACTCATCTATCTGGTGAAGAATTGTCTGAGAGCGGTAAAGTCAAATCAATGCAAGCAGTAAACTGTATGACTTCATGGTTCTCAACGAGTGTACAGTTCAAAAAAGAAAATGTTCATAGTCTCTATTTCTTTTTGTACTACCATTATTTTTCATTTCCTTTTATGAATACAATTGAACCTGGAACATTCCAGGGGTTAGGGGAGCTGGCTCTCCATACAATTGAAGATCCACATATATCTTTTGAACTCCCCCCAAATTTAATTACTAATAGCCTACTGTTGACCAAAGTCATTACTGATAACATAAACAATTGACAAACACATATTTGCATACTATATTACTACAACTAAATAAGCTAAAAAAAGAAAATCTTATTAAGAAACAAACCAAGAGGAGAAAGAACAATTAGTACTGCATTGTTTTTCAGGATTCCTGGAGGCATTGTGGGCTAAGCATTGTTCTGTAAGGTCGAATGTTCAAACCCACCAGAAGCTCCTTGAGAGAATGATGAGATTATCTTATCCTGAAAAGAGTGAGAAGTCTCAGAGCACTATGTAGGGTCTCTATGAGTCAGAGTTGACTCGATGGCAGTGGGTCATGGTACGATATTTATTGATACCATATGCTTGTCATCTGTTCATAAGGTGGATGAGCCATTGTCACACTGAGTGGACTGAAGGAGGAGAGAGGAAGAGGCATGCTTGCTTTTGCTGTCTCAGGGGTGACAGAGGCAGGAGAACATACTGCAGTGGGTAACTCTGTGGCATAAGACCTCTTTAAAGTGTTGAAAAGCAAGGTGGTTACATTTGCCAGGTGGCAAAAAGGGCCTGAAGGACGGGTTGAGAAGTTCTGGGTGGACCTAATAGCCTGTGTTCAATGTCACAGGAGGCCATGGTGCAGAGCAAGGGGCAGGAGACAAGGCGGGCTTCAGATGCCAGTGGGATGGGGTTTCTTATTGAAGGCTTCGGCGGAGAACAAGTGGACATGGGAGAAAGCGTAGGCGGCCGCACCAGGGAGACCGCTGTTGGCACCCCCAGGCTGTGGTTCACTGGTAAACTTGCCAGGACGAGCCAGACAGGGGGCGGGGAGAGCAGCCTTCCTGCAGCCCCTTGTTCCCATCTGTCCTTCACAGGCTTATGGTGCCCGCCCCCACCCGTGAGCCGACGGAACTGCTGGTGTCGACATTTGAAACAGTGGGGACGGCTCTGAAAAAGGGGGGGCCTGAAGTCAGTGCACCCCCCCCCCCACTCTTCTCCAGAAACCTCAGGTAGCATCTGTGGCTTTTGCATGTGGCAAATTCTCTAACAGTCACTGGGTAAACGAGGGATGTTCCCGATCCCTTCCAGAGGGAAACAAAGGGCTTCTAATGGTTTGAAAAGTGGACACCCCCAAGTCCTTAGGTAGAAAGCGGAGACTGCTGGCCAGGACAGCAGTTGCTGCCTGGTGGGTTCTGACTCTTGAAGACGGGGTTTTTCTGGTTTTGCTGGCTTTGCGGTAAGTCAACCGGCTCACAACCACCCCGCTATGTCGTCAAGGCTTCTTGAGTGGATACTAGGACAACTCTATTAGAGAACGCTAACAGTGCTGCTGAAGGAGTCTTGAGGGTACAGCAGTTACCTGTTGGGCTGCTAACTGCAAGGTCAGCAGTTCAAAACCAGTCTGTTCCTTTTGAGAACCCTGGGGCTTTCTATTCCCATAAAGAGTTACAGCCTCAGAGACCTACGGGGTACCCTATCCTACAGGGTCATGAAGAGTCAGAATTGACCCAATTGCAGTAGCTTGCATATTTATTTCTTAGTGGTAGTTTTTATTAGAAACTATCTTTTTCTCCCCCAAACTACCATGATCCGAATTCTACCTTGCAGGACTGGATAGGGCAGAGGTTGTACACTGGTACATATGGGGGCTGGAGGCACAGGGAATCCAGGGTGGATGATACCTTCAGGACCAGGGGTGTGAGGGGCGATGCTGGGAGAGTGGAAGGTGAGTGGGTTGGAAAGGGGGAACTGATTACAAGGATCCACATGTGACCTCTTCCCTGGGAGAGGGACAGCAGAGAAGGGGGGGGGGAGGGAGACTCCGGATAGGGCAAGATATGGCAAAATAACAATGTATAAACCAAGGGCACATGAGGGAGAGGGGAGTGGGGAGGGAGGGAAAAAAAAAAAGAGGACCTGATGCAAAGGGCTTAAGTGGAGAGCAAATGCCTTGAGAATGATTGGGGCAGGGAATGTATGGATGTGCTTTATACAATTGATGTATGTATATGTATGGATTGTGATAAGAGTTGTATGAGACCCTAATAAAATGTTTTTTTAAAAAAAGAAACTATCTTTTTGAGTATCAGCCACAGTATCAAAGTGCTTAGGCAACATTAGTTCATCTAACTTTGAAGCAATTGAAAAGTTTTATTTATAATTTTAGTCCCTTTCTCTTTGTAGATGAGAACTGAGGCCTGTGGGAAGTCAAGTACATACACAGGGCTCAGGGATGGGAGAGCCAGCCCGAAGTTTTATCTGTTGTCCAACCTGTGTTTTCACTCTCCTGCGGGAAGAGTGACCCACTGCGCTGAGTCTTTTTCCCTTACAACTGTAGACTCACGTAGAGATTCAGGTGGGCGGCGGTGAATTCAACCCGCAGACAGGGCAGACCTGCTTCCTGCCAACCCGACTTCTGTGCCTCAAGCACCCTTACTGGCGAACAGCCCCTGGGTTCAAGTCTTCCCATAGGAGCTTCACCCCACCTTCTGTTGTTCGGAAAGGCAGGACGCTCCTTCTGATCAGTTATGGAGTGTTGAGTGTGTCCATCTGTGCTGAGGTGAGGGTCTGGAAAACGGAGAGGAGAGCTTTCCTTCTGAGAAGCTGTTCAGATTTGGGGCTTGCCTGGTCTTTCCTGACTTCCCTCCTCCTTTGATTGTGTGTCCTCTCCATGGTGCCGGCCCATCGCTCCTGCTCCAGGTGTTAACAGCGCAGCCACAGACCAGTTTGTCTGGTAGCCACTGCCAACTCTGAGCTCTTTGATCCCTTACGTATCTCCTGTGCCCAGGAAATAGCACCATCTCAACTTACATTGCACAGTTCTTTGCCACAGCTCACTGATGTATACAGCCTGGGTCATTGTCACCCCTGACTGTGCACAAAAGCTGCGAAGACTGGGGCATCATGAAGAGCTGACAGGTGCTGTAAACCTTCAGGGGGAAGAAAAGGCTCCGCACAAGCAACCGACCTCTATAACAGAGGGAGCTAGCGGGCCCTTCCTAGAGTTACAGGAAAGAGAGACGTCGTGGGGAGAAGGCTGAAGCCAGCAGGAAGGCGGGCTGCAATAGAAGAGGCCCCACGGGCAGCGGAAGCTGTTTAACATGCAGTTGACCGAGGGCAGAGGCAGGTCTCAGGGCACCCTGGAATTTAACCTTCCACCACCAGCCCTGTGAGCTCTGTGCTCGGGGCTCCTAATGAGCAAACTCAGAGATGGGATTGTGTTTGTCTCGCCTGAAAGGCTTCGGTGTTTACCTTGGCTTGATTGGTCCCTAAGCGCTCCTGTTACCAAGAGGTGTGATGCCCTGCACTGCTCTTTCCTCAAATTCAGGTTGCTTTTCATGCAACTGCTGAAATTAGGAGCCGTAGAAGGTTAGTCTCCTTGGCCATCAGGCCTGACTCTGGCATTAAAATGAAATAAAACTGGCATGATTGTCGAGGCACTAATTATCAGTAACTGGTCTAATTCTTAGTTCTGGAAAGAAAGTTAAATGTCTGGCAGCAAAGGGAGCATGCATCGTGAATGCATATGAACCTGCTGTGTGGCTTCAGGTAAATGATACTGATTATTAACTTTCCTGAGCATACATGCCCACAGACGATGATAATACTTACCCTATATAATCCCTGTGACTCTGAAGTGAGATGATGAGATAGTTAAGATTTATTGTGCCAACCTGGACGATAAACACCTGTGGGATTAATTGAAAGGCGGAAAGATAAAGGGCTGGGTGAGCCTCGCCTTTCTAGTTCTCGGGTCTCTTGCTCTCTGATGGTCGGACCAGGGTGAAGCTGCCTTAGCCAGTTCCCTGCTTCAGCTGGCAAGGCTCACTTTCTGCAAGATATCCCTGAGGAGAAGCCACATGGACCTACCCTGATGCAGCCCTGGGTGCTGGAGCAGCTGGTGGAGACCCCTGCCATTGCTGACATGCTTACACACTGACTGATTTGGCTTTCCTCCTGCTGTTGGCATCATTGTGCTTTGTGAGATTCAGGAGGGCTCTGTAGATGGGTGTTGGACATATGGGCTAATGCAGGACATATGGGCATGGCCAGCACTGGATTGGGATGCTTTCTTAATGTACACTTACCCCTTATATAAAACTCTCTCTTATACACATACGAGTTTCTGTGGATTTGTTTCCCTAGTTTCCCCAGACTAACACAGATGATAAATGCATTTTGAAACCAAACAAGTCGCCTACCCACTCGCTAACATCCCTAACAGCTAGTTCCCTTTCTTTCCTCTCTGGATGTCACTGTCGTCATTTGTGGAACAGAGTGTGGCTTGCCCTTCCTTCAGGCCAAATGAGAGAATATATGACTGGGCTTCAATTGGAATGTGGAAAATTGGAATAGAAAGAGAACGGAACTTTCCTACCAGCTTTTCAAAGCCCCCTCGCCTACGCAGATGCTATAATCAGTGAAGGGCTGCATGTCGTCACTG
Organism: Tenrec ecaudatus; assembly: GCF_050624435.1. NCBI lineage: Eukaryota > Metazoa > Chordata > Mammalia > Afrosoricida > Tenrecidae > Tenrec > Tenrec ecaudatus. The sequence goes on from NC_134542.1 coordinate 80,870,075, forward strand.
TTGTTATGAAACGATCATTAGATAGGTCTTCATTATATCCGAGCCAATCCCGCTTCAGTTCCACATAGTCCTGATAGCCAAGGCTGGGAAGTTCTCTGTGGGTCCCCCAACCTCTGACTTGCAGGGACTGGAAAAGAACACAATGGGGCTAAAGCCATCTGAATTACTAGAAAAGAATGGCGGTTTCATTGTTGTCTTTATGCCTGTCCAAGGATTACTAGATCACGGCGTAAGTTCATATGCTAGTGGTTCACTGATCACACGAGATTCTTAAGAAAGCAAAGAGTAAAGGGGAAAAACAAACACATCCAATGCCCGCCTCGACAATCTCAAGCACTAGCTTCACCTCTGTCTAAAGAGGCACTTGGGTGAAAGCGAAGGCAGTGTGCAATACGAGGAAGGGTGGCAAGAAGTGATGGAGGCAGAGACAGGTACTGGGAAGAGCACAGCAGAGGTAGATACAGTTACATCTGAGACTGTGATAATGATACAACTCTGAGGGCTTCAGGGGGCCTGGCCCATTCTGAATTGCATGTGAAAATTGGACACTGAAAAAGGAAGACCAAAGAAGAATCCATGCATTGGAATGATGGTGCTGGTAAAGAGTACTGACAGTACCATGGACTGCCAAAAGAACAAGCACACCTGTCTTGGCAGAAGTCCAGTCAGAGAGCTCCTGAGAGGCAGGGTGGAGATCCACCTTTATCATACTGACCACGCAGCCCTGTCGTTGGTGCTGTCAGAAGCTCCAGCGCCTGTTTCAACTCAAAGCAACCCCACGCACCACTAACCACTGCCCGGTCCTCTACCATCCCCACAGTCATCATCTTTGTGTCCATCGTTGTAGCCACCGTGCCCATGCATCTCTTTGAAGGTCTCCCCCACCCCCTTTTTTGTTGCTGCTGCTGCTGCTGCTGACCCTCTACTTCACCATGGGGGAAAGACAAGGTGCTCTACTCCGGTAAGGAGCACCAGTCTTGAGACCCACACAGCAGTTCTACCCCATCCTAGAGGGTGACTGTGAGTTGGACCGGACTTGATGTCACTGAGTTTGGTGTTTGGTCAACTTTACCAAGCGTGCGGTTCTTTTCCAGAGCCTGATCTCTCCTGGAGACATGTCCAAAATGTGGGAGTTGAAGCCCAGTCATCCTCACACCCAAGGTGCATTCCATGCAATGAGTCATTTGATTTCTTGACACCTGCTTCCTTGGGCACTGATTGTGGATACAAGCAAATGAAATCCTTGACAACTTCAATCTTTTCTCCAATTATCATGAGGCTGTCTATTGACCCAGTCATCAGGATCTTTTTTTTTTTTTTTGGCAATCTATACTGGAGGCTGCAGTCTGTGATCCTCACCAGCAGGTGCTTCAAGTCCTCCTCATTTTCAGCAAGCAAGATTGTGTCATTTGATATCACAGATTGTTAATAAACCATCTTCCAATCTTGGTGCCTTGTTCTTCTTCATGGAGTCTACCTTTTTGCATTATTGGTCAGCAAAAACAATGAATAAATATGGTGAAAGGAAACAACTCTGACAGCCACCTTGTTTGATGTTAAGCCATGTAGTACTCCCTTCCTCTTTTTAGCCATCCCTCCATCAACCAAACATGATGTCCTTTTCTAGGGACTAGTCTCTCCTGACAATATGTCCAAAGTATGTAAGATGAAGTCTTCCCATCCTTGCTTCTAAGCAACGCGCTTCTTCCCAAACAGATGTTTGTCCATGGTACGTTCAATGTTCTCCAGCACCACATGCATCTATTCAACTGCATCTACTCTTCTACGGTCTTCCTTAGTCATGTCCAACTTTCACACGCATATGATGCAGTGGAGAGTACCATGGCTCGCATCCCGCACACCTTAGTCCTCAGAGGCACATCCTTCAGTGAGCTGGATTGACAACCATGGGCTCAGGTATAGGATCAATTGTGAGGAAGGTGCAGGACCATGCCGTGTTCCATTCAGTTGTGCATAGGGTTGCTATGGGTTTGAGCCGACTCGATGGCACCCAAGAACAGCAGCAGCAGCAGCAGCAACAACAACAACAACAGCATTCCCTTGCTCTGTTGGAATGACTAGATCTAGATTCATGTACAGGTTCAACATAAGCACAACGAAGAGTTCTGAAATTCCCATTCTTCTCAATGCTATTCAAAATTTATTTTGATCCACACAGTTGAATACCTTTGCATAGTCAATAAAACACAAGTAAACAGCTTTCTGGTATTATCTGCTCTCAGCCCCAAGCCACCCGACAGCAGCAATGACATCCCTGTACCGCGCCCGCTTCTGAACCTGGCTGGAAGTTCTGGAAACTCTCTATTTTGTATACTGTTCCAAGGGTGAAAGTGGAGACTCTGCTTCTGGAGAAATTTCCAGTCTTGTAACTCTATACAGGGACATTTTAAGTTCAAGCCAACCCAATAGCCGATGATAGGGATCATTTAAGGAGCCCAAGTTGTTATGTGTTAGGCTGTGATCTGAAAGGTCAGCAGTTCTAAATCACCGGCAGCTCCGTGGGACACAGATGGGGCTTTCTACTCCAGTAAACAGTCACAGTCTCAGAAACAAGCAGGAGCAGTTCTACCCTCTCCGGTAGGGTTGTCATGAGTAGGCATCGACTCAATGGCAGTGGTTTTGTTTTGTTTGATTCGGTTTGAAGGCACTTTGGGCTAGGCATTGAACTGCTAACCCTAAGATCGGGGATACAAACCCACCAACTCCTGCCTGGGGAAAAGATGTAGCAGTTTGCTTCTATAAAGATGTATTTGCTACTCTGAGTCAGAATTGACTTGAAGGTAATGGGCTTGTTTGGGGCAGGGTGGGCTTGAGGGGTCATGTAGGAATGTATGGCAATGTGTTCTGGTTGTCACAATAATTAGTGGATACTAATTAGCCTTAAGAGGGCAAAGGTCCTGAAGTGATAAGTATTTTAATATCTCAAAAGTTGTTCTGCTTGAAATGCTGATAGTGTTCCCACCAAGAAGCATGCATTCTCCTGAATATGTTTAAAGAAGACAATGGGAAACACAACACACCTGTATTCTGATTACATTATAATTCATGCATAGTCACCACATCCACCTACTTCACTTGTGAAACTGCCTTGTGAGCTCTTTGCAGTGACTCGAGAGCATTTCTCATCGACGGCGCAGTTCCAGTCTATTTGTGAGTTACAACCAACAGAAGGCTGTGACATGGATGAAGGATGGAACAGAAGGCATGCCAGAGACGGGGCCCTTCAGGGACCTTGGTTCAGATTTAACCTCCTGTGTTGACTGAGGACCAGGTTCTGCCCTGGGTTTGAAGAAACATGACCAGCCATGGAGAAGAGGCTAAATTATGTCCACATTCTAATTCCTGACACTTGTTAGTATATTACTTTACATAATAAAAGGAACTTGGGGGCGTGACTAAAGTAAGGGTCTTGAGATGCCGAGGAGGACACCAGAGTCACAGTCGGGAAAAGGGGTTCTGATGGAGAAATGCGCTCTGAAGATGGGGTGAGGGACCATGAGCCGAGGAAAGCTGGCCGCCTTTAGAAGATGGAGAAGGCAAAGAATCAAATTCGTCCCTAGCGCCACCAGAGGAACACAACACCTTGATTTTAGTCCTGAAGACATTTCAAGCTTCTCACCTCCCAAACTGGAAAATGATAAATTTTTAAATTTTTTATAAGCCACTCGTTTTTATTAGGGTCCCCGGTCGTACTGCTGGGTAAGTGTGGGGCTGCTAACCCTGACATTGGCAGTACACACTCACCAGCTTCAGAAAGATGAGGCTGTCCACTCCCATAGAGACTTACCACCTCAGACACCCTACACAGCAGAACCCCAGACCTTGATGCTAATCCGCTCCAGAAGGAGCATCGAGATGCGATGCAGTCAAGCTCCGAATCAGTTTTTCCCATAAGAAATAACTGAAAACAGATTAATCCGTTCTCGACCACCAAGTTTTTACCCTGACCTTGCCTTTTTATACAAAGCATGACACAGACATTTTAACGTAAATAAGTTGAGTTAAATAATACAATTTAAATAAGAAACACACCATTTAAAACGTGTTTAACAACTACAGTATGGGCCATACCTGGAGACGGATGAGGATCTGGATCCGCGGACCCGGATGTGGAGAGGAGGGTGGAGAGTCGGTGTTCGGAAGGGGATCCCCTTCCGGCTGCTTTTCAGGAGTCCCCCCTTCTTTGCCTTTTTTCACTAGGACCTGGCTGCCTTCTCTAAAAAAATTTAAAAATCTGTGTAATGTGGTCTGCTGTTGGTGTTTCCTTAACTGTTTTCTAAAAGGGTTTATTAAATTATCATCAACAATATTGATAGCACAGTTAACCAGTTCCTTATCATGACGAGTCTTTAAAAAAAAAACCCAACTTTCTTAGGACCCCTGCTTTTATCTGAAAACAGTACAAAAAGCCACAAAAACTAAGAAAAGTATAGCAAAACCCTTGGAACACAGCTGCAAAAGGTTTAAACAACACGTACTACCAACGCCATTATGACCAAAAAACGAACTGCTTTTGCTTACAAAAATCATGTGTGTCCAGCTTTCCCCCAGATCCTGGACGCTTCCTCCCCCCACCTACCATGATCCGAATTCTACCTTGCAGGGCTGGATAGGGCAGAGGCTGTACACTGGTACATATGGGAGCTGGAGGCACAGGGAATCCAGGGTGGATGATACCTTCAGGACCAGGGGTGTGAGGGGCGATGCTGGGAGAGTGAAGTGTGAGTGGGTTGGAAAGGGGGAACTGATTACAAGGATCCACATGTGACCTCCTCCCTGGGAGAGGGACCGCAGAGAGCGGGGGAAGGGAGGCTCCGGATACGGCAAGATATTACAAAATAACAATGTATAAATTATCAAGGGATCGTGAGGGAGGGGGGAGTGGGGAGGGAGGGGGGAAAAAAAAAGAGGACCTGATGCAAAGGGCTTAAGTGGAGAGCAAATGCTTTGAAAATGATTAGGGCAAAGAATGTACAGATGTGCTTTATACAATTGATGTATGTCTATGTATGGATTGTGATAAGAGGTGTATGAGCCCCTAATAAAATGTTTTAAAAAAATCATGTGTGCCGAGTCAGATTCCGATGTTTTGTTTGAGCTCCAATGGAAACTTTTCTCGAGATTTCGCTTCGGAATTGGATTATGTCGAGTACTGATGCAGCCGAGTACCGGGGTTCTACTGTAGAAGGTTGCTATGAGTTGAAATCAATTGATGGCATTGGGTTTGGAGGTTTGTAGTCATTTGTTTTAGCAGCAGCGGAAAAATAATAATATTTAAAAAATGGTTGCTGTCAAGTCGATTTTAATGTATGAGGACTCATCTGTGTTAGAGTAGCATTTTTTAAAATTGGTTGGGATTCAATACATATATCACCCCATATTTCCATCATGTCAAGTAGAATGTACAATTGCTACTTTTGAAAGTCTTAGGCCAGTGGTTCTCACCCTAATGCCATGACCCTTGAGTACAGTTCCTCGTGTTGTGGTGACCCCCAAGCATAACATTATTTTCATTGCTACTTCATAACTGTAATTTTGCTACTTTTATGAAGCATCATGTAAATATCTGATATGCACAATGTATTTTCATTGTTACAATTGGGCATCATTAAAGTATAGTGATTCATCGCAAAACAATTTGTAATTATATATTGTAAAATATTTATTTCTAGTGACAAATGAAATTGTGTCTTGAAGCATGGTGTAGCATGAGTAACAGTCTTCATGCTGGGTACTCATCTGTGGGCGTATCTGCATGTGGGCCCACCCACCTGGAGATGGATAGAGGAGCGGTGTCTCAGTTCCTAAGACCATCGGAAATATGTTTTTAGATGGTTTTAGGAGACCCTCTGAAAGGGTTGTCCAGCCCCCAAAAGGGGTCTCTACCCACAGGTTGAGAACTGATGCCTTAGGCCAAGAACCCTTTTTCTATGTCCCCCCCCCACTTGATAAATTACTCTATAAGCCACCCTTCCATTATCTAAAGCTTCCATCCAGCCTCTTTTCTTTGACTCCTGGATTGGCGCTTTGTGACCCACCCTTCTATTATCTAAATCTTCCATCTTGAACATCCTGGTAATCAGCATTCCATCACAAAACCCTTAAGCCCAAGGCTCCTTCCAGCCTGCACCAGGGCTGAGAGCCAGCACTTCCCAAGCACCAGTGCCCTCCAGCTAACCCTAGACCCAGGAATCACTAGAGGAACACATCACCCCGCAGAATATCCGTGAGAACATGACTCAACAACTAGGCCTCCATCAGAGGGGGTTAGCGGGTGGGGTAAGGTAGGAAAAACCTAGAACCCCAGAAGTGTTACATGCTAAAAGACCCAGGCGCTCCCAGTTTGGAGAATCTGTGGTATGTGGGTCATGAGACCTCACAGGGTTGCTTGTCTGCACAGAGAATGAAACTCCGCTCGGCTTCTCTTGTGCACTGTGTGCGTTACTTCACCTGGCTAATAAGGAGAACTCACGGGTTATACTTTGTACCTCAGGGTTTTCCATGGCCAATTTGCCAAGCCTGTCTTCCCAGGCTCTCCAACGACCAGCTTTTGGTCAGCAGCCAAGCATGGAAATCATTTGAAGCACCCAAGCAGGCTCCAGGAAAACACAGAGGCCAACTTTTGATGGAAACCCGAGGACTCACCTGCTTAACTACTGAAACTCCTGGCCCAGTCAAGTGGACACAATACCTACCACAGTCTCTACCCAGGAGGCCTCAGTGGTTCTCAGACCCTCTCCTGAAGGGGTTCCCATTCACAGTACACCCCACCCTACCTACCATTGGTACTTTCCATCACCTCTGCATGTGAAAGCTGAACATCAAATAAGGAAGACAGAAGAAGAGTGAATGCATCTGAACTCTCACGCTAGCGAAGGACACTGAAGGTAGCATGGGTGCCAAACAACAACACAAACACACACATTCATCCAGAATGCTCCCTAGAGGCATGGCTGAGTGGCGAGACGTACATACTTCGGACATGGTATGAGGAGAGATCAGTCCCTAGAGAAGGACATGATGCGTGGTAAAGTGTAAGGACTGGAAAAGAGGAAGACCCTCGGCGAGATGGACGGACACAATGTCTACAACAACGGCCTTAAACAGAAGAACAATTGTAAGGATCTTGCAGAACTGGCTGGTGTTTCATCGCTACATGTCGTAGGGTCGCTGTGAGTGCAGCTGATTGACGACACCTAACAAAACCATTTCTGAAGATCCCCACGGAGGCTGGAAAGCGGGCCTGGTAATTTCTCCCTTTAGATCAGTGGTTCTCAACCTGTGGGTTGCAACCCTTGGGGGGTCAAATGACCCTTTCACAGGGGTCGCCCGATTCATAACAGTAGCAAAATGACAGCTATGAAGTAGTAACGAAACTGTATGAAAGGGTTGCAGTATTAGAACCTGTCACCAATATGCAATCAACTTTGCTGGTGCTAGTGGTCATCAAGCTGACTCCAACTCAATGGACCACGTGGATGCAGAGTAGAACTGTGCCACAGGGTTGTCAGAGGTTTTGCAGGCAGAGCTCTAGGTCTGTTTTCCCGGGTTGCTTCTAGGTGGTCCAAACTACCTACCTTTGGCTAAGAGCACATTGCTTACCACGTGGTATAACCCAGACACCATAGCACATCACTTTACAATCCACATGCATGTGCACATGAACCAGAGTCTAAATTAAAGATGAAGGGTTTCTACTGAATATACTTGTGTATAAGCCGAGTTTTGCAGCACATTTTAAATGCAGTTTTTGTGGTAAAACTAGGTGTCTCAGCTGATATTTGGTGCCCCAGCTGATATTTGGCGTGACATACTCAAGTATATATGGGACACTATCTGTGGCTTAAACCTCCTCTAAGTTTTCTGTCTGTCTCCATGGATCTTTGAGCACTTATGCTATTAAATCAAGGACTTCAAATTGCTTATTTTCAGTTGTAGAGGAATTTCCTCTACCCTACAAATTCCTAGACAAATCCAATGCCACCTCAGATATTTCAGAAGAGAGAGAGAATTAAGTGACCGTGTTCAGAAAAACAAAAAGAAGCTCTTTTATTCTGCAGGTGAAAGCATTGCAATATGGCAACAATTATACCGCCATTTCGATGGTTCCGAGGGTGCCTGCAGAAAGGCATTCCACTGTAACCCCTGTGCCCTCTCCCTCTTTCTTCAGACCATGTATAAATATTTAGCTACAAACTTCAAAATAGAATAAAACCAGACTTTGGGTTTAGTTGACAAGAAAGCTCAGTCTCAGATGCTTAAATCACTAAGGAGGAAAGGCAGCCTAACTCGTTGTAAAAGTAAAGATTAACAGGGAGTCAACATGAATTCCTTCATAGCCTGTTTTCTACTCACCTCAGTGGGGGGAAAGAGAGTCCACTCAGGATTGGATGTGGGAAGCGCTGATCCTGGATTCCTTGGGAAGGTCTGTTTTCTCTCAGGGTTACTTAGTCTGGCACAGGGAAAAGAAAACACGCTTTAAAGGAAAGAAAAAGGCATTCCAGGTTAATGTTTTCACCAGAGACTTAAAGGCATCCATGCTGAATAAATACATAAAATGAGATTGACCTACAACCTCGCTGGGAAAGTCAAATAAAAAGGCACAGAACAGACGTCTCAGGCAGCCAATGCCCACTTTGAACTGCTAGAAAGGAACACTGAAAAAATGATGCGTTTTCTTTTGTTCACCGAACAATTAAGAAGACGCAATGTGTGCATGTATTTAGTCAGAAGCACAGCGCTACAGCACAGTGACTACTGCATATGAAAAAGTTCCCGAAGCAGTGGTTCCAACTCACGGTCATCTCATGTGCTTCTGAACAGACCTGCTCTCCATAGGCTCCCGCTCCCCCGCCCCCCGCCATCGTTTTCCGTTTGGATGAAGGTTTAGATTGGTCTTCCATTCATCAATTCAGACGCAATTTGGTTTGTGGCATGGACTGCAGTCCTCAGGGTATAAGAACATTCTTTTTAAAAAAATCATTTTATTGGGAGCTCTCACCGATAAGACGATCCATAATTCAGTTAGATCATGCATACTTGTACAACTGCTGCCACCATCTGTCTCAGAACCTTTTCTTTCTTCTTGAACTCTTTGATCTCAACTTCTCTTTATCCCCTCCCTCCCTGCCTTGACCATTCCCACTGGTCCCCCTTTCCCACCGTCCTGCCCCCTGGGCTTTAGTCCGGGGCAGATGCCCACTGGGCTGTCAAGGACTGTGACCTTTCAGGAGAATGCCACTCCTTTTTTCTGAGGTTCCTCTGGTGGGTTCGAACCATCAACCATCAACTTTGACGTAGTAGCCACTTAACCATTTGTGCCACCTGAAAACCAAACTTGCTGCTATCACCACGCCCGTTCTGACTCACCACGACCCTGTGGGGCGGGCGGGGCGGGCGGAACCGCCCCTGCGGGTTTGAGAGACTGCGCGCTTTACAAGCAGAAAGCCTCGCGGTTTCCTCCCACAGAGCGACGGCGCTTCCACCGCTGACGTGGGGATTAGCAGCCCGGCACGTCACACACAGGGTTTCTAATTTTGCCGAAATGTGACAAATGAGAGACAAAGAATCTAGGTAGACGATTTAGCACCGTTGACAACGGTTTAGCGCCCGATGAGACATGACAAGAATCACCTGGGTGTGTGTTCGACATGTCGGTGGGATTTGTTTGTGAGGATGGCACGAGGCATAACATACCTTGCATGTTACTTTCAGTTGCTGGGGGCACCGGCAGCTGCTCAGCCCTGGGCAGACCCTCGCTTTCAACGAGCACTTTGGGTCTCCCCCTTCGTTCCTCCCTGTCAGGTGCCACCAAGCTGGCTCCGTGGGACAGGGTACAACTAGCCCACGGGCTTTCTCCGCTGTCCTTTTTCTGGGACCAGGCCGTCAGGTCTTCCTCCATGGTGTCCCCCCGTGGATTGAACAGCCAACCTTTCAGTTGCCAGCCCAGCAAACCGTTGCACCAGCTGTGTCTGGGGCCTGCTGTGTCCTGAGCGCTCTCTCCAGCAACCTGGACCTCCACCCAGCGCTGGGTTGGACTGCTAACCGGAACTTCAGCACTTTGAAACCACCAGCTGCTCCTCCGGAGAAAGATGAGGCTTTCTAGTCTGCTAGAGTTTCTGCTTTGGAAACCCACAGGGGCAGTTCTGCCCTGCCCTGCAGGGTCGCTCTGAGCTGGAATGGACTGGATGACAGGGAGCGAGTGCGGCCTCTCCTTAGCTCTAGCTAGTTACTCATTTCCTGAGCTGCAGCAGGCTCTGAGCCCACCCTCCTGACATCCTCTCTCCCACACAGCAGCTCTCTGACCCCACAGAGACCTCCAACCTTTGAACTCTACTTTTTCTCCCCATCTGTCAGGGCCGTCTGTTCCTTAGCTCATCCAGGCAGGATCACACAGTTACTTACGTGAAAACCAGGGTCAGCGTTCACATCCAAGAGATTATGGTGCAGTCTCACGTGGCAACTCAGTCAAGGGCACCAGTTCACAAGAATCATGATCTGCTTCCCAGCCAAGTGTGTAGCGAGTGCGTGAGGCCTTAAAACTTATGTGTGGCCATCTACGCCAGCTAAGGAGCAGAAGCACAGAGAAGAAATGAATCTACCTCATCTACCCAAAATAACTAGATGGTATCCAGATACCACCACACACTGACCTTGGTCATTAGAGTCGGTCCCAGATAAATAAGGAACAGAACTTACATTATGTGTGAGATTCAAACAAAAACGGGATCAGTAAAATGTAGGGAGTTTTTAGGCACTCTTTAGACCTCGAAGTGAGCCCCTCACCAAAAATCACGTTTTAGTAAACACAGCAGAGTGGCACCTAAAATTCCGGGTATTGATGACGCGGAAGATCAGTGTCCCCCTTAGCGAATTATCAGTCTGACACCTGAAGGTCAGCACCTCATCAAGAGCAAAGCTGAGACGAGACGGGGGCAGGGAAATGAAAGTAGGACAATGAGAACAACCTGAACACAATTCAACAGCGGGTCGACACAAAGGGACAAATATACCGAAGGTCACCGAACTGTTATGGAAATTGTTCAATGAGAATCTAACTTGTTATGTCAACTTTCCCCCTAAACTCAGTAAGCAGTATTTTAATTAAAATTTTAAATATTTCAAATAAGAATTTAAATGAAAAATTAGTGTTGTTCAAATAGATGGTTCTCTTATCCTTCAGTGTAATTCAAAAAGTCTAAAGAAGCTCAATTTCTTACTCCCCACCCCTGGGACTACGTCATTATCTATTTGCGTGGTTTTGGGTGGTGATGTGAAGGAACAGGACCAACCCAGACCTCCAAAATCACTTTCACCTACTCTATGCTGACTCCTAGCCTCCAGGTTGCGGTTATGGAGACTGTTAGCTAAGTGGAGCTCAGTAGAGGGCCCCCTCCCTCACTGCTATCAAGTTTATTCCGACTCATAATGACCTTATAGGGCAGGGTCGATTTGCCCCCGTGGGTTTCGGAGACTTTAACTCTTTGTGGGAGTGGAAAGTCTTATTTTTCTCTCGAGCAGCTGGTGGTATCGAATTGCTGACCTTGTGGTTAGCAGCCCAATGCGTAACCACTACACCACTACCCCCCCCCCCCCGCCGCCCCACAATATGTATGTGGGTTTGCATTACTCATACGCCAAGTGTGGGTTTACTCTCTCTGTGGGTAATAGAAACCCAACCGGATTTCAATTGTTCTCTGATTCCAGCCTGCCTCGGAATCACCTGAAATGCTGTTACAGGTGTAGACCCTCTCTCCCGCCTCCTTCCGCCAGCAGCCATGGGAGAAGTCGCTCACCTCCCCCACTACCCACCCTGTGGTTGGCGTCCTAGGCCTTTCTGCTGGGAAGGTATTGTTTGTGGGCTGGAGTTTAGCTTGACTGCTTTTGCGGCTGACATAGGTGTGACCAGCGTCACAGTCCCACCTCGCTCCCACAGCCTTAGACAGTCCACCTTGAGGCCCTCAGATCCAGGGTCATTTCCTCCCTCACCATGGTGACCCCTGCCTTTTGCATACCTTCGACATCTCCTGTGCAAGGTGGGAGGAGATTCTGACTCCATCCAGCCTTCTTGAGCAGGGGAGGTTGAGGAGAGATGGCCGAACTCACTTCTCTTTCTAGCGAGGCCTGCCCTACTGAGATCACTACTCAGGGGCCCTGGAGCAGGCCACCTCCTCCCAAGGGCCCAGGAGGGACACATGCCAGTTGGAAGCCTCCCACTTTCATTAAGTCTGTTTCCTCAGGTTGTCCTAACAAAGCACCACAGGATGCCTGCCCTCAGAGGCAGAGCCGCATCTTCTCACGCTTCTGCAGAGCGAAAGGGCAGACGCAGGGCTACGCTGCTTCTCTGTGCACTCTAGAAACGTCTTCCTTGTCGCACTGGTTTCTGGGGGCCCTCCCAGCTTCTTGTTAGTGGCTGTATCCTCATACTCTGTCGTCTCTCTGAGTGCCACTGTTTGCCATGGCTCCTGGGAAAAGGGGTTAGGATCATTACCCACCAGGCACGAGTATAATTTTGTTGATTAAACTGATAACATCTGCCAATAGAAACCTTATTTCCCAAATGAAGTCCCATTCACAAGTAGAGGGGTTAGAATTTCAACCCGTCTTTCCGTGGAACACGCTATTCTCCATAAAAAGACCTATCGGGGGCACTTTGGAATCACTCTCCTGAGTCCATTGCTCCCGGATGCCTCTTCCAGCCAACTAGCCAACCGCTCTCAGCTTGGGGGAAACTTGTCATCTCACAGTATTTTTCTCCCGGGAGCCCTGGTGGTGTAGTGGTGATGAGTTTGGCTGCGAACTGCATGATTGTCAGTTCAAAACCACCAGCAACTCCGAGGGAGAAAGACTGGACTTTCTATTCCCACACACAGGAGGGGCCATTATGAGTCAGTATTGACTAGTTGGCAGTGAGTTTTTGGATGGACTCTGAAAGAACCATAGTCTTCTTGATAAAAAATTTAAGAGGGAGTTTATGAAATCTAGAAAACCCTTTCCAATCTCAAGAAGCCAGCTCTGGAAATCAAATCCTAGGATTTCAAAATGATTGGTTCTGCTATCTTCTTTCAAAATGATCCATCTTGAACATCACAAGTGAATATACAGTGCTTTGTTCTTAGTTCTTTCTCCTGAAACATGCTTCACAGGTTTGAGAAGTGTGGAACTGTAAAGGATATTAGGAATAAAATATAATTAGGCTAATAACACACGCACACATTTCTATTGTATTTTTCTAAAACTGGAATTATGTATTACAGGAAAATTTGTATTTTTTTCTCAAGAGTGATTGTAAGTACCTTTATATTTAGTATAACTTAAACTACACCTTCTAATAGCTGCTTTGGATTTCAATGTTCGAGCATGCTATACTTTTTAAAGTCTTCATAAATCTTCTAAGAGTAGTGTGTGCTTATTAAAATATCCAAATAATACAGAAGTATAAAACATGAACGGAAAGAAGAGATCTTCCCTTTTCATACTTCCCTGTTCCCATTCTCCAAGGGGGTAACTATTGCTAACAGCTTGCTGGGAATTCTTACACACTTTCTCTACAAGTCCGTTTGGTGACGCTGAATTCCCACCCAGGAGAGATGCCCCTCAGTGGAGCGCAGTTCCGTCAGGTTGCACAGGCTAATGTAACTAATCATCACCACAGTCAGGAGAATGAAGATTTCCACTCCCACAAAGAGATTTCTGGTAACTTTTCGTAGTTCCCCTGCTTCTTGCAACCACCAATCTGTTTTCTGTTCTAGTGTTGTTTTCTCTAGAATGCCACATCCATCAACCCTCCAGGGGGCCCACTTTGGAGAGTAGCTTTCTTCATGGGAACAGAATGTTTGAGATTCATCTATAATGATGTGTGGGTGGTCACATCTTAATTTTGTTCTAATACGCAAGTCTTCTAGTGACATGTCCACCGATGGGTTCTCCCTTCTAAGGAGCATGCTACCTGTACTTCCGACACAGGTCTGTAGAGTCAATATTCTTCTCCAATACCATATTCAAAGGCTTCAAGTCATTGAGGCTTTTACATGCATAGGAGGTGATTGAAATGCCATGGCTTGGGTCAAGTGCACCTTAGAGCTCAGTTACATCTTCGCTCTTGCACACTTTAAAGAGATCTTATGCAGCAGATTTGCTTAATGCAATATATCCTGTGATTTTATTTTGAATGTTGTTTCCATGGGCAGTGGTTATGGTTCAAGGTGAAATCGGGTCCTGGACAACTGCAACCTTGTCTCTGTTTACTATGATGTTGCTTTATTTATCCAGTGGTGAGGATTTCTGTTTTCCTGATGCTGAGGTGTAATCTACACTGCAGGCTGTAGTCATTGATCATCATCTACTAGTGCTTCCATGGTCAACTTATTTATTTTTATTTTTTAAAAACATTTTTTGGGGACTCGGACAACTCTTACCACAATCCATACATACATCGATTGTGTCAAGCATATTTGTTGCCATCATCATTCTCAAAACATTTGCTTTCTACTTGAGCCCTTGGTATCAGCTCCTCATTTTTCCCCCTCCCTCCCCGCTCCCCATCCCTCATGAATCTTTGATAATTTATAAATTATTATTATTTTGTCATATCTTACAATGTCTCCTTTTAGCCACTTTTCTGTTGTCCATCCCCCACAGAAGAGGTTATATGTAGATCCTTATAATTGGTTCCCCCTTTCTACCCCACCTTCCTTCCACCCTCCAGTATCGCCACTCTCACCACTGGTCCTGAGGGGATCATCTGTCCTGGATTCCCTGTTTCCAGTTCCTATCTGTACCATCTGTACCAGTGTACATCCTCTGGTCTAGCTGGATTTGTAAGGTAGAATTGGGATCATGATCGTTGGGGAGAGGAAGCATTAAAGAACAAGAGGAAAGTTGTATGTTTCATCATTGCTATACTGCACCCTGACTGGCTCATTTCCTCCCAATGACCCTTCTGTAAGTGGATGTCCAGTTGCCTACAGATGGGCTTTGGGTCTCTACTCTGCACTCCCCCTCATTCACAATGATATGATTTTTTGTTCTTTGATGCCTGATACCTGATCCTATGAACCCCTCGTGATCACACAGGCTGGTGTGCTTCTTCCATGTGGGTTTTGTTGCATCTCAGGTAGATGACCACTTGTTTACTTTTAAGCCTTTAAGACCCCAGATGCTATATCAATGGTCAACTTATTTTTATGTGATTTATTATACCTTAATCTATTTCTTTTTAATGATTGTCCAATATATACACGGTATTTAATTTTGCTGTTGATGTTGTTGTTCATGACCCTGAGAGTAGATGAACTAAATGGTGCTTGGCTACCATTCTGGAAGGGATCATAATAGAGAGCGAATAGAATGGGAGAAAAACACAACTCAAAATCACAAAAAGGTCTGGCTTATTTGTCTGAGGGACTAGTAGAACCCCCAAGAGGACACTCCTTACTCCATTGTCAGGCCCGGAATGGAATTCACTCCCTTGGCTCAGCTTTTAGCCCAAATAGACAGACTTATCGGGTGAACCGCAACACCAGGCGGGTAAACACTCCTTAGAACCATCGACCACACGAGAGCAAATGGGCAGCCTTTGCCCAGGAATAGAGCCTAGAGGGCAGGCGATACGAAAGAAGGGGAAATGGTAACCACAGAAAATCAAACGCATATGAATCCTTGAGTGGAAAACCATCGAATCTGTGCACCTTCATTCACACCACAATAAATGGAAAAGTAAAACAAACACTCTCAGCCAAACAAGTCCCACTGAAGAACACGCACAGCTTTTGCTCTGTCCTGGTGCTTCCGTGCGTGGCCCTGCCTGGTCTTACTTCCATGCAGGTAAACAGCAGGAGCAAGTGAAAAGCACTGGTTGTGACTAGCTGTCACTGGTAAGCACCAACTCAGGGGGTCCCCGGCACAATGCGGGGAGCACTGGATTGTAATCTCTCATGTCATTGCAGAGGAGTTGCTATGAAATGAATTATGACAAGTGGAATTGTTAAGTCAAAAGTCAGGGATGCTTAAAAGCTAAATTTTAAAGGGATGTCAAAGAAGAGTTTAATGTTGGTCAATAAAACTCAAAAATTCGAACTCACTGCCATTGCTTGATTCTGCCTCATAGTGACCTGATAGGACAGTAGAATTCTGTTAGCTTTGTTTACCCAAATAAAGTCCTATTCACAGGTATAGGGGTTAGTACTTCTATCCATCTTTTTGAGAGACATGGCATGTACTATTAAAAGACCTACCTGGGTAAACACCCACTGCCATTGGGTCAATTCTGCCTCAGTGGGTTTCTGAGACTGCAACTCTTTATAGGAGTAGAAAGTCACATCTGTCTCCTGTGAAGCAGCTGGTGGTTTTGAACTACTGACCTGATGGCTAGCAGTTCACCTATAACCCACTATACCACCAGGGTTTCATGAATGCTGGTAGAATGATGAAAGAGTTGGGCCACGGTATATCCTTACCCCTGTCACCTTGTGCGGTCCCCGGGCGGCACACACGGCTTGACTGCTAACCTAAAGACAGACCTGGTGCTTCACTTCCACAAGTTTATAGCCTGTGACGGTCCTCCTCTAACACATGGGTTCACTGTGAGTTGCCATCATCTTGACTTGGGTTCGGTTTGGGAAGCCGTTTTCTTCTTTCTCTCCACCTTCTAAGGTTTAAATTTCCACTCTTGTGACGGTGCTATTTGGAGATGGGAAACAAATAAACAAAAGGGTAAAACAGGAAAAGATTTCACACGAATGTTGCAACAACAAAGAGGTGCCTGCCTGCATCAGAAACACCAAAGGTGCAGAAGAAAAGAAATTGGACTCTCAGGAGCTTTGGGCGAAGTTCTTGCCATTTCGGCGTTCTGCGTGGCTGTTCGGATTTTCAATGACAAGTAAAGCAACCTATGAAATCTTATAAATGTCTATTAAATAATAAATATAGAAGTGTGAAGCTATTGATTCTCAGCATACTCTCCATCCAGGTCTATACCCTTCTGCAGGTAGTTAAGCCAGCTCGCTACCTGCCGCCCTCCCTCCCCCCGAACAAACAAACCCTGAGTTCTTTGCTTTATACCATGTCAAAGTGGCAGCCTGGGCATCCTTGATGAACACAAGCGGGTCTTTTCAATATCCTTCGGGTTTGGGCCACAAAAAGCAGTCTGGAGGGGCAAGCTTAGGGCTAGAGGAAGGAAGGAGTATGGTTTCCCAGAAAATTTCCCCTCAAGCAGCCCTTGCAAGCACTGAAGAACGAGCAGGTTGGTAGTGAACTGTCAGGTTAGAAAAAAATAAAATAAAATCCTAGGTGCAACTTCCTAGATCTTTTTTTTCTCACCAATGTGATTATCTTACAACTTCTTCCGAATGAGCTCCTGTGAGTGTCCTCTATTTTTTGAGAAAATCTAGCAAGATGACGCTTTTGGAGTCCCAGAAAATGGTGGCCATAACCTTTTGAAACTACCTCACTGCATTGAAGGTCATTGGCCCAGCACGTCCCCTCCAAAGCCAGAGAGAGGGGATCTCTCTGGCCCACCCAGGATTCATTCCTGGTTAAGATTCATTCCATAAAACCCTCTCCTTTGGTTTCAGTCTTCCTTAAGATTGATGGAAAGGTTAATAGCTGATCTTCACACAGCACGTTTGGTACCCATTCAGTCAAAAGCTTGTTGAGGTCAAATGTTTGTTTCAAGCTGAAAATGATGGGCCATGCGAAATCCCAACTTCATTAGCGGCCACATCAGTGGTAATTCTACATTCGCCTTCCCCCACTCTCTGACTCTCAGCCCTGGTTTCCTTATTCATCCAGATTGATGGCCTTTCCTCTCTGGACTCGCTTTTGGGGCCTTCCTTAAAATGCTTGATCCATCACAAACAAACAGACAAACAAACAAACAGACAAACAAACCCAAAACTTGTTTTGTGTGTGGCAGATTCTTATGAAGTTGTTCTAAAACTCCAATGATTTGGGGTGAGAACCCACTTTGATTCAAATTTTTCAAACTTTGTGAAAAATTTGATCTTAGCCTCAACTCACAATGATTATGTTTTCTCCCTGGCACCAAAAGGATCACTTTTAGAAGGCACCCTAACGAGACTATGGAAACTGTGTTACTGAGAGAACTTGTCCGCAGCTGTCCACTGGTGGCAGAGATATATTTAGACCTGTTTCATTAGCCGTAAACCCTGTGTGTGAACTCGAACCTGAGCGGGGATGCTCTTGGACTTGCCCGCGCCTCATTTTTCTCCCCATTACCTCTGTCATCTCAGTGCACCTCCTTTGTGTCCGGTTTAGTCTACGAAACATTTGAAACAAACCTCACTGCTTGGGACCTTGGATGTTGTTCCCTCCCCCCCCCCCCCCCCCCGCTGCCTCTGAGCTGCCTGAAGGCAGGAACCATTGCTTGTTCATCTTTTGGAGAACCAGGCAGATATTGAAATTTTAATAAATGCTTCCAAGTTATTCTCTAAAAATCTAGTTTTAAAGTCCATTGACTCTGCATGAGTGTATCTTTTTCTTCGCAGCCTTACTACCAACAATTCATTTCATCAAGCTTTCTTGTTTTTGTTGTTTGTAAAAAGGCAAAATTATGCAAGAACACTTTTTTCTATTAAATTGGCATTCTATGGTGCACACCTTCCTGACACGATCACTGAAGGTAGATGTGTGCATAAGCAAATGTGGTGAAGAAAGCTGATGTTGCCTGGCTATCAAAAGATATAGTGTCTGGGGTCTTAAAAGCTTGCAGGTAAACAAGCAGGCATCTAGCTTAGAATCAACAAAGCCCACATGGAAGAAGCACACCAGCTTGTGTGACCATGAGGTGTAGAAGGGACCAGGTATCAAAGAACAAAAAATCATATCAATGGGTGCCCACCTTCTCAATATGATCATTGAAGACAAATGTGCATAAGCATATGTGGTGAAGAAAGCTAATGGTGCCCAGCTATCAAAAGATATAGGGTCTGGGGTCTTAAAGGGCTGAAGGTAAACTAGCAGCCATCTAGCTCAGAAGCAACAAAGCCCACATGAAAGAAGCACACCAGCCTGTGTGACCATGAGGGATCAGGTATCAGGCATCAAAGAACAAAAAAATCATATCATTGTAAATGAGGGAGAGTGCAGAGTAGAGACCCAAAGCCCATCTGTAGGCAACTAGACATCCCCTTACAGAACGGTTGCGGGGAGGAGACAAGCCAGTCAGGGTGCAGTGTAGCAACAATGAAACATACAAATTTCCTCTACTTATTAAATGCTTTCTCCCCCACACTATTATGATCCCGATTCTACTTTACAAATCTGGCTAGGCCAGACTGCTACAGATAGGAACTGGAAACACAGGGAATCCAGGACAGATGAGCCCTCCAGGACCAGTGGTGAGAGTGGAGATACCGGGAGGGTGGAGGGAAGGTGGTGTAGAAAGGGGAAACCGATTACAAGGAACTCATATAACCTCCTTGCTGGGGGATGGACAACAGAAAAGTGGGTGAAGGGAGACGTCGAACAGTATAAGATATAACAAAATAATTTATAAATTATCAAGGGTTCATGAGGGAGGGGGAGAGCAGGGAGGGGGAAAATGAGGAGCTGATACCAAGGACTCAAGTAGAAAGCAAATGTTTTGAGAATGATGAGGCCAGCAAATGTACAAGTGTGCTTGACACAATCAGCGTATGTATGGATTGTGGTAACAGCTGTATGAGCCCCCAATAAAATGATTATAAAAACAAAAGCAATAAACCCCCCCCAAAATGGCAAAATGGTTATATCTAATTTGTGTGATGCTCATCCTTAACAAGGTTGATCATTTAATAAATACATGTATTAGCTGCTTGGTTTTTTGTTCTCTATGAAGTACCAGTTTGTGGCTTTGGCACATTTCTCAAGTACATTATTTGTCATCCATATGTATAAATATATATATGTATATATACAAATAGATAAGTGCAGGAATTTGAGGGAAGTTATATTACAAATGTGATAATTTGAGGGAAGTCTTTGCATGTTAGGGAGATGTGAAATGTTTTTTCCAGTCTTTACGTGTTTATGGGGCCTCTCGACATTTTAAGTCTTGATTTTTGTTATCAAATCCATAACACCTTACTTTATGATGTCTAGAAATTGTAATAAATAGAGAAAAGCTTTTCCACATTAAAATTTTAAAGACTATTCTCAGCCATAGTTTATCTAATCCTTGGTTGATAGGTGTGTAAATTGTTTCTACTTTTCTCTGTTACAGCCAATACTTCCTCGAACACTCTCACACATGTATTTTTGCTTTTGGACAATCTTATATGTATTTTTACTCATGTGTGATCATTTTTGTAAGTTCTTATGATAAATTCCTAGGAATTGGATCAAGGGGCACATCTATTTTAGTTTTCATTTATCTGTGCTCTTGAATTCAGATCTGCTAGTCTCCTTGGAAGCCCCGGTAGCGTAGTGTTTACATGTTGGCCTGTGATTCCCAGAGTGGGCAGTTCGAAACCACAGGGCACTCCAGGGAGAATGACTAGGCTTTCTACTCCGGCAAACAGTCATAGGCTTGTAAGCTCAAAGGGGCAGACATAGACTGTGTTGTAGGGTCACTATGAGTTGGCATTGACTTGATGGCAGTGAGTTTGAGTCTCTCTTGGAACCTTGTTCTGTCAAGTATTCCCTCTTCTGCATACACATTTAACTTCTCAAATGTTCAAACACATTTCTTTTTGACCTATAAGCATGCTCCAGACTCATGCAAGGAGTCTTGGTGGTGGTGCAGTGGTTATGCATTGGGCTACTCACCGTAAAGTCAGCCGTTTGAAACCCCCAGCCACTCTGAAGTAGGAAGATGAGGCCTTCTATTCCTGTGGAGAGTTACAGTCTTATAAACTCAGAGGGGCAATTCTACCGTCTTATAGGGTTGTAAGGAGTCGGAAATTACTCGATGGTAGTGAGTGAGACTCATGCAGAATAAAACAAAATAGTATTTCTTGAGTTTGTATTTCTTCTCCCCTCTTCAGTCGATGCATTGGGAAAGTGGTCCATACCCTCTGGCTGCCCATTACTGCTACCCATTGTCATCCATAGTCTACTCCTTGTACTCCACTGAGGGTGCCATGGAAAAGATGGCCAAGGACCAAGGACCAGGGGTGGTTTCTCAAACCTCATCTGTAGCTGCTGACCCTCCTCCCCTGTGGTTCTCCATGCTCTCCCTCAGTTCTTTCCGGGTGTTTTCCACCTGGGCTGTGTTTCCTTCTCCACCCATTTATGCAGCTTCTCCCGGGGCCAACTCCTTTAATGTGAGGGTCCCTGCTCTCTGCTCTTGCGCGGAAGCTCGTCTCACCATATAAACTCACTGACTCTGTGGCAGGAGTGCCCAAATCTACTTCCCTATAGACTGGACCTCTCCTCCAATCATCAGTCGCGGCTGTACCTGACTGCTATCTTGCCTTCTTCCTCTTTCTCTAATGTTTCGTCATTTCCTTCAATGGGGTGGCTGTTTCCTGAGTTAGACAGGTCCAGACTCCAGAACCTTCTTGGCCTCCTCTCACCTTCAGCCAACAGTCATCAAAAAGTGCATTGCTTTCCCACCCTGTACTCCCCCTCATTCACAATGATGTGATTTTTGTTCCTTGATGCTTGATACCCGATCCCAAAACCAACACCTTGTGATCACACAGGATGGTGTGCTTCTTCCATGTGGGCTTTCATGCTTCTGAGCTAGATGGCCGCTTGTTTACCTTCAAGCCTTTAAGACCCCAGACGCTGTATCTTTTGATAGCCGGGCAACACCAGCTTTCTTCACCACACTTGCTTATGCCCCCTTGTCCTCAGCGATTGTATCGGGAAGGCAAGTGCACAATGATATGCTTTTTCCTTCTTTGATGCCTGAAACCTGATCCCTTTGACACCTCGTGATCACACAGGCTGAGTGGGGTTCCAAAGGCCATTGGGGACATCTGGAGATCGTGGGGAGGAGATGAGCTGGTCAGGATGCAGTGTAGCAACGATGAAATATACAACTTTCCTCTAATTCCTAAATGCTTCCTCCTCCCTACCCACTATCATTATCCCAATTCTACCATACAAATCTGGCTGGACCAGAGGATGTACACTGGTACAGATGGGAACTAGAAACACAGGAAATCCAGGACAGATGAATCCCTCAGGACCAGTGGTAACAGTGGTGATACCAGGAGGGTGGAGAGAAGGGAGGTCGGACAGTAGAAAAGTGGGTAAAGGGAGATGCTGGACAATGTAAGATATGACAAAATAATAATGACGTGTAAATTATCAAGGGTTCACGAGGGAGGGGGGAACAGGGAGGGTGAGGAAAATTGAGGAGCTGATACCAGGGGCTCAAGTGAGAATGATGATGGCAACAGATGTACAAATGGGCTGGACACAATGGATCTATGTATGGATTGTGATAAGAGTTGTGCAAGTCCCCCAATAAAATGATTTAAAAATTGCATTGCTTATTGTCCAAATCTTTCCCAAATATGCCCCCCCTCTTCATCTCTGCCACTATTGCTGCCCAGATTCACTCCCTTATCATTCTGGATCCCGTTAATGACTCTCAACTGCTGCTTGATCTTTCTAAAATTCATCATCCACGTAAAAGCCAACTTGTGCTTTCTAAAAGATAAGCCTGACCAAGCCCTTTCTTTTTTTTCCACATTGTCTCTTCTTTATTTCCTCTTTATTTATTTATTTATTAAACATTTTACTAGGGGCTCATACAACTCTTATCACAATCCATACATATACATACATCAATTGTATAAAGCACATCCGTACATTCTTTGCCCTAATCATTTTCAAAGCATCTGCTCTCCACTCAAGCCCTTTACATCATGTCCTCTTTTTTTTCCCCCCTCCCTCCCCAACCAAGCCCTTTCTATGACAACTGCAGGAGTCAAGTCCAAACTCATTGGCAGGCCATACAGAACTCCTCTTTCCAGCCACATGTCCCGTTGTTCTTTACCTGGAACGCTAATGAGGCTGAGCTGTTTGCCATTTCCCCACATCCACTGTTGCTATTGTTAACAGCTGTCCTGTGTGCTTCCCAACGCCTGGCTCCCCTGAAACCCAGTCATAGCATACAAGCCTCCATCGACAGGTAAAAGCTGACTCTGCGTGCGCTACATTGACTGGACTAGAACCTGCATGGCAGGTAGAATTCTACCACTAAAGCACAATTGCCTTCCCCGCCATACTCCACATTTTCATGTCTTTTCTTGCCCATTCTTCTTTGTTGGTCAGCTTTTACAGATCTTTGTGCCTTAGCTCATTTTCTCTGGCAAAGCAGAGCTACAGGACTTCCCTTGTGTCCTGCACGGTGTCACGCCTGTCTGTTCGCCATAGCGATCCCCTCATTACAGAAACGGATGTGAACCTCATGAGAACAGGACCCGTGTCCTGTTGATCTCTAAGACTCGGTGGTTTGCAGAAAGCTTGTGAAACGTGTCTGTTAAACTGAACGAAATTACAGTACAGGCTCTGCCTGTATTTAGTATTGATCTTACTGTTACAAAATTGTAGAAATTTTCTTTTAGACACCATCATGTCACCTGGCAATTTGGGGCTGCAGCCGAGCATGGCAAAGAGCAGGGACACGAACAGACATGGTCTGATGAGTCCTGCAGGTAGGCATTTCAGAAGGGAGCAAGGAGACTGACAGCAAGCTTTGAGAGCCACCAGTCTCCGCAGAGTCCTTTTAAGTACCATGTTTGCAGTTACTCCTTGATTGATAAGACCTGGTCATAAGATAAGCAGCGCCTGAATTACAAATGAGTTCTACTCTTAACTCTGTCTGTAAGACGAAATTGCACAAAAATTGGGAGAGTTAGGTATGGTTCTTGCATAAAGTCAGTCAAATGTTTTCTTACTAGATAATGTACCTTTCCATACATTAAAAAATATTAAACATATACTTTTAGATATTTAACATAATAATACCGTGATCATAATAATAATGTTTAGGTAAATTTGGTAAAGTCGTGCCCATTTATGATGATAAATCATTATATATACCTTGAATTCCTAATATAATAGGTTTGATGTGGGGTCTTTTTTTTAAACTTGTATTGTGACTTGTGTTTCCATTCAACAATGCCTACTGGGCAAAAGCAGCTCTTGATGTCCTCGGTAGAGTGCTCTGAGGAGAGTACTCTTCCAGCGTTATGGTTTATCCCAGAGGCTGAGCCACAGCCACGAGTTCATTCCACACCCGAAGGGTGCCTACGGGCCATCGTCTCGGAACTTCCATCAGTCCCTGGTAGGCCAGTAAGACTGGTCTTTTTATTATTTTGAATCTTCTCCACATTTTCCTCTTTTTTTCTCTCAGACTTCCATTGTGGCCCTTTTCTGTGTTGTCTGGTGCAAGCTGGGCACCACCTGCAAGCAATGCTGAGCAAGCTGAAGCTAGTCATTGTTATTATAAAGTCAATACACTAAAAAATTTATCGCTTCCTTTCAGTCTTTCAGCTTCTTCTAATTTACCCACATTCTCTGACTAAACCTCTAGCCTGAATGCTTTAAAAAAATCTTTGTTTAACAATTAATAATTTATTGGAGAACTTTTGCTTTTAATCTTTTATTTTGATATAATTTCAGACTTATGGAAAGATAACACAAATTTTACAATTCTCTTGTATTCTTCATTCAGATTTCAAAAAGTTTGGTATTTGATTTCTTTTCAGAATCATTTGAAAGTCAGTTTCAGCTATAATGTCTAAATGTCTCTTGACCTCTAAACACTTCAGTATGTTTGTCCTGAAAATGAGAGCATCTATTTACGTCACTGCAGTACAATGATCAAAGTGTGGAAACTAATATTGATTAGCTGTACAAGCCTTTTCCACGTTTCACCAACTGACCAAGTCATATCTTTCATAACAAATGAAAGTGCTGGATCATGCAGTGTATTTAGTTGTCATGGCTTTTTCCATTTCCTTTAATCTGAAATATTTCCTCTGTCTGTGATAAACATTGATCAATTAGAAGAATATGGGCCATACATATCTTGGGTTAGAATATGGGCCATACATATCTTGGGTTAAAACCTCACCCATTTAAAGTGTAGCAGTCAAGGTTTTTTAGTGTAAGAATCCTCACAATTAATTTTAGAGCATTTTCATCCATCCCGAAAAGAAACCCTGTGCCCTTTAGCCATCACCTTCATTCCACAGCTTGTTCCAATCTCCCCCAGACCATGGCAGCGTCCCATGCACTTCCTGCTGCTATGGATTTGCTTAGTCCGGCCATGTGTGTGAATGGAATGAATCATACAACATATACCGCCTTTGTGACCAGCTTCCTTCACTTAGCATGCTTTTCAACGTTCTTCCATGTTGTGAAATGTATCAATACCCTACTAATTTGTATTTCCTAATAATAAATATCATTCTCTACATATGTCTTGTGTGCCCACTCATCAGTTTATGGACATTTGGGTTGTTTTCACCCTCTTGGCTCTTATGAAGACTGGTGCCGTGAACATTCAGGTGCACGTTTTGGGTGGATATGTATTGTCCTTCTAGGGTATATTCCTAGTAGT
This sequence comes from Tenrec ecaudatus, assembly GCF_050624435.1. Classification (NCBI taxonomy): domain Eukaryota; kingdom Metazoa; phylum Chordata; class Mammalia; order Afrosoricida; family Tenrecidae; genus Tenrec; species Tenrec ecaudatus. The sequence goes on from NC_134542.1 coordinate 80,895,621, forward strand.
GGAATTGCAGGATCATCCACTTAAAAACAAACAAACACCCAGAAAACATTGTAAGTAATGTTGTCATGAATATCTTGGCTAAACTGAGTCATTGAAATGGTTTCAGGCAGTGGTTCTCAATCTTCCTAATGCTGTGACCCTTTAATACAGTTCTTCATGTTGTGGTGACCCCCAACCATAAAATTATTTTCATTGCTACTTCATCACTGTCATTTTGTGACCCCTGTGAAAGGGTTGTTCACCCCTAAAGGGGTCGCGACCCACCGGTCGAGAACCGCTGCTTTCAGGTCAAAGGAGAAGCGTCCATAAAGGCCCAGGGACATGTGTGCTTTTGGTGTCAAGCCTTCTGGACGATGCAGCCAGCATTTGAAAAATGGGTTCTTGTAAATATTAGCCATTGGTGCTCAGGGACAGTGCCTGGTACCCAGTTGGTTTACAATAAACTATAGCCAGTGTTCTACGCCCAGTGCCCGGATCCTCAGTGTGATCAGACTTCCCTGGGTTTTCATTTCTGCGTCTGCTTGTTTCATTTTTGACCGTCCTGGCTCTGCCTCAGTAACTGCAGAATGATACCACTTGCAGAAATGAGACTTGGACTCAGCTCAAAACATGCCATTCCTGCTACATCTTTGCATCTCATTGCTTGCCCAACTTCCTGCTTTGCTTTTTCCTCCCATTCCCCACTGCGGGGGAACCACGTCCTCTCCTGACGCTGCTGGGGCAGCACCGCTTACTACTGTTCTGCAGCCACGAGAAGGTGAAAAAGAATGGTCTGTCGGTCAAGGCCAACTTGTAGTCTCCAATTATTTTGTCTGCACTGTTAAAAAACAAAGAAAGAAAACCTAAATCCATATAGAAAAGTCCGGAAATTTCACCAACACCCTCTATTTCAGATCGGGTTGAAAACACCAAGAGATCTGGTGACGTGGGGCCTGCATTTCTGCATGGCAAAGGTTGATTTGGGGTGTGCCAGTTCCATTCTTTGACCTGATTCTTTGAAGATTGTGGAGGCACGTCCAAGACACTAATGTTTATAGATTGTGTGAGGCCATTCCACTGTCTTCGGTGCCCTTGAGCTATCCCCACCACCATTGAGCAGATTCTCACGCAGCGACTCAAAGCTGTAAACCTTGACAGGCTCTTTTTTCCTCCCAAGGAGTGGCGTATGGGTTTAAAGCACTGACCTGGAGGCCAGCAGTCCAATGCTTACCAAGCCCCGTTTAAATTTCTTAGTGTAGCTGGAACCCGAAAACCACAAGCGGGTAGTTTGAAGAACAGACGTTTATTTTCACACCGTCCCGGAGCCTTCAGAGTCCGCATCGTGTCTTTGTAGGTGGTTCCAGGTGGTCCTTGTTACCTTGACACGCGTGTTTCGGTGTCCAAGATTTTTTTAAAGATAACTAAAAAAATTATTAGCTTTAGAAACTATCCTACTCTGGTCTGATCTAATTAACAAGAAAGAAAAGAACCCCTCCCCCAAATGATTTTAAAAATAAAATAAATTTAATAAAAAGAAAGAAAGAAAAGTCCGAATTCCAAACAGGTTGACAGAAAACAAAACCAAGTCCACGGCCGCAGGGGAATCCTGGCACGCCTGGCGGCCCGTGTGCTCACTGAGTAAGTAGAGCTGCCCCGTTGGGTCTTCTAGGCTGTTATTTTTACAGAAGCAAATCAATGAGCTTCACGCCCACGACATCTCTGGATGCGCTTGAAATCACCAATCTTTAGGTTAGCAGCCTCTTGCCAACCTTTTGTGCTATCCGGGAACTATGGGGTGGGTGGGTGGGGGGTGAGAATTCCAACACAATACCATCCAAACATAAAAAATAAAAAAACTCACCGCCACAAAGTCAATTCCTACTCATCGTGCCCAGAGCACAGGGTAACACTGACCCCGCGGGCTTCGGAGACGGCAGCTCTTGAGGGGAGTTGAGGGCCTCCTCTTTCTGTGGAATGGCAGGTGATTTCGAACAGCTGACCTTGCAGTTGACAGTGCAACACTACCTAGGAAGGGACCGGGCTCTTGACCATGGCTATGTGCTCAGCCACTAGCATTTGCAGTGACTTCACACCAGTCCAGACAACTTCAATGTGTGTGTGTGTGTGTGTGTGTGTGTGTGTGTGTGTGTGTGTGTGTTGGTCTAGCGTTGTGCTGCATTGAGAAGCTTTTCTGCAAAAGTTTCCTAGCCCATGATGATAGAGAGTCATCTCTCGTTCCCAACGCCGGCCGTCTGTCTTTTAAAAAAGACGCCCATGACGGTGCAAGTGGCTTCACCTGCCTCCCAAGCGGCTGTTGTTGAAAACCCCAGTGTGCTCGGCTCTTAAAAGCCTGGTAGAACCCAGCAGCAGAGGCCAGCCCTGCCCGGCAGTGGTTCCTGCTTCAAACCCGGCTCACTTGGAACCACTTGACCCATGGTGCCTGCTGTCAGATTGCTTGTTACTCCATCAGCCCACAGCCACGCTCGCTGCTCCATCTCTCCTCCCCCTTGACGCGGCTCGTTAAACGCTTCCATTACCTCCAGGCTGTCTTGTGGTGCCTTCGCATCTCCTTGTTTTAATCTTGCAAAGAGCCTCTCTCCTCTCACAGACCTTGGTCTCTGAAGGGACAGCTTTTGTTCTCGCCTAACCTTTCCTGGCTCATCTCCTCCACTCTGTGTCACCTGCCCGTGGATTGTGCTGCTTCTGCCCCCACGTCTTCACCTTGCTTTCATCTGTCTGTGCCTTCTCTTAAACGCGTCTGCACCAATCTCTATCTTATTTCGGAAGGCCTTTGGCTATTCTTTGGAAAGCTTTCTTTATGTCACTGAAAAAAAATGTCTCCTCGCTGAAATCTTTAAAGGGAAAGAAGACGTATACTTCTTATTGCCGTCCTTTCTCTAGCGCCATTACTCCTCTCCGGTTATTTACCCAATTCTCTCTTGTCAGAAGTTCATTTCCATGCTTTCTACTGCATGAGTAGAAATGATCACGTTTCACTTTTTCACATTTTCTGACCCCAGCACTGCTGCTTATGAGAGACTACTGTAAATCTTGCTCTAGTCGAATGGCAAGCAAGGGCAGCGAAACAAAGACCCCTCTAGCCTCGCTAATGGCTTGACAACGTGAATTATTAATGGACTGGCTTGAAAAGAAATGCAGTCTTTTGCGAGCCTCTTCTGCCTCTGTAAAGAGGTACAGTCGCAGAAGCCCTCAGGGACAGTTCTCCGCGATTACTCTAGGGCAGCAATGAGTCCGAACCGACTTGATGGGAGTGCATGTGTGTTGTCCTAAAATGTTCTTTTTATCACCAGCTGCTGTTTGCATATGATACATGTTCTGGGGGATGTGGGGGGCAGTTTCTGGATTTCAACATGCCTAGGATGACTGGATTCTCTCCGTCTCTTTTGCTGGGGTGCTACGTCCGTCTCCTCTCCGCCGGGTGATGATGGAGGTGGCATCACCCACCTCAATGAGAATGAAATGGCTGTGCAGAGGCCCGAGGGTCTGTGGCACACACCTCACACTCGTGAGGGGATCATCCGGGTGATTCGAAATATGCCTTTGCAAGGATCACTTAGAAGGATGTGGAGAGCCCTTTGGGGAAACATTCAGTCTGTGTCACAGAGTCTTACAGGCCAATAACACACTTCAATGCAGGGTCACTGTCCCACCCCTTTCCCCAAGATGCCCCTGACAGCTCCCGAGTCAGTCTTTCTACTGAGCTCAGGAGACGACAAGCTTTGCTTCTTTGTACCTTCTTCAGGACTCCTGGCTACTAACAGGGTCTTTGCTCCCAACCCGATTCACTGCCATCCTCTTGCAAACTTTCAAAGGGAAATCTGAACTTGAACGGCTCTTCCTCTGGCTGCAGAATGTAGTTAGCACCCCAAACCCCAAACTTTCACACACTGGATTCTCTTCAAATTCTGCTTCAGCTCTTGTCAGTGCCACCTGGACTCTCATTTGAAGACGCCGGGCACCAACTCCTGCAACATCGCCGTCGTTATGGGGCAGTGGGGGCGGCTCTAGACATGAGATCAAAAGAGTCTTCCATTTACCAATCTGCACAGCCTCTTATTTCAGAGGCTTACTTTCCCCTCTGTGAAATGGGATAATAATATCTTCCACCTCTAGACTCCTTTTAGCGATATGAAATAATTTATAAAATTCCATGTTACCTATTTTTACTCTAAGCTCTGCTTGACCTAATTTTACGTGTGGGTTTTTTCCTCTTTTTTAAAAAAATGTTTTTCTTTTCATTTTCTATAAGTTCTTAATTTTTCTTGGCACAGGTTCTCTGTTCCTTCCGTTCTCTTAATTAACTTATCATTGATCCATTCTTTCCTATTTGGATGGAAATGTTATCAACTTGGTCGTTGACGTCAGGCTTGTTGGGGTGACTTGTGGGGGTGACACAGGTCCCCGAGGACAGGGTTCTCAGGAAGGAAGACCGCCCGAGAAAAGGCTGAGTGGTGCATTTGCAACTGACCAGGAATTCGTGGCCGGGATAAGGAAAGGAGAATGCAAGAGACGGTATGGGGAATTGGGAACAAGAAGGGGTGAAAGGTGACCACAGGGCTCCAAGGTGGGGAGATACTGGTATATAGGTGGAAGAGTATATATAGATAGATAGATGGATATCTGTATCGATATCTATCTATCAGTATATCAGTACCTAATGTTCTGCTAGAAATTATGTGAGTGCTATCATAGAAGAGCTTCACTAAACCTTCTGTAAAGTGTGTGGTTGTTGGGTATTGTCTAGTCGATTTTTGACCCCTAGAAACCCACAGAAATGGGACAGAGGAGAGCTGCTCTATAGGACCCCTGATTAGTCAGCAGTTTGACTGAGTCAGTTTCTCCCATGAAGGTTACTGTCTAAAAAAACCACAGAGGAGTTCTGCTCTGTTCCGTTGACTAGGAATCGCCACTCTGTGAGTTACGGATTCAATGGCACACAGCAACAGTCTTTATGGGAGCCGGTCAACAGGTCTTTGGCCCAAAGAACTTCTGGGGGTGGATCTGCCAGTCTTGGAGCTGGCAGTCAAGTTGTGTGCTTAACCGCTGTGTCAATTATTTCAACCATCTAAGTGGGCTTATGGGAAGTCCTGGATAGGGTGGGTCTCACACCTGGGTCTGCATGCTGGGGCATGGCAGCAGTAAGCAATGAAGCAAGTCATTGGAGACCGGAGGTGAGCAGGACAATGACATCTTCTAGACGTCTTGGGGAGCGCTTTGAATATCCACTGGGTATAGAGGGGGTGGGGTGGGGGTTGAGCCATTCTTATACATTCTGAAGAGTGGGCCAGATCACCTCCAGTGAGAGGGGAGTGTGTGCTGGAATGATTCAATGGGAGGGGCCCAAAACAGATACCTGCACTTTATCTTGAATGAATTGGGATGGGGGAATGCTGAGTAAAAAAAAAATATATATATATATTTTTCCTGAAAAGGTGTCTGCAGGCCAAATAGGTTTGGAAACCCGGGATGACATTCGGTCATAATACCGCATGTCCGCATGCCACCCCGTGCTCCAGACGCCACGGCAAGCCTACCAGAGCGAGGACCAAGTAAAAGTGTGCTCACTTTAGCTATTCCTGCTCTTAAGTATCCTTCTGGGCCCCCACGGGCTGCTAACCTAAATGTTGGCGATTCCCATCATCCCATCGACCCAGAAGCACCTCGAAAGAAAGGCCTGTGAGGACTGTAGCCAAGAAAACCCCGTGGGGCAGAGCAGTGTCGTCCTGAAGCACCACGTTGTCACAAGTCAGGCTTGACCAACAGCAACAGGACTGTTTGGGTTGTTGTTGTTGTTTTTAATGGATTGTTTTGTTTCTCTGGCACCATGTCATTGTTTTTTCTATTTGTTTCCTCTTTCTCTCTCCAAGTGCCTTTAGAAATAGCTATTTTCAAATGTTCTCTTTATCTTTTTCTTCAACAATTTCCCTTCCTACACCCCTATTTACCCCCCAGCAACTTCATGTTTACTTCATTCTCTCCCTTAACCTTCAAAGCATCTTCTTTTTTTGTTACTTCTCCCAGGCTGTCTCTCTGCGCTCTCCGATTCCCAGCAGTCATTTCGGTGGGTGTGCCTGGCTCCGGGGCTTGGTTCACTGTGTTTCTGGATTCGGTGGTGAGCGTAGCAATGCCAGCCTCCTGTTTCAGGTGAAAAGTTCCCGGATGCTTTAGAGACATACTCCCATTTGTCACAGAGAGGGGGAGAGGGAGAGGAGAGAGCCGGACTGTGAGAGCACGGGAGAGCTCGCTCATCTTCGGAGATAACACGCTGACACGTGTTTACAGATACAATTATACCACATTTGGAATTTGCTCAAAGCTAATCCAGAAGGAGAGAGGGAGGAGGGAAAAGAAGTTGGTGGAAGGAGGGGCTGGATGCTATCCATAAAGCAAGACCTCATCGACCGCATTCCTAAGGCGGGGTGATGTGTTCATTAGGGTTCAATATAATATCCACTCAATCTATATGCATATTTATAAAAATTTACCCCAATACAGTTTACTAGTTTAAACACTGCTTACTAAAGGAGCCATATGTGGGCTATTGAACTACATGCTAACAGCTTCTCTTGACCTGGCATGGGGTTGGAGCTGTGGTGGTGTAGTGGTTACAAGTTGGGTTGCTAACGGCAAGGTCAGCAGTTTGAAACCACCCGTTGCTGTGCAAG